>NC_064645.1:182286966-182946341 GCF_023864345.2 Schistocerca serialis cubense
AGCATCCTGATACATTTGCGCCTTCCTCCGATCCGCCGTTGTGACACAAAGGCGCTCGTTTGTGTTTTGCTACTTGGCTTTGTCTGTCGATTTTCTGGAACAAGTGTTCGCGATTTGCGACGAAACTGCATTAGATTTTAAATTTTTTTGTCTGCTCACCACATTACTGAGCAGCATGGCTGGCTTGTTTGTGTGCGCAAGACGAACTTTCTGTCTTAGTACTCTATAGTTTTGCTGCCTGATTGTTTTTACTTATTCCATGCCTGTCAGCTTTCTTTGAAGTGTCTCTTATTTTATTAAAGTAATGTTCAAGGTACCTACTAAAAAGGTTAACTGTAAATTATCTGCTGACATATTATATACTGTTTGTATTTTATGAAAACAGTGTTTATTCAGTGCTCGCAAGCCTTTTATTCATTGATGATTTTGACATTTCATTAGAACAGTTTAGCGTTTAGAGCCAGGCCAATTGGCTTAATTTACTGTCGTCCTGTATTTTTTTGGGATACTGTTTAACGATTTCAGTGCTTGTCAGACTTGTTTTATGCATTGATTTTATATTTAATTAGAACAATGCTTAATTCTGCCCATGTGTGTGTGTGTTGCAGGACAGTTTAGCCGTTATTTAATGCATTATTTGTCATGAGCCTCATTGTATGTTTTGACTGTTAGAATAGTATTTAATTCTGCCTATATGTGTTTTACAGGACAAGTTGGTCATTATTTATTTATTCATCAGGGACCTCACAGTATGCTTTGGACGATATGGTGAGATTCACCAAAGGATTCTGTAATAAATCTGTGGAAAAGGTATCTATTTCGGTAACACAGCTGGCCAGTTGATTACATCAAGTCCACATTACTTCTGATTTATTATTTCCCGAACTATCCGCCTTTGCGATAATTATCTTGCCATTTGTTTATCTACTGTTTCTACCCACTTGGCTTACTTGATGCTGTCAGTATAACTGGTCAGCTTTTGCTGCTGTTTACTTTCCTGTACCCTCTGAAATGAAGCACTTGCCTTGCTCTGGTGTTTTATATGTCAGTTTTATATGATTTAATGCATCTGATTTCTTCTAATCGAGTTTAAATAAGTCTAAGTGATTGTCTTGAGGCGACCATTACAAAAGTTTATCGTGATGTATTCCTCGACCACTGCGCTGTAAAGCTCTGTATTTAAGATCATTCCAACTGTAAAGTTCTCACATATCAGCCGGCCGTTGATTCTGTTACTCTGTATTTATCGTAAATGCTATTAAGGTTCCTTTTAGTGTAATTCTTTCCAATAAAGTTTTGTCTGGGTTACCGGTAAATTGGTCTTTATGGGCGAAGAATCATGTTCCTTCTGTATTACCTGAAATATCTTCGCTGTTAGTGATATTTACCATTGGACCTGAAGGAGTTTGTGCGGTTGCCATTAATAATTATATGATTGATCTTGACCTGAACTCTTTGTTAACCTTAGTACTGCAAGTGCTTAACACTTTAAATTACTTTGGCTTAGCCGTGGAAGAAACTTATCATTGGAACTTAAGGGAGGACGTTGATGAAATTGAACAAAAATGTCAATTTTCGATTTATATTTTAGTTGTTAGTAAAACTCATGGACAATAAGTTCCCAAAGTCTCAATGTTGAAATCGCATCCGAAGTACCCGAAAATTAATTAAAAGTGTGACGCTGCCTCTCTGCCAGGCCATGTTCTGAAGCAGCACTTCAATACCAGCTCAGTCAACAACGATTCTGTGCATTACTTTCAACCAAACATGTGTGGGATACATATAGAATGCCGTGATGAATACTCTTTGGTTTTATAGGTCATCTTTGTCCGAAACTGCTCTTCTCAAAAAGTGTGTTCATGGCAAAACCCAAAATCCAAATGAGTCTCTAAATTCACTCATATGAAAACGATGCCATGAAAACACATTTTTTGTCAGAATTGCAACTCATGATGCAGTTATTGTATTTAATGATGGGAACGTCGGGAGGATTAAGGTATTAGAAAGAATGGGCTTCAAGATAGGAAATTTTACTCAAGACATCCTTAGAAAAATGGATTTACAGCGTGTCTCTGCAGCTGAAAAGTCAGTTGAAGACCTGGTAAAGGAAAGAAGACATACAACAAAAAACCAGAAGAGAAGCCTAGAAGGGAAAGACGACCCAGAGTACAAATGTGGTGCTTTCTGAAGAAGTGACATAAGGAAAAATGTTGGGTTGAACTTTAAATTGCGTTTCCTGAAATGTTTGTTTTTTAAAGTTTATTTCCCTTTTCCTCAGATTCTATGAATGCTAGAATTATGAAATTTTGTATACATATTTCTGTAAACCTAATAAACGTTGTCTCAAGAGCAAATTTTGAAATTATGATCGAAAGCTGAGATATGTGGCGAAGTGCTTGGATTTTTGCATGAATTTAAAATTGTACTTGTGCAATTCTAATTAAAAAATTATGAAAATTCTCCTATTTAACCTACGCCAAAAACCTCATGAGAGAAGCTTACAACATAGAGAGAGATGAAACAGAGAAATTTTTGTAGAAATCTCTTGAGTACTTTCTGAGAAAAAGGAACATACATTATTTTTTGAAAATAAACTTCAAATTTCGTTCCAAAAAAAGTTGAATATATATAATGAAAGGATTTTATTTGTAAATGTGGTACTTTCATGTAAAGCGTGGTACAAAATTTCATTGCCATATCTCCAAAACTGTGGATTTGGTGCAATTTTGAAATAGTGTGTGTTTTTCATCAAGGCCCCCCTTAAGCCGTTTGTGCAGTTCTTAACTGTATTCAACTGATTTTCTTGAATTATCTGCTAGGAAGCAACGCCGCAGGGCGATTAAGAGGGAAGCAACGGCGTAGGGCGATTAACAGTTTGCTAGCTGCTGCTTAGTACTTGAACCATTCGATAATTTCATTTTGTTTCTCAACGTGGGGCGACCTACGCTGTTTTTTAGTTATCACCTGTCTCTTACGCATTTCGAGGGTTATATTTAACTTCGTACTTTCTCGCTGTAGAAGTTTTAATTTTGACAATGGTATTTTCTTATTTTAGTTCTCTTTGTTTTGTGGCCCCAGAACCCTTCCACTCCTCATCTAGCTCCCTACCGCTTCAGAATGTTAGTTGCTCGTCGAATTATGGGAAGAGTTTGAAACGTCCCCTTACAAAAATTATAGAATGACTGTGCTGATAAACCACTTACATTATTTGATTTTCAAACAGCTGAGCAGAACTGAACGTACTCAGACATTTCACTCTTTACCTATTCTGATCAACACTAAACTGACACACAATATTTTTGGCACAATGCAATCTGACTTCCAAAAATCCCTATAAAAGAATGGCCCTGACCAACAATTACCTATACATTTCATGAATCACTTACCTCACAAAAAAATTTTCGTTACTCGAACTACTGCAATACAGCATGCACCAATACTGCCAGCTAAATAAAAGATTCGAACTACTGAAGGCACTAACTACTGATAGGCATAGTTAGCAAATGAAAGATTTTGATAGAGAACAAACAATGTATTTACCTTAATAGTGTTCAGAAGTCATAATATATATAGCAGTTCATGAGATCCAGTATTACAAATTTACTGTCTCTGATGTACACACGTCCAGATCATCCGCTCTCAAAACTCCGCCATTTCTGTCCCCACATACACCACTGCTGGCGGCTCACCTGCAACTGCGCAATGCTACGCGCTGTTAACAGCCAACTGCCCAACACTACAATAGCAAACAACAATGCAAACCAGCGACAGGCTGCACACAGCACATCCAGTGATTTTCATACAGAGCGCTACGTGGCGTTACCAATATAAAAACCTAAACAGCCTACTTACATAGCCCCCATGCTCCCCACAAAAAATTTTACAAATTGTTTTGGGCAGTGGCCAATGCAGATTTGAAAATTTTTTTCATAATTACAATATCAAAGATACCAAATGCACATACTTATTGATACACTGTTGGTCAAAAGCAAAGATTTTCTCACAGTCCATAAAGACAGTCCTGATCAATCATCACAGTAAAATTGCAGTGTTTTTCTCAAAGTCTGGGCAGTGAAAGAAAATGCACACAGAAGTAGTGGATTTCCAGGCAGTCTTGAAGAAGTAGTGTTGTCCTTCCTATGGAAAGACAGTGCTGACTCTTGACATGCAGACAGGTAATGGGCCACAACAGAGTAAACCCACAGAAGAGTCAGTCGAAGTTGAAGAATATTGGTAAGTAGGTCATCACAGAGCAGACCCACTGTAGTCCTGGTAGAGATTATGGTATTGGTGGGCCACCAGAGATGCAGCCCCCAGTGCAGTCCTTGTAGCAATAATGGTATTGGTGGGCCATCAAAGGTGCAGACCCACTGCAGTCCTTGTAGAAATAATGGTATTGGTGGGTCATCAAAGGTTCAGACCCATTGCAGTCCTTGTAGAGACGGCCAGCAGCCATCTGTTGCGACTGTGCAGGTGCACAATCACCATCGAAGAGTCTTGCAGACAATATTGCAAGTCCATAAACCACCACTTGTGCACTCATGAAGTTTTTGGAATTGCCATTAGAACCAGCAATGCTGTTAACCAGTCCCTTGCTGAATTATTAACACACTTACAAACGATAACAGTCCCAACTTCTCATATATTGTGCATATACTATGACCAACAGAAACGTGTGCAGTGCAATGTAACTTAATTTGAAAAACTGGTGTCTATACAATTATAAATTTACAACACAAGAATACAATTAAAAAAGGTAAAAAATACATCATTAAAGAACATAACAGTACAGATAACATTTGTAGTAATACAGGCTTTACAAAAGAATAGAAATAAACATATGCATCAGTGTTACAGGAATTATGACATATGTAAATATATGAAAGGTCAGAATAACTTTCGAAACATCAACTTCACACGTAATCATTAAAACAAAACAGAATAAATAATGTCTAAACATCTTTACAAAGTAAATAACATATTACAAATGCAAATTATATTTGAGGATAACAGTATTCCTCAGCATAGCGAATTTAGCTGAGTATTAGAAAAATTCTACAACATAAGTCTTATCAGATAAACACATAAAGACAGGAAGACCACAAATACACAAGGTATGCAGAAACATAGTAGAATAACACAAAAGGACAGGACGGGGTTTGTTTTCAGTGTGACATTTGGTACTGCAGTCCAACCCAAAACTGGATTTCATAGATGTTTCCTCTTATTTCTCCTTTTTTTTATACCTTGTCAATGCATTTCTTCCAATTCATCACAACTCATTCTCTTATATAGCCTACCCCCTCTTAAGCTAACTTAAATCTACTTAGCTCAGATGCTGAACTAAGGGACGAGGCAATGCAGCAGCACAAAACAATTAACACAAACATTAATGACAAAAAAATGCAAATTGTCAAAGCAAGCAGCAATAAATATAAATTAGCAAAGCAATTGCAATATTATAACTAATATAAGGCAATGTGCAGCAAACAAGAAAAATAAATCAGTAGTAAAACTAGCTTAACAAAGTAATACAAAGTGAAATTGAGTAGCACTATCCCTGGCAAACAGCAGCAGCTAATTCTATAACTTATATCTAAACATGACAAAGCTCAAGCAGGAAAAATATTACAGTAAAGATGGCCATGTCTAATACCTATGTCAGAACTTAACACTAGAGTGATGCATCGCGATAAATTACTCTATGAAACAAGTTTTCCAGTCATTGACAAAATTATGTATGTAATTCCTGTGAAGGGAAATGTCTTTTTGTGCTCCCTCGTTTTTTTGGAAGTAGATCATAAAATTATTATTTACTGGATCTGTAGGCATAAAATATCTATTTTAGTACATCTATTAAATTTTATTTTGACCAATACTGCAGTGCAACTAGAAACTAGATATTAAACTAAATGAGCAATCTCTACACTAGAAAGACAACAGATGTAAAATGTTTCTCATCATTTCATTAGGCATTTTAGTAAATACCATAAATTAAGAGCTCCACAGTGTAATCATATGTTTTCAAGTTCGAGCGTGTCGTATTTGCGATGCTTTCTACAAAGAAATGTCAATAGAGAGGATAATGGTCTTTTTTTTCACCTAATGGCTTTTTCTCCAGGTGATTGGCACAGCTGGGCGTCCATAACGCCTTACGTCAAGGTTACTTACCTTCCTTACTGAAACATTTACGACAGCAGTTTGCACTACAGCGACAGTCTCCTATAAAAATTTCGCAGGTGGAGAATTTGCGTTACAAATGTGTAGAAACAAAATCCTATAAATATAACAGTGTCCAAAAAATTTTCGTCGACATTGTGATACATTCACGCATTTACACACATTTCATAACTCTTAAAGTACGATTCTTGGTTTCCAACATCCTGTTTCACAAATCAGAGTCACTAACCACTACACATTATTCCTTACGTTATTACACATATACATATTCGTCGACACTTCTTCAATATTTCCTCATAATAAATACAGAGCATAAACAAATTCCTCATATAGCATCATCTCATTGATGATAAACATACCTCAACAGCATAATACACATCGTCATCGTAATAATAACATCATAAAACTTCAGCCAAATCTCAAAATCGTTGTAGCTTCCTCCAATAATTTCAAAGCCTAAAAAAAATTCTCTGCTCATTTCAGTAGTGTCATCTACCTCAAACGTACTTTAAAAATCATGATCCCATACCAAATACATCATTCGAAGCTCTCATAGTATCACAATGGTTCTGAAAAAATATGAACAGTTCACAAAGTACAGACAAAATACAATTTCATAAGTGTGAAGTTATCCAACTGTGTAATTACATAAACATCTGTCACTGATGTAGTAAAAAAAATGTTTGTCTCTCTCAGTTAAATGATTAGATAGCTGTGTAATTACGTGTTAGAGAAATATGGTACCGATGTGTAAAGTTGTATAAGCAAATACCATATTAGCTAGGGCTCCTTGTGCTTGCCAAACACATGGTACACAAAGTAAGCGTGTACCCACTGAGGATTAATGTAATTATTCCTTCAGGTGTTACAGATTACAGCAGTGGAATGAAATGTATCACGGAAAACTTTCTTTGTAATACAAAAATCGTTAAAAATAAATGTTTTTAGCACAAAATTAATCACTCAAATACGTGTACTGCCGCGCTAAATTGTGCGTCTTGTTGTAACATAATCTCTGTCATTACTTGAGAGTAAAAATGTGCCAAGTGTCGTAATTATCGTCGTCCATAAGCAAAGTTCTGTGGAAGTCAATGTACTTACCTCGTAATAAACAAAAGCGAAATGCTATGCGTATAGATATCGTAGTTATTACGTACAGTACTGTGATCAAGAAAGTACTGTAATGTAATGTATTGTTGTGCTACGGAAGAGGTGGTCTCATTGTAGCTATATCACAAAAGTTACTACTAAAACATGTTTTACTTTCCCGGATAATACAGAAAAACTGTGCAGATATAAAACAGATACACCGCAAAAGCAACAAAGTAAATTGTGTCACACATTAGTAGCGTCGTGATATAATCATGTAGCTGTCAAAGAAACCAAATACTAAGTCATCTTTAATCTCTCAGAAAGTACTTCAAATAAAGAATGTCTTTTCAAGTAAACCAAAATGTTGCAATAAAATCTCATTAGCAGTATATGTTCTAAGTATGTAAGCCTTATAGTCGTTACGTAATCGTGCAACAAACAAGCAAGAATGTACACACACAGTAACACTGTGTCCTCTGTTCACTATAACAATGCATTTGTAATTACTTGTCTAAATAAGTTCCCTAGGTTCTCGACTGGACAGTTGCATGTTAACAGTTTCAAAGTGTGACTAAGCGCTCTAGTAACGTGAAGTTAAAAATTTTATGGCAGAGACTAAGTTAAAAAGCAGATTATCTCTCAATAAACGGTTTTACGGGTGAAATGTGGTGCAATCTTTTACCCTTTCTAGTGCGTAGAGAGTCAGCTTCAAAGCAATTATCATGTTGTTTACATCGGTAAGGATTGCTAAAATTTTTCTCAAGGTTAGCGTCTATGTTATTTTTCTCTGAGCCAGCCGGCGCACGTGGCTGCCTGCAGTGCGAGTCATTGTCTGTCTCTTTGTTGGCGCGCGTCGTTATTGGGATTAGGAGACCTAACTTCTACAAACTCACCTTGTCGAGAGGGCCCAGCCCTGTTTGAATCCCGCCAGTTCTGATGAAATTCATGTCTGTCGTTATGATTATATCGTCTGTCGTCATGTCGGTAGTTCCTGTAGTTTCTTTCTTGTCGGTTGAGTGGTGGTGGTGGTGGTTAGTGTTTAACGTTACGTCGACAACGAGGTCATTAGAGATGGAGCGCAAGCTCGGGTTAGGGAAGGATTGGGAAGGAAAGCGGCTGTGCCCTTTCAAAGGAACCATCTCGGCATTTGCGTGAAACGATTTAGGGAAATCACGGAAAACTTAAATCAGGATGGCCGGAGACGGGATTGAACCGTCGTCCTCCCGAATGCGAGTCCAGTGTGCTAACCACTGCGCCACCTCGCTCGGTACTGTCGGTTAAGTGGTGGAGAATTTCTCCCTGAATTATCACTGGACGGTGGACCATTGCGTCTGAAGTTATTCTGTCTCCCGTGATAATAATAGTTCTGGTTGCCATATTGTCTGTTTCTATGATTGTTTCTGTCATATTCATTACTACAGAAATGCGATATTTCTCTGTAACGATTACTCTGCCAGTGGTTGTCATATGGGTGGTGTCTGTTTTGTTCACGATTTGCGTTGTAAGAATAGCCTTGTCGTCTCCAGTTATTATTTCTTTCATCGCGGAATTGTGACGGATGTGACCTGTAATTGTTGTGTTCCTGTTTTCTCGTTCCGCGATTGTCAGTGTCAATTTCCAATTCTTGTAAGAGTCCCTGAATAGCTTCCGTGTCGTCTTTGCAACGTCCTGCCAAAATAATATGTCGTAAATGTTCAGGCAATTTGATTAAGCAAATGCGGATGACTTCTGAGGAGCTGTATGGGTTTGACAAGTACTGATTCTTGTGCAACATGTCTTCAAAATATTTCACAAGACTGGAAAATTCAGACTGTTCGAAATGTTTCATCATTATGATGCTATGTTTTGCTCTGTCTTGTGTAGCTTGAGATCAGTATGCTGAGAGGAAGGCATGATAAAATTCCCCTTCACTGTGACAATCGTGAATGACCGATCGCATTCTTACAGCTGGTTCATTCTCTAAATAGCCACACATAAATTCTAATCTATGCTCTAATGACCAGTTGGGAGGAAAACAATGAGAGAATTGATGAAGCCACGCTTGTGGATGAATGTCATTGCCGGAATTCTTAAATATTTTGAATTTAAGTGTAGTAATGAATAGCTTATAGTCAAAATCATCATGTCGGCGAGTCGCATATCGGTCATTGTTACTTCGTTTCTGCGGTTCCATCTCAAAATTCGGTACACCTTGCCAATTTCTTTCATAATTTCCGAAATGTCGTGTGTTATTATTTTGTGGCTTTTCCGTATTTCTAAGTCCCTCTTCCCGTGTTGGAGCGCGAGTGTCCTCTGAAATATGTAATTCTTGTATTACTTGTGCCAACTTATCTTGTACTTCCCGGATTTCTCTTTTGTGTTGCGTATTAGTTTGATTCTGATTTTGTTTGAATTTCTTAATTTGGTCATACTCTTCTGCGTCAGTAAAGGCGGCAGGTCTTGTTTCATTGAGATCATCATCCACCTTTGTAGATAAGTTAGTGAACTGATCCGAAAGTTCGGCTACTTTGTCCGATAGTGAACTTATTTCCTCAGTGTGTTTTTCTGAACCAAGTTTCAGAGTGTCCATTTGTGTTGAAATCGTATCTACTGTGCCCTTTAAATTTTCCTGAGTTTTTACAAGTTGCGTAACCGAATCGGTAGATGCAACTGAGTCAATTTTAGCTTGCAAGGTGTCGTGATTTTCATGAACAATAGTTTGCAGTTCTTTTATGGCTGCTTCGTGATCCTGTAATGCATTTTCATGACGCGAAAAAATAGGTTGAAAATGCTCACAAATTTGTGTTTTTACGTCATGACAGAATTTTGGACATTTAGATTCGATTTTAAGTAACTCAGCAGTTAAACCTTCGCGTGTTTATTCAAGCGTGGGCTAACTTTTGAAGCTGTTGCTATGTTTGTCTCTGATTTTGTTCCATTGTGTCTAACTTTTGAAGCTTTTGTCCCATTTGTGGCACTAATTGTAATAACAATGCACTGGTATCTGAAACATGTTCCGCAGTGCTATTCGGCAGTGCATTTGAACCGGCAATATTCGCATTTTGAAAAGCAGAAAATGTGTCTTGACTTATTTGAGAAAACGGTGAGGACGCAAAACCTGAATCTACAGTATATGCGAGATTGTGTCCTGTCATTTCGGATTCCTTGCGCAAGCTGTTGCCGACCGATCGATCGATAATGCTTCCCTGTTCACTAATTGTTACACTGTCTACACGATTATTTGCATCCCGCTCCATTTCCCTATGCACAATTACCAAATTACTACTTTGAACATTAGTTAATTCATCACACGGTGGCGCTAACACACTGCTTTCGTCTTCACTGTCATTTCTCATTTTCCTTTGGAGCCTAGTATTACGTTTTTCACACGCCATTATTGTCACAATATTTCACACGACAACACAGAAAAGCACAATTTGAAGAGCAAAACAAGAAAACACATTAACATAGCATTGAAAATAATATCTCGTTGATTGCAAGCGCAGCTGCGAAATACTTGGTGCAAATCTACATGCATGCCACAACTATTTTACTGTACAATAATGAAAAACTACAACTACAAAGGAAATTCTCTCTATAATTACGCGCTAGCAATAAACAATAGGTACACTAATTACACAAACTACAAGAAAAAATCTGAAGATTCCAGTGAAGTATCCTCGGCTAAGGGTCGACATATGAAACGTCCCCTCAGAAAAATTAATGAATGACTGTGCTGATAAACCTCTTACATTATTTGATTTTCAAACAGCTGAGCAGAACTGAACGTACTCAGACATTTCGCTCTTTACCTATTCTGATCAACACTAAACTGACACACAATATTTTTGGCACAATGCAATCTGACTTCCAAAAATCCCTATAAAAGAATGGCCCTGACCACCAATAACCTATACATTTCATGAATCACTTACCTCACAAAAAAATTTTCGTTACTCGAACTACTGCAATACAGCGTGCACCAATACTGCCAGCTAAATAAAAGATTCGAACTACTGAAGGCACTAACTACTGATAGGCATAGTTAGCAAATGAAAGATTTTGATAGAGAACAAACAATGTATTTACCTTAATAGTGTTCAGAAGTCATAATATATATAGCAGTTCATGAGATCCAGTATTACAAATTTACTGTCTCTGATGTACACACGTCCAGATCATCCGCTCTCAAAACTCCGCCATTTCTGTCCCCACATACACCACTGCTGGCGGCTCACCTGCAACTGCGCAACGCTACGCGCTGTTAACAGCCAAATGCCCAACACTACAATAGGAAACAACAATGCAAACCAGCGACAGACTGCATACAGCACATCCAGTGATTTTCATACAGAGCCCTACGTGGCGTTACCAATATAAAAACCTAAACAGCCTACTTACAAGTTGTATTATGTTTTGTGTCAGTCCTGACGTTTCTTAAGCTGCAAGTGGTGTGTGGCTGTGTGTGGCAGTGGTACTGAGGAATTAAAGATTGAGTCTACAGTATTCTCTGAGCAGAGCACATGCGATGAGTGTGAGCTGGTAGAGGATCCGTGGATAGGGATGTGAGCGGACATAGCTTGAAACAAGATTTCTTGAAGGAAGTTTCTTGAGGCAGGTATGTCATTAGCGTTTTCAAGGAAAACTGGACGGCTTTCAGTCTGGATATGGAACCAGTTCTGTGGAGTACGCTTAGTCAATTTTATTTATAGGCAGCAGTGAGCGGTGTACCAGAGATGATTATCCTCGTCCTGTAGAACTGGCGGCCGTGCCATGCCCTTCATAGCACTGCTCTTAGGTGCGAGATCCAGCTGCATCGGTAGTGGTGCCTATGTATCCTCCTCAGACCTGAGGTTTATTATAATAAGCACAGTGATTTTTCTCCTGCTGTCAAATATCCTGCATTGTACGATCACTTGGCGCAAGTAGCAGTTTTGTTGACAACTTGTTGCAAATTTTGGAAATTTGTGGTAAGGTCTTATGGGACCAAACTACTGAGGTCATCGGTGCCTAAACTTACGCACTACTTAATCTAACTTAAACTAACTTACGCTAAGGACAACAAACACCCATATCCGAGGGAGGACTCGAACCTCCGACGCGGGGGAGCTGCGCTGACCGTGACAAGGCGCCCCTGACCGCGCGGCTAACCCGCGCGGCGACGTGTTGCCATGGTGAGTAAGTACCCCTTCGTTATTGTGTATTTTTCGAAAGTTATTTCACGAAAATATGCACCTGTTATAGACAGTACCCGTAAGTGTTGTTTATAAGGCCGTACTTTGTTATAAGTTTTGGTAAATGCAAATGTCGTGACGAGGGCCTCCCGTCGGGTAGACCGTTCGCCGGGTGCAAGTCTTTCGCGTTGACGCCACTTCGGCGATTTGCGCGTCAATGGGGATGAAATGGTGATGATTAGAACAACACAACACCCAGTCGAGTTGAGAAAATCTCCGACCCAGCCGGGAATCCAACCCGGGCCCTTAGGATTGACATTCTGTCGCGCTGATCACTCAGCTACCGGGGGCGGACGTAAGTTTTGGTAATACTGCATGTTTCTAGCCGGCCGGGATGGCCGAATGGTTCTAGGCGCTACAGTCTGGAGTCGAGCGACCACTGCGGTCTCAGGTTCGAATCCTGCGTCGGGCATGGATGTTTGTGATGTCCTTAGGTTAGTCAGGTTTAAGTAGTTCTAAGTTATAGGGTACTGCTGACCTCCGAAGTTAAGTCCCATAGTGATCAGAGCCATTTGAACCATTTTTTTTGCATGTTTCTCTACTTACGGTTACAAAATAGTAACGTCCACTGAAATGGACGCTGGTTGGTTGGGTTATTTTGTGGGAGGAGACCAGACAGCGAGGTCATCGGTCTCATCGGATTAGGGAAGGAAGTCGGCCGTGCCCTGTTAATGGAACCATCCCGGCATTTACCTGCTGCGATTTAGGGAAATCACGGGAAACCTAAATCAGGATGGTCCGACGTGGGACTGAACCGTCGACCTCCAGAATGCGAGTCCAGTGTGCGCCACCCTGCTCGGTTCGATGCTGGTGTTAAGTGCCACATTTTTGAACGTTGGTTCCTTGGTTTCAGTGATGGATTACCTTCGCTGATTTCCAATACATTTCCTGTTGTGATTGTTGCTAAATTACATTATCTGACGCGTTATTATTATTTTCTGTAAGCGAACTAGGTACTATTTTAACATAATCATTTTCAGGAACAATGATGAAGTCAAGAATACTCAATGCAGTCCATCCGACAAGATTCTTGCATATCAAGGACTTGGATCTGCTGAACAGACAGTGAGAGAAGATATTAATTTCTATTGTAGAATATTATGAGCGAAAGCCAGCCATAACTGCATCGACCAAGATTGGGAAGCAGCCTATGGATCAATGTAACAGATGATTGAACAATGATGGGAGGCTCATTCATATCCCTCGTCTGCCAGTAATCAGCAGCTAGAATAAAATATGGGTGGCATAGAACTGATTGACAGTTATGAATCATGGCAGGATTGTACCAGAACCAGAAATTGGCTCTAAAAACTAATTTTCACTTCGTAGATCTGGGAATTGCAAATGGCTGGATTCAGTAGAGGATTGACTGAATTAAGAGTGATGAGCCAAAAAGAGTACCTTGAAAAGTCTTGATTTCAAACTAAGAATCGCAGGGCATTTGTTAAGAGGCCAAGTGAAACTATTTCTGAAGAAGAACATAAGCACTAGACTCCTAAAGGGCTCAGACTATTCCCTTCACAATATCATGAGATGCAAGAACACTGGCTGCGCGAAAAAAACCAAAATAAAGAGTCAAGGCTATTAAGCTTTCCTTTGTCCAACATCGCAGAACAACTGTTCCTCTGAGTATCATCAAAAATAAAATTATCGTAATTTATTTCTTTTTTTAAATTTATAATTAGTGTATGATTCAAGTGCTATCTGTCAGATAAGACAGTGTTTCGTTGTGTAAACTACCAATAAAATATTTTTTCATTTTACATTTTCACTTTCTTTCTAATGCTTACTCATATGTCACCAACGCGCAATGTCCATTATAATGGACACTCCTGAAAATCACGATTTTGTTTTAAAAATTCTAAAATTTTCATGAGTTCCCTTCCACTACATTCTGCTTAATAGCTGCAAAAATCTATTTCAAATAAACTGATGACAACTGCTGTCAAGTCTCAAGGAGGTTATTGTTCATGGCTATGCCCAGATGTGGTTCATGCGCGATGGCCCACCAGTGCATTTTCACTGCAGTGTGCGATAGAACTGACATAGACATTTGAGGACAACTGGAGAAGTTCCGCATGTTACCCTTCTCATTCTCCAGGCCTCGGACCCTAGACATTTGGGTGTGGAGTAATCTGAACTTGTCTTCACCGCGTCATTCAACGATCTGCAGACAGTACACAATCGCGCATAAGAACAGCTGGATCAGCTTGAAAGACTCTGTCCTTACGCCGGAGGTCAGAGGGATACGAGGAGACGCTATATTGGCTTTCCCGAGCAGACTCTTGGCTAAACGACGAGACGTCGTTATGATTACGGGAAGCGAGAAGTGGGACCTAAGAACTACACATACATTGTTCATGCATACAAATTTCCAGATTCCTGTTGTTGAAATAAATAGAATGCATTTGCTTATTAGCTACTCTCTTGTCTGGCCGTTTCATAGTACTATGAACATCTGAGGTCATCAGTCCCCTAGACTTAGAAATACTTAAATCTAACTAACCTAAGGACGTCACACACATTTATGCCCGAGGCACGATTCGAACCTGCGGTCGTACCAGCCGCGCGGTTCCGGACTGAAGCGCCTAGAACCGCTCGGACACAGCGGCCGGCTATGAACAAAAGTAAAAATCATTGCGCTACTGCTGAACGCAAAAATGCTTCACATACTGTACATGTCGTCTACCATCGGTCTCCGAAAAGCAAAGAACTACAACGCAAAATGGTGTCACACTCTGAAAGAGTTTACCCTGTTAATGTGACTAATAGCAGGATACGTTCTTATGACTTCCTCCCAGAATATTATGAATGGGACTTTAAAAAAATGGGCATCTGTGGTTGCCTATGAAAAGAAAGTTGAAGGGTGGCGTTACAAGCTGGCATGGGAATGTATTCGTAGTTGACGCAAGCCCCAGCAAGGACAACGTACAGGTAAACTACGAGGGTTGCCCAGAAAGTAATGCATCGCACTTTTCTTCTTCAACAGTTCTTTGTTGAACATAATGAGAATTACACACACGAAAGAATGGTATTTTATCTACACACCCTATTTTTCCACATAATCTCCATCCCGTTCCATGACCTTCCTCCAGTGCGAAACAAGGGCGTGTATGCCCTGTCGGTACCAATCCTTGTCCTGGTAGCGGAGCCAGTGCTTCACTGTGTGAACTTCCTTTGCTGCTTGACAGATGCAGCGCCAAATGCCGAGTCATAATTCGTCTGCCCACTGGAATGCCATCAGCTAGCTGCAACATGTCTGGTGTGACGACCGTGGATGGTCTCCCCGACCGCTGCAAATCGTGGAGCTCGGCCGAACCACTTTGTGATGACCTGACCCTCTGCGCCCAGCGACTACCCATACTGTCGACAGCAGATGATCCATACACTTTGCAGAAGCGTTTCTGAATATTCTTCACAGTTTCTTTCTCTGCAGTGAGGAATTCAATGATGCATGTTGCTTGTAATGTACATCACCTGTTGTTGTTGTGGTCTTCAGTCCTGAGACTGGTTTGATGCATCTCTCCATGCTACTCCATCCTGTGCAAGCTTCTTCATCTCCCAATACTTACTGAAACCTACATCCTTCTGAACCTGCTTTGTGTATTCATCTCTTGGTCTCCCTCTACGATTTTTACTCTCCACGCCGCCCTCCAATGCTAAATTTGTGATCCCTTGATGCCTCAGAACATGTCCTACCAACCGGTCACATCTTCTTGTCAAATTGTGCCACAAACTCCTCTTCTCCCCAATTCTATTCAATACTTCATTATCAGTTATGTGATCTACCCATCTAATCTTCAGCATTCTTCTGTAGCACCACATTTTGAAAGCTTCTATTCTCTTCTTGCCCAAACTATTTATCGTCCATGTTTCACTTCCATACTCTCCATACACTTCTTACAAATACTTTCATAAACGACTTCCTGACACTTAAATCTATACTCGATGTTAACAAATTTCTCTCCTTCAGAAACGCTTTCCTTGCCATTGCTAGTCTACATTTTATATCCTCTCTACTTCGACCATCGTCGGTTATTTTGCTCCCCAAATAGCAAAACGCCTTTACTACTTTAATTGTCTCATTTCCTAATCTAATTCCCTCAGCATCACCCGACTTAATTCGACTACATTCCATTATCCTCGTTTTGCTTTTGTCGATGTTCATCTTATATCCTCCTTTCCAGACACTGTCCATTCCGTTCAACTGCTCTTTCAAGTCCTTTGCTGTCTTTGACAGAATTACAATGTCATCGGCGAACCTCAAAGTTTTTATTTCTTCTCCATGGATTTTAATACCTACTCCGAATTTTTCTTTTGTTTCCTTTACTGCTTGCTCAATATACAGATTGAATAACATCGGGCAGAGGCTACAACCCTGTCTCACACCCTGCCCAACCACTGCTTCCCTTTCATGCCCCTCGACTCTTATAACTGCCATCTGATTTCTGTACAAATTGTAAATAGCCTCTCGCTCCCTGTATTTTACCCCTGCCACCTTCAGAATTTGAAAGAGAGTATTCCAATCAACATTGTCAAAAGCATTCTCTAAGTTTACAAATGCTAGAAACGTAGGTTTGCCTTTCCTTAATCTATTTTCTAAGATAAGTCGTAGGGTCAGTATTGCCTCACGTGCTCCAACATTTCTACGGAATCCAAACTGATCTTCCCCGATGTCAGCTTCTACCAGTTTTTCCCTTCGTCTGTAAAGAAGTCGCGTTAGTATTTTGCAGCTCTGACTTATTAAACTGATAGTTCGGTAATTATCACATCTGTCAACAGCTGCTTTCTTTGGGATTGGAATTATTATATTCTTCTTGAAGTGTGAGGGTATTTCGCCTGTCTCATACATCTTGCTCACCAGATGGTAGAGTTTTCTCAGGACTGGCTCTCCCAAGGCCGTCAAAAGTTCTAATGGAATGTTGTCTACTCCCGGGGCCTTGTTTCGAATCAGGTCTTTCAGTGCTCTGTCAAACTCTTCACGCAGTATCATATCTCCCGTTTCATCTTCATCTACATCCTCTTCCATTTCTATAATATTGCCCTAAAGTACATCGCCCTTGTATAGACCCTCTATATACTCCTTCCACCTTATAACGGCCTTTTCTTTAGTAATCCCCGCCAGGAGATCCGAATGGGGGACTACTTTACTTCCGGAATATTTAACCCAAGAGGACGCCATCATCATTTAGCCATACAGTAAAGCTGCATGCCCTCGGGAAAAAGTACGGCTGTAGTTTCCCCTTGCTCTTAGCCGTTCGCAGCAAAGCTATTTTGGTTAGTGTTACAAGGCCAGATCAGTAAATCATCCAGACTGTTGCCCCTGCAACTACTGAGAAGGCTGCTGCCCCTCTTCAGGAACCACACGTTTGTCTGGCCTCTCAACAGATACACCTCCGTTGTGGTTGCACCTACGGTACGGCCATGTGTATCGTTGAGGCACGCAAGCCTCCCCACCAACGGCAAGGTCCATGGTTCATGGTGGTGGAGGGGGCGGGGGGTACAGACGCTATTTTGAAACTGTCCTGCAAGCTACGATATCAGTAGGAAGTGACGCAAACTTTGTGCCCTCACTCAGGAGATTTCAAATAATACATACTTAACGTTTTGCGTTCGTAGCATTGTTTCCGTCTGAGAAAAAACTGCTGTGCATTTCTTTCTCGGCAACCCTGCAACCCTCGTAACTGCCAGACATTCATTCGCTTTAGAAACAGTTTTCTGTGTATTATCGGTTTTGGAATTATGCACGCATTGTTTTCTAATTGCGATTAAAAGTGGTTAATTTCCACAACTACAACAATAATAACGCTGTTCTAAAATTGATTTAATTTATTAATAGGTAACATCAGCAAGAGATCGCTGAGGTGAGAAGACAAGAGTTCTGAAGACAGCGCTGTCTTATTTTAGAAGATTTATCTCCGAAGAAAATTAGATTTTGTCACTCAGCCATAGTTTTTGAGCTAGACGTTACCGCTAAAGATGATATAGACAGATTAAAACCTGAAATACAACTGTTGAGAAAAGAAAACTGCGCTTTGATAAAAAGGAACAAGGTCCCGAAGTCCAAGGGTTCGAAGTATGTTGAGGAACAAAACAGATACACTTCTTCTGCAGTGAAACAAAAAAGCCAGAGACATTGTAAATAGCATTTTGTCTTTGTGTTATATATCATGCCAGATTCTACCTTTACTTAGTAATAACAAAAAAATCTGTTCAAATTACTCTGAGCACTATGCGACTTAACATCTGAGGTCATCAGTCCTCTAGAACTTAGCACTACTTAAACCTAACTAACCTAAGGACATCACACACATCCATTCCCGAGGCAGGATTCGAATCAGCGACCGTAGCAGTCGCGTGGTTCCAGACTGAAATGCCTAGAACCGCTCGGCCACAGCGGCCGGCAGTAATAACTAGAGAGTGATGTTGGTTCAGTCTCAGATAATACAACGCATCTGAACACAAAAATTAAACATAAAATATTTTTTAAAAAGTTGTCCCAAGGAAAAGCCTGCAGTGGGTTGCGTCGATATCTTCCTGAGCTAAAGTGAGTATTTATGAACGTAATAAACGTTCAAGCTATTAATACTACGTATTTGAAGGCTGCCATTATTAACATACACGATTTTGTTTCTTTATTATAGATGTAAGAGGTGCCCAATAATGTGCGTCTGCACTTAACAAGATACAGTCCACGAGGCTGGTGTTAAACTCTCACTCTAGAACAGTATTCCCGATGAAGCCATTAGCGCTTGCCAGAAACAGCGCGTCCCTTCGGAATGGCATATCTCATTATTTCTAATTGCCTAGGAGGGTAGCATGGACTTAGATGGAAGGGTTTGAGATCATCTTATAAACAAGTGTTATGAAGAATGCACGTCACGTTAAGCCCCTCCTAGGAATCCTAGAAAATGTGTGTTTTCAGACCGATGTTTGTTTAATGCTGCATAGGGCAAACATTTCTTCTTAAAAGAGAGCACTGAAATGTAATTTGTTAGATTATCTGTCATACCCATACGCATAAAAACGTTTAACTAGTTATTATATATCTTTATGCTCAGAAAAATATCGACCACAATGCATTGTTTGGAAGTGCTACTCTTTTGGTCAATAATATAACCACTTTCTGAATATGAGGTCGTTTATGAAAATAACAGTAGGCAGAAGAAACCAAAGATTAATTTATCGTTATCATTCGTTATTTTATATACATTGACAAAAGTACACACAAAAATATATGCAAAATATACACACACTTAATCGTAAATCGTGAACCAAATTAGCTCTGTTGCTTAGTCCTGCTGGCGAAGGGACAAAGCTAAACTGCAAGTAGTGCGTGCTGGCTTACTGCCTTTACATTTTCTTCGTGAGTTGCAAAATGCACACCTCCTTGATGTACCTGCTGTAGGCATACGTTCAGTCACATTACTGAACTGCATCCCATGGACTGCCGTAGCTCTTTTCTGAAATTTTTACATACTAATTACTATTTTAGGGCTGGGTATTGGTCCCATTTTCGGTTTTGAGCAGAAATTTCCAGTTAGCTTACTGGCCGGAACATTTCTAAATTTGAATTCTGACAGTGGTTTAATATTCCCAGCAAGAAAGCTAGTCTTTTTATCTCTATATGTAAAAGGCAGTATCCTGACTGACTGGCTGACTCAACGTCGCCCAGCCCAAACCGCTAAGGATAAACACTTGAAATTTGGAGAAGGTGTGAATCTTACACTGTCGTTTACGAAGGGATTTTTCGAAATTCGAACCCTAAGGAGGTGAAATGGGGAATGAGATTTTTATGATAATGCTTTATTGTATTGTGAAAGCATTTTTAAAGATAAATCTATGAAAATTTAAATTTGGCTTCTCAGTTAGAAAGAAAAAGAAATACGTGTTTCACTGTTTCTGGAAATTCAACACCTCGGGAGTGAAACCACGGCCATGAAAGTTTTTATTGGTGTATTTCACTGTGCAAGTATTTCATTGTGCAAGCATTTTGAAGCTAAATCTATGAAAATTTGTATTTTGATGCTGTGTTAGAAATAAAACATATGAAGGGTGACTGTTTTTGGAAACTCAACCCCCACAGGTGTGAAATAGGCGATGAAACCTTTTACAAAAATATTTTGCTGCCAAAGCATTTTTAAAGCTAAATCTCTAAAACTGATGTTTGGATTCTCGGTTAGAGATGAGGAAAAAAAAAAAGAAAAACGTGTTTCACTGTTTTTGGAAATTCAACCCCTAAGGGGGTGAAATAGGGTCAGACTGATACACTGATTCATCACCGCCCAGCCCAAACCGCCAAGGGGAGAAACTTGAAGTTTGGAGAGGGTGTGGATCTTATACTGTAGGCAACGTTTAAGCAGGGTTTGTCCAAAATTCCACTCCCAAGGGGACGAAACAGCGGACGAAAGGCTTTTTAAAACTATGTTGCTATTAAGGGAATTTTGAAGCTAGAACTATGAAAAGTGGTATTCGGTTTCTCAGCCAAAACGTAAAAAAAGTACATGTTTCAGCATTTTTGGAAATTCAACCACTAGGAGGGTAAAATAGTGAGTGAAAGTTTTTTTGAAAATAAATCATTACCAAAGAACTACTAAACGATTTTTCAAATGGCTCTGAGCACTATGGGACTCAACATCTGAGGTCAGTAGTCCCCTAGAACTTAGAACTAGTTAAACCTAACTAACCTAAGGACATCACACACATCCATGCCCGAGGCAAGATTCGAACCTTCTCGCGGTTCCAGACTGCAGCGCCTAGAACCGCACGGCCACAGACGGTTTAAAGGTTGCATCTATGGCAATTGGTATTTGGCTTCTCTGTTAGAAATAAAAATAAAATACATGTATTTCATTTCTCGGTTAGATATAAAGAAATAACGATTAAGGGATGAAAGTTGCTGTGGAATTATCTCCACAAGAACGCAAAAGGCATGATTAACAAACCTTTGGACTCCAGCTTCAAGAATCGCTTTTTGGTCAGAAGTACATTCTGGAAAGATCATGCTCTTGTGGCCTTAATTAGCGTGATAAGCTTGGAAGGTGTAGCAGTTTGTGAATAAAATAAAATTTCGAATAAATGGAAACGAAAAGATGTCTTAGTAGGTCATGCGGTCTGTGGGAGTGAAGCAACGGGCGCTAGGCTAGTAAGAATATACATTTACTATTGCTGCATCAACGAAGTAGTGGAAAATTCTTATGAGTAAATGTTTGAGTGTTGTATTGACATGGATTCATTCTGAAAGTATTTCCTTAAATTATCAAGTATATACTGGTGTGCCACATTAATATAAAATAATTTGTGCGTATGTATTTGTTTGCAACTGAAATGTTGTGATAAATTGGCGAGAAATTAAGATTATATACATATTTTTGCCAACACGAGACAAAATCTCATTTCACCGAGATTTTCACTAGATACAGTGAAACTGGAGACAGACTGCAGATTAATTTAACGAACCTTCATTACACTATAGTGGAATAATAAATCGATTTAATTTTGTAAATGTAAAGACTTACCAGCAAAATTATGAAGCAGTCCATGCACTGAAAATTGAGACTGCCTTGCTGCTATTTTACCGACCACAAAATACAACGAATTCTGCCATCTGTACAAAACACTGTAAACTCATTGTGGTTGCTTCTTTGGCGGCAGATTGTTCCCATGTAGCATCAGGTTGCGGAGATTTTCAATCTTACGTGGTGTGTTTAAAATATTGACCACAAACCTATAAAGGTTTAACTTTTTTTCCTTGTTTCGATAAGTATTTAGTTACAGACTCAACTTTGGTGTCCCGAGGGTCTTTGCAAGGCTGAGCAGCTGAAGGGTCGCTTCTGCCAGTCGTGATACGGAGTTTTGGTATGGAGCAGCATGGTTTCACCAAACCGTTGTAAGTTTTCCAGACCTAATAGCAGTAGTAATACAAGTTTTATTTATCCGTGGATCACTTTTGCAAGGATTTTGACGGTGGCATTATTTTAGAAACCATCCCGCCACTTGCCTGAACTAATTTAGGAAAATCACGAAAAACCTAAATCAGGGTAGATGGATGAACACTGGAGTCACCACCCTCCTGAATACGAGGTGTCTGCTTAAAAAAGAGCTTTCTCATTCGGTTTTCTCTAGTGTACAGTACTGTTTTACAAAGAAGTTATTTAATAATGTAAAAGACTAGAGCTAAACTGTTCATTCCCTTTCCGCTCCCAGAAGTAGCTCGTAATTTGTCTTCACCAGGCAGACTGTACACAGTCCCATTTCTCCTACAAAGAAATAATATGTGACAGTACCGGGAGCTGAAACCAGGTCTTCCGCATGGCGCCCAGATACGCTCAGCTATGGAGACCAACCAATGAGCGCTATCATCTATCAAAACTATTAGACACATTTTCGTGCCACCATGTGTAGATATCACGAAGTATGCTTCTACAATGAAGAGCCAAAGAAACTGGTACACCTGCCTAATAACGCAACACGACGTGGCATAGATTCGATTAAAGTCTGAAAAAGCGCTGGACACCATGAATCCTGCAGGTCCGTCCCTACATCAGTACGTTTAGGTGGAAATCTCTCCTCAACAGCACGTCGCAAGGCATCCCAGATATGCTAAATGATGTTCTTGCCTGGAGAGTTTGGTGGCCAGCGGAAGTGTTTAAACTCAGGAGAGTGTTCCTGGAGCCACTCTGTAGCAATTCTGGACGTGTGGGGAGTCGCATTGTCCTGCTGGAATTGCCCAAGTCCATCTGAATCGGCAATGGCAGGGATTTATGCAGGTGATCAGACAAGATGCATACGTGCGTGTCAGTTGTCAGACTCGTATCTAGACGTATTACGGGTCCCACATCACTCCAACTACGGACGCCCCACACCATTATAGAGCCTCCACCAGCTAGAACAGTCCCCTGCTGACCTGACGGTCCATGGCCTCATGAAGTTGTCTCCATACCCATGCACGTCAATACGCTCGACACAATTTTAAACGAGACTCGTCCCACCACGCAACATGTTTTCAGTCATCAGTAGCCTAATGTCGGTGTTGACCGACCCAGGGGAGCGTAAAGCTTTCTTTCGTGCAATCAAGGGTACATGAGCGAGCCTTCGGCTCCGAAATCGCGTATCGATGATGTTTCGTTGAATGGTTCTCACGCTGACGCTTCTTGATGGCCCAGGATTGAAATCGGCAGTCGCCGTTGGTCCCGTTCTTGTAGGACCTCTTCCCGGGCGCAGCGATGTCGGAGATGATGTTTTACCGGATTCCTGATTGTCACGGTGCACTCGTGAAATTGTCGTACAGGAAAATCTCCATCGCTACCTGGGAGATGCTGTGTCCCATCGCTCGTGTGCCGATTATAAAAACACGTTCAAACTCACTTAAAACTTCATGACCTGCCCTTGAAGCAGCGGTAACTAATCTAACGATTGGACCAGACGCTTGTTTTATATAGGTGTTGCCGACCTGCTTACATATCTCTGTATATGAATATGCATGCCTATACCAGTTGCTTTGGTGCTTCAGTGTATGTTGAAATCTCGACTTTTACGTATTTACCCGTTGAATCTTGGATTCCGTAGAGGACAGTCAAATAAAAATGAGACACATGGGGAAAAAGTAAGTAAACAATCCCACTGCTAGAAGACGGTCGATATATTTAAAAAGTATGCGTTTGCCTACGGAACTATGATTGTACCGCAGCGTGCACATCATCGTCCGAGGCATACACTATATGATCAAAAGTATCCAGCTGAAAATGACTTAAAAGTTCGTGGCGCCCTCCATTGGTAATGCTGGAGTTCAATATCGTGTTGGCCCACCCTCGATGACAGCTTATAGTCTCGCAGGCATACGTTCAATCAGGTGCTGGAAAGTTTCTTGGGGAATAGGAGCCCATTCTTCACGCACTGAGGAGAGGTATCGATGTCGGTCGGTGAGGCCTGGCACGAAGTCGACGTTCCAAAAATCGCAACGGTGTTCCATAGGTTTGAGGTCACGACTCTGAGCAGACCAGTCCATTACAGGGATGTTATTGTAGTGTAACCACTCCGCCTCAGGGCGTGCATTTTGAACAGTTGCTCAATCGTGTTGAAAGATGCTATCGCCATCTCCGAATTGTTCTTCAACTGTGGGAAGCAAGAAAGTGTTTAAAACATCAATGAAGGCCTGTGCTGTGATAGTGCCACGCAAAACAAGAAGGGGTACGGGCCACCTCCAAGAAAAACACGACTACACCATAACACCACCGCCTCCAAATTTTACTGTTGGCACTACTCACGCTGGCAGATGACGTTCACCTGGCATTCACCATACCCACACCCTGCCATCTGATCGCCACATTGCGTACCGTGATTAGTCACTCCAAACAACGTTTTTCCACAGTTCAATCGTCCAATGTTTACGCTCCTTACACCAAGCGAGGAGTCGTTCGGTATTTACCGGCGTGATGTGTAGCTTATGAGTAGTCGCTCGACCATGAAATCCAAGTTTTCTCACCTCCTGCCTATCATAGTACTTGCAGTGGATCCTGATGCAGTTTAGAATTCCTGTGTGACGGTCTGCCTATTACATTTTACGGCCCTCTTCAATTGTCGGCGGTCTCTGTCAGTCGAGAGAAGAGGTCGGTCTGTACGCTTTTGTGCTGTACGTGTCCGTTCACGGTTCCACTTCACTATGACATCGGAAACAGTGGACCTAGAGATATTTAGGAGTGCGTGCAGACATATGGCGCAAGTGACACCCTATCACCTGACAACTTTCGAAGTCTGTGAGTCCCGCGGAGCGCCCCATTCTGCTCTCTGTCTAATGACTACTGAGGTGGTCGCTGATATGGAGTACCTGACAGTAGGTGGCATCAGAAATCACCTAATATGAAAAACGTACGTTTTTGGAGGTGTCCGGATACTTTTGACCACATAGTGTATCAACGGCCAGAGCGGGCTAGTATTTTCGGTGAGAAGCCCACGCACATCTTCTTCACAGTCTTGATGTCTGCCCATGCTATTTCCATATTTTTGGAGACCTGAAGAAAGACATTCGTGACTGTCGCTTTCCTTCAGACGAAATGGTGCACACGTTAGTACATTCATGGTTCCACAGGCAACCGCAAACATTTTTCCATGATAGTCTGGACCGTCTTGTCACACAATAGGTTAAATGTATTTACAGTTATGGCGATTACTTCTGAAATAATAAACAGTTTACTTACTTTTTAGGGTTCCGAGCTTCAACATGTAAAGATGCAACCCTTTTCGGATCACTTTGTTGTCCATCTGTCTGTATATCTTTCCGACCGACTGTTAAGAACCTTTTTCTCTGTAACAAGTAGACGTATCAAGTTCTAAATTATGTTACATATTACAGTCTACGGCCTATTGGAGATGCGAAAATCTTAAGCTTCTAAGCTACTTCAGTCAAAAGATATGCCCATTTTTGTCACCTATTTTGCTACCCAAAAACTCACTCATCGAAACCTAGAATCAAGAAGCAAGGTTGCACAGTACAATCAAAGGAAAGATCCGAAAATTGTTGATCTGAAATTATATCACACGAAAAACTATTTTTCTCCTTTTTTATACATCTCCCTATTCCTCCGTCAATTATGACCGTTTGTTCTCTGGAACTTGGCGTACCAAGTTCATATTTATGTGACGTACTGAAATCTACTATCCCTTGGCCGTGTAAAAAAATTCAGATTGTAAGTGAATGCAGTCAAAAGATTCGGACATTTATGTCACATATTTTGATACTAGCAAAGTCATTCATTCATCAAAACCTATCAGGTACCTCCCGTTGACCTAAAATCATAAAACTCTTCAAGAAGCAAGGCCTCACAATACAAGTAATGTATAGAATCTGAACCTCGATAAATTGTAACTGTGTCACATAACAAATGTCTTTTGCGATTGCAACGTACACTGTGTTCATCATCTGCCAAAATCATAATAGACGATCATTACTGCATGTAAACATAAAATGTAAATTGTAGTCATAGTCATGTTTTAGTAAGTAAATAAAAGTTTTTTATTAAATCTTCTCTCTCAACATACATAAACTGGAAACCCCTGCCAGCTTCTTTTAGCGTTTCCCGGCTAGTCTGAGGAACTACGGTGAAGGCTTTGATTTTGGTCTTGGAATTTCCGGGACTAATATATTGTCACTATCGATATCGGTAACAGGCAAAAATTCTGGATTCCCAGGATGCATGAACTAATATATATATCACTGCCCCCCACCCTATCTCCACGACTCCTACTCGCAATCGGCCCATTTTTTTGACTGCCCCTTACATATGTGACTACCCTTTGACGAATTTATTTTAAACTTCAGTCAAGGGAACTTTTACAGAGTTTCTGATCCTCGCCATAATTTCTTTAGCTTTTATTCATGAGCTTATATTCATGAGCAGTTGAATTAAAGGGCGCTGCTGTATACGTAATAGAGCGCTTGGGTCACCGAACAGTTCGCTTCGTCGCGTAACAGAGAGGTCCTGTAATCTTGTACTGGCCTTCAGCGTCACAATTGAGATCAGGATGGTTAAGTTGCCTGACGTTTGCACATTCGATCGCGGCTTTGACTGTAAATATATGCCGACCGCGTACATCCTTAGCTCTAGGGAGCTGACTGTATTAAAAAAATAAAAAAAAAATCATACGACGGAATAAGGCCGAGCCACTGTCATTAAGCGCTATTCGAAGTGGAACAGGCAGTTTTGCCCATTAGGGCTGAATCGAGAACTGGTTTCAACAAGTGTGCGTCTGTATTAGTATTAAGCAGTATCCCCATTCCCCGCTCCGCCCCCCTCCCATACTACCAAGTCTTTAAAGAATCAAACTAACATAAAGCTAGCTTTTCACGCGTCTTTATGTCGTATCTCCGGTACGATGTGCCATACAATAATACAATTTTGCGGATACATTCAGTTGCATCAGTAGACACCGTCTACAAAATGTGTTGCTAATAGTAGAAGAGAAGTAATAAATAGAAACGTTGTGTCTGGTGCTGAAGTTCTAGTGCGAGAACAGCGAAAATAAAGTAAGCGATAAACGTATTCCTTACATCAGTGTGTGAAGGCTTGTCAGCCGGGAAGTTTTTGGAAAACACTTGAAGCATCGTGTAAATTTTATTGTAAGTCGAATATGCTCTTTCTCAAATACTGGACGACTGCAGCTGTATAAACTGCGTGCCGCTAGTTACATGGCCTTAAGATGAAAACATATTCTAACTTTAATACGCAAAAGGTAATGGAAACCACTGCATTAGAGACATATAATGTGTATCCACAGGATGTGTGGCCTGTAGCTGATATGTGTCATGATGATTTCGCGACTGGTAGAAGATTGCGGACTATTTCCCTATTCAGATCTCCGTTAGGGAGACTGCCAATGGGGAGGTGACAATAAGAGTAACACTGAATAACCAACGAAAGGGTAACGGTCTACGATTCTGGGCGTGGAATGTTAGAAGTTGGAACATGGTTGGGAAGCTGAACAATCTGAAAAGGGAAATACTAAAGCTCAACTTAGAAATAGTGACGGATCAGTGAAGTGATATGGAAAGAAGACAAGGATTTCAGGTCAGATGAGTATAGGGTAATATTAACAGCAGCAGAAAATGGTATAGCGAGAGTAGATTTCTTTGTAAACAGGAAAGTAGGGCAGAGAGCAAGTTCCTAGGCAAAGTTCAATTATTGGGTTCTTATCAGCATCAACAGCAAACCTTCAGCAACAACAATAGTTCAGGCATACATGCCGACGTCCCTAGATGAAGATGAAGAGATAGAGAAAGTTTATGAAGATACAGACAGCATAATAAAGCACGTAAAGGGAGTTGAAAATCTGACAGTAATGGGCGACTGGAATGCAGTTGCAGGGAAAGGAGCAGAAGAAATAGTTACGGCAGAATATAGGCTTGGGACAAGAAATGACAGACGAGAAAGACTAATTGAGTTCTGTAGTAAATTTCAGATTGTAATAGCGAATATTCTCTTCAAGAACCACAAGAGGAGGAGGCATACCTATAAAGGGCCGGGAGATACGTGAAGATTCCATTTAGAGTATATCATGTACAATGTACAAGGAAGGTAACTTCGAAGGAACCATGCGTAACAGAAAAAAATACTTCAGTCGATCACCGAAAGAAGGAAATACAAAAATGTACAGGGAAATTGAGGAATAAAGAAACACAGGTAACTTACGAACGAAATAGGCAGAAGCGCAGGGAATCTAAGACGAAATGGGCCCGGGAATGATGTGCCGAAGTCCAGAACGAAATGATTATCAGTAAGACTGATTCAGTATGCAGAAAAGTCAAGACAAGCTTCGGTGAAATAAAAAGCAAGCGCGGTAGCATTAAAACTGAAACGTAAATTACACTGTTAAATTTATAGGAGAGAGCGTATGGGTAGAAAGAGAACATTGGAGGCCTCTGTGAGGGGGAGAACTTATTTGATGACGTGATGGAAGAAGAAATAGAAGTCTATAGGGAAGGGAGAGGGGATCCAGTATGAGAATCAAATTTAAAAGAGCTTTGGAACTTCTGAACTCATTTGGGAAAGTGGAAACAAAACGACTATTCACGTTGGAGTGTAGAATGTATGAGACTGGCGAAATGCCATCAGACTTTCGGAAAAACATCACCCACATAACTATGACGACTGCAAGAGCTGTCAAGTGTGAGAATTATCGCACAATCAGCTTAACAGCTCAAACGTCCAAGTTGCTGACATGAATAATATACAGAAGCAGAGAAAATTAAATTAAGGATCGGTTAGACGAGTATCAGCTTGGCTTTATGGAAGCTAAACTCTGCAGAGAGGCGGTCCTGACGTTGATAACAGAAGCAAGACTGAAGAAAAGTCAAGACATGTTCATGGGATTTGCCGACCTGGAAAAAGCGCCTGACAATGTAAAATAACGCAAGATATTCGAAATTCTGAAAAAAATAAAGCTGTAGAGAAAGACGGGTAATATACAATATTGTAAAGAACTAAGAGGGAACGATAAGAGCGGAAGACCAAAAACGGAGTACTCGGATAAAAATGGGTGTAAACCAGGGATGTAGTCTTTCGTCCCTACTGTTCATTCTATATATCGAAAAAACGATGACGGAAGTATAAGGAAAGGCTCAAAAGTGGGAGTAAAGCTCAAGGCGAAAGATATATATGGTAAAAACGCTGATGACAATGCGGTCCTCAGTGAAAGCGAAGAATTACAGGACCTGTCGAACGGTATAAACGGTCAAATGAGAACAGAATATGTACCGAGAATAAACCGGAAAAGAACAAAAGTAATGAGAAGTTTCAAAAACTGGAATAGCGAGAAGTTTGCCATCAGACTTCGTACTCAGGTAGTGGACGAAGTTAGAATTCTTCTACCTTGGATCCAAAATTACTCGTGATGGACGAAGCAAGGACAACATAAAAAGCAGACCAGCGCAGACAAAGAGAGCGTTCCTGGCCAAGAGAAGTCTACTTGTACGGAACATAGGCATTATTTTGAGGAATAAATTTCTGAGAAAGTGAGCTGGGAGCACAGCATTGTTTAGTAGTGAAGAATGGGCTGTGAGAAAACCGGAATACAAGAAGATCGAAGCATTTGAGATGTACTGCTACACAAAAATACTGAAAATTAGATTGACCGAAAATGTAAGGAACGGGGAGGTTCTTCGCAGAATTGGTGAGGAAAGGAATACATGGAAAACACTGAGAAGAAGAAGAGACAGGATAACAGAACATCTGTTAAGGCATCACTGAATAACTTGCATGGCACTAGAGAGAGCTGTAGAGGATAAAAAGGTAGGGAAAGACAGAGATTGGGATACGTCCAGCAAATAATGCAGAATACAGACTAACGACACAAAAGAAAGAAAAGAAAAAGAAAAAAAAAACAGAAAAATGTTTTCACAGAGAATAATAGTGTCACTTAATCTTACCACTTATATGTTTCTTTAACCCCGAATTTAATCCCACTCCTGTAGCTTTCTTACATTTTCCTCATTGCGTGTTCGGTGTACAGGTTGAGCAGTAGGAGAGAAATACTTTATCGGTGATTTATCGCGTTTTTATTATCCCAGCACTTCTCTCTTGATCTTCGATTGTAATGTTCCCTCTTGGTTTCTTTACATAAAGCAAAGTGCCCGTCTTTTGCTGTAGCCTACATTTTTTAAACTTGTTTTGATCTTGCACCGTTTTACTTTGCCGAGGGCATTTTTTGCGTTGACAGATTCTGTGATAGTGCACTGTTACCTACATTATAGTATCCTCCCTAAAGCCAAACTGATCGTTTTTTAACTTATCGTGGATTTTCTTCTCCAGTCTTCTTTGTGTTATGTACATCTCCCTAGTTTCAAAGTTCACCATTGACAGTGTCTAGACAAATCACTTTTCTGTCATTTCAGTTATTGGTATCGTCTTTCTCTTCCAAATGTGATATAATGACTTACCTTTGGTAGCCTGCCGGAGTGGCCGTGTGGTTCTAGGCGCTACAGTCTGGAACCGAGCGACCGCTACGGTCGCAGATTCGAATCCTGCCTCGGGCATGGATGTGTGTGATGTCCTTAGGTTAGTTAGGTTTAAGTAGTTCTAAGTTCTAGGCGACTGATGACCTCAGAAGTTGAGTCGCATAGTGCTCAGAGCCATTTGAACCATTTTGAACTTACCTTTGGTAGCGAAACTTCCTGCTTCCTCGGCGAATTCAGAGTTGTGTCAGAATTATTTTTTTATCTCACTTCGTATAACGTTTATCACAGCCTTGCCTTTGTCCTTTTAGTGTTTATACTACCTGTTATATCAGGTACAAATATGACCTTGATATCGAGCACGCAAAGAGAATGAATGAAAGTCGAGGACCATACTTAGGTAGAAGTGTGCACGGTCGGAGTGATACAGTGCTGTAGCCTCTAAAAAGAAGTTGGACTGTTGATCTGGGACAGGCCTTCAAGATAACTGATACCGGTGAAGCAAAGGATTTTATAAATCATGTGAGAATATAATTGACTCTAACTCAAATTTTTCATTGTGGAAGTTCGTTATTTTTTCCATGAATCATACGTGTAATGTACTTCATTACTAATAACGCAACATTTGGGTACAAGTTACATCCTTATTTCTTAAATATGCGTGTTTCATGGGGTTCCTAGGCCGAATGAATATGAGCCAGGCGTTTGATTCCTGCCATGCTGTAAGATAGTGCTGTCACTCATCTATTCTGACGCCTCTGACAACGTTTTTTGTATGCAGAAGCGTCAAGTATAGGTCCATAAACTGAAGTATCAGTCAACTCATAAATCAGGGTAAGTCGAAGCCATGCCGTCTGCGTTAGAACCAAGCTAGTATGGCACCTGAGTGATTAAACAAGTCTATCTGTAGAGGTCACTTCATGAGTGCTTATTCGATTCTGATTTTCATCCATTATATGCATCTGGTAACTCGCATATGATGCTGTAGAAGAAACACTGAAAACCAAAAATATATAGTTTACGTCTATTTATGTTGTTTTCCATCCTGTAACCAACAAACCGGAACGGAAATCACGTGGTCCCTCACTGGGAGCCAAAAATGTTGAAAATTCACATGACTAAAGCATTGAATGGGTCTAATTAAATTTAAATGTATTATTATGGATATTGTTCTTCTCTTTGTCTCTCATAGCTGTAGCGTCGTATGTCATGGCTAGCTGAAGGGATGGCTGGATGCCCTCCCTGGCACCATTGGGCTAATCCGACACCTGTGACGGAATACATGTACACCAACTGCCTCCGTGCTGTGTTATTCATGTGAAACTGAGCGAAAGTTTTCTAAATGTTTGTGTATCGTGTACCTTTAAGGGACATAGATACCAGCTCGACAGTCATATGTTGGGATTTGGGAAACCGCTTAAAAACCACATCTTGGCCGCCAGCACACTGATCCTCGCCGTAGAACTCGAGCAGAATAAGTTTCTGAAGTTTCAAGGATGAAATCGTTTCGAAGTACCGGAAAAAATAATTAAATGTGTGAACCGACCTCCCTGCCACATCCACTTCTTGAAGCAACACTCAATATCCACAGGCTCAGAGGGATAACAACCCCTACATTCACAAGGAGAGGCTTCCGAATTGTACCCTGAACGTTTTCAAGCCCACTTACGGGTTTCTGGCCGATCCTGAACTTCTAAAAATGTGTACCCATGGTGAAACCCAGGATCCAAATGAGTCTCTAAATTCGCTCGTATGGAAACAATACACTAAAACCGCATTTTCATCTGCTACAGTAGCCAGAATTACAACTTATAATGCAGTTCTTGCAGTTAATGGTTGGAACGTAGGGAGAGTAAAGGTATCAGAGGGAAGACACTTTAAAATAGGAAATTTCACTCGAGACATCTTGAGAAAAATACATTTGCGGCGGCCCTTTGCAGCTGAAAAGTCAGTTGAAGACCTGGTAAAAGAAAGAAGGCAGAAAACAAGAAGCCATGAGAGGAGTCTTCAAGGGAAGTAGGACCCTGAGTACAAATCTTGGACCTTCTGAAGAGGTGACGTAAGAAAATTACCTTACCTACTATGTTTTTCTATGTTTATGTACCTTTTTCTAAGAATCTATGAAGGTTAGAGTTATGAAATTTAGTACACTTATTTCTATAAACGCAATAAATGTCGCAAGAGTAAATTTTGAAATTCTGAGTGTAAGCTGAGGTATGCGGCAAAGTGCTTGGAATTTTGCATTAAATTATATTACAGTTAGAATTATAATTAAAAGTTGTTGCAATCCTCCTATTCGGTATATTCAGAAAAACCTCATGGGAGAAACTTATTATATGAAAAGCGATTAAACACAGAAAATTTTGTAGAAAGGACTTGAATAGTTTCTGAGGAAGAGGTACATATATTAGTTTTTGAAAATAAAATTTTTTAAATTCCATCGAAGTAACTTACGAGTGAACTCGTTATTTCATGCGAAGCATGGTACAACATTTCATTGCCGTATCTTCAAAATTGTGGAGTTGTTGCATCTTTTAAGTACTGTGTGTTTTCATGCCCCTTAAGGCAAATGGCTGTAGGATTCGTTTGAAAAAGACATGGCTGAATTACTTGACATGCTGAATTAATTACTTCTCCCCCCCCCCCACTTTTTTTTTTTTTTTTATCATCAGTCTACTAACCTCTTCATCTCAGAGTAGCACTTGCGACATACGTCCTCAATTATTTGCTTGACGGATTCCAATCTTTGTCTTCCTCTACAGTTTTTGCCCTCTACAGCTCCCTCTAGTACCATGGAAGTCATTCCCTCATGTCATAGCAGATGTCCTATCATCCTGTCCCTTCTCCTTGTCAGTGTTTTCCACATATTCCTTTACTCTCCGATTCTGCGTAGAACCTCCTCATTCCTTACCTTATCAGTCCACCTAATTTTCAACATTCGTCTATAGCACCACATCTCAAACGCTTCGATTCTCTTCTATTCCGGTTTTCCCACAGTCCGTGTTTCACTACCACACAATGCTGTACTCCAGACGTACATCCTCAGAAATTTCTTCCTCAAATTAAGGCCGGTATTTGATATTAGTAGACTTCTCTTGGCCAGAAATGCCTTGTTTCCCATAGCGAGTCTGCTTTTGATGTCCTTCTTGCTCCGTCCGTCATTGGTTATTTTACTGCCTAGTTAGCAGAATTCCTTAACTTTATTGACTTCGTGACCATCAATCCTGATGTTAAGTTTGTCGCTGTTCTCATTTCTACTGCTTCTCATTACCTTCGTCTTTCTCCGATTTACTCTCAAACCATACTGTGTACTCATTAGAGTGTTCATTCCGTTCAGCAGATCATTTAATTCTTCTTCACTTTCACTCAGGATAGCAATGTCATCAGCGAATCGTATCGTTGATATCCTTTCACCTTTTATTTTAATTCTACTCCTGAACCTTTCTTTTATTTCCATCATTGCTTCCTCGATGTACAGATTGAAGAGTAGGGGCGAAAGGCTACAGCCTTGTCTTACACCCTTCTTAATACGAGCACTTCGTTCTTGATAGTCCACTCTTATTATTCCATCTAGGTTGTTGTACATATTGTATATGACCCGTCTCTCCCTATAGCTTACCCCTACTTTTTTCAGAATCTCGAACAGCTTGCACCATTTTATATTGTCGAACGCTTTTTCCAGGTCGACAAATCCTATGAAAGTTGATTTTTCTTTAGCCTTGCTTCCATTATTAGCCGTAACGTCAGAATTGCCTCCCTCGTCCCTTTACTTTTCCTAAAGCCAAACTGATCGTCACCTAGTGCATTCTCAATTTTCTTTTCCATTCTTCTGTTTGTTATTCTTGTAAGCAGCTTCGATGCATGAGCTGTTAAGCTGATTGTACGATAATTCTCGCACTTGTCAGCTCTTGCCGTCTTCGGAATTGTGTGGATGATGCTTTTCCGAAAGTCAGATGGTATATCGCCAGACTCATATATTCTACACACCAACGTGAATAGTCGTTTTGTTGCCACTTCCCTCAATGATTTTAGAAATTCTGATGGAATGTTATCTATCCGTTCTGCCTTATTTGACCGTAAGTCCTCCAAAGCTCTTTTAAATTCCGATTCTAATACTGGATCCCCTATCTCTTCTAAATCGACTCCTGTTTCTTCTTCTATCACATGAGACAAATCTTCACCCTCATAGAGGCTTTCAATGTATTCTTTCCACCTATCTGCTCTCCCCCCTTACTCAAGTTAATCTTGTGTTCTTTGGTCTAATAACATCATTGTCGATGGACAAATAAACCCCAGTTCCCTTTCATGAAAGCTGAGTGTGTTGTTGTGTGTTTATCACTGGAGTATTATCCAGTCTCACATGGAATCTTCTAATGCTGTAGTCTGCGTGCATCACCTCCACTCAGCACACAAATGCATGTTTGGTCGTAGAATTGTAATTATGAAAGCGAAAGAAGAAGATGGCTGGAGAAGCCAGTTCCATCAAAAGTCATCGAAGCGACTGACGTTTCCGCAATGTCGCCTAGTGAGTAAAATAAGAGTTTATGAGACTATAGGACCAGTTTTATAATCTGATCCACGACATACTTGCACATAGAACTCTGGTGTACCAGTGTAAGATAGCAGAAGTAAAGCCGAAGATTTAAAAAATCGTTCAAGCAGGAGAATGGTTCAAACTTACCGTCGTTTGACCATCGCACAGAACCCCGTATGGAGGACATTGTAATAAGCATCCCTGATGTAGAGAAACAAATGAAACAAATCAAATAAGTCACCAAGTCCAGATAGAATCCTAATTTGCTTTTACAAAGACTACCCCACAGGATTGGCCCCTCACATGGGTAGAACTTATCGCGAATCTCTCGAACAGAGCGATGTCCCAAGCGATCGGAAAAAAGCGCAGGTGACTCCAGTATATAGAGAGGGTAAAAGAACGGACCCGCAAAATCACAAACCAATATCCTTAACATCGGTTTGCTGCAGAATCCTTGAAGATATTCTCAGTTTGAATATAATAAATTCCCTTGAGACAGAAACGCTTCTGTCCACAAACCAGCATACATTGAGAAAGCATCGCTCGTGCGAAACTCCGGCTGCCCTGTTCTCACGTGAGGTCCTGCAGACCGTGGATGAAGGGCAACAGATGGATTCCATATTCTTAGAGTTCCATAAAGCAGTTGACACAGTACTACTCTCCCGGCTGTCAACGAAGGTACAAGCATACGGAATAGGTTCCCGCGTATGTAAGTGGCTCGAAGACTTCTTACGTACCTGAACCCAATTTTCTGTTCTCGATAGCGACTATTCATCAAAGGAAGGGTTGCGTCATGACTGCTCCAGGGAAGTGTGATAAGACGGCCGTTATTTTCTATACACGTAAATGATCTGGCGGACAGGGTAAGCAGCAGCCTGAGGCTGTTGTCTGATGATGCTGTGGTGAATGGGAAGGTGTCGTCGTAGATTGACTAGAAGAGGATACAATATTATTTAGAAAAAAATTTCTATTTGGTGTGAAAAATAGCAGATAGCTGTAAATGCAGCAAAATGTAAGTTAATGCCGATGAGCAGGAAAAACAAACCGTAAGTTCAAGTACGGCATTAGCAGTGTGCTGCTTGACAAAGTCACGTCGTTTAAATACCTGCGCGTAATGCTGCAAAGTGACTTCGGTTTACTGCGAGAATTCAAGGAAGGTGTATTTCATGGTCCAAATGGCTCTAAGCACTATGGGACTTAACATCTGAGGTCATCAGTCCCCTAGACTTATAACTACTTAAACCTAACTAACCTAAGGACACAGCATACATCCATGCCCGAGGCAGGATTCGAACCTCCGACCGCAGCAGCCGCGTGGTTCCGGACTGAAGCGCCTAGAACAGCTCGACCACCGCGGCCGGCAGTGTGTTTCATCTGAAAAGGAGGCCGCATATAGGACGCTAGTCCGACCTATTCTTGAGTACTGCTCAAGTGTTTGCGATCCGTACCAGGTCGGATTAAAGGAAGACATCGCAGCAAATCAGAAGCGCGCTGTTATATATGTTACGAATATGCTTCGGGAACTCAATATGAATCCCTGGAGGGAAGGCGACGTTCTTTTCGAAGAACACTACTTACAAAATTTAGAGAACCGGCATTTGAAGCTGATTGCACAACGATTCTGTTGCCTCCAATAAACATTGCTTGTAAGGACCACGAAGGTAATCCCGAAACTAAGGCCTCCTATTTTTTTATAAGTACATAGACCTGTTTATTTGTACAATGGTTTACATCAGTTTACAGCTTGAACATTTAATTATTTATCTACATAATTACTATTTCTGTCGATGCATTTTCGTAGATGCTATGGCAGTTTTTGTATGCCCATGCCATACCAGCTCGCCGCCATGTTGTTCAGAAAGTTATGAACCTCTTCTTCCACCTCGTCATCGGAGCTGAATCGCTAGGACCACAATCAACGCTGACAGCTACTGTGAGACTCTGAAAAACTCAAACGGGCTATTCAGAACCGGAGAAGAGGAATGTTGGGCAAGGGCGTACACATTCTCCATGACAACACTCGCCCACACATCGTTCGGCAAACCGTTGCTCTTCTTCAACAGTTTCAGTGGAACATAATCACCCACCCATCCTATAGTGATGATTTGGCGTCCAGTGACTATCACCTGTTCCATAGATTAAAAGAACATTTGGCCGGAAAGCGATTCAGCTCCGACGACGAGGTGAAAGAAGAGGTTCATAATTTTCTGAACAGTATGGCGGCGAGCTAGTATGACATGGGCATACAAGAACTGCCACAACCTCTACAAAACTGCATCGACAGAAATGGTGATTATGTCGAAAAATAGGTAAATGTTCAAGCTGTAAACTGATGTAAACCACTGTAGAAATAAACAGGTCTGTGTACTTACAAAAAATAGACCTTACTTTTGGGATTACTCTCGTAGGAAGTCGTTTTCCCCTCTCTCTGTTTGTGGGTGGAACAGGAAGGGAAATAACTAGTAGTGGTCCAGAGTTCTCTCTGCCACGCACAATACGGTTGCCTGCGAAGTATTTATGTAGATCTACATGTAGAGTCTTCCTTAAAGGGGAGGAATTACTTTGGGTGTACTCTTCATGATTGTCCCACGTAGGACACAGTTGTTTCTCCCGCCTTCCTGATTAATTTTAGCGGAGTGTCACACTGGAGCCGAGGTGGAGTAGGCCTACGGCGCTCACACGTGATTTCCACGAACGCCGACTCGGCCGAACTGGTCTGAACTACAGACTGGCGTAGTTAGTCAGCTGCAGCAAGTGGAATCAGCAGCATCCTCAGGAGGTCAAGGCAGAAGCGGCGAAGAAGTCTGCGGTGCGTCGCTAGGTGCCAGATTGGCGTAGCGTTCAAGGTTTCCAGACCGGCGGGCTGGTCCTGAAGGTGTTGCACGGAAAGGAACGAGCCAGTCATTCACAGAGCCGAGAGAGAGAAGGCCTCGAGGAACTGGTGTGCTGCGGCACTGTCAGACGGACAGTCTGCGCGGGGCGTTGCCACTGTGTGCACTCGAAAGCCTTGATGACCGGTTGGTGTCTTTTTCCCTGCCTGGCGGGTAGCGATCCCACTGAAGGTAAAGAAAGGGTTCTTCTGCATATCAAGAGGAGAAGTACGAGAGTGCTCGCAGAATGAGATTTTCACTCTGCAGTGGAGTGTATGCTGATATGAAACTTTCTGGCGGATTAAAACTGTGTGCCGGAGCCGGCCGGGGTGGCCGAGCGTTTCTAGGCGCTACAGTCTGGAACCGCGCGACCGCTACGGTAGCAGGTTCGAATCCTGCCTCGAGCATGGGTGAGTGTGATGTCCTTACGTTAGTCAGGTTTAAGTAGTTCTTAGTTCTAGGGGACAGATGACCTCAGAAGTTAAGTCCCATAGTGCTCAGAGCCATTTGAACCATTTTTTTAAATGCCGGACCGAGACTCGATCTCGGAACTTTTGCCTTTCGCGGGCAAGTGCTCTACTATCTGAGCTACGCAAGCGCGAGTCATGCCCCGTTCTCACAGCTTCACTTCCGCCAGTACCTTGTCTCCTACCTTCCAAACTTCACAGAAGCTCTCTCGCGAACCCCATAGATCTCTTACTGCAACTGACATGCGCACGTTAGTGGCTGTACAATGCGGTAACCAAAGTCACGGGATAACGATGTGCACATGTACAGATGGCGGTAGTATCGAGTACATAAGGCATAAAATTGCAGTGCATTGGTGGAGCTGTCATTTGTACTCAGGTGATCCTCGTAAAATTGTTTCCCACGTGATTATGGCCGCGCGACGGGAATTATACTTTCAACGCGGATTGGTAGCTGGAGCTCGAAGCATAGGACATTCCATTTCGGAAACCGTGAGGGAATTCCATATTCCGAGATCCACAGTCTCAAGAGTGTGCCCAGAATACCACATTCCAGGAATTACTTCTCACAACGGACAACGCAGTAGCTGATGGCTTTCACTTAACGACCAAGGGCAGTGGCATTTGCCTAGAATCGTCAGTGCTAAAAGACAAGCAATGATGCATGAAATAGCCGCAGAAACCAATGTGGGACACACGACGAACATATCCGTTAGGACAGTGCGGCGAAATGTGACGTTAACGAGCTGTAGCAGCAGGCAACAGACGCGATTGCCTTTGACGACAGCACGACATAGCCTGCAGCGACTCTCCCGACTTCATGTCGATATTGGTTGGACGCTAGACGACTCGAAAGCTGTGGGTTGGTAAGATGATTCCCGTTTTTAGTTGGTAAGTGCTGATGGTAGGGTTCGAGTGTAACACAGACCCCACGAATCCATGGAAGGTTCTCAACAGGTACTCTGCAAGCTGGTACTAGCTCCATAATGGTGTGAGTTGTGTTTACATGGAATGGACTGTCTTCTGGTCCAACTGAACCGATGATTGACAAGAAATGGTTATGTTGCACTACGTGGAGACTATTTGTAGCCATTTGTGGACTTTATTTTCTCAAACAACAATGTCATGTCACCGGGCTACAGTTATTTGCAAGTGATTTGAAAAACATTCTGGACGATTCGAGCGAACGATTTGGTCACCGATAAAGCCCGACGTGAACCGCACGAAACATTTGTGGAACATAGTCGAGAGGTATTCCGTGGTCTAAGGCTGGCGTCTTTGTTTAGGAATCGAAAGCTTCTTGGTCCCTGCTTCGAAACCCACCAACACTTAAATTCTGAATAAAAATCATCAACTTTGGTGGCCGAAGACTTCCGGCATAAGAAGTAATTCTCATTCTGCCAACGACTTTGTCAAAGGGAGCGGAAGAGCCTACAGACGTCCAAGCACTCTCTTGCCCTTAGGATGGGAAACTGCCCCTAAAGGTGGAAGAATTAGATATGATCAACGGTATGAGTATGCAGAAGGCAATGTAAACCACTGCATTTAAGACACGTAATGTGTATCCATCGTACTTGTGGCTTGTAGGACCTAACTGAAAAAGTGTCATGGTGATCTCTCCATTGCCAAAAGAGTCCTCAATAGTCCCAGTTTCGGATCTCCGGGAGGGGACAGCCAAGGGGGAGGTGACCCTGACAAAAAGAGTGAATAAACAACGAGAGGATAATGTTCTGCGAGTCGGGCGTGGAATGTCAGAAGTTGGAACGTGGTAGGGAAGATAGCAAATCTGAAAAGAGAAATACTAAGGCTCAATCTAGATTTACTGGGGGCAGTGAAGTGAAATGGAAAGAAGACAACGATTTCTATTCAGATGATATAGGGTAACATCAAGAGCAGGAGAGGATTGTGTAAAGGGAATAGGATTAATTATGTATAAGAAGGTACGACAAAGATTGTATTACTGTGAGCAGTTATTTGATATGGTTGTTCTAATCGGTATCGACAGCAAACCGACCCAAACAACAGTCCAGGCATACACGTCGACGCCGCAACCTGAAGATAAAGAGATGGAGAATGTATATGAGGATACTGAACAGGTAATTCAATACGTAAATGGAAATGAAAAACAAATGAAAAGCTGCTATGGTGGCAGGTTCGAATCCTGCCTCGGGCATGGATGTGTGTGATGTCCTTAGGTCAGTTAGGTTTAAGTAGTTCGAAGTCTAGGGGACTGATGACCTCAGATATTAAGTCCCATAGTGCTCCGAGCCATTTTTTTTCGAAGTCTTCCATAAATAAATTGGCGACTATCGGTGATAAAGGACTACCAATAGCCACTCCGTAATTCTGTTCAAAAATGTTGCCGTTAAATAAAAAATACGTGGATGTCACCACATGACGACTAAGCTTCACCAACTTTTCATCCAGTTTTTCACTAATCAAACTAAGGGACTCTTTCAGAGGGACTCGTGTAAACAGAGATGCCACATCAGAACTCACTAATAGATCTGAAGGATCTATTTCAGGGTCTGATGTCATTTCTGCATCAGCATGCTCATTCGACTTTACTAAACTGAAGTGTGCGAAGGTTGATCTATTTCAGGGTCTGATGCAATGTCTGCATCAGCATGCTCATTCGACTTTACTAGCTTCTTTGGTCTAATAACAATAACAATATTTCCCACAAAATACCTTCCAGCTAACACATACACAAATAACAATAGCAAAATGGGTGAAATGCGGGCACAACATATCTACAAGACAAATTTACTTGAAAATATTACATTCGCAGCTTGAATACTGAAGCACTGCTACTTTAGGCTGCTGTCCTGTAATTGAACTGTTACTATTTTTGAGAGCGCACACTCAACCGAGGTCAGCGCACACGCAACCAAGGTCAATTGCGCGCGTGTGCGTGTATGTAAGCTACAAACATGAACATCTGTTGCTACCCTTGTTCTAGTTGTCGGTGTATAGCACAGCTAAATTGTTCTTAGTCGTTTCTCGCATCAAACAAAAAAAAAAAAATTGTTCAAGTGCGTGTGAAATCTTATGGGGCTTAACTGCTAAGGTCATCAGTCCCCAAGCTTACACAGTACTTAACCTAAATTATCCGAAGGACAAACACACACACCCATGCCCGAAGGAGGACTCGAACCTCCGCTGGAATCAGCCGCACAGTCCGTGACTGCAGCGCCTGAGACCACTCGGCTAATCCCGCGCGGCTTCTCGCGTCATTTCGGATGACATTTCTCCCGTGTCGGACTGATACATGAAAAGAAAATAACATAAATATTAATATTTTGTTATGGCACACTATCCTGTAAAGAGTTACAATATTACAATAATGTGTATCGAGCCCCACGTGGGCGCAAATGTGGCGTGCAGTGGTATCGGTGTTTTCCAATTTTGGGCAGGACTACAGCAAAGCCAATTACTTATTATTAGTAGCGTAATATGAGGTCTTATTTAATCGCTGCTTCTCCCGGCTAAATGTAGTTATTATGTTATAGAAATCTCTACCTGGGAACGTGTATAATGGTTACTCGAGGTGGCAACACTTTTCTTAAAGCAAAGTGAACCGTTTTTACACACAATACCATTCGCGCACAACATAACGTATTCTTTCCTGTCAAAAATATTTCATGAAAGTTCTTACGAAATACTCAGGCTTCAAACATTAGCCGAGAACAATTTTTATCACGTAAGATGCTGTTTGCATTATATCTAAAGATTATTCACAACCTAAGTGGGCTTTATTACCTCTGAGTGGATTCAATACACAGTTATTAAAGCAATAATTGACCATCAAGAATTATGTCTGTTTAAAAATTCAATCTAAAACTGCCGCTGAAATACTTCACTATGATGGCAGCTAACTTAAGAGAATCACTTATCGAACCTGGTTCAGGCATTGTTTTACTATTAACAAATAATATAATAATATATATTAAATCTTTTCTGTACCTGTACTATATGCATTCACATTTAGAAGTATTTCTCAATGTTAATCACTTATCATTCAGCAATTTACCCGTAAGCCGCCCTACAGATCAATAGCGATAATGGCTGCGCTCCATTACAGCTGAACAGAAAACCTAACATTTATATAGGACGATAATCATATTAAAATAAAAATACAAACACATGAATTGTTTTCAATGACACAGAAACTCTATTTTTCAAATATTACGTAACAATATAATACAGTTTTTACAGACCTCAGTGCTATAAGACATCAATCACGTCCGATCAGTACAACAGTTCGAACAAGAAGAAGAATTATTCTAGAAACATTATAGAAAACAAAAGACTGCGAATTTCATTATCGTTTTCCATAGGTATTGTCTGTGACACAGGTTTTTACAGAATATTAAATTACGTCACTGACAATAATTATTTATTATTTTAGTGATTATGAAGTCCTTTTTTATTAATATCACGAGAATGTTTATTAAGATTCAAATGGTTCAAATGGCTCTGAGGACTATGGGACTTAAAATCTATGGTCATCAGTCCCCTAGAACTTAGAACTACTTAAACCTAACTAACCTAAGGACAGCACACACATCCATGCCCGAGGCAGGATTCGAACCTGCGACCGTAGCAGTCGCGCGGCTCCGGACTGAGCGCCTAGAACCGCTAGACCACCGCGGCCGGCTATTAAGATTCCACACACAATGATGTCGTAAATAATTTCCTAAATAAAATATATTGTACCAGTCAGGCTGAACGTCTTAGATACACTGTTCAGCGAGTGCAGCAAGGTGGAGGTTCCCTGCTGTCTTGGGGTGGCATTATGTGGGGCCGACGTACGCCACTGGTAGTCATGGAAGGCGCCGTAACGGCTGTACGATACGTGAATGCCATCCTCCGACCGATAGTGCAACCATATCGGCAGCATATTGGCGAGGCATTCGTGTTCATGGATGACAATTCGCGCCCCCATCGTGCACATCTTGTGAATGCCTTCCTTCAGGATAACGACATCCCTCGAACAGAGTGGCCAGCATGTTCTCCAGACATGATCCCTATCAAACATGGATGGGATAAATTGAAAGGGGCTGTTTATGGACGATGTGACCAACCAACCACTCTGAGGGATCTACGCCGAATCCCCGTTGAGGAGTGGGACAATCTGGACCAACAGTGCCTTGATGAACTTGTGGATAGTATGCCACGACGAATACAGTCATGCATCAATGCAATACTGGGTATTAGAGGTACCTGTGTGTACAGCAGTCTGGATACCACCTCTGAAGGTCACGCTGTAAGATGGTACAACAAGCAATGTGTGGTTTTCATGAGCAATAAAAAGGGCGGAAATGCTGTTTATGTTGATCTCTATTACAATTTTCTGTACAGGTTCCGGAACTCTCGGAACCGAGGTGATGCAAAATTTTTTTGATGTGAGCAGTTGAAACACTTTCCTACTATTCTCCCAGTAAATCGAAGTCGACTATTCGGTTTTCCTACCACTGTTCTCACATGCTCATTCGATCTCATATAGCTTAAACTATGTGACTGTGTCAAACAGAAAACTACTAATGCTGCACCCGAACATGACGGGCTTGTTTTTCCTGGTCATCCGCATTAACTTAGATTTTTCTACATTTAGAGCTAGCTGCCATTATCACACCATCCACAAATTTTGTCTAAGTCATCCTGCATCCTCCTACAATCACTCATAGTCGACACCTTACCGTACACCACAGCATCATCAACAAATAACCGCAGACTGCTACCCACCACGTCCTCCAAATCATTTATATATGAGGACAATAACAGCCCTCTTATCACACTTCCCGGAGGCACTCCTGATGATACCCTTGTCTCCGATGAACACTCGCTTTCGAGAGCAACATATTGGGTTCTATAACTTTAGAAGTCTTCGAACTCCCCACATATCTGTGAACTTATTCCATATGATCGAACGTTTTTTAATAGCCTCCAGTGAGGCATCCTGTCAAGCACTTTCCGGAAGAAGAGAACAGTCACCCGTCATTAACGTCGTTACTCATTGTCTGAGCAATTATCCTCGTTATTGATGTAATATTTGGTAAATCGCAAGAAGAAAGGAAGAAAGCTTGAAATTTAATGAGACCTGTAGAGACGAAGCACAAGGTCTGATTTGGAATAATCGTCAGGGCAAACTGGCTTAGCGATTATTTGAACCGCCGTCCTCTCGAATGTGAGTCCAGTATGTAAAGACTGTGCTCTGAATAAGAAAGGAATATTTTGTAAATTTGAAACATGTTTCAAATTTATCCATAAAACTTTGTATGAATTTAAGTTTCCATGTTTTAATGACCATGCGTCATCTGCTAATGTTTTGGCAAACACACTTTAGTTTCGAGTTATACAGGGTGATCCATTGATATGACCAGGCCAAATATCTCACGAAATAAGCATCAAACGAAAAAACTACAAAGAACGAAACTGGTCTAGCTTGAATGGGGAAACCAGATGGCGCTATTGTTGGCCCGCTAGATGGCGCTGTCATAGGTCAAACAGATATTAACTACGTTTTTTTAAAATAGGAACCCCCATTTTTATTACATATTCGTGTAGTACGTAAAGAAATATGAATGTTTTAGCTGGACCACTTTTTTCGCTTTGTGATAGATGGCGCTGTTATAGTCACAAACGTATAAATACGTGGTATCATGTAACATTCCGCCAGTGCGAACGGTATTTGCTTCGTGATACATTACCCGTGTTAAAATGGATCGTTTACCAATTTCGGAAAAGGTCGATATCGTGTTGATGTATGGCTATTGTGATCAAAATGCCCAACGGGCGTGCGCTATGTATGCTGCTCGGTATCCTGGACGACACCATCCATGTGTCCGGACCGTTCGCCGGATAGTTACGTTATTTAAGGAAACAGGAAGTGTTCAGCCACATGTGAAACGTCAACCACGACCTGCAACAAATGATGATACCCAAGTAGGTGTTTTAGCTGCTGTGGAGACTAATCCGTACATCAGTAGCAGACAAATTGCGCGGGAATCGGGAATCTCAAAAACGTCGGTGTTGAGAAAGCTACATCAACATCGATTGCACCCGTACCATATTCCTATGTACCAGGAATTGCATGGCGACGACTTTGAACGTCGTGTACAGTTCTGCAACTGGGCACAAGAGAAATTACGGGACGATGACAGATTTTTTGCAGTCGTTCTATTTAGCGACGAAGCGTTATTCACCAAAAGCGGACGTAAACCGGCATGGCTGCGACAAGGGGAACATCAGCGACCTTGGCGGGTTAATGTATGGTGCGGCATTGTGGGAGGAACGATAATTGGCCATAATTTTATCGATGGCAATGTAAATGGTGCAATGTATGCTGATTTCCTACGTAATGTTCTACCGATGTTACTACAAGATGTTTCAATGCATGACAGAATGGCGATGTAGTTCCAACGTGATGGATGTCGGGCACATAGCTCACATACGGTTGAAGCGGTATTGAATATCATATTTCATGACAAGTGGATTGGTCGTCGAAGCACCATACCATGGCCCGCACGTTCACCGGATCTGACGTCCCCGGGCTTCTTTCTGTGGGGAAAGTTGAAGGATATATGCTATCGTGATGCACTGACAAAGCCTGACAACATGCATCAGCGCATTGTCAATGCATGTGCGAACATTACGGAAGGCGAACTACTCGCTGTTGAGAGGAATGTCGTTACATGCATTGCCAAATGCATTGAGGTTGACTGACATCATTTTGAGTATTTATTGCATTAATGTGGTATTTACAGGTAATCACGCTGTAACAGCATGCGTTCTCAGAAATAAGTTCACAAAGGTACATGTATCTCATTGGAACAACCGAAATAAAATGTTCAAACGTGTCTACGTTCTGTATTTTAATTTAAAAAACCTACCTGTTACCAAGTGTTCGTCTAAAATTGTGAGCCATATGTTTGTGACTATTACAGCGCCATCTATCACAAGGCGAAAAATGTCGTCCAACTAAAACATTCGTATTTGTTTACGTACTACACAAATATGTAGTAAGGAATGGGGGTTGCTATATAAAGAAACGCAGTTGATATCCGTTTGACCTATGGCAGCACCATCTAGCGGGGTAACCATAGCGCCATCTGGTTTCCCCCTGCAAGCTAGACAAATTTCGTTCTTGGTAGTTTTTTCGTTTGACGTTTATTTCGTGAGATATTTGGTCCGGTCACGATCCATGGACCACCCTGTATACTGGAAGACGAAAAGTGCGTTAGATAGTCAAAATCGCATGATGGAGGATAACCCTGTCCATAATGCTCCAGACGTTCTCAGTTGGGGGAAGATCCGGCGACCTTGTTGGATAAGGTAGGGTTTGGGGTTTGGCAAGAACGAAGACAATTCTCGTTACATGCGTGAAGGCATTATCTCGCTATAACGTAAGCCCAGGATGGCTTGCCGTGAAGGGCAACTAAACGTGGCGCAGAGTATCGTCGGCAGACCGCTGTGCTGTAAGGGTGCGCCAGATGACAAGCAAAGGGCTCTTGCTGTGAAGGGAAATGACACCCTGGAACATCACTCCTGATTGTCGGTCCGTATGGTGGGCGACAGTCAGGTAGGTATTTCACTGCTGTTTAGGGAGTCTCCAGACACGTTTTGGACCGCCGATCTTATTGGTCGGAATAGAACTAAAAATGGTTCAAATGGCTCTGAGCACTATGGGACATAACATCTGAGGTCATCAGTCCCATAGACTTAGAATACTTAAACCTAACTAACCTAAGGACACCACACACACCCATGCCCGAGGCAGGATGCGAACCTGAGACCGTAGCTGTCGTGCGGTTCCGGACTGAAGCGCTCAGAACCGCTAGGCCACCGCGGCCGGCGGAGTAGAACTGCCTTCAGTGATAAGTCCTGCTTCGAACTGGGCCCAGCGACATGTTCAGTTTGTGAAGCTCTTTCTTTTGAAAAAATAATCAATTTTTCATGAAACTGTAATAATTTGCTTGTCTGTACTTGTACATGACATCTACCGATTTCCGTCACTTTCGGGTAAGCCCTTCATTGTGCATCTTTTTTTTTTTTTTTTTTTTTTTTTTTGCCGTACGCAGGTGTGCAAGTACAACATGCTGATAAACTATTCCATGAATATCAAAGAAGGAGATGACCATAACTTTCCCAGCAGAAGCAACCACTTTTGCTTTTTTGGGGCTGGCCGGCCGAAGTGGCCAAGTGGTTCTGGGCGCTTCAGTCTGGAACCGCGAGACCGCTACAGTCGGAGGTTCGAATCCTGCCTCGGGCATGGATGTGTCTGTGATGTCCTTAGGTTAGTTAGGTTTAAGTAGTTCTAAGTTCTAGGGGACTGATGACCTCAGACGTTAAGTCCCATAGTGCTCAGAGCCATTTGAACCATTTTTGAACCATTTTTTGCCGTAGAAAGTAGTTTTTATGATTTATTTTACTATGATTTATCGAAGTCAGTGCATAATGTTGCATTTGACGCTGGCAATATTATTTTCATTTCAACTGCCATTAATGTTTTACTACGGGCTTTAAATCAACAAGGAAGCAAAGTATGCGAAACAGTTACGGACTATTAGGACTCAGTTGGCCGAGAAATGGGTCCGCACGGTTTTGTCTCCAAAGTATATCATCTGTGATTGGTACCATATAAGAGTGATTGGATTTATGTAAACAGTAAAAGAGCACAGGTTGCCGGAGTCCATTTCAATAAAATGCTTAGATATGTATATGAAAGTGTCACCTTTCTATTTCCATATTTATAAAAATCATTGTATGTATGAGTGTACGGGCGTTCCACACCTTAGCTAATCCACTGCATCGATTTAAACCAAAACTGGTATATGTATCATTTACAATGTGGAAAAAAGCCCTTTCGTTATACGAACCATCCACCTACTGCAGGATGGGGTCGAAAAGAGCGTCACTTAAAAACATAACTCGGGAACATTTTGAGCAATTTCAACCAAATCTTGTATACACATGACTCATTATTTGCGTTATTTGTATAAATGTATGTAAAAAATACTGTGGGGATACTATTCCCCTACTATTACTAGGGACATGGAAGGCGATTTAAAAGGGTAACATAAAAGCATAACTCAGGATTGCATGGAGTAATTTCAAGCAAATTTTATATACATGACTCATTTGCAAAAAAATACTGTGCAATTAAGATATCCCTGCCACTCCTAGGGGTGAAGGAGAGGACAAGAAGTGGTGTGGTGACTTTAAAAACTGTTCAGGGTCAAATGTACTACAAGATGGGCTGCGCCCCGCCCTCCCTCCTTACCAAATGAAAACTTCAAGTTTTTACAAATATAGTTATGAACCTCCCCCCCCCCTCCCCATGAACCATGGACCTTGCCGTTGGTGTTGGGGGGGGGGGGGGGGGCGCTAGCGTGCCTCAGCGAAACAGATAGCTTACCATAGGCGCAACCACAATGGAGGGGTATCTGTTGAGAGGCCAGACAAACGTGTGGTTCCTGAAGAGGGGCAGCAGCCTTTTCAGTAGTTGCAGGGGCAACAGTCTGGATGATTGACTGATCGGGCCTTGTAACACTAACCAAAACGGCCTTGCTGTGCTGCTATTGCGAACGACTGAAAGCAAGGGGAAACTATAGCCGTCATTTTTCCCGAGGGTATGCAGCTTTACTGTATGGTTAAATCATGATGGTGTCCTCTTGGGTAAAATATTCCGGAGGTAAAATAGTCCCCCATTCGGATCTCTCTGCGGGGACTACGCAAGACGACGTCGTTATCAGGAGAAAGAAAACTGGTGTTCTACGGATCGGAGCGTGGAATGTCAGATCCCTTAATCGGGCAGGTAGGTTAGAAAATTTAAAAAGGGAAATGGATAGGGGGTAAGAAATGAAAGAGGAAGCCGTCTGGTAGAATTTTCCACAGAGAATAACTTAATCATAGTTAACACTTGCTTAAAGAAACATGAAAGAAGGTTGTATACGTGGAAGAATCCTGGAGATACTAGAAGGTATCAGATAGATTATATAATGGTAAGAAGGTGATTTAGGAACCAGGTTTTAAATTGTAAGACATTTCCAGGGGCAGATGTGGACTCTGACCACAATCTATTGGTTATGACCTGTAGATTAAAACTGAAGAAACTGCAAAAAGGTGGGAATTTAAGGAGATGGGACCTGGATAAACGGAAAGAACCAGAGGTTGTACAGAGTTTCACGGAGAGCATAAGGGAACAATTGTCAAGAATGGGGGAAAGAAATACAGTAGAAGAGGAATGGGTAGCTCTGAGGGATGAAGTAGTGAAGGCAGCAGAGGATCAAGTAGGTAAAAAGACAAGGGATAGTAGAAATCCTTGGGTAACAGAAGAAATATTGAATTTAATTGATGAAAGGAGAAAATATAAAAATGCAGTAAATGAAGCAGGCAAAAAGGAATACAAACGCCTCAAAAATGAGATCGACAGGAAGTGCAAAATGGCTAAGCAGGGATGGCTAGAGGACAAATGTAAGGCTGTAGAGGCTTATCTCACTAAGGGTAAGATAGATACTGCCTACAGGAAAATTAAAGAGACCTTTGTAGAAAATACACTCCTGGAAATTGAAATAAGAACACCGTGAATTCATTGTCCCAGGAAGGGGAAACTTTATTGACACATTCCTGGGGTCAGATACATCACATGATCACACTGACAGAACCACAGGCACATAGACACAGGCAACAGAGCATGCACAATGTTGGCACTAGTACAGTGTATATCCACCTTTCGCAGCAATGCAGGCTGCTATTCTCCCATGGAGACGATCGTAGAGATGCTGGATGTAGTCCTGTGGAACGGCTTGCCATGCCATTTCCACCTGGCGCCTCAGTTGGACCAGCGTTCGTGCTGGACGTGCAGACCGCGTGAGACGACGCTTCATCCAGTCCCAAACATGCTCAATGGGGGACAGATCCGGAGATCTTGCTGGCCAGGGTAGTTGACTTACGCCTTCTAGAGCACGTTGGGTGGCACAGGATACATGCGGACGTGCATTGTCCTGTAGGAACAGCAAGTTCCATTGCCGGTCTAGGAATGGTAGAACGATGGGTTCGATGACGGTTTGGATGTACCGTGCACTATTCAGTGTCCCCTCGACGATCACCAGTGGTGTACGGCCAGTGTAGCAGATCGCTCTCCTCACCATGATGCCGGGTGTTGGCTCTGTGTGCCTCGGTCGTATGCAGTCCTGATTGTGGCGCTCACCTGCACGGCGCCAAACATGCATACGACCATCATTGGCACCAAGGCAGAAGCGACTCTCATCGCTGAAGACGACACGTCTCCATTCGTCCCTCCATTCACGTCTGTCGCGACACCACTGGAGGCGGGCTGCACGATGTTGGGGTGTGAGCGGAAGACGGCCTAACGGTGTGCGGGACCGTAGCCCAGCTTCATGGAGACGGTTGCGAATGGCCCTCGCCGATACCCCAGGAGCAACAGTGTCCCTAATTTGCTGGGAAGTGGCGGTGCGGTCCCCTACGGCACTGCGTAGGATCCTACGGTCTTGGCGTGCATCCGTGCGTCGCTGCGGTCCGGTCCCAGGTCGACGGGCACGTGCACCTTCCGCCGACCACTGGCGACAACATCGATGTACTGTGGAGACCTCACGCCCCACGTGTTGAGCAATTCGGCGGTACGTCCACCCGGCCTCCCGCATGCCCACTATACGCCCTCGCTCAAAGTCCGTCAACTGCACATACGGTTCACGTCCACGCTGTCGCGGCATGCTACCAGTGTTAAAGACTGCGATGGAGCTCCGTATGCCACGGCAAACTGGCTGACACTGACGGCGGCGGTGCACAAATGCTGCGCAGCTAGCGCCATTCGACGGCCAACACCGCGGTTCCTGGTGTGTCCGCTGTGCCGTGCGTGTGATCATTGCTTGTACAGCACTCTCGCAGTGTCCGGAGCAAGTATGGTGGGTCTGACACACCGGTGTCAATGTGTTCTTTTTTCCATTTCCAGGAGTGTAGAACCACTTGCACGAATATCAAGAGCACAGATGGAAACCCAGTTCTAAGCAAAGAAGGAAAAGCAGAAAGGTGGAAGGAGTATATAGAGGGTCTATACAAGGGCAATGTACTTGAGGACAATATTATGGAAATGGAAGAGGATGTAGATGAAGATGAAATGGGAGATATGATACTACGTGAAGAGTTTGACGCAGCACTGAAAGTCCTGATTCGAAACAAGGCCCTGGGAGTAGACAACATTCCATTAGAACTTCTGACGGCCTTGGGAGAGCCAGTCCTGACAAAACTCTACCATCTGGTAAGCAAGATGTATGAGACCGGCGAAATACCATCACACTTCAAGAAGAATATAATAATTCCAATTCCAAAGAAAGCAGGTGTTGACAGATGTGAAAATTACCGAACTATCAGTTTAATAAGTTACAATTGCAAAATACTAAGGCGAATTCTTTATAGGCGATTGGAAAAACTGGTAGAAGCCGACCTCAGGGAATATCAGTTTGGATTCCGTAGAAATATTGGAACACGTGAGGCAATACTGCCTCTACGACTTATCTTAGAAGAAAGATTAAAGAGGGGCAACCTACGTTTCTAGCATTTGTAGACCTAGAGAATGCTTTTGACAATGTTGATTGGAATATTCTCTTTCAAATTCTGATGGTGGCAGGGGTAAAATACAGGGAGCGAAAGGCTATTTACAATTTGTACAGAAATCAGATGGCAGTTATAAGAGTCGAGGGGAATGAAAGGGAAGCAGTGGTTGGGCAGGGTGTGAGACAGGGTTGTAGCCTCTCCCGATGTAATTCAATCTGTATATTGAGCAAGCAATAAAGGAAACAAAAGAAAAGTTCGGAGTAGGTATTAAAATCCATGGAGAAGAAATAAAAACTTTGAGGTTCTCCGATGACATTGTAATTCTGTCAGAGGCAGCAAAGGACATGGAAGAGCAGTTGAACGGAGTGGACAGTGTCTTGAAAGGAGGATATATGATGAACATCAACAAAAAGAAAACGAGGATAATGGAAAGCAGTCGAATTAACTCGGGTGATGCTGAGGGAATTAGATTAGGAAATGAGACACTTAAAGTAGTAAAGGAGTTCTACTATTTGGGGAGCAAAATAACTGATGATGGTCGAAGTAGAGAGGATATAAAATGTAGACTGGCAATGGCAAGGAAAGCGTTTCTGAAGAAGAGAAATTTGTTAACATCGAGTATAGATTTAAGTGTCAGGAAGTCGTTTCTGAAAGCATTTGTATGGAGTGTAGCCATGTATGGAAGTGAAACATGGTCGATAAACTGTTTGGACAAGAAGAGAATAGAAGATTTCGAAATTGGTGCTACAGAAGAATGCTGAAGATTAGATTGGTGGATTACATAACTAATGAGGAGGTATTGAATAGAATTCGGGAGAAGGGGAGTTTGTGGCACAACTTGACTAGAAGAAGGGATCGGTTGGTAGGACATGTCCTGAGGCATCAAGGGATCACAAATTTAGCATTGGAGGGCAGCGTGGAGGGTAAAAATCGTAGAGGGAGACCAAGAGATGAATACACTAAGCGGATTCAGAAGGATGTAGGTTGCAGTAAGTACTCGGAGATGAAGAAGCTTGCACAGGACAGAGTAGCATGGAGAGCTGCATCAAACCAGTCTCAGGACTGAATACAACAACAACAACAGTTATGAAAAATGAAGACCTGAGTGACTATAATGCCCTGAACTTTCGAAGACTGTTTCACAAACACGGTGAGCTCATTTGGTTTTGGAATACTCAGCTGAATACTGGTTTTGTAATACTGAGCTGAATACTGGTTTTGGAATACTGAGCTGAAATGAATGTTGCTTTCGGAACCCCTCGACTTTTTATTTCCTCTCAGATTCTTTCGATAAAAGATCTGAAACGAAGAGAAGGAATGAGTGAATGTTAAGAAATGAGGTGAAATCCTTTCCTTATCATAAATGTAAAAAGGGATTGCTTTTATCTGACACCTTAAAATTGAAGCATTGTCCATGACTTTTTGCATACTACTTAACCAGGTAGAATTCAGGATCCAGATCAAATTTCAGGTTGAAATTCATTACAGATACAGATAAAATGTCTGTACAAATATGTAAGAAATAAGTTGAATATTTATGACGTATACAGGTTGTTTCTTTCAACTTGGAGCAACTGAATATCTCCAAAAACACAAATCGTATGAAGAAAATATTCCAGATGAAAAGTTAATATTTTCAGAAGGGACATCTGTCTCTTGGATTTTTATTTGTAATGAAAACGCCAACTTCTTTGTGCTAAAAAATTGATATTTTTGTTAAAAATTTAACATTTTTGCTAATGTGATTGTACAGTAAAACTTACTTGTTTAGCCATTTTTAAGTCTGGCAGATTAACTACGTTTAGCGTAACGTAGTTTTATGTTCCCTTCGGGGTCGATTTGAGTGAGTCCCCACAACATCGGGAACGTTAATTTCGGTGCGTCCCCTCGAATCTCACCATCAAGGTAAAAGATTTCGGTGTGTCCTTCCATCTAACCGTCAAAACGTTCACATCGACCGCTACGTGGCTACCGGCGGAATACAGTCCAAAACCATTATAACAAAGTCGCACTGAAACTTGCTTTGGGGCGCGTGCGGCCCACGGATTGGACAGCCCTGCTCTGTAACCTCGAAGACCAAATTGCTCGGCACTACTAGTGTACGGAGCCTTCTCTGGTACATATGAAGTAATGGATGTTTTATTTGTAGAAGAGAAAATCGAAATTATTTCAGTTTGTAGAAGGGCTGCAAGGAATTTGAATGCTGCTATTGCTCTTTAAGCCGAACTTTTTGGTGATAGGCCACGATCTCGTGACACTATGTATGATGTTGTCTAAGAATTTACCACTGAAGGAAGTGTGTCGCCTAGAAGAACTCGTACAGCAACTGTTACTGTGAACAGCAACAGCGAAAATGCAGTGTAATTGCTATACAACCAAATCTGGAAATCAAAATTAAAATTTTAACAAAAATGTCAACCTATTAGAACATAAGAGTGCACACTTTAATCGCGGATGTGAGTAGAATCAAATGAGTGGATTCTTAATTCCAAAACATTCAGTTTTGTCGATTATAGCGCCATTTACCAGAAAAGAAAGAAAGTTTCATTTCAACCCTACGTATTTTTTGGCGTAGAATGCTAATATGCACTAAAAATAAGTTTTTCCCATTTGAAGATGAACCGATAATTTCCAACCGTGGGGGAGAGGGGGAGGGGTTGGCCAATTTTAACGAAGACAGATGACCCCTTGAAAAATATTAACTTTTCATCTGGGAAATTTTTTTCGTGCGTTGCGCATTTTTCGAGATGTTTGGATATTTGTGTCGAATATGTGTGGCATGTGCATATTCGGTTGAAATTGCGGTCATAAAGTTAGTGTGTAACAAAACTATCAACGTGTCGGCTACTATTTCAGACAGCTCCCATAAAGTGTGTAATATCAGCCAAAACTTCGGTAGATTTGTTATTACATATGACACGGCCACACAAACACATAACGAATTTTATTGAAAAAAGTGTGTGAATATATTTAGCGCTGAGCTACTGTGGGAATACTATTTTTGCATTTCAAACTGAAAGTATGTTTCACAAACCATATGTCAATGGTCGAATCATTTGTCTGTGTTGATCAAGGATTCGAACTCTATGAGAAAACTCCAAGGAAGAGGATCATATATTTCGAAAAACGGCAGATGCTTTTTAGTTCTCCAGAAAGGTTCTATGGCTGAGTACGGTTCTTTAAATAAATTATATATCCCGTCGTAATGGAGTATTCATCTCTTGATTTGCTACTTAGCAATGATGACGCATTTATATCTAATTTCTTAGCTGCCGTCCTTTTATATTCATCGCTCTGTAGGTAATTAATAAACGTAGTCAGTACCACATGAGGTAGTGCTGTGATAAGAACGAAGATTTCGGTTTTGGGAAAGACTGCGGTTCCAGTCCATGTCTGGCCGTAAATGTTTATGTTTATCGTCGTTTCCATTGACGGGTTGAAGCAAGTTCCGGTGTGTGCCTTTGAAAGGGGGACAGCCGAATTTCGTCCTCATTTGCTCTCCGCTTGTAGTCTACGGCGGGATGTACGTTTCGTTGATTCAAACACGTCAAAAATGAAGTGGCTGTAGTATATTTACCTATTTAAAAATGAGATTCGTCACGGACTCTTTGCTTCAAACTCTTGAACCACTCTGGATGGATTTTAATACTATACAGCATGCAATAATGTGGTACTTTTCCATGTTGGTTTTAAAAGTGCTTGACAATGACACGTAGTCGAAATTGGCTAATCGTACGATTAAATAAAATCACCTTATAGCCTTCTACGGACCATGTTTACCTTTGTTATACAATATGCAAATATCATGATGATTACAGAGTGTTGCACCCCGGTCGCGATTTTTCAAAAATTGCAAACTTCCTAATGTTCCTGGAGGTATTCATAGAGAATAACAAATCGTGCTCTTACAAAGTAATTTGTCACTGAAGAGTGTGAATCAGTACAAAGAACTGGAATACAACTAGAAAACATGCCAACAGAAAGTCTTATTCTCGTTCAATCGTTAGGAAGCATGATGTCCAACCACGGTGCTCATTATTGCGGCCATTGTCAACTGTACCTGCTCTACGTTGACGGGAATGCATTCTTAGAAATTCTGAAGGTAACAAGGATGCAATATAAGGAGCGAAAGGCTATGTACAACTCCTACAGAAACCTGATCGCGGTTATAAAAGTTGAAGGACACGAAACGGAATGAGCACTTGAGAAGGTAGTGACGGGGTTGTAGTCTGTAGTCTACTCCAGATATTATTAGGTCTGAACACTGAGCAAGCTACGAAGAATTTGGAAAGGAAATTAAATTTCATGGAGAAGATATAAGAAGTCAGAGGTTTCCCGAAAAAATTAAAATTCTTTCAGAGAGTGCATACGACGAGAAAGAGCACTTGAAGGGAACTGAGAGGGTATTGGAAAGAGCGTATAAGATCATCAGCAAAAGTAAAGGTAATGGAATGTAGTAGAATTAAATCAGGCCATGATGAGAGAAATGTATTACGAAATGAGACACTAAAATTAGTCAATGAGTTTTGGTGTTTGGGCAGAAAAACAACTGATGATGGTCGAAGAGGTGAGGATGGTAAACGTAGACTATCAGTAGCAAGAAAAGCATTTCTAAAATAGATGAATTTATTAATATGAAAACATATTGTAAATTAAAGTCCTCCGTCACATTTATCTGCCTGTGTGTGAAGCCCAGCCTTAAGAACTAACTACAGAATTTTGATATTCACGAGGAAGCTTTGTGTATATAATTTACTATCGTTACGCCAGATAAGCCACCTGGCCGTACATACGGTACAAAGCCGGGACAGGTCGCCAGCTGAATACAAATTTAAATGTTAGCTAGTCTCTTCTGACGGAATTTATGTGTGGTATAGCCTTGCGCGGATGTGAAACGTGGACGATGCACTGTTGAGAAGAGAAGAGAATAGAAGCTCTTGAAATGTGTTGCTACAGAACGTTGAAGATTAGACGGATAGACCGCGAAGCTAACGAGGAGATACTGAACTCAACTGGGGATAAAAAAAGATTTATGGCATAATCTGAATGAAATAAGGTATCAGTTGCGTAAAGGAGACAGTATGGGAGGGGTAGGAGAGACGTAAAAACTGTACAGTGAGGCCACGGCTCGAATTTAAGAAGCAGGTTCAAATGGATGTACGCCACCTGATGAAAAGTACCTAGACCTCTATTAGTCAGCATTAATATGGAGTTTGGCCGTTCTTCGCGTTTATCACGGCTTGAACTGTTCTGACGAAACTTTCAACGATGTGTCTGAATGACCGTGAAGGAATAGCAGACCACTCTTCCTCAAGAGCCGAAGCGAGAGAGGATAGTGATGTTTGATGCTGGCATCTCTAGTGAACTCGACGTCGCAACTCATCCCAAAGGTGCTTGTCCACAAACTATTACGTCACAGGTGCGATTTTCTTACAGGGTGCATTGTCATGCTGATGATAACAATTACCATTCCCCAATTGTTCTTCTACTGTACGCAGTGCCGAATGTTGTAAAATATCTTTCTAACCTTCTGCATTTAGCGTTTTCTTAAGCACAATAAGGGGACCACACCCACACCACGGAAAACACTCTCCTCCGTACATCAGGAGGAGGAGGAGGAGATAAATGTTGAAAGTCCCGTCGACGACGAGGTCATTAGAGACGGAGCACAAACTCGGATTAGGGAATGATTGGGAAGGAAGTCGGACGTGCTCTTTCAAAGGAACCATCCCGGCGTTTGCCTGAAGCGATTTAGGGAAATTACGGAAAATCTAAATGGGATTGACCGGATGCTCGTTTGAACCGTCTTCCTCCCGATTGCGAGTTCAATGTGCTAAACCCTGCGCCACTTCTACTGTTGGTACTAAAGGCGATGGCAGGTAACATTCTCTAAGCATTCGCCATACCCGGACACCCGGACCCATTCAGTTCGTTGCTGCATAGTAATCTCGATTCACCATTTCTCGGTTCCATTCATCAACAGTTCAGTGACGTTGCCACCTCAAGCATCAGCATTAGCTACAGATATTTGTGGCTTATTAGGACGAGCTCGAACGTGCTAACTGCAGTTGGTAACATTTCTGAATTGACGAGTATCCCTTCCGCTGATTTCAGACGTTTTTTTAACGCCACTTTCCGTAAAACTCGATGAGTCGTTTTTATCAGTAAAAGAAGTCCGTCTTATCTTGGTTTAGCTGTGTGCCGTTCCGTCGCATATACAGTTCTCATTCACATCACTAAACAGTCGACTTGGGCAGTTTTAGAAGGGCTGAAACGTCCCTGACGGACTCAGAACTCAGATGACATCCAGTGACTGGTCCACCTTCGAAATCGCTGAGTTCTCCTGACCTCCTATTCTGGTGTTAGCACTTCTCTACTGACAACAGAGCAATCTCGGCTTCCTATTATACTGGCGGATCCGCCTCTCGTGACACCTAGTGGTCAATTGCGCATTACATAGCTATGTCCGGTTACTTTTCATCATTTAGTGTAAGTTGCAGAAGTTATGAAGAAATAGAGAGGCTGGTACAGGACTAGCGTGGAGGTCTGCATCAAATTAGGCTTCGGATATTAACGATATCAATAACAAGATCTTAGCAACTGTAAGTGTAATATCATGCATTTGAAAACGTCGTCACTAAGGAGAGCCGGAACGATGAAAATGACGAAATTAACGTTTTTTGGTTTTTTCCATTATAAAATTATTTGGAGTTTTCTGAATAAAACAAATCAAGTTTCACCCTTCTAAGTGAATTCTAAGTGTGTTTTTTATCGCTGCAAAGTTGATACGCCGCGTAAACGGTTGTAGCGACTTGGTGTGTCACCTCTGACGGCGCCGCTCGCTGGCTGCAAGCAGGGTATCTTTGCGGAATTAAACAGTGTTTTGTTTTCCAACGTTGTATGGATTTATCTCTGTGACAAGTGACTGTTCATATCGTCAAACATAAACGCTATACCGTGTGTGTTGACTTGCGGAGTTTGCTTTGTGTTGTTTAGCTGTTCAGTTTTGCGTATTTCACGAACTTTGCTCGTACCTGTTTTACGTATTTGGTTTGTGGATATCAATATGCCCCGTTTCAACAATCGAGTGTTTAAGAAAAGGCACAATGAGTGGAAGAAGAAATCTTTTGTTGTTTCGAAGGGATATGCTGCTCAGACTGCTTCACGACTACTCCAGATGAATGTGATAGAACTACTTCCAGCAAGAAACTTTGTGACGGGAAAGAAAAATTTAAAAACTATGAAATTGACAGTAATGATGTGAATGAAATAATTAACATTTCCTTGCTCTCTAATATTTTGAAACATAACATATTATGCCAAGTTTGCAAAGAAAGAGGACTGGAATTGAAAATAACTTCACACATTGGTTTGGCATGTAAAATGTTATTGAAGTGTAACAAATGTGCTGCAGGAATTTCGTTTTCTAATTCTAACAGTATTCCTCGTAGTGGTAATAGTGGAAAGAAGGTGTATGATATAAATGTTAGGCTAGTGTATGGCTTGCGTTGCATTGGCAAGGGCAGTGTTGCAGGGACAATGTTATGTGGAATTATGAACTTGCCAAAACCACCAACCAAGTTTGGATTTTATAATGAATTGGTGTGATCTTCTGCTGAAGATATTACTCAAGCAACAATGAAGAAAGCAGTTGAAGAAGCTGTGACAGATAATGGGAATTGTAGAGATTTAACTTTTACTTTAAATCGATCATGGCAACGTAGAGGTCATAAATTTCTAAATAGAGTTGTGACAGCTGCCAGTGGAGACAGTTGCAAAGTAATTGATGTTGCTATTCGCTCAAAACATTGTAGATGTCAGGTCAACACCAAGGACGAACATACTGAAAGTTGTGAAGCAAATTTTCACTGCACGATTGGAGCGATGGATGTAGAGGGAGTGAAAGCAATTTTTTCCAGATCACAGGAGTGGTATAATGTACGATACACTAACTATCTAGGAGATGGTGATTCTAAGGGATATAAAGCTGCAGAGGAACTGAAAACTTATGGCAATGAAATTCACATTAAAAAACAGGAGTGCATTGGACATGGGTAGAAGGAAAGGAATATGCCCATAAAAACAGTATGCCAAATGCTGTAATTCATGTAATTAAGCCCATATTCAGAGATTTATCACAGCCAAGTTGATAGGAAAATTGCTTACATGGAAAAACACAAAATCCAAATGAAAGTGTAAATAATTTTATTTGGATTAGGATTCCCAAAAGCGCGTTTCTACAGATAAAAACATTGCATTTTGGAGTGTATGATGCAGTGGCAACATACAGTGAAGGAAACATTATCAAATGTGATGTGCTGAAACGTTTAGGTTTCCAACCAGGACACAACACCATTTCCACAATGCACCCAATTGATGAAGAAAGACTAAGAGGTGCAGGAAGAAGAGACAAAAGGCTAAAACATGCAACAAAAGGGAAATAAAGACCAGTGAAAAGGAAACTAATACTGGAAAAAGAAGAGAATGCTGATAATCCATCATATGGGGCAGGAATGTATTAAAAAACTTCGGAAGCCATTTCCCGTAACTTTAAAATTTTCATCTTTGAGGAACATTTTCTCAAAAACTAAAATTAACATGGAGGAGATGGATCGTTCTGGCTCCCATTAAAGGAAGTCGTCACTTAATATCAGCAGATATCAGTATCATCTTCTCTTGAGTTCTACAATTTGCACGAGAGGTGGTAAACACTGTTACACTGATGACAATTTTTATAATTCAAAGTTAATTCATCACTTCTGTCACTCATTCATTCCTTCGTACATTATTAGAGAAGAATAAGCCCGCAATCACTTTATAATACTTATTCACAGATAGTCACTGGTCACCAGCTTTCGCGTTCGTAAGTAAACATTTTCAGACACACGACGTACCGCGTTTACACAACTGCCGGTTCCTCTGCAGCCACGGAATTTTACGACTATTAAATACACTCTCTCTGAAAGCGCGGAAGGATCTATTGTCGTCACATGACGACCAAAGATGTTACCATTTTACAGTACTTTTGAAAGTCTTATATGACAAAGATTATCGTTACCACATGCTACGTTCGTATTGTAACGAGACATCCTCCTCTAGCATTATCTTTCCTCAACAGTAGTTGCCGATACCAGAATTATTTTTCGAATTTTGGACGGGTCAGTATTATCTCAGTTGCTTTCCTGAAAACTTTCATATAATTTTCTTCACAGTATGATATATTTCAAGTCAAAATTTATAAAAAGGAATTACTTTATAAAATATTTTAGTCTCGATGTTATAATCGATAAGCACTAGTTCTGAATGTACAGTTAAAACATTTTTTTTTTCTAAACATTTGAAATTACGATTTACTGGCACACTTGAAATTTCTATTACTAGTTACGCGATACTGTACTCTTTACTGAGTTTATTTCTGGATTAATTTATGAAATAATAATCGAAATTAATAATGTAACGGAAACTAGTAGAAATTCATTTCTTAAGAAAAAATTGTAAACCCTTTGGAATATTGTTTTTTCCGCAGGGAGTCCCAAGCGTGCTTCTGATGTGATCGGACGTATTTTTGTGTTAACAATGTAGTTTCGGCTTTGTTAATGTGTAAAATCAAAATACTGTATGATATACTAGTATGTGAGAAAATGTATTTACGTAAAAAAATGCTAAATGCGTGTGAAATCATATGGGACTTAACTGCTAAGGTCATCAGTCCCTAAGCTTACACACTACTTAACCTAAATTATCCTAAGGACAAACCCACACACCCATGCCCGAGGGAGTACTCGAACCTCCACCGGGACCAGCCACACTGTCCATGACTGCAGCGCCTAAGACCACTCGGCTAATCCCGCGCGGCATGAATCAGACCCCTAGACAAGAAGAACTGGAGCCATCTCAATATGAGAAACTAAGTAAACTTGCAAGTTTATTATAAAGACTCTGCTTATTAATTTCTTGGACTGGACATTGTTTAATGCTGACAATAGATGAAAGACAGGAAGGAGGGGGGAGATTACTATTTCAATGTAACACCTTGTACGAATTTAGTATGCAAGATAAGTCCACCGGTATTCGACACGAAAATTCGTAATTGCCCTTTTTGGTACAGAGGAAGTTTTTTGCTTGTTTTGCATTTACTCAGTAAAATTTAGAGCTAAGTAAATCTCACAGAGCTTTCAGCTTTATTTGTATTACACAAACAACTGAACAATATAGTGTACGATTTGTTTCTTTTGTTCCAATCAACGACCAACAAAAATTTGTCCTCAGGTTGTCGATTACGGTCAGTGGATGACCATATTCAGATTTCTGCTTCAGTCCACAGAGCCTTTTGACTTTGTCGTAAGCCAGATATGGCACTAGTTTAACAGTCTGCGATATAAGCGCAATAAGAACAGTACCAAGATCTGAATGTGCTCACCACTGACCGTAATCGACAACCTGAGGACAAATTTCCTAGCGTCATACCTCGCTGCATGCTTTGCATTCCACACATATTTCGTTTGCACATTAAAGTATAATATATCACTTGACGGTAATGTGATTCAGTTCCTTACGTGCGATCAAGTGTTCTACCAACACTCCTTGTATCTTCAGATTGTTTGCAGAAACAAGTTCCTCGCTTGCTCAATCGACATTCCAGAGCCTTAATTCCCTCACAACACGTCGCTCATATAACAATGTCTGGCAGTCATTTCTTATACGCTTCAGTTGTTTCTATTTTGCAACCTTCGTTCATTGTTTATGTAAATAACGCAGCCTTCTTGCTGGATGACGGACGCAAGGAGCAGTTTGTAAAAAGAAAGTGATATATTCATTCTGTAAACCTTTTAAAGTTCAGTATGCGAAATGTTCAAAATCAGGATTGTAAGGATAGGATAGTACATCACTTTGATACCATTACCTGAAAGCCGCTAGTTTTAATACACGAGACGTTTCAATTTGTTCGTCTCTCTGGAACACGAAAAGCGCGGTTTAAAGTCCAGGCGAGACAGAGTCGGTAGGGATTGAGAACTACCTAGGTTTCCAGACCGAATCTTCTACTCAGTAGCGGAGTGTGTCGGATTCTGAAATTTTGTGGCAGATTAAAACTGTGTGCCGGGCCGGAAATCGAATCAGAACTTTGCCTTTCACGGGAAATACTCCCCCTGCTGAGCAGTCCCGACACTTTTTAAAAACCATCCTCACATTTGCATTTCTGCCAGTTCCTCTCCTTTTCTCAAAGTACCACGAAAGGTTCTAGGTAAAAGTAATGGTTCGGCATACGATTTTAATCTCTCCGGAAGTTAAAATCAGCGTAATCCCCACTGCAAGTGGAAAACTCAGTTTTGGTCTAGACAATCAGGAGGGAGTAGCAGTCAGCAGCACCAGCAATTTATTGCTTTCCCCACGAGGTTCTGACAAGAAGTCGAAAGCTGAGCGTTAAATCGCACCCCCCCCCCCCCCCCCCTTTCAATGCTCAATATTCGTTTTTCTTCCTTGTCTTTTCCCCACTAAATATTTTTACAAGCATTACTGCAAAGATTTCCCTGTACATCGACTACAAACGCTGGCTACTTTTCTCTATGACGTCTGCGAAAAGCATAGTCAGGTACTTCCAGGTGACCCAATGTTTTCGCTCTGGGGCGTGCTGTGATGAGGAAAGAACATGGTTTCGTGTTGAATGCGCAGATAGCTGACTTGCTTTTTGTTGAGATGGATCATATTATTGGGGCTATCGATACGTATTGGTATCTCCAATACTATTCGCGCATCATTTGTGAGGTACTAACATTCCAAGACTAAATTTTCACAGATTCACGCTGCCTAAATGAACTTTAGTTTCAGGTTTCGTTACTAAATTTTTTCTTTGTGAGGTCAATAGCTACGATGCATTCTACAGAATCTGATTTCAGTCAAGCTGGAGATATTACAGTCAATTCAGTCACTATTCCCTTTAGTTTAGCTCCCTAAATGATCTTAGACACGTTGGGAAAATTTATTCATGTGTAGATAATGTATTTCATTTGTACTTACCACGTGTTGTTTGTGCACCAATAGGAAATGTGTTACTCTGTTCACTTGCTTTCTTAAGTCTGATATCTGAAGTGATACCAAATATTATCTCTTATTTGGTATTCCTTGGTCATTTATTTGTTATTTAAATGCATTAGCGCGGCTATACTCGGCAGCCATTCTACGATCATACAATCCGTTGAAATACGCAATCTTTGGCTAGAGTAGCTGGTACATTCCTCTATTTTTCACATGCTGTTTCATATCAAAGACAGCATCCACTATTCTGAATATTATGTATCCCACTCTTTGCAGGCATCTCACAGCAAATTATATAAGTAATGTCGGCGTTGGTGCAGCTTTCAGAGGTGCTGTACTTGATTCTGCTGATGTGAATATGTTCGATATTTCATATTTCACTGTCATAATTATCAAATCCCCAGTGCCCAGTAGCTGACTACTGACTGTGTTGTCACGATGTATTCCGCAATGTCCTTCACACATGCATGTCGGGTCCGACCCACTGTATATTTCATACAGCTGTCGATCGCAGAAATGGCTGCCCTTCAGACGTCCATTCATGTCGGTAGGACAGTGCAGAGTGCATCGTAAAACCACAGGAGCTGCAATATAATGTTTCATGGTAACACAAGACCGCGACAGTAATCATAAGGCTCTCCCTGTGCGGGAATCACAGCAGTTGTGAGGGTACAGAACGTAGACACACGGTGGCGTATGAAAATCTGAGGCTATCCTGGAGACGTAGTCCGATGGCCAAGACGACCGCTCGGGTAGAGCGAAAAATCCGGGTTCGAGCCCAGTCTGGTACAATTTTCATTGTCACCGATTTATTGTGCAGCTGGGGTCTGGCCATATACGCAATTGCTAATATGTTTCTGACATTCTGTGTTACCGAAATGCTAGAGATAAATTTTTATATTCGCTAAAGTTCAGTTTACATATGCTACGCCTGCTTTTACCAATGCCCTCTTAAAGTAGGTGTGAACTCCTCAGGTCACTTCAGTTTGTCATGTTGTAGCCAGATTGCATTCGTGAATTAATTGAGCAGGTCATAACTTGGTCTATGACAGGTCATAGCTTTTCAAATCAGGGCATGCTACTTGCACTAGTAATCCAACTTTAAACCCAGCAGTCACCATACAAAGTGAATATTAAGCGCCAGTACAACGAAAAAGCAGCCCAAGGTTGCAAATTTTACTTTTTTTATTCACTCAGTGACTAGTTTTGGGCCGGGACTCATTTTCAAATCATCTAACATAGCCAAAAATGATATTTTCGAAAATGCAAAAACGAACAGTTGCAGCGCATACATATAACTAGTTATCTGTATGCTCTGTAACCACATGAAAGCGCCAAAGAAAGTGGTATAGGTATGTGTATTCAAATACAGAGATATTTAAGCAGGAAGAATACGGAGCTGCGGTCGGGCAACACCTATATAAGCAAGTGTCTGGCGCAGTTGTTAGATCGGTTACTGCTGCTGCAATGGTAGCTCATCAAGATTTGAGTTTGAACGTGGTGTTATAGTCGGCGCACGAGCGATGGGACGCAGCATGTCCGAGATAGCGACACAGTGGGGATTTTTCCCCGTACGACCATTTCACGAGTTTACCGTTAATATCAGGAATCATCGATACGGGCTTTCGGAGCCAAACGCCTCTTGTGAAGCGTTGATAACAGCACTACACAAAGCTTTACGCCTCGCATGCGCCAATCAACACCGTCGTTGGATTGTTGATGACGAAACACATTGCTGGCCGGACGAGTCTCGTTTCAGATTGTATCGAGCGGATGAACGTGTACTGGTATGGAGACAACCTCAGGAATCAATGGACCCTGCATGTCAGCAGGGGACTGTTCAAGCTGGTGGAGGCTCTGTTGAAGTGACATGGGACCCCTGATACGTCTAAATACAACTCTGAGAGGTGACACGTACATAAGCATCCTGTCTGATCACCTGCATCCATTGATGTCCATAGTGCATTCCGACGGACTTGAACAATTCCAGCTGGACAATGCGACACCCCAACACGTTCAGAATTGCTACAGAGTGGCTCCAGGAACAATATTCCGAATTTAAATACTTTTGCTGGCCACCAGACTCCCCAGACATGAACATTATCGAGCGTATCTGGGATGCCTTGCAACCTGCTGGTCAGAAGAGATCACCACCCCCTCGTACTCCTACGGATTTATGGACAAGCCTGCAGGATTCATGGTGTCAGTTCCCTTAAGCACTTCTTCTTCGAGTCCATGCTACGTCGTGTTGCGGCACTTCTGCGTGCTGGTGGGGGCCCTACAAGGTATTAGGCAGGTGTACCAGTTTCTTTGGCTGTCCATGTAGTTATCTGTATGCGCTGTAGCTGTTCGTTTGCACACTTTTTATATGTTTTTGCACTTTCGAAGATACCGTTTTTGACTATGTTACGATGATTTGAAAATGGGTTCCGGCCCGAAACTAGTCATCGAGCGAATAAAGAAAGTGAAATTTGCAACTTTGGACTCATTATCAGAAGCTGATGACCCACGGCTATTCGTTCGTAAATATTATCTGTGTTGACACAGGATTATTTACATTTGCTAAGAGTTCGCGTATTGTTTTCGTGCAATAGTTTTTGTCTGAGCTGACATTCCATTCACAAATAACTCAATATCTGTTTTCAGTAGTGTAATTTACTTTTAAGCGCTTGCGGGATTTGCGATCTTAGAGTAGTGTGATATCTTTGTATATTATTCATTATTGTTTTTTTATTGTTCTCGTTTATATTTTATGAGTATCTCAACTTTAATAGCGCCACAATTGGTTAATTTCCTCTCTTGCCAACGTCCGTTTTTTCTCTATCAACTCCTTCTGATTGCTTCTTTGGCAATTTTATTAGATTCTGTATACCTTTTTATACGGTGCAAAATTAACAGGTGCTGTGGCTCTGTGTTGCGCAAGGAGAACTGGTCACTGTCTGCAAAAAGCTGAAAGCTGCACTGGCCAAGGTCGATCAGCTTCAGGCTACTCAGAGCTGCAACGTCGTTGGGACATCAGTGGCGAAGTCTGTGATACCCTTGGTGGCGTTGTTGTCCTCTGGCAACCACATTTATTAGATTCTGTATACCTTTTTATACGGTGCAAAATTAACAGGAGCTGTGCCTCTGTGTTGCGCAAGGAGAACTGGTCACTTTCTGCAAAAAGCTGGAAGCTGCACTGGCCAAGGTCGATCAGCTTCAGGCTACTCAGAGCTGCAACGTCGTTGGGGCATCAGTGGCGAAGCCTGTGATACCTTTGGTGGTGTTGTTGTCCTCTGGCTACCACATTGTCAGTGTGTCTTCAGATATGCAACATCTGATTAGTCTCTCTTCACTAGGTAGTGGGCGGCGGACAGTGGCTGGTTCGCGTACTTCTGGGCAGAGGGCGCAAGTGGGAACAGGCCGCACGCTTGGCCAATTACGCCTTAGCCACAGGTACGAGGCTCTACCCAGTGATGACAGCACGTCTGAGCCAACATGGGATGTCTCTCCAGTTGGGGCAGTGGCCGATATTTCTGCACAGTCAGGACAAGTGCACAAGGCGGTTATGCTAGTAATTGAAATCTCCAACGTTAGGCAGGTAACGGAGACCCTCAGGAAAACAGCACACAGATCGGAAAATAACTCCGCAAGTTTGCCTGGACGTCTCGTCTGAAATGTGGAGCAGGTTTTGCTGCCGGCTATAGAACGCAATGCGTGGTAGCAACAGGCGGCAACCGGCTGCAAATTTCGACTCAACAGGTCAGGCCTGCATTATACTCCGGAAATGTCTGCTGGGGTAGCGGAGTACAATGTGTTTCTATGTTAAAGGAAACCCTCCTCATTCTTGGTATCAGTGATAATTTGCATACCGAAATCGAGGACACACCAGCCACATTATTCTCCTCGCAGATCGGAGACAGAAAACGTTAGTATGATATTAGTAAACTGCAGCAGCATCGATGATGAGGTCCGAAGAATTAGTAGCGCTTATTAAAAGTGATAAAGCTTTTGGCAATGTTAACTGTAATACTCTCTTTCAAATTCTGAAGGTGGCAGGGGTAAAATACAGGGAGCGGAAGGCTATTTACAATTTGAACAGAAACCAGATGGCAGTTATAAGAGTCGAGGGGCATGAAAGGGAAGCAGTGGTTGAGAAAGGAGTGAGACAGGGTTGTAGCCTTTCCCCGATGTTATTCAATCTGTATATTGAGCAAGCAGTAAAGGAAACAAAAGAAAAATTCGGAGTAGGTATTAAAATTCATGGAGAAGTAAAAACTTTGAGGTTCGCCGATGACATTGTAATTCTGTCAGAGACAGCAAAGGACTTGGAAGAGCAGTTGAACGGAATGGACAGTGTCTTGAAGGGGGGATATAAGTTGAACATCAACAAAAGCAAATCGACGATAATGGAATGTAGTCGAATTAAGTCGGGTGATGCTGAGGGAATTAGATTAGGAAATGAGACACTTAAAGTAGTAAAGGAGTTTTGCTATTTAGGGAGTAAAATAACCGATGATGGTCGAAGTAGAGAGGATATAAAATGTAGACTGGCAATGGCAAGGAAAGCGTTTCTGAAGAAAAGAAATTTGTTAACATCGAGTATAGATTTAAGTGTCAGGAAGTCGTTTCTGAAAGTATTTGTATGGAGTGTAGCCATGTATGGAAGTGAAACATGGACGATAACTAGTTTGGACAAGAAGAGAATAGAAGCTTTCGAAATGTGGTGCTACAGAAGAATGCTGAAGATAAGGTGGGTAGATCACGTAACTAATGAGGAGGTATTGAATAGGATGGGGGAGAAGAGAAGTTTGTGGCACAACTTGACTAGAAGAAGGGATCGGTTGGTAGGACATGTTTTGAGGCATCGAGGGATCACAAATTTAGCATTGGAGGGCACCGTGGAGGGTAAAAATCGTAGAGGGAGACCAAGAGATGAATACAGTAAGCAGATTCAGAAGGATGTAGGCTACAGTAGGTACTGGGAGATGAAGAAGCTTGCACGGGATAGAGTAGCATGGAGAGCTGCATCAAACCAGTCTCAGGACTGAAGACCACAACAACAACAACAATGCCCAGTGGTTCTAGAAACAGAAAAATGGTTGCAACCGGAAGTGAATGGCAACGAAATCTTAAATCAGATTGGAATATCGTAAGGATGGGTTAGACGCCAACGGTGCCAACGCATTTATTGCAGTAAGGAATTTGATACCATCTCGTGCAGTTTATGACTTCAAGAATGGGTGAAGTTAAGCATCTAAGGTGGGTCAAATATGTTGAGAGATATTTTGGCAGGGCGCTTCAGAGAGAACTTGCAGAATTACATGAAAAAGTTCCTTATCACGCTTTTGTAATAGGAGGATTCTTCAGTTTGTCAGATATAGAATGTTAATGTGAAACGAAAGACAATATTTGTGAGATATCATTCTGAAGTCTTGTCCGAAATATACTCCGAGCAGATATTTAGAGAACCAACTCGAGAGAGTACCGTGTCTGAATTCATAGCGACAGACAGACCTGAGCTCTGCGAATCAGTTAACTCGTCGCAGGGCATCAGTTATCGTAGTACCATGGCTGTGGGAATTGTAACGATTACTAAGAAATGTAGGAAAATATTTTTGATAAGAGTGACGGGGTATTAACGGCAGAATATCTTAGACAGCGTCTAATATTCAGGACTGAGGATGAAGATATGGTCCACGAACGAATAAAATTCAAAGGCTCGTTAAATACGCGTTAGACTAGCATGTTCCACTCAAGGTTTTAAGGGATAGGAAATATCTACCGGTTTACAAAGTTGCCAGGTAAGCAAAGAGAGCTTTATTACAGAGCAATACAAGAATTAAAACCTACCGTGCAAAGAAAAGCTGAACGCAGGGAAAATTAGTGCGAGCAGAGCAATGAGAGAAGCCTTCTGCGATTTTGGCAGCAAAGTTTTGCCAGATGATCTGACTCATTACACTAACTTTCGGTCTTACGTAAAATCAGTAATCGTATTAAAATCATCTGTCACTAAGTGACCACGGAAACGGAAGATGACAGAAAGACAGCCGAAATACTGAATTTGGTCTTTAGTAACCGATTCACCGCGGAATGCAGTAATACGGTACCTCCCTTGAATCAACGCACGAAAGCGGAAATGGCAAATATTGAGATATGTGTTTGAGGAATAGAAAAGCAATAACAGTCGCTTAGTAGTCGAGAGGCAATAGGATCAGATGAGATACCGTGAAGAGTCTATAGGGTGTTTGTAAGTAGGCTGTTTAGGTTTTTATGTTGGTAACGGCACGTAGCGCTCTGTATGAAAATCACTGGCTGGTTGCCATTGTTGGAAATTTTGCTATTGTAGTGTTGGGCAGTTGTATGTGAACAGCGCGTAGCGCTGCGCAGTTGGAGGTGAGCCACCAGCAGTGGTGGATATGAGGAGAGAGATGGCGGAGTTTTGAGAGCGGGTGATCTGGACGTGTGTCCATCAGAGAGAGAGTAAATTTGTAAGACTGGATGTCATGATATATATATATATATATTATGACTTTTGAACACTATTAAGGTAAATACATTGTTCGTTCTCTATCAAAATCTCTCATTCGCTAACTATGCCTATCAGTAGTTAGTGCCTTCAGTAGTTAGAATCTTTTATTTAGCTAGCAGTATTGGCGCTCGCTGTATTGCAGTAGTTCGAGTAACGAAGATTTTTGTGAGGCACGTGATTCATGAAAGGTATAAGTTATTGTTAGTCAGGGCCATTCTTTTGTAGGGATTATTGAAAGTCAGATTGCGTTGCGTTAAAAATATTGTGTCAGTTTAGTGATGATCAGAATAAGTAAAGAGAGAAATGTCTGAGTACGTTCAGTTTTGCTCAGCTGTTTGAAAATCAAATAACGTAACGGGTTTACCAGCACAGTAATTCATTAATTTTTCTAAGGGGACGTTTCAGGTTATGTGAGAAAACATTTATATCTATAGTTTATCGTAGGTCACTGAAGAAGCGATGGGTACCGAGCGAGTGGAAAAAAAGCTGGTTTTTCCCATTTTCAAGCAGTGCCTGATAACAGTCTGCAGTGTAATTATGGTACTTCATTACTTACGTACTATGACGTTTTTATATAATGGAAATGTCCCCCACAAAAATGAACATGGATTCCCCAAACAAATCTTGCGAAAATCATCTGGTTCTGTTCGTCCATGTGATACAGAACACATTACACTGATCAGCCAGAACATTATCATCACCGACCTGCTGTCGATATAAACCCGTCCAGTCGATAGTAGCGTCACTTGGTGAGGAATGACTACTAGTCAGACACACGAAAGGTGAATGTAATTTCCGTGTGTAGAATGGGAAGACGCGCCATCTATCTGAATTTGACCGAGGACAGATCATGATGGCACGGAGGTTCGGCACATGCATTTCGGAAACCGCAAGTCCTGTCGCATTTTTGAGGAGTGCTGTGACGAGTGTCTTCAACACGTGGCAAGACCAAGGTAAAACCACGTCCAGACGTCGTGGGGTTGGGCGGCCACACTTTACTACAGATGTCGGACGTCATAGGGATGTAGTCGAATTAAATCAGGTGCTGCTGAGGGTATTAGATTAGGAAATGAGACGCTTAAAGTAGTAAAGGAGTTTTGCTATTTGGGGAGCAAAATAACTGATGATGGTCGAAGTAGAGAAGATATAAAATGTAGACTGGCAACGGCAAGGAAAGCGTTTCTGAAGAAGAGAAATTTGTTAACATCGAGAATAGATTTAACTGTCAGGAAGTCGTTTCTGAAAGTGTTTGTATGGAGTGTAGCCATGTATGGAAGTGAAACATGGACGATAAATAGTTTGGACAAGAAGAGAATAGAAGCTTTCGAAATGTGGTGCTACAGAAGAATGCTGAAGATTAGATGGGTAGATCACATAAGTAATGGTGAAGTATTGAATAGAATTGGGGAGAAGAGGAGTTTGTGGCACAACTTGACTAGAAGAAGGGATCGGTTGGTAGTACATGTTTTGAGGCATCGAGGGATCACAAATTTAGCATTGGAGGGCACCGTGGAGGATAAAAATCGTAGAGGGAGACCAAGAGATGAATACACTAACCAGATTCAGAAGGATGTGGGTTGCAGTAGGTACTGGGAGATGAAGAAGCTTGCACAGGATAGAGTAGCATGGAGAGCTGCATCAAACCAGTCTCAGGACTGAAGACCAGAACAACAACAACAACCTCCTCATTATTTATGTGATCTACCCATCTAATCTTCAGCATTCTTCTGTAGCACCACATTTCGAAAGCTTCTATTCTCTTCTTGTCCAAACTATTAATCGTCCATGTTTTACTTCTATGCATGGGTACACTCCATACAAATACTTTCAGAAACGACTTCCTGACACTTAAATCTATACTCGATGTTAACAAATTTCTCTTCTTCAGAAACGGTTTCCTTTCTATTGCCAGTCTGGGATCAGTGTTGACATTTGCGCTCAGGTCGATGGCGTGTTTCTCGATTTCAGGAAGGCGTTTGATACAACATCGCACTGTTGTTGAGTGAAGAACAAAAAACGAGCTTAGAACATCTCGGCAAGATTTGTGACTGGTTTGAAGACTTCCCTGCAACGCCGCTCTTACCGAAACAAAGTCACCAGAAGTAAAGTTAATTTGAAGATTACTCCAAGGAAGTGTGATATGTCACTTACTATTTGCAGTCTATGTAAATGATTTAGCAGAAACATCAAGATTGTTTGCAGACGATGCGGTTGCCTGTAAGATGATTTCAACATAAGAAGACTGTGGCCAACTGCTGGAGCAGCTGCAGAGGGCTGACGAATGTTGCAAGGTAAGGCAATTGACCCTGAACGTTAACAAATGTAAAATACTGCGCTTATGTATGGGAAGAATCCCACAACTGCACAATTAGCTATTAGTGACAAATTTCTGCAGACAGTAACTGCAGTAAAATACCTAGGGATAGCCATTAGAAGCGATGTTAAGTGGACTAACCACATACAAGAAATGGTAGGAACAGTAGACGTCAGGCAGATGCATAGGAAGAATCTTAAGCAAATTTAACTCATTCACGAAGAAAGTATCTTACAAGGTGCTTGTTCGACCGATTCTTGATTACTTTTCATCAGTCTGGGAGCCTTACAAGGTAGGACTGATAGAAGAAATAGAGAAGATCCAAAGAAAAGTGGCGCGATTCGTCACGGCTTGCGCTACAAGATAGACGTTGTCCATCACGGAGAGGTTTACTATAGAAATTTCGATAGAGCACGTACCGGTAAGAGTCGGACAGCATATTACTTCCTCACACATGCGTCTCACGAAGTGACTACAAGGAAAAATTCGAGAAATTTGAGCTAATACGGAATTAACCGACAATGATTCTTTCCACGCAACGTTCATGAATACAACATGAAAGGGATCGGATAGTGGTACCGGAAACATCCTCCGACACATGCGTAGGTTAAACGTAAGTGCGATAAATGAAAACAGGCTATTTGTATTTACAGCGAATCTAATAAGAGAGAGAGAGAGAGAGAGAGAGAGAGAGAGAGAGAGAGTGAGAGAGAGATTATGTTAGAAAGCAGTATTAGCGATTCATCTTCTCTAAATATCACCTCTTTTCCAATGCCTGCTCTAATCACATCACGCACAGCAAATAAACACAAAGAAAAGACGACTGAAGGATTCACAGCAGCAGTAAATAATACTATACCCAGTGAACACACCTATTAAAAGAGGAGTAGCGAAAAAGACAGTACCTATCTTTGAATTTGCATACAGATCTTAAAAAGTGGTCTTTCTACGCTGTCCGGGACAATAAAATATAGTTTCACCGCGATAAAAACTTGCCATAAGAACCGCATAAAATCGTAAGTGGAACAAAAAAAAAAGTTAAAGCTACGAGTAACATCTTCAAGAAACTGCCGGCAGCACTTCCCGCATACAAGTGAAGCTGGAAAGTTGCCTGGTTTCCAAAGAATAATTCCTGTGTAAATTCGAGACATCGTAAAAGAAACACCTCGATAGCTCACTTCCTCCTATCCCCTCCTCCCCGCTCCTAAAAAATTGTACAAGAATTTGGGAGATAGCTGCGGAGTAATCGAAAGGTGATTGTTCGTCATTATCGCTTAGAAAGAATGCCGTCCGAGATTCCACTAGGGACCAAAAGCAGAAGCACCTTTATTTAGAACATGAAGCTTTACAGGCACGTAGATCTAAAAATTAAAAAGAATCTAACATACTTTGCTTACTTTCATTGTACCATATCAAACGGGACATTACAGATGGGTAAATCATCGAAGGTAGGTAAAATTTTACGAGTCCAATATAATTTTTGGTACGAAGCTGAGAGCGTCTATTAGAAACCTGTACAAACAACTGGCTTTACTAACTACCGTTTTTCACTATATTTATTCATTAAATGAGTTTTGTTGTAAATAACCAACAGTACAAACCACGCAATAAATCAGACGAATAGGAACAATCTACAAAAGTACTTAGTCACTTATTCCAGTCCAAAAAGGCGTAAGATTCTCGTGAACTATTTAAAAAGACCCTAAAGAACATATTGATAGCCAACTCCACCCACTCCATTGAGAACACTCTTAGTAAAACCAATTGACGGATACAATGCACATTGTGTGTACAGTATCAGACAGACCTCTTCATATTTCGATACAGTAATCTGCTCTATTTACAGACACATTGTGAACATTTTTGTTGTGACAATAGATTGCTACAACGGGAAGGCATTATTTCATGGCCGTTAATGCATAAAAGACTTTGTGAGGTCTTTCGGTTACGCAACATTATTTGACTTCGAAATACCTTCTCGCCATTCCTATACCCCAGATTTCAATCCATTTGACTTCTTTACGTTTCATAATGTCAGAAGGGAAGAAATTCTCATGAATGGAGAACTTATCTGTGCTCTGAGTTAGATTATTCGAAAGATGGAAGCAACTTTACACTATGGAGGAAGAAAAAACTGGACATTCGTTGGACTGAATTCATTGATCATAACAGGAAAAATGCTGCATTGTCATAAGATGATCCTAACTCCATCTTTTGTGTATCAAATTTATTAGTCCACTCTTGCGTAGTTCGTTTCGCGCTTTGGGCTTAGGCTTCCCTTACGAGGGCGGGGTACTCCAGTATTTTGCTATACAGGATGAGTCAAAAAGAAAAAACACGTTTCAGTTGTACTGCTAGATAGTTCGCACGGTTGAGGTGTGCACCAGTAGTTGCAGGAAGTGTTGAGGAGTGGGTAACAGGTCACCAGCATTGTGAAGCCGAGTGCAGGGTTGGCTCAGGTGACTGACAGCATGAGGGAGTTATGTAGCAAATTTACGAATGAGGATCAGGTAGTGACAGTGGGTGGAGCAGGGAACAGTCTTGATAGGGACGGGGAATGTGATATAGGTGGTGACTTGGTAAAGATAGCTACTGAAACTGGTGGCACTAATGTGCATTTCGTAGAACTGTTTCAGCGTCATGATCGGCCTCACCTTAATGCGGCTGTTAGGCGCCTTAAGATGCGGCTGGTGAGGACGCTGATGATATAGAGCATGGGTCGCATTTCGTTGGTGCCAGTTGGGTCTATCAGTAGATTTCACTAACCACCTCAATAGCTGTGGGAAGGGGAGGCTGGCAAAGCTTGTAGGTTACAGTGTAGTTGGTGGTGTTGGGATCACTCGTGGGAAAGTTCCTGTAGTAGTTGGTGTTAGAGCTGCACCTTTTTTATATTGAAGTCAGCTGATAGGGATACCTGCTCAAAGGAAGTTCCTCTGACTAAGGGCTCACCTTCAGAGGATGTAATGTTTCCAAGTAGAGAAGGAATTAGCATATTTCATCAAAATATAAGAGGTATTAGAGATAAAGTTAGTGAACTGCTTATAGATGTTTACTCTGAAATTATTGGTATGTTGGAGCACCACTTAAATAATTTGACAATTCAGAGGCTTCCTATTCCAGGATACATATTAGCTGACTGTTTTTCAAGGAGTTCCTTACAGGGTAGGGGAGTGGCTATGTACTTAAAAAATAATACTTCATTTGAGTCCATAGAAGTGTCACGGCAATGCACTGAACGGATACTTGAATGTTGTGGAGGGGCAGTGGAATTTAGTGAAACTAAACTTCTAATTGTTTTTGTTTATAGGTCCCATAACTCCGACATCAGAGCATTTCTGCTCAACCAGGAGAGAGTTCCTGATTTACTTTGTAGGAAGTACCAGAAATTAGTTATATGTGGTGACTTCAATATAAATTTTGTACATGATGGTACAAGAAAAAGGATGTTGGTATATCTCCTAAACTCATATGATATGATGCAGACTACGTTTTTCTCCAACTAGAGTTCAGGGAAACAGTAGCACAGCCATAGACAATATTTTTATTCATTCTTGATTACTAGATGGGCATTCTGTTAGTAAATGGGTGAAAGCCCTTTCACACCATGATGTACACGTTTTAACACTAAAAGGCTTTTGTACTCAAACAAATGTCACATTTAATTACAAACTATGTAGGAAAGTTAGTCCAACAGCAGTAGAGATTTGTTTAAATCTGGTCAAGGAACAAGACTGGCAGGATGTCTATAGTGCTCATAACATGGATGATAAATATAATGCTTTCCTTAACACATTTCGCATGCTCTTTGAGAGTTGCTTTCCATTAGAACGTTCTAAACGGGATACTAGCAGTAACAGGCAGCCCAGTTGGCTGACTAGTGGGATAAGGATATCTTGTAGAACAAAGCGGGAATTATATCAAAATGTTAGAAGTAGTCACAGTCAAGCTACAGTAGCCCATTACAAACAGTATTGTAAGATGCTTAAAAGTGTTATTAAGAAGGCAAAGAGTATCTGGTTTGCAAATAGAATAGCTAATTCACAGGATAAAATTAAAACCATATGGTCAGTTTTGAAGGAAGTGTCTGGTCAGCAGCACAAGGTCGACTATATAGAGTCAGTTCGCAATAAAAATATTTTTTTTACAGATAAATCAGATAAATGTACAGTATTTAACAGTCATTTTCTGAGCAGTGCTGGTGAATTAAAGAAAAATTTAGTTTCTACAGGGAATCATATAACTTTTCTGGCAAATGCCTTTCTGAGATTGAAGTCTGAAATACTCCTCTGTGATACAGACAAGAGGGAGATTGAGTCAATAAGTAAATAAGTGAAGATTAAGGACTCTCATGGTTATGATGGAGTGTCTAGCAGAATTTTAAAGTACTGTGCTGCAAATCTTGGCCCTGTATTTAGCCATATTTGTAATGTTTTCTTTGGGAATGGTCAGTTTCCTGCACGATTAAAGTACTCAGTAGTAAAGCCGCTTTATGAAAAGGGAGAAAGGGATAATTTAGATAGTTTTAGACCTATTTCCATGCCATCAGTGTTTGCAACAGTTATTGGAAAAGCTGTGTATGTATGGATAATTGATCATTTTATATCACGCGATTTACTTTCAAATATACAGATCGGCTTTAGAAGTCGTTTAACAACTGAAAATGCTAAATTCTCTATTCTCTGTGAGGCGCTGGATGGGTTACACAAAAGGTTTCGAACGCTTGGTATATTTTCGATTTAACTAAGGCATTTGATTGAGTTGATCACAAAATATTGCTCCAGAAGTTGGACCAATATGAAACACGGGGAGTAGTTAAAAATTGGTTCACCTCTTAGTTTAGCAACAGACAGAAAAAGGTCATTATTCACAATGTTGAGAATGGCTGTGATGTGGGGTCTGAGTGGGCGACAGTCAAGAGGGGAGGGGGTGCCCTAGGGATCAATGATCAATGTTGGGGCCACTTCTGTTCCTTATTTATATAAGTGATAGGCCCTCTAGTATTATGTGTAACTCTAAAATATTTCTGTTTGCTGATGACACTAGCTTGGTAGTAAAGGATGTTGTGTGCAACTTTGGCTCGGTTTCAAATAGTGCAGTGGATGACCTAAGTTCATGGTTTGTAGAAAATAAACTAACGCTAGATCACAGTAAGAATCAGTTTTTGCAGTTTCTAACACACAATTGAACAAAATCTGACGTTTTAATTTCACAGAATGGGCATATTACTATTGAAACTGAACAGTTCAAATTGCTAGGTGTTCAGACAGATAGTAAGCTGTTGTGGAAAGCCACGTTCAGGATCTTGTTCAAAGGCTTAATGCTGCCATTTTTCCTATTCGAACGGTATCTGAAGTGAGTGATCGTTCGACACGAAAATTAGTCTACTTTGCTTATTTTCATTCACTTACGTCGCATGGTACTATATTTTGGGGTAAGTCTCCCCATTCTAAAAGGATATCTTTGGCTCAGAAACGGGCGGTTCGGGCAATAAGTGGTGTAAGTTCACGAACCTCTTGTCGATTCCTATTCAGGAGTCTGGGTATTTTGACATTGGCATTTCAATAGACATATTCCTTACTGTCGTTTCTTGTTAACAGTATTAGCTTCTTCCCAAGAATAAGAAGCTTTCACTCAGTTAATACTCGGCAGAAATCAAACCTGCATTTGGATCGGAATTCCTTAACTCCTTTTCGCCCAGTATTCCTTCATAAACAACGAATGGGCTAGCTTTCGTTGCGTAGACCATGTATGTCGGTTAGTTTTTCTCTTTTCTTCCTCAAAACCCCGTGTGTTTGTGATTTTTCTGATTTCAGTTCTACCATGTAGATTTGGAGACCCTAATTCTCTCAGGTCTTTTTCCGTCTGTTTGTACCAGTTCGGTCTTGTAGTTTTGTTCTTTAAAAATGTATGGGTTTTGTGCGTTAACCTGTTTGAGTCCATTCTTTCTAAGTGCCCCATGAATTGGATTCTTCTCATGCGCATTGTGTCTGTCATTTTGGAGATATTTTTATATATTTCTGCATTGGGTTTTGGATAATGTACCCCATCTTTAGTTCTTGGTCCTAGGATTTTCCTCATTATCTTACGTTCTTTCACTTCTTATTCCTCTTTGAGTGTTCTGTGTTGAAGGTTTATTGTCTCAGATGCGTAGAGAGCTTCGGGTCTAATTACTGTTGTGTAGTGTCGTATTTTGCAGTTCCACGAGAGACTCTTTTTGCTGTAAATGTTTTTTGTTAACTGAAACGCCGTCTCCATTTTCTGGACTCTTGATCTGACAGATTTCTTTTCATTACAATTTTCTGCAATCCATTCACCTAAATATTTAAATTCTTTTACTCGAGAGATGTAGTTATTACCAATTTTGAGATCAGAAGGTGCATCTTTGACGTCAGTCATAAATTTTGTTTTTTCAAATGAAATTTGTAATCCTATTTTAGCTGCCTGTTCTTGTAATAACTCTAGCTGTTTCTGTGCATCAGCAATGTCTTGTGCGATCAGTGCCATGTCATCAGCAAATGCTAAACAGTGTAATTCTATGCCCTTATGTCTTGGTCCCAGTCTGTGTGCTGGTGCACCTGCTTTTTTCCATTCTCTAACAACTTTTTCAAGAGCACAATTGAAGAGCACTGGGGACAGTACATCCCCTTGTCGTAATCCTGTGTCTATTTCAAATTCTGTGCTCAATTCTCCCATAAATTTTACTTTGGATTCTGTCTCCGTGAGTGTTTCTTTTATGATGTTTGTTGTCTTTTGATCTAGTCCAAATTCTGCTAATACTTCAATAAGAGATTCTCGGTCTATACTGTCATATGCTTTTTTAAAGTCGACAAACGTGATGACATAACTTTTGTTTGTGGTACTAGGTAAATATTTCACTGAGTTTTTCAAGTTAGGGATTTGTTCTACGCAAGATCGACCTTTTCTGAACCCACCTTGGTATTCGCCTAGTTTTGAATCCAGCTGAGGTTCTGCGCGGTTTAGTAGGGCTCTAGACAGAATTTTGTATGTTATTGACAATAAAGAGATTCCACGATAGTTGTTGGGGTCTGTTTTACTTCCTTTTTTGTACAGAGGATGTATGATTGCAGTCTTCCAATCTGTGGGGATTTTTTAAGTTTTCCAGATTTCATGTATAATATCTTTGAGTTTTGCAATAAGATTTCCTCCTGCATTTTTCCATAATTCTGCGATGATTTTGTCTTCTCCTGATGCTTTGTTATTTTTCAGTGACTGAATTATCTCTCTAATCTCTTGTAAACTTGGTGGCTTTGAGTCTGGGTTTCGTTGTGTACGATGGAACTCAAATTTTTCTGCGGGCTTTTCACAATTCAGTAATTTAGAAAAGTATTTTGCCAGAATTTCACAGTTTTCGGTGTTGGTATGAGCAATTTCCCCATGGTCATTTTTGAACTGGAGTGATGGAGGAGAGTACTTTGTTAATTTTTGTTTGAATACTCTATATAAATTTCGGGAATTGTTTTTCTTGAAATCATTTTCTATGTCTTGCAATTTTTTGTCTTCATGTTGTTTACGGACTGTTCGTATTGCTTTTGTGACTGTTTTCCTGGTATCTTTGAGATCTTGCAGGGTCTTTTGATTTTTGTTGCACAACCAATTTTGCCACGCCTGTTGTCTGAGATTTATCAGTTGGTCACACTCATCTGTCCACCATGGATGTTAACGTGTTCTTGTTTGCGGTGCTACAGTTTCAGCTGCATTTAAAAGTCCTGCTTGCAGTTGTTGCCAATTTTGTGGTTTTAAATTTTGCGTTTCTTTTGTAAATTGTTCATTGCCATTTATCTTTTGTACATCATATTTACGGTGTGGAGATTTCTTAGTGAATTTTCTTTTTTCTGGACTGACATCTAGGGAGAATTTTGTTGGGTAATGGTCGGAATCTAGGTCTAGTCCATTAAGGACTTTAAGTTTCATGATTTCTACTGTATTTACGCGGGAGATCATTACATGATCCAACTGATATTCACCTAGTAACGGACATGAACATGTTATTTTTATCTGTTATTACTTTTTTGTTGTCATTCCATGTACTGACGTGTTCCACGACCTTGGAGATTGGCTCCTCAATTTGGTCCTACGGAACTTGACGTGTAAATAAATAAATAAATGTCACTGGATAGAGGAAGGTTCAAAGTTTTATGTTCCCAAAGACACTACACGATACATTCAATATGAGCCCCACGCTTTGCTGGAGAAGCATCGGAACGGTAGTCCATTTCATTCCACATACGAGTCAACGGGTCCGTGTATACTGAAGCGACAGCTTCAGAAACTCTGTTTCTCAGATCTTGAAAAGTAGCTACCACAGGTGGGACAAATACTGTCGTTTGTATGCCCCCACAGAAAAAAATCACAAGGCGTGAGATCTGGTGACCTGGGAGGCCGAAAGCAATGAACAAGATCTTGTTGTCCACCTCTTCCAATCCAGTGTTGTGGTGTGCTGTTGTTAAGATAAGCCCGTACCACAAGGTGAAAGTGAGTGGAGCACCGTCATCCATAAAAGAGAAATTTTCAAGCATGTCCAGGTATGATATTCCTGCCACAGTGTCCACTGCGAAAAAGGAAGATCCATAAACTTCCTGAACATAAACGTCACAGAACACATTCAGTTTCAGTGGGCCTCTTTCATGCTTTACGGCGACACCGGGATTTCCTGATCCTCAAATACATACATTATGTCGCTTGACTTCATCTGACAGATGAAACGTCGATTCGTCCGAAAAGATGAGTCGTTAGGAAATAGCGGCCGGGACGCAGTTGCTGCAGTAACCACAATTTGTAAGACTTCAAATGTAGGCGTCGTTTCAGAACACGTCACATCGTTGTTTGAGGAAGCTGAAATTCCTGGCCTACCAGTCTTACAGATTTCCGAGAGCTCCATGTGAACTCACTCGGATACGCTCGACAGTTTCGTCAGACGCGCTTGGCCGATCAGTGTTTTTCGCTTTGCATATGCGACTAGTTTTCGAATTCTGTATGGCAGTCATAAATATGCTTGTGCAGAGGCAGATTCTTGCTGAATCGTTGCATTTGAATAACGGATTGACTTCAGGAAGATAAAGCCGCTGCTGCGTAACTACACTGCTGATGACAAACTGCTGGAAAGAGTATCTACAGTGAAATGTCCAGGAGAGCTATCCAGAGCGACCTTGATACTTGGAGAGGAACATTTTTTTACAGCACTTTCTCGGGATCATCCATCTGGGAGGCGGATAGGGATTCCCAGAAACAGAATCTCGGACGAATATCGCTCTTTCTGACATACACTCCTGGAAATGGAAAAAAGAACACATTGACACCGGTGTGTCAGACCCACCATACTTGCTCCGGACACTGCGAGAGGGCTGTACAAGCAATGATCACACGCACGGCACAGCGGACACACCAGGAACCGCGGTGTTGGCCGTCGAATGGCGCTAGCTGCGCAGCATTTGTGCACCGCCGCCGTCAGTGTCAGCCAGTTTGCCGTGGCATACGGAGCTCCATCGCAGTCTTTAACACTGGTAGCATGCCGCGACAGCGTGGACGTGAACCGTATGTGCAGTTGACGGACTTTGAGCGAGGGCGTATAGTGGGCATGCGGGAGGCCGGGTGGACGTATCGCCGAATTGCTCAACACGTGGGGCGTGAGGTCTCCACAGTACATCGATGTTGTCGCCAGTGGTCGGCGGAAGGTGCACGTGCCCGTCGACCTGGGACCGGACCGCAGCGACGCACGGATGCACGCCAAGACCGTAGGATCCTACGCAGTGCCGTAGGGGACCGCACCGCCACTTCCCAGCAAATTAGGGACACTGTTGCTCCTGGGGTATCGGCGAGGACCATTCGCAACCGTCTCCATGAAGCTGGGCTACGGTCCCGCACACCGTTAGGCCGTCTTCCGCTCACGCCCCAACATCGTGCAGCCCGCTTCCAGTGGTGTCGCGACAGGCGTGAATGGAGGGACGAATGGAGACGTGTCGTCTTCAGCGATGAGAGTCGCTTCTGCCTTGGTGCCAATGATGGTCGTATGCGTGTTTGGCGCCGTGCAGGTGAGCGCCACAATCAGGACTGCATACGACCGAGGCACACAGGGCCAACACCCGGCATCATGGTGTGGGGAGCGATCTCCTACACTGGCCGTACACCACTGGTGATCGTCGAGGGGACACTGAATAGTGCACGGTACATCCAAACCGTCATCGAACCCATCGTTCTACCATTCCTAGACCGGCAAGGGAACTTGCTGTTCCAACAGGACAATGCACGTCCGCATGTATCCCGTGCCACCCAACGTGCTCTAGAAGGTGTAAGTCAACTACCCTGGCCAGCAAGATCTCCGGATCTGTCCCCCATTGAGCATGTTTGGGACTGGATGAAGCGTCGTCTCACGCGGTCTGCACGTCCAGCACGAACGCTGGTCCAACTGAGGCGCCAGGTGGAAATGGCATGGCAAGCCGTTCCACAGGACTACATCCAGCATCTCTACGATCGTCTCCATGGGAGAATAGCAGCCTGCATTGCTGCGAAAGGTGGATATACACTGTACTAGTGCCGACATTGTGAATGCTCTGTTGCCTGTGTCTATGTGCCTGTGGTTCTGTCAGTGTGATCATGTGATGTATCTGACCCCAGGAATGTGTCAATAAAGTTTCCCCTTCCTGGGACAATGAATTCACGGTGTTCTTATTTCAATTTCCAGGAGTGTATATTAAGCCATTGTTGAATATAAAGATTTATCTAAAAATTTAAAGTGAATGAAGTGGTGAAATTCGAAGACTTTGATTTTTTATTCAATTTCAGAAAGAAAATTGTTAGTCTCAAACAAACTTTTGTCAGTCTCGTAAAATACTGTAGCTACACAGAAATAACGAACTAAGTCACATACATAGTCGTGAGATAAACAAACAGAGGAAGTTAGAACTCGTGAATATGTAGGGTCACTTTCAATGTTTGTTGTATCTTTGACTTTGTGATCAAAATTGAGATTGTTCACTTTTCATGTGGGTAATGCTGATCGGTCTTAGTAGTAATAGTTGCATTCTCTTCATAGAAAATATTCTGACAGAGTTCGTTTTCGGACATTTCTGAGCCTTAGTCGTGTTCTACCGTTGCTTCTTCAGGAAGATATGAATCACCAGAGTCGGCTTCAGAGTCCTCAGAAAACCTTTCATCCGTCATCTGCATAATTTTTCAGTTTCGGTTAGGCACATTTGCAGGTGTTTTTTCCAGCCATTGCACTCTAAAGAAACTTGAGCTAGGAACGAATATATGCTAGGACGTCCTTGTTGAAAGTAATTAATGAAAAGAGTAGAGTAGCAAACAACCAATAAAAGGTGGTAAAATGAATTAGCCATAATAAATGAAATCAAAATTGATACTGAGTAAAGTACATATCTAACTTCAGAAAATATTCTGAAAGATTAAAATTGTAGTTTATGGACAAAGAGAACCACCGAAAAGCAAACTGAAACCATGCTTAAAAACAAGTAATTTGTCAGTTGCGATATTACGAACAAATATATCCACTCCAAATTCCTCTAAGCAGACTCACTAAAACATAATTTAAACTGTATCGTAGTCAATTAACTAGAAATGTCCTGTGAGAGAACTTAGAAGAGGAACAAATGTGCGAGTTCACAAACATGTCTGTGTTGCGGGTGAATATTTCGTTCTACATGGAAAGTCCGCCTATGAGGCGATGGGAGTCTAGAATGGAAGCAAGTTTTGCTGGGTGAATCGGCAAGACGAGGCACGTGACCATTACTGCACTACGTCTAAATACCAAATGAGACTCTCTTAGCCTGCTAGAACCGTAGGGGGATTTCCATCGTCTCTAGCAGAAGAAACGTAAACCATATCCGCCTCTTAGACGGATCTTCCTTTCGTTGTAAGTGAATGAACACACAAAACAAACAGAAAATAAAGCAGACCCCAGGCTGAAATTCATAGGAAGAAACAACTTCTTAAAATGCTCTTGTTAGACAGATTCTTGATATTGTTCATCGATATGGGATCCTTTAGAGGTAGGACTGATAGAAGAGATCGTTAAGATCCAACGAAGAGCGGCGCGTTTCGTCACGGGACCGTGTAGTCGATGCGAGAGAGTTGCAGAGATGCTTACAAATTCCGGTGGCAGACGCTATAAGAAACCCGTTGTGCATCAGAGGTGTTTACTACTGAAATTTTGAGAGAGCACTCTCCGCAAGAGTCGGACAGCATATTACTTCCTCCCATATACATCTCGTGAAATAACGACGATGAGAAAATTCCAGAAATTAGAGCTAATACAGAGGCTTACCGACAGTTATTCTTCCCGAGCGCCATTCGCGAGTGGAAGAGGGACTGATGAACCACTCAGTGCTACCAGAAGTGCTCTCCGCCACACAACGTTAGCCGGTTTGCGGAGTATCATGCAGTTTAAAAATAATACAAATGCAAACACCGTTACGATAATGAGTACGAAGTAAAATTTGAATGTCTTGTGGGTGATTTACAGAAAAATAAAATTAATGCCCTTAAATCGCGGGTAAAGAAACAACAAATTGTTGTTAAGGGTCAAGTTCAAAGTAACCAGTCGATTATACGTACGAGATTAAGAGTAGCCGAAATATTTGAGAAGTCTGGACTGCCGTTTACTGATAGCGTACTAGTAAAACGACGTGTCCTAGTTGTGACTGAATAGGATACGCAGATCAAAAACTAAACAAACATTCCAGAAATAGCCAGTTAAATACAACCTCAAAATTCACATTTCAGATTGATTCGACTCGGATGTATGACTAATTCTGTTTTCTTTTGCTTTGTTTGTTTTTTACATTTTCTTTTTGTCATTGTCCCTAATTATTAATAATGTTGTTGTTGTTGTTGTTGTCTTCAGTCCTGAGACTGGTTTGATGCAGCTCTCCATGCTGCTCTATCCTGTGCAAGCTTCTTCATCTCCCAGTACCTACTGCAACATACATCCTTCTGAATCTGTTTAGTGTATTCATCTCTTGGTCTGCCCTCCAGTACTGAATTTGTGATCCCTTGATGCCTCAGAACATGTCCTACCAACCGATCCCTTCTTCTAGTCAGGTTGTGCCACAAACTCCTCTTCTCCCCAATCCTATTCAATACCTCCACATTAGTTATGTGATCTACCCATCTAATCGTCAGCATTCTTCTGTAGCACCACATTTCGAAAGCTTCTATCCTCTTCTTGTCCAAACTACTTATCGTCCATGTTTCACTTCCATACATGGCTACGCTCCATACAGGTACTTTCAGAAACGACTTCCTGACACTTAAATCTATATTCCATGTTAGCAAATTTCTCTTCTTCAGAAACGCTTTCCTTGCATCCTCTCTCCTTCGACCATCATCAGTTATTTTGCTCCTTTACTACTTTAAGTGTCTCATTTCCTAATCTAATTCCTTCAGCATCACCCGACTTAATTCGACTACATTCCATTATCCTCGTTTTGCTTTTGTTGATGTTCATCTTATACCCTCCTTTCATGACACTGCCCATTCCGTTCAACTACTCTTCCAAGTCCTTTCCTGTCTCTGACAGAATTACAATGTCATCGGTGAACCTCAAAGTTTTTATTTCTTCTCCATTGATTTTAATACCTACTCCGAATTTTTCTTTTGTTTCCTTCACTGCTTGCTCAATATACAGATTGAATAACATCGGGGATAGTCTACAACCCTGTCTCACTCCCTTCCCAACCACTGCTTCTCTTTCATGCCCCTCGACTCTTATAACTGCTATCTGGTTTCTGTACAAATTGTAAATAGCCTTTCGCTCCCTGTATTTTACCCCTGCCACCTTCAGAATTTGAAAATATGATTACGAATAAAATTTGAAAGCAAATATTTGTATTACTGCATTTTTAATATCGTCTACATGTAACAGTTACAAATACAGCGCATTTTTGATATCATCGACATACACAGAATTACTAACAAGTGCCCTTATCTCATTTTGCCACTATATGAACCCTGGCTGTTAGACGTTGCCGACCGCTGCCATAGAGTGTAAGACGTATGGACGGAGTGAGTTTGAACAATGTTCGGTATACGGAGTGATTGCAATTAATCTTTCGCTACTTGAGAGGGCCCCTTGAAAGACAAGTGGTCTTAGGACAATAAAGCTTCGGGGAAACATTTTTAATGAATTGCGGAAGAGAAATAACAAACTGTTGAAAGAAACGTATTTCAATTTCCACTTGAAAGAGTAACATTTGTCTATTGTGTACCAAGTATGCGTTCCACGGTACAGACTTTGATCAGTGTCACGACCATCTGCATCAACGATAGCCTGGAACAGCACTAGAGACTGCTCTACTACTGCCCGAAACGTCTATGTCCGTTGCTACACTGATCTTCAACTTCCAACATGTGTTAGTGAGTCGTTGATAAGCCCTGTCCTTCAAGGAAACCCACATCCAGAAACCCCACAGTTTCAAATCTGGTGAGCTTCGTGGCCACGCAGTTTTGATCGATCGGCCAATAACTCAGTTTCCTCCAACTTGAGGGAAGAAGAGCTCTCCGTGTCCCTTTCATACGTCGATACTCGCGAATAGTACTATTGCTGGTGTTCTGATGTAACAGCTTTACGAATAAAGCCCCCCTGCTAACCTTGTAGAGTTCCTTGTTGATTGTCTGCAACTGTAATGCTCAAAGATTCATATGTTTCAACCCTTCGTCGCCGTATCAGTAATGCCGCGTAATGGAAACTCATGACACTAACCGTACTAACAAAGCAAATCCTGCAGCACACAGTCTGAACATCATTCCTACAAAGTTAGATACCCATGCCATAAATAGTTTTCCGCCTACACTGTCTTAAGTAGCGAAAGTTTACTTATAGCCACCCTGTGCATATGAGAGCAGCTTTTCCTGCCATTAGCAGTAGCAACACTATGTGATCAAAATTATCCAGACACCTGGCTGAAAATGACTTACCCAAGTTCGTGGCGTCCTCCATCGGGAATGCTGCAATTCAATATGGAGTTGGCCCAGCATTAGCCTTGACGACAGCTTCCACTCTCGCAGGCATACATTCAATGAAGTGCTGGAAGGTTTCTTGGGGAATGGCAGGCCATTCTTCACGGAGTGCTGCACTGAGGAGAGGTATCGATGTTGGTGGGTGAGGCCTGGCACGAAGTCGACGTACCAAAATACCCCAAAGGTGTTCTATAGGTTTCACGTCAGGACTCTGTGCAGGCCTGTCCATTGCCGTGTAACCACTCTGCCACAGGCCGTGCATTATGAACAGGTGCCCGATCGTGTTGAAAGATTCAGTCCCCATCCCCGAATTGCTCTTCAGCAGTGGGAAGCGACAAAGTGCTTAAAACATCAATGTAGGCCTGTGCTGTGATAGTGCAAGCGAAACAACAAGGGTGCAAGTCCCCTCCAAGAAAAACATGATCACACCATAACAACACATCCTCCGAATTTTACTGCTGGCACTACACACGCTGGCAGATGACGTTCACCGGGCATTCGCCATACCCACACCCTGCCAAAGGATCGCCACATTGTGTACCGTGATTCGTCACTCTACACAGCGTTCTTCTACTGTTCAATCGTGCAATGTTTACGCTCATTACACCAAGCGAGGTGTTATTTGGCATTTACGGGCGTAATGTGTGGCTTATAAGCAGCCGCTCGACCATGAAATCCAATTTTTCTCACTTCCCGTCTAACTGTCATAATACTTGCAGTAGGTCCTGATGCAGTTTGGAATTCCTGTGTGGTGTTGTGGATAGATGTCTGACTATTACACATTATGACCCTCTTCAACATTCGGCGGTCTCTGTCAATCAACAGTCGAGGTCGGAATGTACGCTTTTGTGCTGTAAGTGTCCATTCACGTTTCCAGTTCACTAACACACCGGAAACAGTGGACCTAGGTATGTTTAGAAGCGTGGAAATCTCGCGTAGAGACGTATGACATGTTCGAAGTCCGTGAGTGCCATGGAGCCTCCAATTCTGCTCTCTCACGATGTCTAATGACTACTGAGGGCGCTGATATGGAGTACCTGGCAGTAGGTGGCAGCACAATGCACTTAATATGTAAAAATTTACGTTTTTGTGTGTGTCAGGATACTTTTAATCACATAGTGCGTGTTTGTGTTCTTTATACCGTATCAGCGTGACAGGGTTACATATGGCCATGTTTCGCATTGACGGCTTAGGAAATTGGCTGTATTGTATATGGCACTGGGTGATTCAGAAAGAAAGAAGAGATTTCTGTTGTTTATTACGATCTTTAAACGACAGAAAAACATTGTACATGTCATTGGCTAGTAGAGATTCAAAGTTTGGACGCAGCTGCGATGTCGTTTGTTTGTACCAGCACGTGACGACAACACAACAGAAATCATTTTGCGTGTTGGAATTTGCGTGAAGTCAATCCATTGTTCAAGAAGATTGACATACATGATGTGTATTTGTTTATGTTCAGGGTCAACTGACAAAGCCTGCACCATTCATCAGCGCTCTGCAGCTCATTTTTGCAAACTGCCATCGCTATTTTCTTACAGAGAACCGTATCATCTGCGAACAGTCTTAAGAAGCTTGCAACGCTTTTTAAAAGAACATTTATATACATTGTAAACACTAACAGTTGTATCTCACTTCCTTGAGGTGGTCATATAAATTACCTTCACATCAATCGATTCTGTGCCGTAGAGAGCGACCTGTTAAGTTCTGTCTGTAAGGAAGTCTTGAATCCAGTGGCAGATCTGGTTCGATACTCGGTAAGCTTGTATTTTTTTTTTCACTAAACAGCAGTGCGGAACGGTATGAAATGTCTCTGAAGTCAAGGAACACGGCAACATACTGGGCGACATTATCTACAGCGCTATGGATTTCAGGGAAACAGAGCGAGCTGAGTTTCGCAAGATCTTTGTGTTTGGAATCTATATTGATTTTTAGAGAAGACTTTGTTCTCCAAAAACGTCGTATTCCTGGGCATAAAACATGTTCCATAACTCTACAATAGATTGTCGTCAACGATATAGGCCTATAATTGTGTGCATATGTCTTACGACCGTTCTTGAAAACAGAATGACCATTCTTCCAGTCGCTGGATACCCTTTTTTGATCCAGTGGTCTAAACTGCTGCTAGAAGGGGAGCAAGCTCTTTCGCACAATGTTTTTAGAATCTTATAGGTATCTCATCTGATCCTGATGTCTTTTCGCTACTAAGCCACTGTAGTAGCTTTTCAAATCCACGATCACTTGTCTCAATATTTGCCATTTCGAAGTCCATACAGTGACTGAAAGGAGGGACCATGTTACGATCTTCCGCGGTGAAACAGTTTCGGAAGACCGAATTCAGTATTTAGGCTTTCCCTCTGTTACCTTCTGTTTCGGTACCAGAGTGGTTATTGAGTAAATGAATAGAGGATTTGGGACCGATGACCGTAGCAGTCTGGTCCCTTTAATCCCAACCAACCAATAGAGGATTTCGTAACGCTTGCTGATTTTACGTAAGACCAAAACCTCTTAGCGTTTTTACTGAAATCGGTTGACAAAGATTTACTTTCAACGCCATTAAAAGCTTCTCTCATTGCTTCCCCTACCTTCATTTTCACTTCTTTCAGCTGCTGTCTGTCAGCTAGGTCTATATTACTTTTCTTGAATCTGTGGTGCTCTCTTCGTTCAGGCAGCGGTTTTCTAATGCGGCCATTAAACCACGGTGGGTTTTTCCAATTATTTAAGACCTTACTACTGCTTTAAGACACAGTGAACGATGTTTTTGAATTTTTACGATTTGTGCTCCACATCTTCGTCCTCATCACCCAATATTTTATGCAGCTACTGTGACACTCTGCAATTTGTATCCTGTCACTCTTGCTAAGCAACAAAATTTTCCTACCTTTCTTAACATTCCCCTGTAAAACCTGTTGTTATAGTTGTTATCACAGGCGTATGATCACCAATACCTTATTCTGCATTAACTGATTCGATATATTCACGTCTGTTCATTGCTAGGAGGTCTAAGACAGTACCCTCACGAGTTGGTTCTCTAGTTTACTGCTCGAATTAATATTCGGCCAAGATATTCAGAGTAATGTCGAAAGAATCCCTGTTTCTGTTAACAACTGATAAAAAAAATGGTTCAAATGGCTCTGAGCACTATGGGACTTAACATCTATGGTCAGCAGTCCCCTAGAACTACTTAAACCTAACTAACCTAACAACTGATAACATGACTCTCCCAATCTGTACCGGGCCAGATAAAGTCATCCCCTAGTACAATGGCATGATCTGGAAAATTGCTAACGATATTCCGCAAGTTCCCTCTGTAGCGCTCCACCACTACAGCTCCTGATCTAGGCGGTCTATAAAAGCACCCAATTACCATTTTTGACCAACCTTTGATGCTTTCCTTCACCCAGATTAATTCAAATTCGGAATCCGCGATAACTTCACTGTATATTATCGAATTCTTCACTGCGATCACTATGCCGTCACCACTGGCGACTAACCTATCCTTAAAATAAATATCCCAATCTAAAATTAGGATTTCGTTGCTATTCATTTCTGGTTTCAACCTTCTGTTCCTACTACTATCTGAGCATTGTAACTTTCAACAAGCATTAGTAATTCTAGGATCTTTCCTTCGCTGACCTTACCTTCGATTTTTCTGCTGTTTACTAATGTCGTATTAACCTATTCTATATCCGACCTGAGAGGGCGAGCATTGTCTGAGAACATTGGGACTGATGTAATTTCGAATTTGGCGGGCAATCCACCTCTCAGTTTCTTGAACTCTAATAGATTTTTGACATGTTCAGCATGGGACTTCTCCTTTACAATAAATAAAAAATTATAAACCTGTCCATGCATCGTTAAACATTGTATTTTCTACCAGTAACTTTTGCTTAAACCATTAGTGAAAGTTGTTAAGCCCACAACACGGAGCAAAACACTGCAACAATTGAACAATTATTATGCTATATACACACTAGTTAACTTTGTGAACTCATGTGTGTCAAATAACGCGTACCGAAATTCAAACACAACATAGTTTCAAACAGCGCTGTGGATGCACATCAACACATTTCACTCGATCTGGAGGCACGCGTAGAGCAATTGGTGTTGTTGAGGCCGGCGTTTCGTTCCGTCGTCATTGTATCTCAGTAGTTTTAGCGCACAATTAAAAGAATTTGGATTCCTTTATTTCTAAAACACTCGCATAGCCCCAAAGAGAGCGCATGCGGCCCGCGGGTTGCGGCTTATCGACCGCTGCTCTGCTATAATATTTTGGAAGTTTATGTCGGTTGTGTGCTTCCGGTATGATCTTTCCACCTTCACAAACAGTAGTGTAGGTGTACATTTCCAGTCACTGAAGGAGAGTACAAGAGATACTGTGGTAGCGAGTGTGGCATTCGTATCTGTAGATATTTAAAGCTGTATTAGAACCACGGGATTTGAGCGGGAGGAAGTTTAAGTATTATGCGCCACGAAGCGAATTTCCATCGTGGGACTTGTGTCCCTGATTTTTTCTGCCTAACGCCTGATACCTGAGCCACTCTCCCACACGTGCCCACTACGAAGGCCACAGCTTCTAGCCGTTCCGGTTTTTCTGAAAGGAAGGCAAGCGGGAAGTGGCGTTGTATGTTGTGCACCACCGCGACCTTGTCCCACGGTTGTCGGAATCAAGTGGCCTTCCTACAACTTTGGTTGTGAAAAGTAAGCCACCGAAACAGGCGTGCCTTACTTCACTTTATCATTCCTTCTAAGGGTACACCGCTCTCATTCGACCACGGATCTCCGTATCCTTACTGTTTCAGTGTCTTTTTATATTGTCTGGTTAGAGCTATCCTTTCTCTTTCGCTCTCTATGTTTCTCATACACCTAACATCTCCAGTAATCTATATGAATCTTATAACCCTTGTTAACCCTATACATTTCGCCTCTGACAGTCTTTCTATTGAAGAGTTCAACATTTTCAGTAAATCCCATCGTTTTAATTATTACCTGCGTTTAAGTTTAAATTACCTTCACATAATCACATTTCAAATGTTTCCAATGTTTCGTCCTGGGTTTTCTCGTAGTCCTCGTGACACTTCGTAATAGGACGTCTCTTTTCCTTTGCAATACCTGTAGTTGCCATCATTTTTTAGGTACACATGTCACGAAAAATATTTTGCCAGGAGTAATCTGTGTATTTGATGAACACTGCGGTCGGAACTCTCGCTTTAACATTAATCCCACCACTAATAAGGCCCGTAATTTTATAAATGCGTTCGGACTGAGTGCAGCTGGGAATGACTATTTGGGACAAAAAGACAGTAAAACATGCAGTAAGTTCCCACCAGCTGCTAGACATACATTTTATAAACGTAGTGGAGAAAAGTGAAACACTCCAAGAACAAATAGAAATTACAGAAGATTTTCAGAAAGACACTGAATCAAGAATCACAGAATCTTGGTATGAACAGTGCTTCTGCCTTCCGAGCAATTGTCAAACAATTTCTATTTTTAGTAAAAACTAGTCTGGATTTCAGTCTTTTGATGAAAGGCAATTAATTTACCTTGTTCTTGTTACCTCATTTATACGCAGAGTAACATTTCTTTTTGCAATATCGATGTTCTAACACCGTCTTCTGGCGTACAAATGTATTTTCTTGTTGTTACTTTGGGTTTGGTAGTTTGACATGCGACCTATAAATGCCGACAGTGCGTTCTATCTGAACACTCGGTCGCACTACTCGTCGTGAAAAGTAGTCAGATTTTTATCTCATAGGTTGAAAGAAAAGAAACATTATAGCAACACGTAATACGGTAGGAAGTTTTAACTCGTTACGTTGTTACTACCAAATTGCGATAATTACGCCTTGTCAAGTTGGTTTACAATACAGTGACAAGCAACACAAGCACAGTAATCAAACTAGTGAATTGTTGAAAGCGTAATCTGTGAAACATGTTTACAGCTGTAGCTTTCCGAACTGTCTCTATGTCAACGAAAGAAGAAAGAATTTTAAGGTAAAAACATATTTTTAAAAGTGGTGCCTTTGCAGTTGTTAATGAATGGAGAAGACACTTTAGATCAAAACCACCGTCTAGACGAACAGCGTACGACATACAAGAGCCGGCCGGTGTGGCCGTGCGGTGCTAGGCGCTTCAGTGTGGAACCGCGTGACCGCTACGGTCGCAGGTTCGAATCCTGCCTCGGGCATGGATGTGTGTGATGTCCTTAGGTTAGTTAGGTTTAAGTAGTTCTAAGTTCTAGGGGACTGATAACCACAGATGTTAAGTCCCATAGTGCTCAGAGCCATTTGAACATACAAGATAGATCTGAAGAAGATGGATTTGTTACCGATGCACCAAGACTTGTCACGGTCCGTGTGGCTCCCGCCGACGGAGGTTCGAGTCGTCTTTCGGGCATGGGTGTTTGTGTTGTCAATAGCGTAAGTAGGTTTAAGTTAGCTTAAGTAGCGTGTAGGCGTAGGGACCGATGACCTAAGTAGTTTGGTCCCATAAGACCTTACCACAAATTTCCAATCCACCAAGATCTGGGCGCCTGCAACAGTCACAACTGAGGAAAATGAATTACGGTATGTTTAGCTGTAGTCCAAAATCCGAGAAAATTAACCAGGCGATTAGCATCTGAGCTAGATTCATCATGAATATCGGTGCAATTTTAAGTTACGCGGACAAATTAACAGACATAACTGCACTTACTGGTATACCAACAATCACAATCTTTTGTTAGAACAACCACTAAATCATACTGGCGTGAATGTGGGAGGGGGGAGGGGAGGGGGGGGGGGGGGCAATATCATCATTTGGCGTTCTTGGACTATATTTTTCGAAGGAACAGTGACAGGAGATGGATAGGCTTCAGAACTGTGTGGTGTCAGGACTTACGAGGTGCACTGAAAATTTTCAAGAAATTTACTTTCAACTCGGTGGCGTTCGAATACATTATTCCACTGTTGTTCGCTATTATTCGAACGAAACTTTCCAAAGAAGTGATTGGTCGAAGGGCAGATATTGACATGCCTCCACGTTCACAAGATATCATGCCCATGGATTTTCTTCCGGTGGTGTGCCGTCAAGGATTCTGTTTATTCCCAAAAGCCTCGGACCGTTGGTAAACTATAAGACTACATACACGACACATTTCGTGATTTGGACAGTGATACCACACTATGAGTATAGAGTGTGTAACAGTGTGCCGAAAAGACTTCAAAGATGTCTTATTGAAGATGGAAAACAGTTTGAGCTCAAAAAATTTTAAGTTTTGTTTGTATTTGTAATGAAAGATAAATCCAATCTTTTGTTTAACTCAGTGCCCAGCGTCCAGTGATTTTTGCGCCATCCTGTATAGTGTGTTGTACAGAGATCACGTTGCCACACCTAAATTGTCAACGTGAATCGAAACCACAGATATCAGCGAGGCCTTGCTGCAATAAGCAACGACCTGTGGGAGGTGTTCCTGAAGGCCATGCCTCTCTCGGTATTTCAGAGCTCTCACTCTGAGGTCAATATAGTGTAGAATTAGGAACAGCTCTGCCCAGTTCGTGATAGCATCTGAAGGAGTTAGCTTCATAGTATAAGAGCAACTAGAGAGTTAAAATTTCTGATGGACTTCTTCATTTACATGTGGGATATTGTAATGCAAGAGTTTGTTAATCAGTACATGAATTGAGACTGAGAGTCAATAACAGTTATAACTTATCAAGCAATCCTGTGGAAAAGAATTACACTAAAATTAAGAAAATCTTCATTCATGTATGTAATAAAGTGAAATAATATTTCATGTGTTCTAGTGTGTCGAGCCTTCTCCCAGAGCGAACAAGGAACCCAGAGTTCTGGCCAGCGAAGTAGCTTCGCCTGGTCACAACATACGTTAACTCATCAATCTGCTGGCTAGTTTGATGCGGCCCATCAAGAATTCATCTCCTGCGCCAACCACTTAATTCCACAGTTATTTGATGGATGTACTCCAGTCTCTGTCTTCCACTATAGTTTTTATCCTCTACAGCTCCCTATAGTCCCGTGGAGGTTACTCTCTGATACCTTTGCACGTGTCATACCAGCCCGTCCATATGTTCCTTTCTTCGTCGATTTCGCAAACAACCTTATCTTATCAGCCCACCGGCTTTTCAACATTCATCTGCAACACCACATTTCAAACGATTCGATTCTGTTCCGTTACATTTTTTTCCAGAGTCCATGGTTCACTATCACACAATGCTGTGCTACAAACGTACGTTCTCAGAAATTTCATTCTGAAATTAAGTCCTATACCTGATTCTAGTAGACTTATCTGCACTAGGAAAGCCCCCTCTGCTGTGTTAGTCTGCTTTTTATATCCTGCTTGCTTCCTCCGTCATGGGTTATTTTTATTCCAATGTAGCAGAATTGCTTAACTTCGTCTGCTTCATGATCACGTATTTTGCTGATACGTTTCTCAGCGTTCTCATATCTGCTACTTCTCAATACTCCTTTCCAAGTTCGCTCAATCCATATTCTGTACTCATTACTCTTCATTCCATTCAACATACCATGTCATTCTTTTTCACTTTCACTGATTCACTGGGATACCAGTGTCATCAGCGAATATTGTCATTGACGTCCTTTCACTCTGAATTTTAACTCGACTCTTGCAACTTTCTTCTACTTCTGTTATTGCCTCTTCGGTGTATAGAGTGAACAGTATGAGCGGATTCGTGCATCATTGATGTTTTAATCCACGCACTGGGTTCCTGGTCTTGCAATCTTATTGTTCTCTCTTGGTTATATTCAAGCATAATACGACACATCGCACTGACTTCGCTCTTTTATACACGGAGTTATCCGTCATTCTCCCCCCTGTTACGATTTTGAATAAACATTTATTCTTTAATACCGTCTCTGTTCCATTATATTCGACCAAATACAAAAGTCGGATTGAAAACGGTCTGCTGGAACTGCTTGGTATTGTTTCACACGCAAGGACTTCAAGATATCCGGAAATCAGAAGAATAAATATGTGATCACGTTAGACTAGCACAGATCAATTACCCCCTTGGATAGAGAAAAGTGATCGCTTTGTAAGGCTTCAAAAAATTCATGTATTTCCTATGTGTTATTTTCCTTTCCACTTAAAAAATATTTGATATGATTCAAGACGCGTACGACGCAAACTCCTATGAATAACCATGTTTCCATGAAAATTCACTTTACCCGTTAGTGAGATGTTTACGCACCTTCCCCTACACCATGGATCTTAACCACAGAGCATTGGGGTAGCTTTGGCAGGGATTGGAGGAAGCCATTAGTAGAAAGTCAAATTAATGATGGCGTTATGTTATTTTACGAAGGGAAAACCTACTAGTAGACTATCTAACTGTTTTTTCAGACTCAAACAGCCAATAGACAGACAGAGTTGCTGAAAGAATATGTTGAAAACGCAGGCTTGTAAATATCCTTTGAAATAACCAAATTTGAGACATACATTAAGGCAACTCTAAGATAATGAAGACTAAATACGGTAAATTTGAGTCAACTAACAAATTTTGGTATCGGGGAGAAGTAGCTGATCAAGATATTTAGTAGAAAACAGTCACTCAAGCAAGAGCTGATGACATGAAACCAGCAAACCAGCTCACAAAGCACGCGTATTATAAGAAATCAATAACCCTCAACGGTAAAATTTGACACTATTCTACAGTAATCCGTCCAGAAGCACTTGGTGCAGAAGAAAAAACATGCTACGAGGGAAATAACGGTAATCGTAGAAAGAAAAATACCAAGAAAAATTTTTAGCCCACTAACAGACCAAACAGAATTCAGAAGACGTAATAATAGTGATCTTCACACACACACATATTGAAAAAATTACAGAGATGATCAGAAAAAGAAAAATAGATTTCTATAATCTGAATCCCAACAGACTAACAGAGAGACTCTTTGCTTATTTCAGTAGATTAAAAACGGATAACACACATTGCAAAGAATTTGTAAGAGGCTTGGACGAACTACGAATTCCTCCGCAAGATATTGGGAAACGACTGTGTCTCAGAAAGAAATCTGGAGGTGTTAAAGGTTCCCATAAAAAAATTCGAGAAGAATACTGTAGTCAGACAGAAAAAAAAGCGAGAAACTTCGAGAAATGAATTATGAAAGAAAATAAACGAGAAACAGTTGAAATAACTGTAGTCCATAGTGGCTCATACGTAAAAGAAGAGTAACTGATACCGTCGTTACACTGTTGATTTAATACTACTGTCTCAACCATACTCTTTATATATAATACTTTGTTCCATGTCAGTGTTTGACACCAGTTGATATCTTTTGTTGAGGAGAGTTTCCCACGCTTTTACTAATCTATTTCTGTTTCTTTCCTCGCTACAGACTTCCTGTGCAGCCTTTTCTCCTACTCGCGCCCTTTCTCTGGTGATAATGTGTCTTTGCAAAATTTGAATCTAGCGAATTACTATCGTGGATTATGCTGCTGCGCTATGCTTCGGAACTCAAAGGGGAATCCCTGGAGGAAAGATGGCGTTCTTTTCAAGGAGCACTATCGATAAAATTCAGAGACCCGGCGTTTGATGCTGACTGCAGAACGATTCTACTGCCCAAACGTTCATATCGCGTAAGGACCACAAAGATAAGAGACATTAGGGCTTGTACGAAGGTATCTAGGTAATCGTTTTTCGCTCGCTGTATTTGCGAGTGTGACAGGAAAGGTAATGGCTAGTAGTGGTTCAAGTACTTAAGCCAAGCGCCATACGCTAGGGTGCGAAATATGTATGTATATGTAAATGTATTCTTCGTCAAGGATTCTGCTCCAACGGTTCTCACGATGATTTTCTTTCTTACGGCCAGAAATTTTGTATTCCATTTCTAAAACTTAATCTCTCCTCCTTCATCACTTCATCGATACGAATGTTACACATAATGGTGACAAACTACACCACGGAATTCTTTTCCTTCAACTTCATCTCAACAGTTACAGCAATATGGCGTAGTGAGACATTCAACCCGTGACACTACACTGACTTTTTAGTCTCCAGTGTCCAGATAAATGGCACTACTGGAAACAACTACAGCAGTGTACCAGACTAAATCTTCCACTCTGCCTGAATGATTCTTCTAGGGAAACTTACTGAAACGTTAAAACTGTGGGCGGGGCTCCGTCCTGGGACAGGAACTGACTCAAGACTTCTATCAGATTTCCTGTCGTGAATATAGCTCTTGTTACTCGTAGGGTTCTTATCAGTTCGTCTTCTTGTACACCAATTCTGGAAACATATTTGCTAAGAAGTTGCATCTTCTACTTCCCAGCCACCAATGTCATTTGTACTGTTTGTTGGCAACATCAACTTACTCTTTAAAGGAGTCATTTTGCTGCGTTTTGGACTTTTTCAGACTTTGTATGTCTTTAACACAAAGTCCATTCTTAGGTGATCTTGCTAATGTTGTTTGAATTTCTACTCTTTCCAATCCGTCCCCGATCTTGAAATTCATGCTATCCACCTCGCATTTCGCATCGCCCTACACATCTCTACACATATCTCTGTCCCGTCACGAAGCCATGCAAAATTGTCAGAAATATTACACATGGTGAATCACCTACATCTTGCAATGAAAATACTGCGGAAGTGGAAATTTCTATTGATTTGTGGTTTTCACAGAATAGATTAGTAGGCAGATGCTCTTATTGTTGGCTAATAAATAGATTTTAATTATACTTATAAAGCGTATTTTTGTGCAAGCATACACTTTTTTCAGTGGAACAATGTCTATTGAAATTAACAAACGTAGGCCGGCCGGTGTGGCCGAGCGGTTCTAGGCGCTTCAGTCTGGAACCGCGCGACCGCTACGGTCTCAGGTTCGAATCCTGCCTCGGGCATGGATGTGTGTGGTGTCCTTCGGTTTATTAGGTTTAAGTAGTTCTAAGTCTAGGGGACTGATGACCCCAGATGTTAAGTCCCATAGTGCTCAGAGCCATTTGAACCATTCTGAACTTACCTCGGAGTAAAACTCGACCGCACACTTACTTCAGTGAGCATGGCGAGAAAATGAAGCTCGAAGTCTGCAGCCAAAAGAATATTATACACAAGTTTACTATCAACACGTGGGGGGCTCAACCAAACGTACGTCTGCTCTAGCTCTATGTTTCTCTACGGCGGAATATGCTGCACCAGTCTGGCAGAAGTCTACGTAAACGATACGGGCCGCGTTATTGCTGGTTGCCTCGGACCAACTCCAGTTGACAAAATCTGTCACCTTATAGACATAGCATCCCTGCATATTAAATGAAGAACAGCAACAGAGGTTGGGAAGAAAAATAAGAAAAGATTCCAGGCATCCCATGCTTGGTAGCAAAGTATCATGTCCTAGGGTGAAGTCGAGAAAGAATTTTCTTCCAACAACGGAAGCTATTAACTAATCACCTTCCTTTCACCGAATAGAATTGGTGCGAAACAAGGTAACTGGAAGTAATAACCGTAACATAATGGAAGAGCCCGTTGCTGATTTCCAATAACGCTATCAGACTTGGGAGACTTTGAATAGATTACGAGCTGGAGGGACGCGGTGCAAACAAAACGTATAGCGGTGGGGCTATATTACTGCAGATGCAGCCTGAGAATGTGGAGAAGAGCTTCAGGATGTTGAACATCTCTTGATCTGCCCGAAGTTTCCTGAGGTCTGGACACTGGAGGACTTGGTTTCAGCAAGTTTTCCTGCAATGGAGACTGACGGTTTTTGGGGCTCAAGAATTGTTTGACATGTACAAAGTATTTTACAAATTAAATGACACACAACTTCAGAGACTTTACTGGTTCTCATACAGATATGATTTTATGCATACAGACTGAAGCGGTTTAAGTGTGTGTATATAAAATCATATCTGTTCGAGACCAGTAAAATCTCTGAAACTGTGCCATTTCATTTATGTAAGCACGTGTTTCAGGCTGGATTCCTCATTTACGTTCGACGCTGAGGTGCTGTTCCAGAACATGGAGAGCCTCGGCAATTCTGTTCTTGTGTAAGGGGGAATTTAAAGTAGTCTGGGGCGGCAGTGAGGATCTGGATCGAGGGAAAAGGCGTGCCAGGGTGAGCTGCTGCGCCAAGGTGACTGAGCAGCGTTGGCACTGTAGCTCAGCATGTTCGATCAGAGGTCTGACTGCTTTCTGTAATAAAAAAAACTGAGTGAAAGGTCCTGTGATGAACTTGAACGGGGGTCATGCGGCGTCCGCGCAGACAAAACGCAACGACCAATGACGAACAAAATGAAGGGGAAAAAATGTGGCTAACGCACCTGCCTAGTGAGCAGGAGACCTGAGTTCGATTCCCAGCCTTGGTACAAATTTTCACTCGCCGTTTCAGTCTATATATATAAAATATACAAAGTCTTGCGTACAAATTGTAGATGTGTTTTGAATTTGTAAATAAGTGTACTTTACTGCCTAACCACTCGTTATAAATCTGATCTTTTTGAAACTAAATATTTTTTCGAACTGGCCGTGCAAAATTTCCATATTTCATATAAAATCGCGAATTCCTATTTTAAAGTAGAGAAAATTAAATAAAAGAACAAGAGCTAATGGAGTAGAGTATTATATACAATGTAGCAAAGGGCTTTATTCAAAGAGTTTCTAACGTACGTCCCTTTTGTCTGCTATATAAGCCCAATACAAGTACAGTTAACGTCTTTGCCGGCCACTGTGGCCGAGCGGTTCTAGGCGCTTTAGTCCGGAACCGCGCTGCTGCTACGGTCGCAAGTTCGAATCCTGCATCGGGCATGGGTGTGTGTGATGTTCTTAGATTAGTTACGTTTAAGTAGTTCTAAGTCTAGGCGACTGATAACCACAGATGTTAAAGTCCCATAGTGCTTAGAGACATTTGAACCATTTGAATTTTTGAAGTTAACATATTTAGCGCCTGGTTTGGGATTTTCTAGCATCTAGGAATCTTTGTGTTCGAGATTTTAGTGTCCGAGCTTTTAATATTTGAGTTCTGAGTGGTCGCGTCTCTTAAGTTCATGCGCCACTGCGTGACATAGTTAACTTCATTGCAATCCGGCTAGTAACAAGCAAATTTCTGTTCGCTTAATTTATTGCCAAAAGAACGAAAAGTGAGAGAACTGTGATAACGCTAACATCCAGCGAACATCTCAATCGATAAAAGGCGGCTACCATTAATTCAAATTTAAGAACTGCAGTTGTGGCGGAAGCTATTATTCAAACATCGCGTCGCAAGATGGCTTTCAATTACAGACCCCGTTTGGACACTTATTATCGGGCTAAAATGTGACCTTTCATAGTAGTGAATCATATCAAAGAAACTGTGTTAATAAAACCGAGTTAAGAAAAACCTATAGTCCCCTACGATTTCGAACAGAGTGTCACGGTAAGTGAACGGTGGAATGCATTATCTCTGAACAACAACAACAATAATAATAATAGTTTATTCCACGTTAATATTAAAGAGAATGTTTTTCAACGGACAAAACATTGTGCGGTGTTAAATGAAAGCTGCAACTTTCAAAGGAATTAATTCGATGTACATGTTCTACGCAAATCAAAGATATCAATTAATTTTGAAACGCGAATCAACCGCCTAGTGACTGTTAGTGAGCATCTTTGGCGGCAATCGCTAAACAACGGAGCTGGCCGATAGTAATAATTTCAATCTAAATTAATTAACGAAAGAATATGACTCAGATTAGTGCAAAGCTCGGAAATAATCAGCAAGTATTGACTGCAATAACAGATAGTGTTTCCGCGCTTTCACGAATCTCGACGAGGTGAAGAATACTGGCTGGACACAGAAAAAGGACGTCACACTTTCGCTGATCGTGGAAGTGCCAGTAGGCAGCAATATGAGGTGTCACAACTCTCCTGGATACGAAAACAATAACATAATAATCTTCTGCATTGGCACGTACAAGAAAAGATACTTAACACACTCAAAAGCGTACGAAGTTCAGTAACTAATTACTAAGCAATTCGCATATGAGAAGACAAGAACTATTACTCAGATGTTTGTCGACACACATGAGGCGGTCGTTTTATCTGCAAACGGCCTTTAACTTGCTCTGGTACTTAATGTTTGCCGTGGGAGCGATTGTCAGCGCAATAATGAGCTAATACTTCTGACATTTTCTGCGCTAGAGCATGTTAATTGATACCTTGACTGATTACTCGGGAAGACTGAGAAACTTGCTCACCGTGGACTGTGAACGCCTAATGTTTTGCATTAAAGTGCACTTGATTATCCATGTATGTACTCAAAATACCCACCAGCGAATGCCACAAACTCTCTACTGGACTCAAAGTGTTATCTAGCTACAAATTTCTTCATGTCGTTCGTGTTAGGAGGATATTAGCTGGTACATAACATGGTAGCTGGCGAGGATCTTCCAACAATTCACATCTGAAAAAACCCCAGTTTTACGATTTCCAAATCATCTACCTTTGTTCTGATGCAAGATTATTCTTTTCCTTTCATAACACCCCAACGACCCCCTTAAAGTCAATTAAGACAGAATATCATAATATGAAGTAGGGAAGAGTCATCTTGGCAAATGCGACATCTTTGCCGATAAGCTAACACCAAGAAGTTATGATAACAACAACATTATCCATTACTGAGAGTTTTTGTTATAAAAAGAGGAAGAAGAAACCTCAGATTTAGTTAATGAACAAATTTTCAAGTGATAATTGCAATTAATATCTTGAAATCTAAGTCCAAGGTGATGTTAATCAGAGATAGCTTTTATGTGAGAGAGTTGTAAGCGCAACGAAGAAATTTAATGCGCCTACAATACTCTTTCACAGAAGAAGTCGCTTGCTGGCTCTCGTCCTGTAAAGACGTGCGAGAAAAATTCTTGTCTTAGTTATTGGGAGTACGGAACGCGACGAGATTGTTTTGCGTTCAGAAGTGTTTCTTGCGTGGCGTGATTCACGAACTTCGGAAACTGATTTTCTAAGCAGAGACAGTGACTGATAGACGCGTTTAACCGTGCTTAACGGGTTAATTGAACTTTATTGACGAAACTAGTGAATATTGGACTTGACTTTCAAATAGTTGGAACTAAAAGAAGAGTGGAGAGTATATCAAAGGACTACACTCAATTAGTCTCGAGTAGGACACAATTACACGACTTCACGAAGATAATAGAATTTCGCTGAAGAGTCACGTTGTCGTAATTCTCAAGAAACTTAATTTTAATAGAACTGACTTCACCAACCAACTGCATGTGCGTGTGGTGCGAAAGTTATAAAGTATTTAGTGCCCATGGAACAATCAACTGTTCGTTCCAAGTGAAATATCAAGCGTGGACTACATTATTAAGTGATTTAATCAATGATAGTTAACCAACGACTGTTCAGGAGGGACAATTTCATCTGAATATCAAAATACCTACTTCATTAATTGAAAAGAGAACTTTTGAACATTTTTTTAACATTATGGCGTAGGTTCATTCAGACGTGATCAAAGTGTATCTGTGGATCTCGCTTCATACATGCTCTACAACTCCATACCAACGAGCCAACAACGTACGAGAAGACTGATAATTACAATGTTTCCTCGCAATTGGAGGTGTGCACGATGCGGATGAGATAAGATTTAACAACTACTGCATATCCGGGCAATGAATCATTCAATCTCAAATCAGAAGAAGCATCCATCGTACGAGTTCGCATTTCTGTCTCCCGTTCACCTACGGGGAACTACGTCATCGCGCATCGTGTCTCAACTCCACTGCGAGAGCTGTGGCAGTAGCAGCTCTACGGCGTCGACAATATCATCACGCCCTTGGAGTGCGGGGACACCACACTTTGTAGTTCAAGGCCGTGTATCGTAAATTTTTAGCGTGATGTTGATCCTGAACAGTTACTATTTTACTTAGCATTACCATTCCGCGCATAGACTTACGATAACACCACAAATGGCTGCTTTTGTAGAGGTGGCATGACCGGGAAGCATGGACTGCCGAGTAATGACGTCACATTGTGTTCAGAGATGTATCTCGGTTCTGCAGAACTCCAGTTTACCTTTGTCGGTGAGTATGGCGGCTATCTGGGGAGAGGCGCTCTCGCAGCAACCCTGACAGCACTCTGATTCCTCACGCACATTCTGCGTACGTATGTGTTACCTGTCATGCGACAGTATCGTGGTGCAGCTTATCAGTAGGACAATGGTCGACCACACATTTCATGTGTGTCTATGGACTATCTGTGTGATGTTGAGGTAGTCCCGTGGCCGCCAAGGTCTCCAAATCAGCCGCCAATAAAACATGTGTGGGTCCAGCTTTGATGTCCCAATGCCAATTTCCAGGTTGCCAAGGATCAGTTATAATATTTGGGCATTATCTTGCCACATGTGAGTATGCGACATTTTCATGATGCCCGTTCCAGCTAAACCAATACATGCGTCCACGACAGAGAGGGTGCGACTTCATATTGGTAAGAGGGCTCATAAATCCAACTTGTTTGTAACTTTGGCTCTATTTTGTAATCACATATCCCTTTAAACCGCCTCCCCCTCCACAAGTTTCACTTCGTTTCCTCCTCTCATCGCGGGTGCTTCTTTTTTTTTTTTTCCTCGAGGTGATATATACAGAGTGTTACAAAAAGGTACGGCCAAACTTTCAGGAAACATTCCTCACACACAAAGAAAGAAAATATGTTATGTGGACATGTGTCCGGAAATGCTTACTTTCCATGTTAGAGCTCATTAATCATGGAATGGAAACAAACAGCAGCAGAACGTACCAGCGTGACTTCAAACACTTTGTTACAGGAAATGTTCAAAATGTACTCCGTTAGCGAGGATACATGCATCCACCCGCCGTCGCATGGAGTCCCTGATGCGCTGATGCAGCCCTGGAGAATGGCGTATTGTATCACAGCCGTCCACAATACGAGCACGAAGAGTCTCTACATTTGGTACCGGGGTTGCGTAGACAAGAGATTTCAAATGCCCCCATAAATGAAAGTCAAGAGGGTTCAGGTCAGAAGAGCGTGGAGGCCATGGAAATGGTCCCCCTCTACCAATCCATCGGTCACCGAATCTGTTGTTAAGAAGCGTACGAACACTTCGACTGAAATGTGCAGGAGCTCCATCGTGCATGAACCACATGTTGTGACGTACTTGTAAAGACACATGTTCTAGCAGCACAGGTAGAGTATCCCGTATGAAATCATGATAACGTGCTCCATTGAGCGTAGGTGGAAGAACGTGGGGCCCAATCAAGACATCACCAACAATGCCTGCCCAAGCGTTCACAGAAAATCTGTGTTGATGACGTAATTGCACAATTGCGTGCGGATTCTCGTCAGCCCACACATGTTGATTGTGAAAATTTACAATTTGATCACGTTAGAATGAAGCCTCATCCGTAAAGAGAACATTTGCACTGAAATGAGGATTGACACATTGTTGGATGAACCATTCGCAGAAGTGTACCCGTGGAGGCCAATCAGCTGCTGATAGTGCCTGCACACGCTGTACATGGTACAGAAACAACTGGTTCTCCCGTAGCACTCTCCGTACAGTGACGTGGTCAACGTTACCTTGCACAGCAGCAACTTCTCTGACGCTGACATTAGGGTTATCGTCAACTGCACGAAGAATTGCCTCGTCCATTGCAGGTGTCCTCGTCGTTCTAGGTCTTCCCCAGTCGCGAGTCATAAGCTGGAATGTTCCGTGCTCCCTAAAACGCCGATCAATTGCTTCGAACGTCTTCCTGTCGGGACACCTTCGTTCTGGAAATCAGTCTCGATACAAACGTACCGCGCCACGGCTATTGCCCCATGCTAATCCATACATCAAATGGGCATGTGCCAACTCCGCATTTGTAAACATTGCACTGACTGCAAAACCACGTTCGTGATGAACACTAACCTGTTGATGCTACGTACTTATGTGCTTGATGCTAGTACTGTAGAGCAATGAGACGCATGTCAACACAAGCACCGAAGTCAACATTACCTTCCTCGAATTGGGCCAACTGGCGGTGAATCGAGGAAGTACAGTACATACTTACGAAACTAAAATGAGCTCTAACATGGAAATGAAGCGTTTCCGGACACATGTCCACATAACATCTGTTCTTTATTTGTGTGTGAGGAATGTTTCCTGAAAGTTTGGCCGTACCTTATGGTAACACCCTGTATAAGATAGACCCGTAATCCCGAAACGCTCTCACAGTTCATAAATTTACAAACGGCATCTACAAATGTATTATCTGTTCATATCAAGTATAGGAACTGGTGTCGTGTCCTGACACAGGTGGGAGAGGGAAAAAGGGGTTGCTGGTCACACTGCGCTCTCGAGCGGTGCAGAGCAGAAGGCAGAAGGACAATTCAAGTGAAGGCATTTGATTGTTTTCTTCTATCTGAGCCAACACTGGTACAGGCATTTACTAGAAATGCAGGTGGTGAGACTCGGTAGGGAACTCGTTGTGGAGACTCTTGAACAAACAGGGTTTAGAATAGTTGTTTATTCCAGACAGGACTAACTAATACACTGGAGGCTAGTTCTAGGGTTAGAAAAAGCATGAATAACACTGTTACAACAGAAGCCAGTGCAGAATTCCCAGGAGTGATGCTAATCACAGTAGCAAACACTAGCAGCGTCTTAAGGCAACAACCTAGTTGCAGAACAAAACATAATGAATGGGACACTGTTCACTCCAAGAGACAGAGAGAGAGAGAGAGAGAGAGAGAGAGAGAGAGAGAGCAGACTTACGCGGAGCTGGACCGAGGCTGGAGTCGACGGACGTGGATTCTGCGCCCTGATCGGCTGACTGAGAACTGCCAAAATGCGGAATCTAGGGGTTTTAAAGAGTCGCGTGAGGGCACTGCTTTTCCCACTTAAGGCCACCCAGCCAATCCCGTAGGTCTAGCAAGAGGTCCATGATTAAGGAATTTGTTGCTAGCGCACTCGAGCAGATGTAATTTCGATGGATTGCTCACGCACCGCCTGCTATATGTAAGCTATACGAGAATCGCAGACCAGAGAGCAGTGTTGTATGCGGTAAGAGCAGTGTCTGTAGCAGTAGTAGTGGTAGTAGCGAGGAGTCGTGTGTATCGAGTTGGCTGGGCCGGAAGTGGGGAGGGATGGCGGTGCCTGAGCGATGTAGTATAAGGTAAAAGCGGCCTCGGGCATATGTAGTATTGTTATATCAAGTCCCATGCAAATGTTTTTTTAAAAAATCTCTTAATAATAACTTTTCTTATAAAAATTAACTTTTGACAATCATTCATCTCAAATTTAAAGAATATCTAATTTCTCCAATCCATGGTTATCCCGATTATTGCAAAGAAAAATCTGTTGTTTATTTTTATATATGACAAATCTATCGGCCAGCATTGCACTGGGCTATGCCAGAAAAATTTCTTGTAGGAGCAGATATATATGCGTTATCCGGCGACCTTATTGAGGTAAGAATTTTCAATTTATTCAGTATGATCTTCTAGGGCCATGACGCAGCACTACTGAAGTCCAAAATTTACCAGCTTAAATTCACAGTCAGTTATTGAAAGGTTGTAAGTGAGTCACAATTTATTGAGAGATTAGTCACATTTTTATTATTGATAGGTTACGGAATTTCAATTCTATTAAGAGATTAGTCACATTTTTATCGTTGGTAGGTCACGGAATTTATCTGTTGGTAGGTTACGCTGAATGTGAATGCTATAATTATATTTTTGTACTGTTGGGAAGTTATTATAAATATTTTTTATCTGTGGAGATGTTACACTAAAAGTAAATGCCATATATATATTATCTGTTGGGAGGTTACAGTCTCTTGCAGGTGCCTGCCAATCATGGTTTGTTTAGGTCCCCTCTACTGCTGCTAAAGCGGAGATGTTAATGCAGTTGCACTAAATCCGTATTTGGTATCAACATTGTTCAGCTGAAAGCTAAACGTAATTGCTCTGCCAAATAAGGCTTGCAACATTATTGTTATACGTCATTTAGTCGCGCCCCTCGGGCTCCCCGGAGTAGGGACTGCTAGGTCAACAGTTTTTGGCATTTTCGCTCTCTTTCTAACCCTTGTGAGTCTACTGACGTTGCTGTTCTCAGGGCTGGTATCAAGCTGGCTTTATACACTAATACGTGCCTGTTGGTTACAAAGCTCTACGGTGACAACCTATTACAGCGTCTGGACGACATGTGAAGTTACATGTTAATTCCTTGAAGAGTAACTAACGCCCTGGGACCGCGTCTGGGGGCGTCTGCATTTTCGCAAGGCTCTCCCCTAACGGTTTACTTCATGTAACAATATCTCTCCTAGTTTCGTCTGCTCTCAGCATCGTCTCTGCTTCCGCACCTTGGAACGCCTGTCCTTTCTCATAGCTTCAAGAGAACACTACAGTAGCAAGGAACAATCAATATATTATACTGGGAAAGGTGAAGTTTGTGACACAGGACATTTGTATGAAAATAATGACATTTTAAGGGCATTCATACATAAATTGTGTATTACTTTGCAGAGTGTTTATATTAAAGAACTTGAAAATGTTGTTTCCTAGAAATTCTACCTATAACAGTCTTATAAATTTTGCACTTTATTGTGTACTGTATTACAATTTATCACAATTAAACGTATCCTGGCACCCATTTATAAGTTGCGACATCACTACAGTCTGTAACGTATGTTCTCCTTGTCTGCAATCACGGTTCCTTGCAGGCATAATTTTGCGAACCAATTATGAGGTCCTCACAATCAAATCACGGAAATTTTATCCCGTTACTTTTTTCTCTGCTGAGAGAACCGAGAACGTGACAGTAAGACTGCGATGAAAAGGATTTTTTTTTACTTTTATTTATTTATTTATTTTTCGCAGCGTATGTTTCCACTCCAGTGGTGATATCTCGGAATTACCTTGGGCCACGCTAACTGTCACAAGGCAGTGATTATCTGCGTCACCAAAGATTGCTAATCATTTCCCGTGGGGTAAAGTAGGATAGCGACTACGTATAAAAACAGTTTACTTACATAAAAGTGCAGAAAGTCGATCCAGGTTCTCCCGTTAACTGGTCGTATGCCAACAGTGCTACTATGACATGTGTAGAGGTATCCCTTGTGTTTCAAAGACCTAGAGCAGATGGACTGAAGGCAGAAGTGTTTTTGCTGCTCCCCGTATCTACAGAAGAAGAGGATTTCTGTATGTTAACAATATTTTAATTTTAATACTCACACTGACTTCAATACGCCTATCAAGACGGTAATAATATTAAGTAACAAATTTATCTAAAGACAATTTTCGTTTAAGGTTACTGATAATCTTTGGTACAGACAAATAGGTAGAATTTTTCGCATGACACATTTTGTTTGACGTCGATTCCAGGACTACTCCGATGTGACAGGTACTAGATCCCAAAGTTTCTTGCACCCAACGACTCGCTTGGACATCCGTTCCTCAAAAACACTGCACTGCTATCCAATTTCATTTCTGTCTCGACTATCTTTCTAGATCTCTGTCTTCGGAACTGCTTGTGCCATAATGTGCAAATATATTAATTGTTCGAACTTCTGACCATCCGCATTAGGGCTGTAGTCGGAAATGTATAAGATCTGATACCCCTCAGCTGGCGTTTCCTGAACGTGATGACGTTCGCTTCACTGCAAAGGCTACACTTGACCCTGACTTCGTTTATGAACTGGTGAGTAACGGTAATGATTATAAGAAAATGAGGATCTACTTCTCAGTAAAGAACACTTCAAGAGAATTTAAGGGATGCATTGTTTTATTCTGTGTTTTAAGTGTTGCCATACATCTTTATCAGCAAATGATTACACAATTTGTCGCACGTTTAAACTGCTGACACACAAATCCAGTGATGCTTGATAAAACTTTCTCATAAATATTCCGAGCAGTAAACCAAGTTATGCACACTTCCGCTCATACAAAACTTTTCATTTGCGACGGTAATTGGCTTCAGACTTCACATACGCATTTGTTCTCGACAACAGCCCGCACACAACTCTAATAATGTGCCCTTATATTACAATTAACACTCTGAATGATAATTAACTAACATACGCCATTGCAATTGACTACGTCCGTTACATACATGCTCATTCAATTTGGCTGTCGCCACCCACCTCTGACAGTGCAATACTTTGTCATAGTGACGTTATACGTGCGGCTGCACTCGGCAGATGCCACCACTCAACTCTCACAATAATGTAGTTGTATCGCACTAGTACCAATGGCCACCATACGCACGACAATTCCTATTGGCCGTCGCCACCACATTGTATCCAGCACTGTCAACGGTGCTGCTGTCTCAAAACTTTTGGCCAGGCATGGTCCACCTTATATTGGTTGACTTCCCTCAGCCAACAGGAAGCGACCATACTGTCTTCAGGTGTGTTATGATACCGCAACGCGCCACCATGAAGTCTCCACCTAGTAGTAAGCTCCTCAACAGCAGGGCTTGCTACATACTACATAATATTTCAGCTTTATGGATAGCGTTCGGAATAAATGTTGCACATTCCGCCCCCCCCCTCCCCTTCCCCAACTTTTTTTCTGGAATGAGAAATTCTCACAGAAAACAACAATTTTGGAAAAAACCAACCAGACACTACTTCGCACATTTCTTAATTTTTGATCATGATGTGTTTCCTCATTTGGTAATGAGTTTAAGTGAGATTGATAAACTTCAGTACTGTTGGGATCTTAAATAATAATGTTGCTTATTCTAAGAATATTTAGCTTATCTTTCATAAATAGTTATCCTACTAATGTCAGCACAGTGCTGTCCATTTTGTACCTATTATATCATAAATTTTCATTTCTCAAAGCTTAGTCGTCCTACTTATAAGAACACAAAGCAAAACTAAGTTTCCATCTCTTGGCACTTTTCCGTCTTCTCGACTTACCGGAAGTCTCTTCAGTACAGCGTATAAGATGGTTCCAGTTGAGGGTTAATACTGGGAAATCTCAGTGATCATATTTTCTCGATCTCTCTCCTCCAGTGGTGGTGGTTGTTGGGATGTTTAAGGGGGACTCTCTTCCAGTCCCACCAGGTGAACCAGTATTATATCGTGCAACAGAAGAGATTAATTAGTTACAAGTCATATTTAGTTAAACCTGGAAGATATTAACGACTTCAGCAATTATCTATTATATAGTTTAATACTATCCTAGTATTTAATTAGACTTTCTGCACCTGAGCTCTGTACTCAGTTACTGCGCATGCTACTGTAATGATTTAATACATCGTCGAAAGTCTCTGACATGGCACACAAGCAGCCAGCTGTAATCTTGACCTATATTCTCTCTTTCTCGTTTTTTTGCAAGCTTCGCCTCCAGTCGTCCTTATACGGGTTCGGGTGCCCTGGTGTGAGCAAGCTATCAAGTTGCTAAATCCTTCAGCACTTTTTTCGTTAGTCAGTTCCAGTACTATAAATGCTATTTTGGTTTTACATATTACAAAGTTATTACGTTTAGAATGTACATCCTACTGTATGTTTTGGTGCAATTGTTAAAGCGCTATCTCCTGTTACGGGCCTTCTCATTTAACGCAACAAGCGCTGGTGTCACTCGTTTTTCGGTAGGAGTGCGTTATTCTATATTTGCATAGAACTGTGAAAATAATATTCCAACAGCTGTTATTTTTATAGCTTTCTGTTTAGGCATGCAGTTTCAGCTCCTCAGTAGGCCTTATATCTTTAGGCCTTATATAGTAAAAACTACAAGACATCAGACAATTACTTAATAAGAAGACATAAATAGTATTATATAAACGAAACAGAGGATACATGGCATTATACACTCCTGGAAATTGAAATAAGAACACTGTGAATTCATTGTCCCAGGAAGGGGAAACTTTATTGACACATTCCTGGGGTCAGATACATCACATGATCACACTGACAGAACCACAGGCACATAGACACAGGCAACAGAGCACGCACAATGTCGGCACTAGTACAGTGTATATCCACCTTTCGCAGCAATGCAGGCTGCTTTTCTCCCATGGAGACGATCGTAGAGATGCTGGATGTAGTCCTGTGGAACGGCTTGCCATGCCATTTCCACCTGGCGCCTCAGTTGGACCAGCGTTCGTGCTGGACGTGCAGACCGCGTGAGACAACGCTTCATCCAGTCCCAAACATGCTCAATGGGGGACAGATCCGGAGATCTTGCTGGCCAGGGTAGTTGACTTACACCTTCTAGAGCACGTTGGGTGGCACGGGATACATGCGGACGTGCATTGTCCTGTTGGAACAGCAAGTTCCCTTGCCAGTCTAGGAACGGTAGAACGATGGGTTCGATGACGGTTTGGATGTACTGTGCACTATTCAGTGTCCCCTCGACGATCACCAGTGGTGTATGGCCAGTGTAGGAGATCGCTCCCCACACCATGATGCCGGATGTTGGCCCTGTGTGCCTCGGTCGTATGCAGTCCTCATTGTGGCGCTCACCTGCACGGCGCCAAACATGCATACGACCATCATTGGCACCAAGGCAGAAGCGACTCTCATCGCTGAAGACGACACGTCTCCATTCGTCCCTCCATTCACGCCTGTCGCGACACCACTGGAGGCGGGCTGCACGATGTTGGGGCGTGAGCGGAAGACGGCCTAACGGTGTGCGGGACCGTAGCCCAGCTTCATGGAGACGGTTGCGAATGGTCCTCGCCGATACCCCAGGAGCAACAGTGTCCCTAATTTGCTGGGAAGTGGCGGTGCGGTCCCCTACGGCACTGCGTAGGATCCTACGGTCTTGGCGTGCATCCGTGCGTCGCTGCGGTCCGGTCCCAGGTCGACGGGCACGTGCACCTTCCGCCGACCACTGGCGACAACATCGATGTACTGTGGAGACCTCACGCCCCACGTGTTGAGCAATTCGGCGGTACGTCCACCCGGCCTCCCGCATGCCCACTATACGCCCTCGCTCAAAGTCCGTCAACTGCACATACGGTTCACGTCCACGCTGTCGCGGCATGCTACCAGTGTTAAAGACTGCGATGGAGCTCCGTATGCCACGGCAAACTGGCTGACACTGACGGCATCGGTGCACAAATGCTGCGCAGCTGGCGCCATTCGACGGCCAACACCGCGGTTCCTGGTGTGTCCGCTGTGCCGTGCGTGTGATCATTGCTTGTACAGCCCTCTCGCAGTGTCCGGAGCAAGTATGGTGGGTCTGACACACCGGTGTCAATGTGTTCTTTTTTCCATTTCCAGGAGTGTATATAAGTAAAAGGAAACCAGTAATGCAGTAATGCAATCAGGGTACAGTCAACGAAATACTACGAACATATGACATAGTTTGCAAACATGGTGCAAGACAAAAGCCACCTATCAGAAATAATTCATGAAAACAGGTAGCGTTACTGCACGCAAACATTAATCCTATATGGTCATTTTCCAGAAATTTCTGATACATATATGCGACAAGGGTTTTTCTCTGATGCAGACAGTATGATCGTGGCATTTGCTGTAAGCACTTCATTATTGCGATAGCCATAACCTTCTAAAGAAGGGTACTAACTGCCCGAAACCGGTAAATAAATTAAATTTCTTTTCTGCAATTGGTTGATTATTATTTCGTTATATCAGTTATGTGACTCTGCAGATAAGAAAACTCACGAGGACGATGTGATGCACTAGCCCAAATGTAACAGTTACAATCTAGGAAAGCGTCAACAAGATACTCGTACCTTGATACGAAGGTTAATCAACAACGACGGACTATGAAATATGGACATACAGGAACATTCCAGGAACGGCCTATATTTGGAAAAGTATGCCACAGAATTAGATCGGCAAGGACGGCAGAAAGCTGTAATGCTCTAAGTCACCAGGTCGTCTATGAAATGAAGACAGCGTAAACGAAGAATCATATGTAAAGCAGGACCAGCGCATTGTAAACTGCGAGGACTGTAGCTATAGATGGTGTCTTCGCTAATGAGGAACTGATCTAAGAACGATTATGACCAATAATGCCAACCGTATTTACTAGGCACAGAAAGAATGACGGTAAAGAGAAAATACCATAAAGAGCACTAAAACAAGAAGGTATAAACATGTGAAACAATTCTGCAGAAAAGAATTAGCACTAGACCTGTAAATATCCTGTGAAAATTAGGTGACTATAGATAAAAAAAAAGTGAGGAGAAATGTAGAAGTAACCTAAAAACAGCACTTGTAGCCTGCTAAACAGTTTTCTTAAAACTTCAACAAAGACGAAAATATGAAATACGAAGAAGCAGAATACCTGCAGTAATGGACGGTATATAGGAAAAGTGAAACGTTCGCGTGACTGACTGTGAAAGTTTAAAAACTATCAGGTTGACTAGTAAAAAGGAAGAAGATAAAACACTGAAACAGTATATTAAGACGACAACAGTATATGCTAAAAAATGAGGAATCAACATCGGAAACTGACAATGTACGGAATAAATCATTGGACAGTTACGTGCGTCAGGAAAGCAATATCACCAAATACGTGCCAAATATCAAATTACAAAAGCTAGATACGTCGAATGCACTGCAATACCAAAATTACGTTAAACATACTACATCTCCGCGATAAGACGCGTGATGAGCTCCAATGATCAGCCAATTACGAATCACCGTTAAGATACAACTAAGAAGCAAATATCATAGTATGAACATAAACTAAAGAACAATAGGGACCGGTGGTCAAAATTAACAATGAACCTATGTAGTAAAAAATTATGAGAATAAGTACTGAGGAAACCTAGTAAATTCGAGTGTCTAAGGCAGACTGATACTGTATTAGAGAGTAAAATCTGTTATATACCTAGGTTCGCACAACAGTAACCAACGTGAGATACGCCAAAAGACCACAATCAGAAAAACTATGTAAGCTGAGTAGAATAGGTGAACTAATGTGTGCGCTAATGGGAGATAAAAGAAACTATAAATGCCTATGTCTGAATTCGTAAAAAGGATCATTAAAAAACAAAAACAAAACCGAGGTGGAGAATGTTACATCTGAATAAGGTGGTAGAAATGTCGCAAGCTTTACAACAGCGCTTGTACTATAAACTTTGTGTAACAACACCTTACAGATGTTGGGGGACCAAGATTGATTTCCGAGAAGGATGTCCCGGATAATATAACACTAGAAAGTATCGTATGTAGAAAACCATAACGTACAGTAGACTCACTATAGAGGGCTATGACAGATATACAAGTATGCATGTACACAATTTAACTATGTCAGTGGAGCGTATCCCAGAAAAGCCATTAAGATCTATTATGTGCAAACGACAAATAACATCACAAACCAAAAATCAAAAACCACTCGACATTGTACGTCCTACAGAGTGCGACGTAAATGCTGTAACAATGAAGAAGCAACGTACGTTTTTACATCGAAATGAACCTGTATGCACGAATGTGTTATAAAATAGCCCTGGTAAACGCGACAGAATGGATGACTGCAACCTCCAAAAACCCTTGCACCTGTTAGTGTTAAGGATGAACTGAATAAATATAACAGGTCAAGCGTGAGCAACCAGGCTATGATGAAATCAGGAAGGACTAAAACACTATGAGAAATAAGACAAACGCGAAATAATTCAGGATCTATGTTTTATATGTGAGTTGTGTAAGGTAAAATATTTCGGACTAGAATAGGTAGAAAACAAATATGACTACGGTAGCACATTCATTATACTACAGCTAATCAAATAATCGTAAATCAACTAGGAGGAATACATTCATCCCTAACATGAACGATAAAAAGCATCCAGTAGTACTTGTACATGAGAGAAGTCAAAATGAGTAATAGAACAACAAAAAATATATCAAAGAATAGGCGTGACAGACAGGTATCTTCACGAGCAGTGCGTGCTCTCCACACATGTAAAAACAAATGTTAAACGGAACACCCAGAATGATCAGTCAAATTTGACAATACAAGACGTTACTAGAAACCTCGCTAGATGAGGCGATATATCGCAGTGCAGTCAAAACTAAATGGACAATGAAACTAGGCATAGTAACATGATGACAAATGAAAATGAAAAGGAAAACAAACAAAGAAATAATGTAACGATTAAAATAGATGATTAAATAAAACACGATCACCGGGAACAGAATCGCTGAATCGAAAAAATCGCGAAAAGTTATGCGACAATACTCTCTTACAATTAACGCTACTGTACGACAGAGGGGTCAGGAGTAAAATATGAATTACATTAAAGCAAGTCATATGATCGCTAGAATTATAAGAAGTCTCGGAACATTTCAAAGAAATATTTGTTTTTATGATCCACCAGTTCATTTAAAAGACCCTCAGCCTTATATTCCACATGGGTAAAACTCGCTATGTTTCCCAGTATATCCACCGTTTCCCTCTTAGCTAACAAGTGCAAAATATTTAAATTCTAATCGATAAATGTTACAGAATGCTTAGTGGTCTTCAGCTGCTCTTTAAACATTGAATGTTTTATTGTGTCTAGGGACGTGCATTTATGGAACGTTCCCTAAATGATCTACTGTTCTGGCCAATGTAATCTGTATTACAATCACTACGTCCAGTTGTAAAAATGCCAGCCTTCAATAGGGCGTCGGTGTGTTCAGCAGAATGCGTTAGTACTTTAAGTATTTTTGCTACTGAAACCTATACTGACATTAAATCTCTTAAAGGCACTTGCGATCTACTTAACCCACCGGACCGGTATACCCCATACTTGAATACATTTTACGATCAGAGCTATGACGACAAAGAGTATTCCTACTTAACAGTTTCGAATTCTTCCTTATTAATTTAGTGTGAATGTGATCTACGATACCAGGTGAGAAGACATTATTCACTGCGAAGACCTCGAGTATATTTTTTTCTCTTTCTAATTTCTCCTCTGTCATGCGGAGTTTTAGTTTGTTTAACGAGGCCGTAGAAAAAGGACATTTTGTACCGATTAAAATGCGATGAGATAAACTGAATAACAGCAGTTGACTTGGATTGTTTCCCACTCAGTGAAAATTTATGCGTACCATTGTTATTTATGACAGAGACATCTAATAATTTAATTTTTTTTATCCATCTGATGTGAGCTGGCAAAGATCTCTAGTATGATATCCAACCCTACATTGTCGTTATTGTATAATAAAATGGTGTCATCTACATACCAGTAATAATAGAGTACAATATCCTGCAGTTGTGGATTCTCTTCAAACATGGTGTACTCAAGGTGTTTTAGAAACACATTGGACGGGGTTCCAGATAAACTACACACCATAGCCAAACCATCTTGTTGCCTACATGTGGTGTGACTGAAACTGAAGTAGTATGTGAAAGGACAGGCTCGAGCAACTGTGTGAATTCTTCTACTTCACCTATAGAGAGCCTTTTATGCTTGATGAAATTATTCTTTACAATATCAATAGCTTCATTGACCGGTACATTGGTGTATACGTTCGTTACATATAGGACATACATTTGTACCCAACAGGTATTTCAGTGTCTTTAATATTTGCGACCAGTTCTTAGGTGTTCCTTACTAAAAATGTGGAACAAATACATAATTGTCATTAAGAATCGTACTCAGCCTACTATATAACTTATAATCACAGCCTGCATAGTGCCTCGCCTTTCAACACACTCTGCATTGCTACTTCAACATGGGTGGCGAAAATAGGTAGCAACTCTTACAACTTCTAGCGACCTACTATCGATTATACTGCGAAATTCTCTCAGGCAAAATGAAGTTCGCTTTCAGGAACATCGCTAACTTCTGAAAGAGTCACAGAAAGCTCTTTTGCTTCACCTACTTATCTCCTTACTAGCAGATACTTTTTCTGAAATAGCATCTTCAGGGCAAACTGAGGTTTCTAAACGAATTCCCTCTTCACAATTATTGACCCTCTTTCCATGAGATGCTCTATTCTCTATTTTTTGAAATGATACTGTTGTAACTACGACTAAAATGTAGTCACTACTGCCATTTATCAGCGTGCATTCTGCTCTTCGCCGCGCTTTGGCGCTTGCCATATGTCCTCCTAGGCTTTTAAGATACAGAGGTCAGACTGTCCTAAAACAAAATGTCCTGCGGACTTACTCGGACTGCCACCTCTACCTCTAAGTCGATATCCGATCAGTACACATGACAATGGGTAAGGTCTTGGTTCTCCCCGACATCGTTTAGTGCGAGCAGAAGACTCTATGGGCGAAGTGATGTCGGTTTGGCGACTCTGCAATCCAAATTTGTGTTGTCTGGCTGTCAGTTGTCGATGACTGCTCTTTTCTCACGAACGCTTTCCAGCTTACATTTCCTGATGATCATTGAATTGAATCTGGTATTATTCCATTAATGAAAAAATCAATAGTGGATTAGAATTCTCACGTTTTGCCTTAGCAGCAATGCTTCAAAGTGAAAATGGTGTAAAAGGGTCCATTGGAAGTAAAAATTAGTAGAGATCTGTGCAAAAGAAAATGCAATAATAATGCAAAACATACTGGGCACAGCTTACTGGGAAAGACAGCCAGATAATGAGGCTTTTCAGGGGAACAGAAAAAAATATAGATAGACAAGCAGCAGCTATACAACGTTTTTATGAAATAAAGGTAATGATAGATGCAGTTGATAAAATAAATCAGAAACTTGATGAACAAATATCAGACATTGTATTAATTAGTTATTTACCGAATTATATATCAGCTAATACACTTTCCTATATCTTAACTGCTTGTAATGGTCAAGTTACTTGTCGTGCTCTGAATAATCTGTGCACAAAATCTCACTATAATGTAGTGTACCGTTTGTCACTTACTTTCTTTACTCTCATCTACTTCTTATTATTGTGTTTACTAATCTGACTGAATGACCTACGGTTTTTACATTCTGAGATCTTGTACATTATTTTACTAACCATTTCAAAACGCTCATTAATGGTGTCTGATAGATGTATGTGTTCATTCTTCTCTGGTTACGTCGTCATGTTTATTGTAATGTTAACCACAGTTAGTTCAGATAGCTCAAATGGCTATGAGCACTATGGGATTTATCATCTGAGGTCACCAGTCCCCTAGAAACTAGAACTACTTAAACCTAACTAATCTAAGGAAATCACACACATCCATGCCCCAGGCAGGATTCGAGCCTGCGACCGTAGCGGTCGTGCGGTTCCAAACTGAAGTGACTAGACCCGCTCGGCCACACCGGCCGGCATAGTTAGTTCATAGCTTGTTTCCAGTAGGTTAAGATACTTGTTTATGGTCTGCTACGTCCACTGTTCACTCTATGAGTTATTCTTTGCACCTATTCGGCTTACCTTTATGCCTTTGCTCTGCAGCTGTCAAGTTTGACAATTGTATGTTTCTTTCAATATTCACTCTTTTCTCTCAAGCGCTGAGTTACCCTTAGTTTTTTTAGAGACAGGGATAAAGAAATATGAGCTCTACACTTCGAAAGACCTATAAATTGGTATAAGATTGCCTGGAGGCACATAAAACGAAATAGAAGGAATTTCACCAATAAATCAGGACCTTGCAGGCGTCTGGTATATAGTTTGTAAAGTACAATTTTATTGTTTACAATACGTAACCTACAAGTCTCCTATTATGACCTTTCTTCTCATTGAAACGTAACGCATGCTGAAGTCGCGTCGTGTTTCGGTATCAGAGCGTTATTCCCTGTTTGCATAGCACCCCGCCTTTCAACACACCCTCTACTGCTACTTCAATATAGCTGGCGGAAATAGCATCTTCAGGGCAAACTTAGGTTTCTAGAGGGATACTTTTCGTCCCAATTCATGACTCTGTTTCCTCGTGAGAAGCTTTAATGTCTCACATATTGTCCTGAAGTCTCTTATTTATTTTGTCAATTGAATACGTGCAGTTTTCAAATAAAGAATCAATTCTTAACTTTATGTTTTCGTAAAAACCTTGTATAGCTGCTGCTTGTCTATCGAATTCTTTTTCTAATTTCAAGAGAAGCATCGTTATCTGCTTATCATTTCTAGCAGATTTGCCGTACTACTTTATTATTTTTATAAAATGTTGCTGATACTAACTACAACTACAGTATAGTATTCATGCTACCATTTCTAAGATTGCGTACTGTTGTGTACTTGCCAGTTATGCTCCTGGGCTATTAAGAAAGAGAGATTGGGAAATCCTACTATGAAATTTATGATTCCTCTTTATCAGTTGTCGAGACTTGACGACCTCCCTTCGCTGCCATTCGAGACACTCAGTTTCTGCGGCGGCTCGCTCCTCTGTCTGCGAAGAAGTGATGCCTGCTCCCGAGTTTCCGGCTACTTGCTGCTACACGCCGTGACGTCACCACAGCTGTCGTGTTGCCATCCGACACATGGCGTCGTAAACATTTCCTAAAGTCTTCTTTTCTTGACGTCACTCTTTTATGTAGCATTTAGCCTCAAAATCTGTTGCACGCATTGTGTTGATCTATGCATCACCCATTGTCGTTGAATCAACTGTCACTGAAATGTTTGCACCTTTCTTCTTCGCAGGTTCATGAGTACACAATGTCCTACTGTTTCCGGCCGGAGTGGCCGAGCGGTTCTAGGCGCTACAGTCTGGAACCGCGCGACCGCTACGGTCGCAGGTTCGAATCCTGCCTCGGGCATGGATGTGTGTGATGTCCTTAGGTTAGTTAGGTTTAAGTAGTTATAAGTTCTAGGGGACTGATGACCTCAGAAGTTAAGCCCCATAGTGCTCACAGCCATTTGAACCATTTTTGTCCTACTGTTCTCAACATGTGTGCTCTTTACAAAAATTACTGAAAGTCACTCTCCAGCCTATCGAAGTCACTATTCAACTCTTAAAGCCGCTGTTACTGCTAATTCACTATTCATTTTTAATAGAATCCTTCACCATCTCAGTCACTTAAATTCGTCCTCAAGGGTTGCCATATGTTGTAATTAATCTTTCGCTATTTGAGCCAGTATAGGTGAAAAACTATTTACCGGATGAGTACCCAACTTCATAGAAATGATGTTAGGACTGTGTGCTGTAGGATTTACATTATTAGTTGCGTGTCATGTCTAGCCGGTAGGCGCCAGCACTGGTACGGCCCTTAGGTTTGGGACACAAGCATCAGTGTGCATTTGAGCTGCAGACAGTCAATACTGTTCTGGACAAGGTGAGCAGGGAATTATTCGTAAAGCGTTTTTTGTCAAAGCAACATTGTTACAACAAGCTTACCTTAGCAGTTAAGTCCCATAAGATTTCACACACATTTGAACATTTTTGAACAGTAGGGGTGGGTTAGAGCAACCTGCGGTTCGGGTTGTTCGGTAATCTCCCTATCAATCTACCGTAGGTTAGTAGCTGCCTCTGTCATGTTTGTCGGATTTGGTGTGTTAACGAATTTATTGCTTGGAGTGTAACGGGCTAATACCTAAAATATGTTTTGATATTTGGAAACTTTGATATTATTGCCTCTGATCTTGAGAGGCGGTATCTGTGTACTGTAGAGCATCTTAACTATTGTTTGGCTAACCTTGTAGAATTATATATAAGATTGCATTTCATGGGCTTTTATTTAAATGATCTTTTTAGTATATAAAGTTGCCACTCTTTCACCGTAAGACTTTTCTTAGAAGTTAAAATCAAGTTGCATCTTTGGTGGCAAGGTTAATATTTTAATTGTTAGTGTTTTGTACCATTTCCATCCCTCCTACGGGGGGTGCATAGTTTGTGTGCTTGTGTAAATTGTTAAAACTCTTAGTTTAAAGTTATCTGGTGTGTTGCATATTTGCACCAGTGTAGTCTTTCAGAGGCTGTTGTGCGCTGTCATAACTACGACCGTGTCAAAAGGGAGCGGCAAGGTTCTCTGCCTGAAAGCTCATACAGTCAGAACTTGTTTCTTTCTGCCTCTGGATAAATTGTAACTTTGATATTTAGAGGGTGCTTTCTGATTATAAATTTAAATCTGTTTCTTTAAAAAATGCTTTTAGGCACTATTAAAGTGAATAAAATTTCCATTTGTTAAAAGGAATTTGGTTATGATTTCATCAGTTACTCCCTGGCAACGACTTCCATGCTCACATATTGTGATTAAATGTGTTAATGTTCTTGATGAATCGCTAGTAAATAAAATAAATTCTTAAGAATATTCTTTGAAAATTAATCACGGTTCAACTTGTTTTATTCAGTGCTGTAAATCTTACCACAGCATTTATACCATGATGTCATTACACCAAATGATTACACAGTCTGTCACACACATAAATTGCCGACACGCAAGTAAAATAATGCTGTATATCACTTTATTATAAATACTCCGAGCAGTAAACCAAGTTATAATGTCACCTGTACTATTAACAAAACTTTGCACTTGCAACTGTAATTGGCTTCAGCAGTCACCTACACAGCCATCCTCAACAAGAGCCCGCACATAATTCTGACAATGCACGTCCATGATGTAACCAGCATTTTGAAAGAAAGTAAAGTATCATATGCGGCCTACATTGACTACGTCTGTCATATACGCCACCAGTCACACTGGTAGTCACCACTCACCTCTAATGATGCAATACATCAGAGATGGGTCGTTCGAGAATGAACAGATCCAAAGGTACGGTCCACTAAAGTGTACGATAAGACCGAGGAACGACTTCTAAGGAACGGTCGTTCACCATTCACTTTGATCGCGGTCTGTCTCGCTCCCAGGGACCGTCGTTCACAGTTCATTGCGGCTGCGGACTCATTCCTGGGAACTGTCGTTCCCAGTTCACTTCGGCCGGTGTAGCTCCTGCATTCTCTGCTCCTGCCTCGATCTCTTTCTGCTGGTTGAGTTCTTTTTTCTGTAGTTGCTTGTTCCTTTCATCATTTTTACAGTTACACAATACGTTGCATGTAATGCATAAATATTTTTCAGGCAACAAAAAGAGAAGTCTGCTTGATCAACTATACAAGACATTTTTATCACAAGGCAATTTTTTTTGACCAATTGAACGAACAGCCATCTCTTTTTTGTTTGTGGATTAAGTTTCGTCTGCTTGATTTAATGACTAACTTAAGACAAATTTTAATAATTTTTTATTGTAGTGCAAGAAAGTTTACATAAAAGTTGGGATTTTCACATTTCTTCCAAAAATAAAACATGACACTTATGGAGGCCATTATCTTTCAGGTTTGGTTTTTTTCTTTGTGGTATTTTCTGGTTTGGTTTCTTTGCTGAAGAGAATAGCTGAGCAAGATTTCGGCTCAGTGGGAAAAGGGGAATCGGTGTCTCTCCATTTAAAAATCGTATTTAGTTTTTACCTCAAAACATATTTTTCAGTAATACTTTTCTAACAAAATACACTGCTGGCCACCGTAAATGCAACACCAAGAAAGACAAGAGGTAGCACAACAAAATTTATTTTATAGATAACATGTTGACCAAGTATCAAATGATTACGTTTACAGACGTCTGTGACATGTGGTTCCTGCCAGAATCAATAGCCAGAGTTGCCGCCATTATTGGAGGGCACCGCTGCCACACGTCTCGGAATTGAGTCAAAGAGACGTTGGATGTGTTCCTGGGGTACAGCAGCCCAGGCAGCTTCCACACGTTGCCAAAGATCATCTGGTGTGGCAGCTGGGGATGTAATGTGGGTCACTCGTTGAGCAACCATGGACCACATGTTTTCTATCGGCGAAAGATCCGGAGAGAGAGCCGGCCAGGGAAGCAATTCAATCTGGTTATTGACGAAGAACCTTTGGACAATGCGTGCCACGTGTGGTCGCGCATTATCCTGTTGAAATATGGCTGTGGCCGAGCCCTGAAGGTAAGGAAGGACAACTGGCTCCAGCACCTCGGATATGTAGCGCCGGCTATCTAAAGTACTGGCAATGCGTACTAGAGGCGTGCGAGAGTAATATCCAATACCGCCCCATACCATAATACCCGGTGCAAGACCAGTGTGGCGGTGCATAATGCAGCTGTCCAGCATCCTCTCTCCACGGTGTCTCCACACTCGAATCCGACCATCGTGGTGCTGCAGACAGAAGCGTGCCTCGTCAGTAAAGACAACGTCATTCCATTCTGCCGTCCACATCCGTCTGTCATCACACCATTGGCGACGGAGACGTCTGTGGTTCTGCGTCAATGGTAGACGAAGCAATGGACGTCTTGCGGACAGACCACTCTGCTGTAAACGGCGTCGAATGGTACGCGCAGACACTGGATGATGCGTTTCAGACGCAATGTGCTGTGCTATGGTTCGGGATGTCACTGAGCGATGCGTCACTGCCATGCCCACAAATTGCCTATCAGCACGTGCAGTGGTGCACTGAGGTGAATGCGATCGACCACGTCGATCCGTCGTACCCTCCTGCATCCAACGGTCACATATCCGCATTACAGTTGTTTGGTTTCGTCCAACACGACTAGCGATTTCTCTGTATGAGAATCCACAATCTCGGTAAGCCACTATCCTTCCTCTGTCGAACTCGGATACTTGATCAAACGATGTTCGCTGTTGTCTACGAGGCATAACTGATCGTCTTGTGAAACAACCAGAAGGTAAACACACGTGCCGAACGTACACTCGTCGAAATCGCCAAGCCTTAAATGGCGCTATGAGGTGGCGCCACAGGCGCGCGTGATGTGCGTCTGCGCTGAAATTCTAATCAGTTGCATATCTCATCGCTGCAAACCCATGGTGTAAATTTCACTTGATTCGGATGCTTCCTTCGGGGTGTTGCATTTACGGTGGCCAGCAGTGTATATTATGCAAGCGGGCCCGGTATCGATTCCCGGCCGGGTTGGAGATTTCCTCAGCTCGGGGACTGGGTGTTGTGTTGTGCTCATCATCATTTCATCCTCGTTACCGGCGCGCAGGTCACCCAGTGTTGCGTCGACTGAAATAAGACTTCGGCCTAACTTCCCAGGATGGGGCCTCCCAGCCAACGATGCCATACACTCATTTGATTTTTTTCCCTTAGTTTTTAATATCGTATTGCTGAATCAACTTTAGTTATACACTAACCGTGTGAGGAAGATATGACGAGAAAGTCACATTTTATTTTAGGATACTTATTGTTTGATAAAGTCTCCGTTTTTCTCTGGAAACTTATGGGGATACTCAGACAAAACCTAAATTATGTATGGTTTCTGTTCCACGTCCTTTTGTAAATTATTTATTACAGTGTTCCACGAGTTTAGCGCCTGTCTGAATCTGATAATTAACAGCCTTTAGTTTAGTAACTAGGTGCAGAGTGTTGATGACATCTTCATTTTAATGCCACTGTGAATACTCTATCTTAAGGAACTTGTTGCTCAAATCAAATGTGTGTAAAGATACTCTTATTTTACTAGAAAGGAACTGTTCAGTCGCATGCCATAATTTTTTGGATTCGATCGGATCCTACTTTAATCCTGTTATGTTTTCGTCTTTTGGTTCTGCTTAACGATTCAGTGTGGTGACTATTTTCTTTGGTTTCAGAAAATTAAGGCGACAGAACAGAACACAGGAACCGTAAACAAATTTTCAGTTTTTGTGAATCCACACGCGGCGTTTCACTACCGACGGTCTGATATACATCTAAAAAATTCTGAAAGAAATCAAATCAAAATATAGTGCTTTGGGTTCTGAAATGGGCAGGAAATCATGCTTCGACTTACATAGTGGTAAGGAAAATAGGAATAGAACGAAGTACAATCTCATCGTGCGGGGATAATTCAACTTCATCACAGAAAATGAACTTTTTCAACAGATGTATGCCTTTCGCCATCCCCCTTTCTTGAAAGACCCGCATGGGGCACTGAATAACAGTCCTTGAAATGGTTAATCGAGATGAGAGCTTGGAGTTAATTTTGAAAAAAACTGTCAATATAACCATCTCATACATCTTATACTTACAAGATACATACAAGAGACACTTTTCAAAAATGTTTTTTGTCAGAACACACGTAACTCTAAAAGTCGTTGTACTTTATGATGCTGTGAAAGAACCTAATGATTTAACCAAAACGTTATTCAGCGCTAGTTTCATGCGCATCCTTTTACTGCTCTTTTTTGTAGTAAGTTAGGTACGAAATATGCTTAATATTGTCAGCATGGAACTAGTAACGAACTTAATTTTCTTTTGCTTTCAAATACATTTGTGTGTAAAATTTATATTTCAAGTACGTTATTACGTATTTAATCAATTCTTGAATTTTGAATTCGTTTCATTCTTGTCTGTTCATGGCCGCCTGCACACGGTCAGAAGTGCTTTTTCTTAAATAACAGATGATCCATTCCCTGAATCAACCTTGGTGCTCCTTTCAGCTAGTGACTGATCAAAAGTTGGTTATCTTTTTCGACTGTAAAGGTTTTCCAAGCAATGATGTGTGCTTTGTGGCCAAGTTTTTTATTTAAAAGAAACAAAAAATCTTGTTTGTTTCATTTAGGAACTTTTACGACCTCCGAACATAATTAGGTAGTGTTCCCCGTTTCTGATACAAAATTTTTAATTTTGATCAACAGTTTCTCTGCTCCTGTGCCAGAAGTAGTGATTTTCCCAGCCGGCCGCTGTGGCCGAGCGGTTCTAGGCCCTTCAGTTCGGAACAGCGCTACTGCTGCGGTTGCAGGTTCTAATCCTGCTTCGAGCATGGATGTGTGTGATGTCCTTAGGTAAGTTAGGTTTAAGTAGTTCTAAGTCAAGGGGACTGATGACCTCAGATGTTAAATCCAACAGTGCTTGGAGCCCTTTGAACCATTTTATTTTGATCGTTCCAAATAAATCTTCATTTCTACCACAGTATGACACTTTGATACGTAGTTAATGCACACTCCCACACATTTCATAAGGAAACTATTAATGTTGAATTGACAGATGACAATTTACTTTCAGTTATTTCATGCCAGTAGAGCGGACGTGCATACAAATTACGTACAGAAAATAACGAACGGAAAACACCGGACTTGGTACGATTACGAGCTTGTCTCGAAAGTGAATAACGGCTGTGGTGGTCTGCTGGGGTTTGGACAGGTTCCGTAATCCTGCTTCCGTTCAACCTGCTACGGCCTCTCTTTACTCGCTTGCGGTCACTGGTCCGTCGCTTCAGCCGACCGGTGCGGTGCACACTAGGCCAACGAAGACGAACGAAAGACAAAGACTCAATTCGACCGAACTTTGGTTGCATTGGCGTTTGGCTTCTCTACCGCACAAATGGTAGGTCTGGAGGCCAACGGATTCGGGCATGTGGAATCACAGTTTGCTCTGGTAATTGGCCAACATTGCTCTCCCGTTTTGTTATTGTTATAAACTAGCGTTTTAATTGCAATTTCACGGGCCGGTATTATGAAGGAATAAGAGGAGTTAGCAGTCGTCGCAAATGCAGCATTTATTTTACTGCAAGAAGCTGATCACGTGTAAAAGAAGAAGGAGAAACGACGCTAGTGGACGATCTCTCTTTTAAAAAGTAGGGACCCGTGTGGTGGGACAAAATTAACGTCTACCTTAAAGCTGAATTGAAATATGGGATGTTTCATAACTTTTGTGAATGAGAGCTGCAGATTTAGAAATGTTATTGAATCATGTACGTCCTAAAATTTGGGAGGATGATACCTCTTTTAGGAGAGCTTGACCTGCAGCAAAAAGTTAAGTCACTCCCAGTTTGGTTCGTTTCTCTTTGTCGTTCACGGCAAAAAGATGTCAATAAAGACACCATTTTCTTTTTTCACACCATGCATATCACTTTCTAATAGCTGAGTTCTTTTCTTTACAAGCGTATAGGGACCAAAGTTATCAGTTATGAACGGGGCCAGAGAATTCAGTGCCTAAGGGGCTGAATGTATTTTACTGTGACTGTATTTCTTTTTCGATATTGGGAGTTGCATTGCCCAATTACTTCGTATACAGTTTTGCTAAAAATAACACAGCGTAAGTACACCACTTGCAGTTACAACACGCTACAAGATAAATCGAGTTCTGTATCCGGTCTTCAGTCACACATTCATTCAACGTAAGCAGAAGAAATATAATTAAATGAAAGTTACAGCCCATCATCTTATCTGTAACGCTATATGTGTGTGAACACTGGCCATCCCCACCACATTTTAACCAGCACGGAGAATGGTGTTTCTCCCTGAAAACCATTCGACCAATCAGGAGCCAGGAAGATCCTTGCTACCTTATGAGGATTGATTTCCTTCAGGGAATATGAAGCAACCGTGTAGTCTCCAGGTTTATTTGACGTCGTACTCACCACCACGATGTCTACAGCTCATAATATTATCCCCAGTGGTAGTGATGACTTCATACTGCGAAATATTTCAGTCTGATACAAAGTCGTGCTGAAATATAATGCCTCTGAATACTTTTTGTGAAAATTTTTAAGCCTTGTAAATAATGCAAAATTTATTAACATTCTGCATCTTTATTCATAGATATTCATGTGTCATAAATGTTACAGTACCTCATTATTTTTCCAGAAGCTTCATTTGTTACACGACTTCTGTCACTGCTCTCATCTTTGAATAACTAGATGGGTTGTGGAGTTTCCTGGCGGCACTAAACAATGTGCCGTAGTTTTGCACGACTCCCTACCCTTGCCTGTCATGGTCAGTGTGCCTACCTGCTGAGCTATCCATGGACGTCTCACGGCACGCATCAGACTTCGAATTCCAACCGGCCCACAGTACAATCTGCAGGAAAATTTTAAAACAGTGCATATTTCCGTGCAATGTTAAAAATTAACCTTTGTACACAATTCTGTAGGCTAAGGTTAAGATATTTCTCTGTAATTTTTTCTATGAAGTCCAACGCCAGCACTTAGGCGGGAAACAGCTATGAGGTTTGTAACGTAGATGGAAAACTGTGAGAGTGCAACGTGTCTGAACAGTTCAATGAATAGGACACTGTTCACCAATGGCGTCAAGTCCCGACTAGCTACACAGGTTCAATCAGACAAAAAGTTTCTAAACAGCACACTTTCGTTGCACAGACAAGTATTGATTATGGAAAGAAGGGATTTGGTTCGTTTCCGAGAATAATATGTAGTATTCCTGTTCATGGTTTGATACTGATGAGCTGATATGATTTATTTATAACGTTTACATAATGTTCGATGACAAAATGAAATCTCTGTGACTAATGGTATTTGTGCTGCATTCAGTCTACTACACTTACGACTTACGTCTCTCTAAGTCTGACAAGTGAAGTCAGTTCCACTGACTTCCTCATCACGCTGAAGAACCTCTAATGTTAAGCAGCTGAAGGTGGTCAGTTCAGTATTGCAGGGTTAGAGAGTTTTCTGTCATTATCCAAGTAGACATACACTGGAACGACAAAAGTCGTAGGATAGCGACATGCACATATACAGATGGCGGTAGTATCGCGTACTCGAGGTATAAAAGGACAGTGCATTCGCGAAACTCATTTCTATTCGGGTGACTCAGGTGAAAAGATTTCCGACATCATTATGGACGCACGACGCGAATTAACAGGCCTGGAGAAGGGAGTGGTGGTTGGAGCTGGATGCATGGGACACTCCCTTTCTGAAATCGTTAGGAAATTCAATATTCCGAGATCCACAATATGCCGGCCGTTGTGACCGAGCGGTTGTAGGCGCTTCAGTCTGGAACCGCGTGACCGCTACGGTCGCAGGTTCTAATCCTGCCTCGGGTATGGATGTGTGTGATGTCCTTAGGTTAGTTAGGTTTAAGTAGTTCTAAGTTCTAGGGGACTGATGACCTCAGATGTTAAGTCCCATAGTGCTCAGAGCCATTTGAAACTCTCACCACGGACAACGCAGCGACCTAAAGCCTTCACTTAACAACCGAGAGCAGCGGCGTTCGCGTAGAATTGGCAATGGTAACAGATAAGCAAAACTTCGTGAAATAACCGCAGAAAGCAATGTGTAACATACGACGAATGTATCCATTACGACAGTGCGGCAAAATTTGGCATCAGTGGGCTATGCCAGCAGATGAGCAACGCGAGTGCCTTTGCTAACAGCACCACATCGTCTGCAGAGTCTCTCCTGGGCTCGTGACCACACCAGCTAGACCCTCGACGACTGGGAAGCCGTGTCCTGCGCCGGTGAGACCCAGTTTCAGTTATTAAAAGCTGATGTTAGAGTTCGCATGTGGCGAAGAAACCACGAAGCCATGGGCCCAAGATGTCAACAAGGCACTGTGCAAGTTGGTGGTGAATGGTGTAGGCTGTGTTTACATGGAATTGTCTGGCTTCTCTGATCCAACTGAACAGATCATGAACTGGAAATAGTAGTGTTCGGCTACTTGGAGACCATTTACAGCCATTCATGGACTTAATGTTCTCGAACAATGACGTCATGTAAGCGGCCCACTGTTGTTCGCAATTGGTTAGAAGAACATGCTGGTTATTTCGAGTGAGTGATTTGGCCACCCAGATCGCCCGACAATAATCCCATCGAACATTTATGGGTAAGCAGGAGGTCACTTCGTGCATATCCTGCACCAGAAAAACTTTCGCAATTATGGACGGCTGTAGAGGTATCATGGCATCTAACGACTTGTTGAGTTCATGCCTCGTCGAGCTGCTGTAGTATCCGGACAAAAGGAGGTCCAACACGATTTTAGGAGGTATCCCATGACTTTTTCACCACAGTGGAGGGGTATAGGACGTAGTAGTAGTAGTAGTAGTAGTAGTTGAACTAGCACTAGTAGTAGGACGGTTGTATTAGTAGCAGTAGAAGTATTTATTTTTTTATTTATTTAATTTTATGGCCTTCATTGGACCACTTTAGTCAAAAATACAAAGTTGTACACAAGTTGTTATACAGGGGTACAATTTGGCTCAACAATAACTTAATATGATATTTAGGTAATATAATTATTAGAGTCTATTCTTATATGAAAGGTGTTTTGCTCTTCTGTCTGCCCAATATTTCTTCATTCTTTCAGATATTTTCTTTCTTTCTTCATCTGAGACCACTCTTCCTGTACTCCTTTTATTGATTTTCATTTTTAGTCTGGTTTGCGGGTCTTGCAGTATTCTGATTTTCTCTGTCTTGTTTTTTAGGTCATCTACTGTAATTTGGAGTTCATTTATATCTTCCTTAATTTCTGTGATCCATTTAATGTCACTCTTGCTATTCCACAATTTTTGTATTATTTTTTTACAAATTCTGTTTTCTGGAGTTCACATCAGATGTCCAAAGAATGAGATGCGTTTCTTCCTGATCGTGCTCATGACTGGTCCTATTTTCCTATATACTGTTTCATTTGATGCTATTCTCCAATGTTCATTTATTTTATACTGTTTATTTTGACATGTCCTAATTATTCTTCTTTCTGTTTTTAGTATTCTGTCAATTTCTGCTGTATTAGTTGTTTTGAAGATAGTTTCAGCTGCATACGTTATTTCTGGTTGTGTAACTGTTTTATAGTGTTTTAATTTTGCATCTATAGATAGGCTTTTCTGTTGTATGTAGTTTTGGTAATGTAATTTGCGTAGTTCCGTTTTTTTTATTCTATTCTGCCATGATGGCTTCTCATTAGGTTGTATGTTATTACTTCACCTAAATATTTAAATTTATCAACAATTTTGATTTCCTGTTCTCCTATTGTAATTTTGTTTGCAAATGGTGGATCAGTTAGCATAATCTCCGTTTTTGCAAATGATATTCTAAGGCCTACTTTCTCTGCTATTTCTTGTAGTGATTTCACTTGTTGCCTGGCTTCGTGAACGGTGTTGGCTAGGAGAGCAAGATCATCAGCGAATCCCAAGCATTTTAAGTTAATATCATCTTTTGCACTTCCAATTCTTATCATCTTTGGATTGTCCTTGTACCATTCTCTCATTATGTACTCCAGTGCACAGTTGAACAGTAATGGTCATAGGCAGTCACCTTGTCTTAAGCCTGTTTTTATGAGGAATGGTTCCGAAATTTCACTCTGAACTTCACTTTTGATTTGGTGTTGGTTAGAGTGATTTGTATTATTTTAATTAGTTTTGGATGGAGTCCTAAATTTCTTAAAATTTTTAATACTGAAGGTCTGTGGAGACAGCCATATGCCTTCTTAAAATCTACAAATGTTATTGCCATAGGTTTGTTCCGTTTCTTGTAGTATGCCATAATCAATTTTAAACTAATTATCTGCTCTGCACAGCTTCTCCATGGTCTGAAACTCCCTGATATTCCCCTAACTCCTGTTCTAATTGCTCCTTGATTCTTTCATATAGGATCTTGGATAGAATTTTGTATGTGCAATCTAGGAGCGTGATACCTCTGTAGTTTTCTGGGTTGCTCTTATCTCCCTCTTTGTGTAGTGGGTGGATGACAGCTGTGGTCCAATGTTTGGGGAATCGTTCTGTTACCCAGATATTTGTTACAGCCATGTGTAAGGAGGTCTTGATTGTGTCACTTGCATATTTCCACATTTCAACAAAAACCTGATCTTCTCCACATGCCTTATAATTTTTTTGTTCTTTAAGAATTTTTTCTACTTGTTAGAAAGTTGGAGGGTCTAGTTTGTTAGGTTTGGTTTTTATTGGGGTATGTATGTTCATTTGTAAGGGTTCTTTGGGTTCCTCGCAATTCAGAAGTTTGTTAAATGCTTTTGCCATGATATCTGCATTTTCCTTGTTACTATGTGTCAGTCTTTCATCTTCATCTTTCAGTATTAGTGTAGGGGCCTCATATTGTTGTAGTTGTTTCCCAAAGATTTTATAGTAGTTCCTGGAGTTGGTTTTATTATAATTACCTTCTATAGAGTTTATAATATCTTTATGGAATGCTCTCTTGATTCTTCTAATATTTTGTGTAAATTTTTTTCTTTCATTTTTTAGGTTGATGGCATTTTCTTCAGTTTTATGTGTTTGAAACTTTAATCATGCTTGGTGTCTATCTTCATGGAATTTGTCACATTCTGATGTCCACCATGCATGTTTCCTTCGTGGGTTCAAGGGAGCTCGTAGATTCTTTGCTTCTTTTTTAAGATTAGGCACTAGTTGTTCTAGATCATCTGTTAACTTGATAGTTTGTGTTATTTCCTGGTATTTATTATTTTTAATTAGCTGATGTGGGTCAAAGCTTCTTTTTATTTTATTAGTTTTTCCGGTCCTCTTCTTTAACGGAGTGAATTTGATTTTAATTTTAACTATATAATGGTCTGAGCCTGTGTCTACTCCTCTCAGTACATTAACATTGTGGATCTCCATATGAAAATTTTTGTCCATACAGACATGGTCTAGCTGCCACTCCCCCTTCTTCCAGTCTGGATGTTTCCATGTTTTAAGTTTACTTGGCTTCCTCTTAAAGTATGTTGATTTAGATATAAGGTTGTGTTCTCTGCAGAGTTCTACAAGTCTTTGACCGTTTTTGTTCGTAAATTTATGTGGACTCCATTTTCCAATTATATCTTTATATTTCCTTTCTTTTCCCAAATGATCACTGAAATCTCCCAACAAAATTTTTACATTATTTGTATTTACTCTGTTCACAGTTTGTTCTAGAAGATCCCAAAATTTATCTACCTCTTCCTTTGTTTTTGTTAGACAATTTTTTTCATTTGTTGGGGCATGAGCACTTATTGTTGTATAGGTTTTATTCATTGTTTTAAAGCTTAGAGTCGCAATTCTTGGTGATACTGCTTGGAAATCCGTTACCGAATCTATTATTTTTATGTTTACTAAAAACCCTGTTCCAAACTGGGGACATGGTTTCATTGCCCTCGGTCCTGGTTTCCCATTATAAATTCTGTATGCTTGTGATTCGAATGGCTCCTCTGTGGTGTTTCTCATTTCTTGGATCCCTGTTATTAAAATGTTTTGTTTATTTAGTTCATCTGTGAGCTTCTTGACTTTTCCGGTCTGAAGTAGTGAGTTTATGTTGTGTATTGCTATATAATTTATTTGCTCATGTTTAATCTTCTTTTATTGTTTTAGTGTGCATTTTGATGGTTGCAAACGCTCCGATTCGTTGGTGTCTTCTAGTTGACTACCCACCGAATCCGATGTAGCCTTTCCCTGCCTTTTTGAGCAGGACGGTAGAATTTTTTTCCTAAAGGACCTTTCCATTTTTGACTTTCGATGGTTGTCAACCTTAGTTGGAGCAAGCTCCGATTTACAACTACGGTTGTTAACCGCAGAGGCTGTGTTTGGTCCGCGAGAGCTATTTTATTTCACTCAAGTCCGCCGGTAAACCCCCTGAAGACTTCCCTATCCGCCACCTGGGACGTGCCACGTAGGAGTATCATCTCTCCTCCTACTATGACAGCATAGTATTTATAGTAATATACTGTTTCATTTTTGATCACAGAAATCATTAATTAACCCGAAGTGAACGTGGAAAGACAACTCTAGACAGGAAATGTGCCCATGAGTAGAATAACAGGTAAAGGACTGTAACGTAGATGAAATGAATATATCTTCTTCTTCTTGACAATGTCCACATTTTGAGCCAATACTGTAAAATATCCATCAAGTCTTGGGTTGGGAATTCTCCGTTAATGATATGTTCAGCTCTGAATCCCCCACTTGCAATAAAATATGCTTCTTCAGGTAATGAGTCAAACATATCCATTATTTCGGGGACGTGCAAGAAGTTAACAGCATGAAAAACTTTACAGCCTCACTTCTGAATGAAATATCATCACATTATTTAACCTTCAAGAAAATAAATTATGGAATGGTATTCTGTCTGAATGGCTGCGTTGTTCTATGCCGTAACTCAGGTATGCACTTAGAGATCTGTGGAGAAATATAAGGATCAGTATATTCTAAAGCGAAGGTGACACAGGCAAATATCAGATATTATCCGACTCGTCTTCTGTCACAAACAGTACTCGTATCTGAAAGATTCTAACATCACCCCTTCCGTACCATCATCCCTGCCATCCAGTTTGGTTTAGTCAGAGGATGCGATAAAACTAACGCAATCTCCTCTTAGCTATTAAGAAGCTGCTCATACTTTTTGTCTCATCGAAGTAGTTGACTCTAACGCCGGCGACGGTTCTCGAAGTACGCGCTGTTCGCCCTTGACACGTCGCCATGTGAAAAGAATCCAGTCAGTGTCCTTGGAGGTGACGTGTTCCACAGGTCGGGAACCAGCTATTCGTCCGCGATCAGATCAGTAGATAGTACGCGTCATGCAAATGCTGCCGTCCATCGTCACTCAGACCATCGTTAAAAGGACTGACGACATCAGTGTCTTATTAAAAGGACTGACGACGTCACTGTCGTGTTGAAAACCAAGTTACTCCATTCGCCGTCGCGACAGGCCAGGGTTCTTTCTTCGTGCACTGCTAACATGTTCAACTCAGATTCTAATGTGTGCGTATATCAAGGCGTTGCAGGTTAATACATTTTACCATTACTAATACGAACATGAAAATTTCCGAGTTCATCTGTTCTCATACACCCATTGTAAGAAGGCAAAATGAAACATAAATTGCATGGAATCTGCAAGTCTTAAGTATGCAGTTCGGTTACTGTATGTGCAGTATCAAATGCATAAACAGCGTTGTTTATAACTGTGCCTTTCTGTGATGTAACAGTCGCTCTGTACACCCATCAACATCTGACTTGTGCCAGTGCCCATACCTAAGATAAAGTCGCATCTTTCCTTGAGACAAACTGTTAAGTAAATTATCACTTACTTTGAAGATCGCGTGTAACGCAGCAAATAGCATGATAGGAAAAGTATGACTTGTCCACAACAGACGTTATGTATTGTTTGTTTGTGTGTTTGTGTGTTTGTGTGTGTGTGTGTGTGTGTGTGTGTGTGTGTGTGTGTGTAGATGCGGTCGCGCACGCTTGCGTGGTACTTACAGATGCGATACCTGTTATCATACAGAAAGCTCATGTCAATGCAACAGTCAGGCGATGCGCACACTCCTCAGAGCCAATATCAGTTAAGTTACCTAAATTATGTTATTATCAAATCCACTTTCATTAACAGTTTTTCACCATCAAGTTCCAATAATGGATGGGCATGGATACACTGAAATGATCATTAGTTGAATAAAGAAGAATATTTTGAGAAACTGCTTTGCAAGTTTCTTTCATCATCACACGGAGAAAACGTCCCATCTAAAATAGTAGGCTACTACTGGAAGGTATGGCGAAAAAGAAAGCAGAAGAAACAGCGAGAGAGAGAGAGAGAGAGAGAGAGGGAGAGAGAGAGGACAGGAAGAAAGTCAAAGTTTTTCGAACAGGGAATATTAACAATTTTTCACCTGGCTAGCGCCTTCCACATTTGATAATCTGTAATACATAAAGCGTTGTCATTTTAGAAATAGTCTTTCCTTGAAAAACACGTGGTTACTTCAGACTTAGTTCTCTCTCTGCGTGCGTGAATAAGTGCCGAAGTACAAATCCTAGCATTTTTCTCCGACTTTTCGATTATGTCCACTCTGCCAATAATTTGTTAACGTGAAAAATCTCAAACTGCACTGTAGTTCGGAATTTTCGTTCAGCAGTGGAACCCCAATGACCGAGTGGGCCAGTCAGTTCAAAGGTAGCAGGAAGAAAATGGCATACCGCTCCCAGTAGCACAATGCCTAATAATGCTCGGTGCTGTTACAACCAACCACATGAATAATGACAGCTTTGACTTTATTAAAATAAAAAAGCGGAACTGGCTGGAGCTTGTGTAGAAGCAATATTCCCACAAAGTTCTCAGTTTCATTTTTAGAGATAGCCCATAACGGTAGAAATGAAGATAATAAATGGTAATGTTTCGCCTGCGAATTGTTTTTACAGTGCAGACATATTGCCATGTCGATAGACCGATTGCCACGGAGTAACCTTTCCCTCGTAAACTTGAGTCTGCAAGAACCGGTATATCGGCATTCGTGTACCCTGAGCAAAAACTGCACTTGAAATGCAGTCTGACTATTACCAAGAGAAAAAATTCTTATTTTAAATGTTATGCATGGATTTGCAACAGGTTTGTACCAGCGAGTTTGAAGCCTACCTTCCAAGGCGAACGCCTGAGGAACACGTGAGTCTCGCTCTCGTGTTCTACCAGACGTGATTACACGCCTCAAGGGCGTATCTAAAGAGCCAGGTGACCACTGCAACTGGTTCTTGGAGGTCGATATCAAGACGCTTCGTATTTTTCTTGACATTGGGAAGCGCTACAATTTATAATTGAGACTCCTGCATCTGTATCGAATAACAGCGACTTACCTTTTCAATTCTAAACGATTCAATGTTTGACATTATAATTTCAAAATGCAATATGCCGCTGGTGTGTAAGTAACAAAAAAATTCAAAATGGCTTTGGCGGGGAATTTTTCTTTCTTGTATTCGTTGAAATGAAACAGCCATTGGCACCGCAAATTTTTTTTTACCTAAAATGAAACTGGCCAGCCAGTATGAATAGCCTGTCATGTTCAAATTTGATTTTTGTTTGCGTCATATTCAAAAGTACCCGGTTATACTACAGTATTTCCACATCAAACAAACCTGAAATGGCTCCATGTTCAAAAGTATTCGCTTATTTATCAAAATTACATTTGCACACATACATACAATAACGCTCAAATACACACACACACACACACACACACACACAAACAAATATTTATACCAAATATTGTAGCCTCATTAGTAAATTGGATTGCTTTCAATCTTTACTCTTTCAATGAGAACCTTTAAATGTGTGTGATATTTTATACAGGTTAGCTCAAGTCTTTCAGAGTGATTCACGGTATAATGTGGCAGGTTAATGCACATAGTCCTATTAAACTGATGGAAGTTTCAGATAATATAGATGAAATTGATGTATTTCACTTTTCACGCAATAAATTAGCTACATATCATATTTAATATTTTTGCGCTATCACACATAAACGAAACTGACACGTACCTTTCTCTTGCAGTACAAACCACATTCTAAACTTACATACATACATAATGAACTCAGTCATTATCATTATTTCTTCAGGCGGTAGTAACTCCGAGCTGAAGTATTCAGTTTATCCGGAAGTGCAAAACGTTTATCATCTGGTGCTGAAAGACTTAGCATATGCGGTTTATCAGGAGGAACTACGTGGCGATGGGCCTGAATAACAGACTGCGCAGTTGTTTTAATGTCAGAATTCAACACGCATTGCGTAGTGGCATGTGCAGTACAGTATTGTTGCTCGATATGTATTCCTAGTGGACATACCACATCTATGTGATTTCGTTATTTCATTTCTGAATTAAACACTCTATCTCGGCTGATAGTACATCATCACAGCTGAGACCCGTAGGTTACACCCTTCACAATGCATCCCATTCAAACAGAGCAGTAAGAAAAGGATCGCAACTGAACCTTCAGTAGTAGATACACTCCAAAATGCATTTAGTTTGCACGTAACGTTAAACCACTGAACTAAATGTATCAGAATGGAAGGAACAGTGTGGAATAGAACATATCCAGTTGGAATGGATGAGAACAGAATGGATCGGAACGCAAGGATCAGGGTAGAACAGAATAGGTCGGTATGGATGCGAACACAACGGTTCGGAACGGAATAGATCGGAACAGAATGAAATAATTCAGAATGGAACAGCTCGTAACTGAAGGGGTCGGTCAGAATGGAACGGACTGGATGGAAATGGTAAGGGTTAGAAGAGAATGGAATGAAATGAGTCAGATTGGAATGGACTGAGATGGAGCAGAACAGTGGGTTGGAAGAGGACAGTTCGGAAGTGAATGGAACAGAATGGTTGACCTTCATTGTCCCATCTTTCCATCTTTTTTTTTTTTTCAGCGTTCTGTTCGTTCTGATCCTTTGTCATTTGTAAATGGTCTATGTATTCTGACGCAGCCTAGGTTTTTAAGCCGTGTGTGTTGTGCCCTCTTCCTTTGTTTACAAAAGGTATGTGTGAATCAAATTCAGACCAGATACGTCTCTTAAATGGTCTGGGTCACTGACACCACTTGAATTCTGATAGTTGTATTTGTATTTGACACCATCGTCTACATGTGAGCAGTTCCATACTGTTCCATAAACTGCAACTTTGTTTGTAATCGGTTCAGACGTTGATTGAACATCGCAGTTTTCAACATGCCCCCCAATTCCACTGCACAAAATACCAATCTTAAAAGTCGGGTGTAGAAACCTTGATGAAACATTTGCAAGAAACTGCCGTTGCTGCAAAAAAGACAAGCTCTAACTGATACTATACTGCCAATTTTATTCAGACTCGTTTATGAGTTGCTAGTTGCTACAGAGATTTCAACGTGAGAGACTTAACTGGACTTAACTGTACTGTAGAAAGTTCATCTCTTGTGCATATACAGCTATGTCTAGAATTTTCGTTCTTCTATTGTTCTAAAATGCAAACACGATGTACCAGCGTACAATTGACTCTTGTTTCTGTTTCTCTTAGATCTTCAACACTAGAAACTTTGGCGTTTTATCATAATTACCAATGAAATAGTAATGAAATAGGCTACTTAAAATGCATTATATTTTATTTAAAGTACTGTAATCTGCACCATGCTCCACTAATCCAAATCTTTTATGCATTTCCGCCCGCTAATTACTTGTAATTGATCGGTTTGCAGACGCAAAGATCGTAAGCCATAAGCACTTCATAGTTTCCAAATTTCAACGTACATCATTCGAGCCTGCAGTTTATAATGTTAACGAAGTCCGATAGTTATTACTATTATCATGCAAATCATTCTTTGCATTGAAACATAACTTAAAACTCGGTTTTGTATCATCAGACTTTTCCATTCCCCAACAATGACTTCTGTGGCTAATGATTCAGTTTTATAAATGTAACAGGTATTTGCTCAGTTCAAGATATTAGATGAAGCGGGAGGATTCTACTTCACCTCAATAATTCTAAAGCCTGTATTTTCAGGATTTTATTATTCTCTTGCTGTCGTCAGTGCGCTGCAACATTGTTTTGCGAACATTTTACTTATGATTCTAAAACATTTAAGAAATGCATACTAGCAGGAACTATTAAGCCAAAAAAAGGCAATTTATTAATGAAAGCAGGAGGCCGAGATTTTGAAGGAGAAGGAAGAGAAGAATACGATGTGTAAGATGAAGATGATTCTGCTGATGACGATGATGATGGAGGTGAAGCAGAATCCTAAAAGAATATTATATTGGAGACAGGGAGTAAAGTGGCAGCGTTGTTTCTTATTGGTCCAACAGGGAAAACGCGTGATGCTGTATACGGAATCAGATATCAAAACTGTGGATGATCAGTGATTCATCGTTAGATGATGATGGAGATGACAATCAAGGATACCGGTACACCATAGTATTCATAATTTACTGTTTAAAATTAATCCTTCCAAAAAGAGTTATACAACAAAAGTGCTTCATACTTGTAGTAAAACGTTCAGGGCACCAGAGCTCATAATTAAAGATATATCTCCAGATTGAGATCTTCACTCTGCAGCAGAGTGTGCACTGATATGAAAATTTCTGGCTGATTAAAACTGTGTGCCGGACCGAGACGAACTCGGGACCTTTGCCTTTCGCGGGCAAGTGTTCAACCATCTGAGCTACCGAAGCACGACTCACGCCCGGTCCTCACAGCTTTACTTCTGCCAGTATCTCGTCTCCTACCTTCCAAACATCACAGAAGCTCCCCTGCGAACCTTGCAGAACTAGCTCTCCTGGAAAAAGGATATTGCAGAGACATGGCTTAGCCTCAGCCTGGGGGATGTTTCCAGAATGATATTTTCACTCTGCAGCGGGGTGTGCGCTGATATGAAACTTCCTGGCAGATTAAAACTGTGTGCCGGATCGAGAGTCGAACTGGGAGCTTTGCCATTCGCGGGCAAGTGCTTCTTAAAGGTGTAACTCGTATACACAATTCCCACATAGGCCATACATATATGCGTTTTCGGAAGTGAAGGTATAGTGTCAGGATGGGAGACAACTTCATTTCAGACCCTAATCCACCTTTTCCTAACGTTGGCTACGTGATATATTGCCAGGTTTTGTCAGAGGAGATTATGTGATTCAAGCGTGCACTGTAGCTTCCAAAAAGACCTGTTTCTCAACTACTACACAAACTGGTTCATGAAGGACAGCTGTTCTGAAAGGAGAAGAAGAAAGACTACGATGGAGGAGATAATGGTGCTAAAGTAAAATAAAACAATGTATTTATGAAAGTAGAAGGTGGAGGTACTGGAGGAAAAAAACTACAATGAGGAAGTTGATGATGATGATCTTGATGATAATGAAGAGGAAGAGGAAGAAGAAGATCTTCACAATGAGGAAGATAGTGAAGATGACTATTAAGAAGAAGAAGGAGAGGATGACAGCAATGAGGGAGTAGATATTCATGATTGAAAGAAGGTCTGAAACACATTACCAGCGCATATCGATTTTGTTTACCTGAATTACCTAAATGAATTGGTAGAATAATTAGTTTTCTTTCTGACTTTGGAGGCAATGGCAATAATTCTCGTGTTAATGAGATAATATCTACCGAACAGGAACTACAAGCAGAATCAATTCTTGCTTAATGTTTGCAATCCCTGTCGAAAATAATAAAGTGAAACACTCAACTGCAGAATGGGAAGTTAAGTATAAGAACATCCCATCAATTGACAGACATCCATAAAAAGTGCATTTCGTAAATTTGGAAGACTTCAAAACAGTTCATGTAACTATTGTGTGGGAATTAATTTATCATAGCTTGCTATGGGCCTTTGGAACAGCTGGTGAGAGATCATATTTGATGTCATGGGAGAATCGAGAACATAGTCAGAATGGTGACAATATTGTAAGTCTGTGAAAATATGGTAAATATGAAATGTAATATACTGCATGTAAAAACAATGTACAGTTTTGAATCTGAACATCCCTCATCATAGCTAGACTGTGTGCAACTATGCTTGATCAGGATTGGCTTATACAGTGTTCAGTAAACCAAGTGTGAATTTAACATTATCTGGAGTACAGTTTTTATTGTGTATATGTGTGTCAAAACATGTAAAACAGTAAAGGTGTGAAACTCTAACAACATTTTACAGTTTCGACTCTGTATATCCTTTGACATAGCTAGACTTCGCATCCAACATTCCACTGGAATGTAATATTTCTATAGTAAAATTTATAGATAGAGTACTTCTGTCTGAGTTTTTCCTAAATAGCCCCTTCTGTAACATATAGCAAAGGGAGAGACGAAATTTACTAATGCGACAAAATTTGAGGTGCTTATGATTTTTTTTTCTTTTGACATTGGAAAATATGTTAAATCGTATACTTTCAGACACGACAAAAAATTCAGGTGTGTGTGTGTGTGTGTGTGTGTGTGTGTGTGTGTGTGCTTATGAAATTTTTGATACGTAATCGAATACTTTTGAATGTAGTGCCCGGATCAGATGAAGAAGCCTGTGGATGCAAATGGTGTAAAAGCAAACATTACTCACTTTTGAATTAGGCGGACAATACCTACTGATTGGCGAAACACATAGCTCTTCACTGGCTGTTTTAGTGCCATCTTGCATTCTTTTAAGTTCCCCAACGCTACCCTCTCGCATTTTAAATTTCCAATTATCACCATATTGAGTTTCTTAAATTTACAACATAAGCATAAGCTCGAATTACCTGGTTTTACCATTATGGAAATTTTATGTGTGAAAGTTTACGTGTACAGGTTTCCAGTGCTGACATATATGTGAGCAATTACTGTTAACCTACTTAGTCATATTTGGCGACACATTAGAGACGGCCCATTCCCTCTTGCATTGATTCACAGAGCCGTATCCTTCTAAGAAGTGTGTGATTCGGAAAAATGCAGCACTAGCTCTTCTGATCCAAAACGTTTCTCTGTTGACGCGAGTACAGTGGAATGAAGATTCTGCAACAGGCTGCTCTTATCAAACGTCACATCACATGCTGAAGGAATCGTTTCCCTAGCTGCAAAAAACGTGCTGCAGACCAAGTTCCTGTATGAATTTGAGTGTCCTACCAATATGTGCATCTTTTCTTAACACTGAAAGAAACAGAAAACTAAAAAGTGTCAGTTTCTCAGAACACTGCGTTAACATAGATATCGGCTTGGTGATGCACTTTTAAATTCCAGGATTGACGTTTGTGTAAATTTTTCCTCCCAGTTTTGAGAATTTAAACAGAATAAAATTAACGGTTTTTGTTTTTGTATGGGCTCCTCACTACAATACTACTGTGCTTGAAATTGTAGCCCAGTCAATAACCCCAAAAATGTCGAATGTGGGTAATAATTCAAGTAGTCGCACGTTTTGCACAGTGGTAGGAAGGAGTACCACAAAAAAATCCTGCATAATGGGGGATGAATGTGTGAGTAAGAGTACATTTGAAGGTCATTTCTGTACGTTTTTCTTGAAATTCTCAAAACACGTGGTCTCTATCGGAAACCTAAGTACAAAATAAACTACACTGAATTTCCTACAAAGAATGACGTAATCGTTTTTACTCTAGATCTAATAGTTAGCGCAAAGAGAACAAGATAATATTAAAATCTCTCACGAATTGCGAGCACTGTAGTTTAGTAACTTTTGTAGGCCAGTTTGAGGTAGTTTACCGATTTGATTGGACCACGAGAGTTCATCAGGACCTCCTCTACACAACTGTATGCAGTTAAATTTACACCCTGTATTTCTGTTCTTGATTTAAAAATAACATTTTCTTGACTCGGCATCCGTAAGTCTCATTCAGGCTCTACTGCTCATTATAATAAAAACAGTGCGTATTCACATAATTGTTTTATGTGTACGATAGTGATCGAATACATTGTCTATGTTTATTTTTTATTTATTTGTTTAACATAATCAGATGAATTCTTTCACAGTCCTTATATCTGACTTCTTACGTTGTTGTTATTGTTGTTGTTGTGGTCTTCAGTCCTGAGACTGGTTTGATGCAGCTCTCCATGCTACTCTATCCTGTGCAAGCTTCTTCATCTCCCAGTACCTACTCCAGCCTACATCCTTCTGACTCTGCTTAGTGTATTCATCTCTTGGTCTCCCTCTTCGATTTTTACCCTCCACACTGCCCTCCAGTACTAAATTGGTGATCTCTCGATGTCTCAGAACATTTCCTACCAACCGATCCCTTCTTCTAGTCAAGTTGTGCCACAAGCTCCTCTTCTCCCCAATTCTATTCAATACCTCCTCATTAGTTATGTGATCTACCCATCTAATCTTCAGTATTCTTCTGTAACATCACATTTCGAAAGCTTCTATTCTCTTCTTGTCCAAACTATTAATCGTCCACGTTTCAGTTCCATACATGGCTACACTCCATACAAATACTTTAAGAAATGACTTCCTGACATATAAATATATACTCGATGTTAACAAATTTTTCTTCTTCAGAAACGATTTCCTTGCCATTGCCAGTCTACATTTTATATCCTCTCTACTTCGACCATCATCAGTTATTTTGCTCCCCAAATAGCAAAACTCCTTTACTACTTTAAGTTTCTCATTTCCTAATCTAATTCCCTCAGCATCACCCAACTTAATTCGACTACATTCCATTAACCTTGTTTTGCTTTTGTTGATGTTTATCTTACACCCTCCTTTCAAGACACTATCCATTCCGTTCAACTGCTCTTCCAAGTCCCTTGCTGTCTCTGATAGAATTACAATGTCATCAGCGAACCTCAAAGTTTTTATTTCTTCTCCATGGATTTTAATACCTACTCCGAACTTTTCTTTTGTTTCCTTCATTGCTTGCTCAATGTACAGATTGAATAACATCGGGGAGAGGCTACAACCCTGTCTCACTCCCTTCCCAATCATTGCTTCCCTTTCATACCCCTCGACTCTTATAACTGCCATCTGGTTTCTGTACAAATTGTAAATAGCCTTTCGTTCCCTGTATTTTACACCTGCCACCATCAGAATTTGAAAGAGAGTATTCCAATCAACATTGTCAAAAGCTATCTCTAAGTGTACAAATGCTAGAAATGTAAGTTTTCCTTTCCTTAATCTTTCTTCTAAGATAAGTAGTATTGCCTCACTTGTTCCAACATTTCTACGGAATCCAAACTGATCTTCCCCGAGGTCGGCTTCTACCAGTTTTTCCATTCGTCTGTAAAGAATTCGCGTTAGTATTTTGCAGCTGTGACTTATTAAACTGATAGTTCGGTAATTTTCACATCTGTCAACACCTGCTTTTTTTGGGATTGGAATTATTATATTCTTCTTGAAGTCTGAGGGTATTTTGCCTGTCTCATACATCTTGCTCACCAGACGGTAGAGTTTTGTCAGGACTGGCTCTCCCAAGGCTGACAGTAGTTCTAATGGAATGTTGTCTACTCCAGGGCCTTGTTTCGACTCAGGTCTTTTAGTGCTCTGTCAAACTCTTCACGCAGTATCATATCTCCCATTTCATCTTCGTCTACATCCTCTTCCATTTCCATAATATTGTCCTCAAGTACATCGCACTTGTATAGACCCTCTATATACTCCTTCCACCTTTCTGCTTTCCCTTCTTTGCTTAGAACTGAGTTTCCATCTGAGCTCTTGATATTCATGCAAGTGGTTCTCTTTTCTCCAAAGGTCTCTTTAATTTTCCTGTAGGCACTATCTATCTTACCCCTAGTGAGATAAGCCTCTACATCCTTGCATTTGTCCTCTAGCCATCCCTGCTTGGCCATTTTGCACTTCCTGTCGATATCATTTTTGAGACGTTTGTGTTCCTTTTTGCCTGCTTCATTTGCCGCATTTTTATATTTTCTCCTTTCATCAATTAAATTCAATATTTCTTCTGTTACCCAAGGGTTTCTACTAGCCCTCGTCTTTTTACCTATTTGATCCTCTGCTGCCTTCACTATTTCATCCCTCAAAGCTACCCATTCCTCTTCTACTGTATTTCTTTCCACCATTCCTGTGAATTATTCCCTTATGGTCTCCCTGAAACTCTGTACAACCTCTGGTTCTTTTAGTTTATCCAGGTCCCATCTCCTTAAATTCCCCCCTTACGTTACAGTTACTTAAAAATCGTAATATTTTTAGTATGAGACATCTTCTTGTTTCTGCATTTGTTAGGCACTTTCCTGTTATCCCGTCTTGTTTGAAAATATTAATATTTGCATCTTTTCCTAGACCTTCCTAAAGCTCTTCATGTCACGGGATGATAATTCATCATGAATTCTGGTATTCTGTCATCTTCCATCCTTGTGAAACTGCCCTATCAGCTCTCCTTAGGACTACCTATTTTCCTTAAGTTGCTCATCTAAGCTTTCCACTCCCAGTGCTTCTCTGTCAGTGTCACGAGGATGGAAGATGACAGAATACCAGAATTAATGATGAATTACTATCCCGTGGCCTGAAGACCTTTAGGAAGACCGAGGAAAAAGTGGAAAGATCAATATTTTCAAACAAGATGGGATAACAGGAAAATGCCTAACAAATGCAGAAACAAGTAGACCTCTCATATTAAAAAATATTATGGTTTTTAAGTAACTGTAACGTAATAAGTCTGATGTAAGAAGGGCCTGAAGGAATTAATCTGATTATGTTCAAAAAATCAATAAAAAATAAATTATTTCATGCTTAGTCGAAGCCGTTACAGTTCACACTGATGTTATTTGAATCATCAGCTCTTTTAACTGTACCTAGATAGTGTCAAGGACTGAAGATCTCTTCTGGTTTCCAAAGCAGAATTTATTGTACAAAGGTAGTTTTAGTAACTAGTAAATTCTTTCTACACTAACATGATAAGCATTACTTTCAAACATTTTGATTGAAGTTTATATACTGAGCCGTTTCGATTTGTGTCATTTCCTATGTTCCAATTCCAGCACCTTTGGAATGTCGAAGGTACAGTCTTGTTAGCACAATTTCATTCCTCTATTAACATTTTCTTGTATATGTAAATTAAGTAATGTATGTATTTTGTAATAAGAAGCTGTCATACTGTTTAATAATTACGCCTGAATTCATAGGCGCTACTTTCACTAACGCCATATACATTACTTCGCACCATGTTGAACTGCCTATGTCAGCTGGGCACTGATGGTGTTACGGAATGGAGTAGGAAGTGATAAGATACTCTGTATTAATTTTAACAGGTATCTTTCTCTGATCTATTGTGTTTTACAATGTATTTCTTTTAATATTATGTATTATATTGCATTTTCAATGCTGCAGATCTGATGGCGAGATTCTCCCTAAATGGGTCGCGAGATGATAAATAAAATTATTTAGTAGTCAAGACAAAAGTTTTACGTTTATGATCAGAAACATGCGTGTTGTCCAAGAAGCGCCAACACCTCCTCATACAATACCCTGAGGGTGTCCACCAAAACGTGGTCACCCGCAATTCAGTGATAAATGCGATCGAATCATACGTAAGCAGTAAACATACAAAAAATTAAGCGTACACGTCATCAAAATCAGCAGCATTGTGTCACTTGTTGAGGTTTATCCTACTAGCTGATCCGAGCCAGCGAGTTTTCCCGCGATTGACCACATCTTATCCATAGACGAAAATATCTCCGCTGGATACGGCGCTAACTGAAAGTCCGAAATGTAGATTTCCCCAAAGACTCTCCTCAAGTTTTGCGAATACGTTCTGCTGAAATCGCTGTAAAATATATCTTGTTTTAAATAGTGGGTACGGCAAGGTAAGTAACGTAAAGTACAATGGATTAAAAATTCAAAAAATAATATGTTAAGTTTCGAATTTCAGAACTTAATGAATGACAGTGGGCTTTGGACGATGGATGTACTGGCCACTGAGTATACAGTCGCTTTCCAGACATCAGTAATTGTAAATGTAGTAGCGCTAAAATTCATTTTATGATAGCATCAGCATTGTGTGTTACTGTGGTGGTTTAGAATTCACTGATCATGTTCTTTTTATATGTTCTCTCCAAATGAAAGCTATCAGGCATGAAACTTCTCAAGAAGGTACGCAGTTGTTAACTGGAAATACAGATGCTTTTACGTTACTGAACCTTATAACAAATAATAATGTAGGAGTTAACTAAACACTTTCAGCGTGTATGTTAACGTTACAGACAGAAACTCAAGTCGGCGAGGTATTAAGAAAGGAAAGGAGGGAGTAAGAGTGAAGAGGTCAAAGACGGATGGGAAGCGAATAGGTATCACTACTTCCAATTGTGAGGAAGCAAGCGTCTTGATGTGGTATGCAAATGACTGAATTCATGAATACCTGAATGTAAGTGAAAAACTAATTTGTAAACAGTATGAAATCAGTCAAGTGGTGTGACCGCTATAGTAACGTATGTAACTGTAAATAAATTGCTAATTATTACTAAAATTGTATGATTATGAGCGTAGATGTAATATGGGCATTCCTATAATCAACTTCTGCCCTGGAATATTTTACGGCACAGAACTAGCCTTCAGCTACATCACTGTCAACCTGAACGCCACGAAATATTCGTACGGAACTGACTGATTTGAGACCCTATCAGTAAAACTGCAGTTGACACTATGTATGACATCCCAAAACATTTCCTGTTGTCTCCCAAGTAAATGACCAAAATTAATAAATAATTATGGGATAGTATCCTTTGGAACAAGAGATGACATTCCAGACAGCGGTAGATTTATTACACAAAGATCAAGAGTGACTTCAAACTTAAACGGAAATAAACAAACATTAATTCAATTCGACACCAAAAGTACGTACTGAGGTACGGTGCACAAATTTGGGCCTCCTACTTTAAGTATGGATACCATGATTGGACTGAATTCAATTGACAGTGATTGTGAAGTGCAAAGCTGCAAGCTAGCACTATATGCAAACACTGAACAGTGACTGCTGCTGTTTGAAAGAGCATGCCAAGGCAGTGAGAATTCATCTTCCCAATGCACCGGAGCTGCAAAATGCTCATCATACGTATGCAGGAGTCTGCAGTGCTGTGACCAGCGTGCCTCTATAACGATTTGAATGGCAACCCTCAGTCTCCTCTCCTCTCCAGATCTGGGACCACACCCAGATCAAAGGCGAAGCCACGATCTAACGTGATATCCAGTCTGTCATCCCAACATACGATCCGATTTGCTTCACCTAAACCTTTTTCTCAGCACTTCACTATCATTTACTAAAACGCTCCACTTGGAGTAGTCTCTAAAACTAACAGTCGAAATGCGGCTGTGCTCCTATATGCTGGTCACATAACTGTCCTCTTTCATTACAGTCTCCCTCCAGAAAATGGGCAACTTTCCACGAACGAGAGCACGTGCCCTCAGGTACGTCTTTTGATGTCATCATAGGATTCTCAATGTAGGCACTGTTTCTCTGTTCACAAGGGAGACCACTTAATGTGGGTGCGTATGTGACGTATAGAAAACGCAACTTCTATTCCAAACGCAATGTGTCGGGTGTCCTTCTGAGCCACCGCATTTCAGCCATCGCGGCGAGACGTTTACGTGATCATTACAGATATGGATCTCGCAAGAAGATCCACTGAAAAACGTCGGGTGGATATCTGCAGAATCTGATGAACGCTCTCTCCCAAACAGGGATCAATTATCCGGGTGACGGTCCGTCTCGACTCGGCTAAGAAGTTGTAAAAACTCTGCTTCAAGCCTCTAAACAATGCGCTGTGGCCTGCTAAGAGCACTTCTCTACATGTGGCTGGGAATCACCTATTGTTCTGGTCACGTTCGGCAGTTTTCCACCCTCTATGTAAAAGCAGCGACCGAGTCTCCCAGACCTGCCCAGTATACTTGCACATTCGCCCCTTCCTTGTTCTCTGAACTGGTAGTAATAAAGTAGCCTTTTCGCTACCTCCAGCGGAAGAGATCCCCTTCTCCCAGCTACATCCACACAGTCCAACAAATCATTCTACCACACACAAACCCAGTCCCTTGATCTCAAAGTACCCCATGCCATTAGATACCAAAGAAATTCTGCAACACTGTCAGCCTCCTTGCATAAGTATCATTCTGCTCACAGTGTCTTCCTAACTAGATGTTAGTATCCTAATTGTACATATGTTCAAATGTGTGTGAAATCTTATGGGACTTAACTGCTAAGGTCATCAGTCCCTAACCTTACACACTACTTAACCTAAATCATCCTAAGGACAAACACGCACACCCAATGACCGAGGGAGGACTCGAACCTCCGCCGGGACCAGCCAATTGTACATATGCTAAAGCGTAAAGAAGGCAAGTCCAGAGAACTTGCCATCTTTCACTGCCATTATGTGAGCAGACAACATGTAGTGGGATCATCAGGGACAGCGCTGGCTCGGTCGTCGAGAAATTGTGCCTAAAATTAAAACAGCAACTCGGCAGAACACCTGGAAACACTCCATTAAACAGTGGGTCTTTCCATATATTTACAGGAAATCCATTGTGTTCTGTTCCTGAGAGGCACCCGCCAGTAACTGCACAATGCATCGACCCCTGCAGGGCTACTTCCAGTTATCAACGATTTGCTGGCTTGATGAGTAATTATAAATTCGGCTGAGCATATAGTGTCGAACGATACAGTTCGTCAAAGACAAACTCTCAGTCTTCTTTTTTATTTAACGTGGTACCGGCAAGTTAGTCTGGAAAACCGCCCATAGGGGCACTACCGACCTCCATAGTTGCAGAAAATGGCGGCGAACCGGACAGAGAAAGCATTATATGAGCCGAAACTTCCCCGTTGCCAATCGGTAGGCAGTGTGAGAAGAACTTTCCTTCGCAAGTTCCTAAAGGCACCATCTGTTTACGACAGCATAGTAAACTGATACAAGAAATTCGAGCAGGATGATATTCAGGCCGAATAGACGTATCAGAAAAGAAAGTGGACAGTGCGAGAGACGGGACGTTGCGAAGCCTCATATGATCTACCTACTGCACTCGCGCAGAATTGAACACCCCTCAACCACCGTGTGAAAAACTCTTTGTAAGCGATTAAAAGTGACGCCGTACAAACTGGAGGTTCTGCGAGCCATAAGCCCTTACGATAGACAGCGTCGTCGGCAGTTTCATATTGACATGCGGAACCATTCTCAGACTGACGAATTCACAGTCATGACTGAAGAACCCATATGTCATCTCTGAGAAATTTCAACCCACACAAGATATGCTTATGAGGGACAGATAATCCACTTGTAATAGTCGAACACATCCGAGATTCCAAGAAAGTTAATGTCCTGTGCTGTATAGAACAACACAGTATATTGACCCTTCTTCCTCGCTGAGAGAACTGATAATGCATGGCGAATCTCGACATGCTGCAGTAGTGGCAAATGCCACGACTTGGAGCTGATAGCAGGGATTTCATCTTTTTGGAGTCTTGTACAGGGTTCCCTGAATGAGACACTGCCCCGTCATCTGACCTGGCGTTACTCGATTGTGCGCTACGGTCGCCGGACTTGACACTTTGCGATTGTTTCTTGTTGGGCTACCTCAGGGAAAACGTAAATGTTCCATCTCTACCACAGAAGCAAATGAACTTCAACTTCTGTAAGATCAGTTTTGTAATTCTTGCATTATTGTGATGTGATCTGAGAGAATGCTTAAGGATTTTTGATGTTCAATAAAAGATCAAATAAAACAATTTATCTGAATCAGTCACTTTTTATTTTCTCCCGCGACGCGTTTAGAGACTTTATACTCTCATCATCAAGTGGAAACAGCCATCTCTTGTTACATGTGTACCTACTGGATGCAGCTAGGTGTTTGTTTTGGTTTCATTTTGCTACAAAAAGTATAATAGCACATGATATCGTCATATTCCACTAAGATTATACATTTGAAATGGTGATGGAGCTAACTTACAATCTCTTGCAGTGTACAGAACCCTTCAGCTCGCCATAACTTTTTGCCTTGATTTATCGCACAGAAATATGAACCACTAACATAAACACACCAAAGATTGTAGCGACGTAAAGTTATGGTACTTTGCCTCACAGATCATATATATATATATATATATATATATATATATATATATATATATATATATATATATGTCCAAGCAATCTCTTACAGTGTATAGAACCCTTCAGCAACTCGGCAGAACACCTGGAAACACTCCATTAAACAGTGGGTCTTTCCATATATTTACAGGAAATCCATTGTGTTCTGTTTTCCTGAGAGTCACCCGCCAGTAACTGTACAATGCATCGACCCCTGCAGGGCTACTTCCAGTTATCAACGATTTGCTGGCTTGATGAGTAATTATAAATTCGGCTGAGCATATAGTATCGAACGATACACTTCGTCAAAGACAAACTCTCAGTCTTCTTGCTATATATGTACACAGATATAGCAATTATAAATTTCTTTCTTTCGTTACAGCATCTTGTTAAAAGTATGACACTGCAAAATACATGACAGTAATGTAAAATACAAAAATACGTAAAATACCTAACTCCATCACCATTTCAGATATATAATCTTAGTTCCATATGACGATAACAGGTGTGTGTAACAAAATGAAAGCAAAAGAAACAACTACGTCCATCCAGCTGGTAGGCATGTAACAAGATATCGCTGTTTTCCACATGACGAAGAGATTATAACGTCTCAAACGTGTCGTGAAAGAAAATAAAAAATGTCTGACACAGATAAATTATTTTATTTGAATTTTTACTGCCAAAACAGACTCAGTTTCGTTAAAAAACTGTCCAATGTGAACGACATAAGGTTTTTGAAGTTTCATTAAATGCTGGCAAGCCTAAGGAAATAAAATTGGAATTTAAGCCACAGTCATTGTGCACATCCTAAGAGCCTACTAATTTTCAATAATCTAAAAACCGTCATAAGAAAATTATGAACCAAGAATGATAGAAATGTTTTTAGAGTACACATTGCACCTCTGCGTATCTGTGTAGTTAGATTTTGCAGGTCTCTCATTGAGATGCGCTACAGCGCTGCGAGAGTAATTTGCACAGGGATAGGACAAATTGTGTAGAAAACAGTTTCTTTCTTTAATTAATTTTCACAGTAACAATCTTTAATTTTAAAGCTATCAGTTTTCTTTTCCAAAGTTCATAGTCAGATTCTGTGATTACAAAAAGTTTCAAACAGGGTATGATTTTATTAAGAATCTCGCAGTTGACTTTTGTCACCAACAGCTGGCGATAAGCTACCTACGGATTCAGACTCACTAAAATAAACAAAGCACAGAACTTACACTTGACGATATTACTTCGGTGTTCGGGAGTCGGTGAATTTTCTGAGATTTTTTTTCAAGTTGTGAGATAAGCTTTTTGCTTGTATTTTTGTTTCACTGCTGCGCTATTGACTAATCATTTGTGTTTTCTTACAGCGCATTGCGATAATTTCTGAAAAATTTCTTTTTTTGATATTTTCTTTGCTGTTGTAATTACCGTGCCACGCAACACAGTGAATAGCAAGTTGCGTCGCTTCTCAGACAGTCAATATGCAAAACTGAAGTGACAACAACACCTTAACTTCTGACGAGTCACTCATTAATGCTACAAGACCAAATCGGACACAACAGTGCACGAAGTAAATGCTTCCCTCCCATATAGTCAGATTACGAGGAATACAGACATTACACAGATTTAAGACGTCAACACTTTTGCGAAATAAATAATTTCTCTTAATGATGAGACGCAAGACCCGAGATTAAGTCTTAGATTTCGAGCAGTAAGACGATATCACCACACAGACGACATATTTTTTTTCTGAAAACTTGATCATACAACCGTTATCACGAACTGTTTGAATAAAAACGAACTTGCTCCTTAGACTTCAGCATTTATTACAAGAAAGTAACAAAATACTAACAAATCAGTTATCAAGTCACCTTGAAACAAAATTACAAGAACACAACAAAATACTTGAAACAAAACAAAAGGAAACCAATGATTCAATAGTAAAGTATGTGATGTCAGGTATGAAAACAGAATCAAACCAAATCGTTACAAGAATAGAAGAAATTGCAGAAACAAAGCCATAATTACAACGTCAGTTATCTCAGAGAGTGGCTGAGATTGAACCAAAGTTTAAAGACATTACAGATACATCCGAAAAGAGAAAGTTCCACTTATTGAAAAAATTAAGAAAATAGTTCCTACTGCCGCGGTCGCAAAATTGCGGCGCAGGTCACGAAAAATTTCGCAACAGATACGGAATTTGGAAACGGAAACAAATAAAATTGACACCATTGCAAAAGAATAATTTAAAACATTTAAAGGACAGATCGACGAACTTTCAAACAAAATTGAGCAAATCGAAGTAAATACAGACAATTACTCAGCACACACACAACGAATACAGTTTAAAGAAACCGAATAATTTCAATAATTTCAGCGTTTTAAGGAAGTACAAATGACAGTAAACAAACAGCACAAACAAAAAATCGGTAGATTTCGCACTCATCTAGCTGACACTGAAAAGTATGTGACACAAGAACAAAAGACTCGTGATTGTAGTGAATGCTGTCACAGACAAAAAAGAATTCCTGCCATAACGACATTTTGGCCGACTTAAACGTAAAAGAGACTTGGAAAATGAACGTGAAGATTCGCATATGTTTTTCAACCGACAGAACTTCAATGAGTTAACAAGACTACAAAGATTTTTTATCAGTTAGGGAGTTTGAAGTTTTCGAAATGGCATCAATGATTTGCATCCTTTAGGTTGGATTCAAAAGTTTTAGTTTTTCTTTACCACCAACCCGGCCACTGACACACAAGTTAGAACTTAATTGCAGTCATTTGGAAGGTGAACCAGCTGTGCAGACAGTGACAGCATAGGAAGACAATATTTTGTTTAGAGAAATTTCAAAATGCATTACTTGCAGCAAACTGATCCGATGCTATACAGAGTGTAGTTAAGGACAAACTCATCAGTATGCACAAATTTTGAAAATTCATTATTTGCAATCTTAATGCATTTCTTCAAGAGTGTGGTACAAGAGAACCAGAATTTAATAGAACCGTACAGCCTATCTGCTTCAATCCAGTTTTGTATTTCTAAACTTCCAAGATGTTTACCTGTTTCTTTGCTGACTGGACATCAGAAAGGAAACATCAGTGTATTCCTTGACGTTCTGCAATTGCTTAAAATTCAGGAATCCGACCATATGAGCAAAAATAGAAACTTTTATCAGAACAACAGCAATTACAATGACGATACGAATAGAGGACATTTCAGATCATTCAGTGACGACAGCGGCAGTAGATACGGCAATAACCAACAGTAGCGAAAACAATATCAGGGCTAAAACAATTTTAATAGACCCACCACAGTACGACCGGTAACAAAATCCGAATTTTTATCACAACAACCAGCACTTCCATAGTTCAAAGGGCAACATACACAATCCTCCATAGCAACATCGCAATTTTGCAAAAAATTACGAACAAAGAAATACAATTTGCATATGCATAGGCAGCATCAATACAGTCACAACTATCATGATGACAGACAACAAAACCACAATTTACGAGAAAATGGCAGATATTGGAATAAGTGAAATGAAAATTACAGACAACAGCAAAATTTTGTTTTGAATGAATCGGACAGTTTTCACCCGCAAGTTAATTCCAATAATGCAAAACCAAGACGATTTGTACAAATAGTTGAAGTTTCGCAGCCTACTTCACAGCTTCGTGACAGTCGCGGAGAACAATGACTAGAGGAAAAGACTACAGAAGATTTACACGCAGAGACAACACGATGTATTACCGATCCCACAAACATTACTGAAAATGTCATTTGTTTTGAAGACTTCAGGGACACGTTATTACAAGAAAAAGAGGAACCTCAAAAACAAATTTACCATCCAGTCATCAACATACAAACAGGCAAACATACTTTAAACGCAATTTTAGATTCAGGCTCCCCAGTTTCAGTAATTAGTCATGCAGGATTCCATAAACATAATTCAGATTAAACTTGTCCTACTTGACCATTATACAGAACAAAAGTCAGAGGAGCTGATTCAGGGAAAGATATCGATATAAAATCAGAAACACATTTACAATTTACAGTACACGCTCATACTTTCTTTTCAAACTTCTGTATCGTTCCACTGCTAACAACAGAGATTGTAGTTGTTATGGATTTCCTAAAGAGACAAAAAGCAGTACTGGTCCTTCAGAATTCGTGCATTTCGCTACAAAACAATGACACGCAGGTTACAATGCATTTTGAGAGGAGTTTTTCAATGGAAGAACAGTAGATTAACAAGCTGCAGTTTTTCATGTCAAACAAAAACATAACACAGAACCTTTCACACAAAAATAATTAATTTCAGGCATAGCCATAACAGTTTAGAAATCGTAATTTTTGTGTAAATATTTTGTCTGCATTAAATTGTATATGGTTGCAGATAACAACCAGTAAAGAGAAACAGACACTGTAAAAACATAATACGTCAGGAAAATGACACTTTGTGGTAAGAAGGTATGAATATATAATTTTATATGCTCTTCATAAATCTGTAATTACAATTTAAAAACTAATATGGATATAAACAGTAAATTACAGTTCTTATAGTTAACAGCCATAATATAAAAAAAAAAACCACTGATGATACTGCAACAGCAGTGAAACATGTTTGTGACAAAAAAAATAGTGTTTTGCTAAAGGCGAACCCATCCAAAAATATATGTAAACTCTTTCTCTTTTGGAAACTTTATTTAGATACTTGTTTGTATTGCCACATGGTAACACACTTACAGTTTTTATTCTAGATTATGTATTATCTCATTTGTAATAGAAACAGAACAATCATGGGGAAATTTAGGTATATTCTTCCTTGGTATGAGTCACTTACACAGGTATTATTACAACAACGATATGTTACTTAACTTCAACTGAATTTATGCAATTATTTCACAGAAATTTGGTGAAAAAATGCAACGTTTCTGCGTTACTATGGCGTTTCACAGTGCTGTTGTGAGAGACTTTGGCTCTGAGTTGTCAGCGGAATACTTATGGATCGAGCCTGCTCCTGGTTTCCTCACAAATAAACCAGTACAATGGTGTAAATGCTTTTGTACCGAGTCTTCGACAAAACATGTTTACCTCAGAACACACTTGTCTGCTAGGTACACTCAATTTAACGAAGATTTTCAATGAATAAATATAATTCGACGATGGCAACATAGATTTTGCAGTGGTGTAAGAATAACTACGACTTTACTATATTTGTTTTCTTACTGATGCTTTGAACACGCTGATGTCTATGGACTGTTGGTGCGCCTGTGCACGACATGAACCAGTTTGTCATGGACTGTTTATGCACCCGTGCACAATTATTTGAACCTACAGGTATTTGTTATGGAGTGCTTATGCGCTTTTGCACGTTGATTTGAACCTATTTGTCATGGACTGTTTATGGGCCTGTACACAATGATTTAAACCCGTTCGTTATGAACTGTTCGTTCGCCTGTGCTCAATGATTTAAAACAATTTGTCAAGGACTACTAGTGCACCTGTGCACAGCAACAGAAAACGATTAGTGAATTACGAATCCTTTTAAATTTTTATACTATTTTCGGTTATCATTTCACTTTGTGTTTTAACTTCATTTGCGAATTTTGCACTCCAATCTTCGTTAATTACAAATGTCATCCTGCAGAATTCTGGCCGGAGAGTTCGAGGGCTAGTGAAAGCTCTGTGCGTTAATTTTTGCTTGAATTTATCTTGTTTTGGATGTCTGAAATCGCGCTCGTAAGGTTTGAATTGCTTACACATGCGGGCGCTGTCTCAACACAGATGCTATGCCGCACAGGGATGAGTCAGAGGTGATCTTCGCTCTGCGAAGATGCGCGCCAGATTTATCTGTTGATCGCTAGGAAAGGAGAGGAAACTGTCAGTTGAGCTTTGATGTTAGATGTGAACACTCAGTTTTTGGTTTGGTATCAGCAAGGGACAAACATTTTGGAATATTATTATGAATCAGTAGAAGACTTATTCTGAAGAGAAAAAGAATTGATTTTTACATTGGTACGATGATATTTGTGAAGAATGGATAACAGGTAACGATTAAATTTGTTTTATTTGCAGCGGTGGTTCGATAATTCGTATTCTTGGTTCGTCACACATCCAGATCAGGAATCTTTTTTTCTTTTCATTTTTTTGTTAGGATTTATTAATCATTATGAGAGAAATGAATTTAAGAATTAGAGTTTCGAATTGTGTTTAAGGAGAGATTATACGTATGACGTTCAGTTTCTGTAAGTTGAAGTTTTGTGTTTCGTGATTTCTGTGAAAGTTAAAGTATTCTTGAAGTTTCATTGAATGCCATTAAGTCTAAGGAAACGACTCTGTAATTTAGTTCATTTAAACGACAGTCATTGTCCACATTCCAAGAATCGTTCCGTTTTCAATTATTTAAAAACTATTATGAAATAATTATGAACCATGAATGATAGCAATGCTTTTACAGTATGCATTGCACGTCTGAGTATCTCTGTAAGTAGATTTTGCAGCGCCGTTCGAGATGCGCTGTAGCTATGAGAGTAGTTGGCGCCCGGTTAAGATAAATTGTGTGGAGAACAGATTTTTTCTTTAGTTAAATTTCACAGGCACCAACTTTACTTTCGAAATAATCAGCTTTTCTTTATCAAAGTTCATAGTCAGATATTGTGATTACAGAGCATGATTTCCTTAAGATTCTCGCAGTTAGATTGATCTATGCATTCCCGCAGTTGAATTTTGTCACCAAAAGTTAGCGTTAAGCTACCTGCAGATTCAGATTGTTTCGCTTACTGGTCTAACCGAAACGCTAATACGTGCATAGTGTATTTGTGTTTTATTAAAATGCAAGAGGAGTCTTGAATGATAAATGGCATAGAATAGCTATGTATATCAAACTTCATAAAACTGAAACTGAATGTAATAAAACTCAATTATTACGAAAGACAGATGTGACGTTCTATTAAATACCATCCATTGAAACGAAAATATATAGTATTAGCGTTTCGCAATAATGTTTACTTCATATTTCAATGTGAATCAGTGTTCGGCTTTCTAGGCCTTCATCAGACTACTTATCACTACAAATACAGTCCACACATCATCAGAGAAAGATTCTGTCTGTACGAAGATCGTGATTTTCAAAGGTATGTGACCATATTACAGCTATTTACCTACATGAAAATCACACATTGCATTGTTTTACTTTGACACGGGCACGAAACAAGAAATATTCTGTTGTGATATACTGAATGTTTTGTACCAATATCAAATTAAGGCATGGCAATACGTGTTTTTCGTGTAGATATATTCGTAATATTGTGACAGGCATTTGAAAATAACCATATTTGTACAAATCGAAGCTCTTCCTGACGTCATGTGGACTATCTTTTAGTCATAAGTTATCTAATGATGGACTAGAAACCCAAAATCTAGTTCACAACAGAAATTCAAGTAAATGTTTTGTGGAACTGTTTATTTCACTTTGATATGTCTATGTCCCTCCAAGTGCCGACGGAATATCCCGTAAGATATCTTCTAACTTAAAAGGGAAGAAAATCCGCCATAATTTCTGGGCAGTGAGCGTGTATGGTCTTCATGTGGAGGTACACGGTTTGTTTACATTCCTCGGTTTATCTAACTTAGTTTACTTATATTCGTGACGACGACTGATGACATAAAGGAGAAGTGGCTTACTCGGATATGGGAAGGCTGGGAAACTTGCTTACTAATCACCAGTCCTTCTGTGCCGATGCTCTTTGCGAAGTATGACACAACCTGCGGCCCTCTGGACCCGATTCTGTTGGTGATAAAGAACATACTACCAAGAATAGCATAAGCTGGACAGTTTGTAAGAGAGAGATACACTGTCAGCCTATCATACTTTAGACAGTAGATTCACGCTAACAGTGGTTCTACTGGCTCGTTCAACATGCAAGTATTACGGAAAAGCTGCGTGAATTCTAATGGGAATCCCTCGAGGGAAGACGACGTTCTCTTCGAGAAACGCTAATGAGAACCAGAATTTGCAACAGACTGCGGAGCTGTTCTATTGCGACCAACCCAAATCTCTCTTAAGGACCGTGAAGACAAGATAAGAGAAATCGGGGATCGTACGAAATGATACATGCAGTCGTCTTTCCCTCGCTCCATTTGCGAGTAGAGCAGTAAAGGGAATGACTAGCAGTGGCACAAATAACCACCGTCCGCCGGGCACCGTATGTTGGTCTGCGGGGCATATATGTAGATGCAGATTTAATGGAGCTAGTAAATTACAGGATTGTAAGGTCTAAGGTCTGCTACTGAAAGTGTACTATAGCCTACGAACTTTGTTTTGTTGCCAACTATAAAACAAACTAGAGTTTAATAATCACTCAACGACAGTTTTGAGCTGAAAGTATCCGCAAATTGTCTGATGGATGGACATGTGAAAAGGCAATGTCATGGTAATCTTGCAGCTGTTGAAACTCTCACTGGTAACAAATATCGTTTCGATCCATCCAAAAAGAAATTAACACACACACACACACACACACACACACACACACACAATCTCTCTCCCTCTCTCTCTCTCACACTATCTATCTCTCTGTCTTGAGCACTGCTATTACAACTACTTCCTGCTGTGTTTCACAAACATAAATTTCAGTTTTAATTTACTGTAGACCTTGTAATAGAAAACAATCTGTGATTACGTGTTCTCTACCTGTAAGTGTTATTGACATACATTAGGTACAGTTGCTAGAGCAAATGAGCATATTTATCATCTGAAATACCATGTTTGACAAAGCCCTGATATATTTAATAGTTCTTTGAAGTGCAGTATTTGAAAATACGTATGTGTTTGAGCCACACTGATGGTGCATACCAACGTTCTGCTTCCACCATTGTCGGCATATCATGTCACTATCGATTACTGCGTCATAGTAGATACAGAGCTAAAAAATATTTAATTTCCAATGGGGTTTATCACAAATTATTATCGTTTTGTAAAATTTGTGAATATGCAAGTCACTACAATAAATTCAGATAAAATATCCTCACGTCAGGTTAGCAGACCATAGTTCCTTTGAGGGGTTTCCGCTAATAAACATCCACTGAACCACTGAAGTAATTTATCTAACGTACCATAATTTAGTTTGATCATTTATGAGTGAATTAATTGTTGTGTTGTTTCAAATGACTGACGTCGTTTCAAGAATATACTACAGTAGTGATTTTAGACATAATAATGCGCAGCTTTGCACTCATACAAGATACCTCCTGAGGTTTTGTAACCATTGATCAATATGTTTCCTTTGTTGGCAACTTTAGTTGTCAAGTGTGCTAAGCTGTCACAGTTCGAGTTGATGCTGGTGACGTGTAAACTCTTCACCCTAGTATAAACAGAAAACATTCGATACTGCTATTTTAGTTCTAAATAACCGGCATTCTTAGGATTTGTTTGGTATCGATTATAACTGGTTTCTTTGATTTTTCACTATTAAACGGGTAAAAAACCGGCATATCAATTTGCCAAAGCCGCAGTGCTAATTTCTTTATTTTGTTTTCAAATAAAACTTTTTTAAGGCAAGTAATGTTTATTCGTAAAATTTCTATTGCTTCAAAGTATAGGGTTATTATCAAATAATGGAAAAATGGTTTATGCTTGTAAGGGGTTCATTATGTAAGAGGTTTACTGTTCACTACCGTACTGGAGCAAATGTAATTTCGATGTATTGCTCACGCGCTGCCTGCGATATAAAGCATCTCTGCTGCAATAGAATCGCAGGTCAGAGCAGTGTCGGCATCAGTAATAATCGCTCGCTCCTACAGAGCAGTCGTAATAGTTCGTTGTTACGGAGAAGTCGTAGTAGCTCACCGCTACAGTACAGCTGCTAGACATGTAAGAGCAATAGCAGTCGCCGCTGGTGCAGCGCAGTTCATTGCCATGTAGTGTAAGGTAAACTTTATTATTCTTCCTCGCCATGCGCGTACTTAAATTTGTTGTCTGAGATGTTAACATGAATTTGTTTCAGTCTTTTTGTGATTTGTCAGCAATAATTAAGTCAGACATGTGATGTTCAGTTTTTTATGTAACGGTTTGCAGAAATGTTTTCAATAATAAGGTTTTTCAGAACATAATTTTTTTACCAGTCATTTACTTGAATTTAAATATTTTACAAATTTTCCCAGATCATAGTCATCTGTTGTTTAATAATCGGAGGACCAGCAATGCAGCTGTGTCAACAAGCAAAGTCAGTTTTTTTTTTCTAATAATGTAAATCGCAGACAAATTTTGTTCAGTAGTAGTAGATAGGTCAGCATTGCAGCATAGGAGCAGATATATAGACAGCGTTATCCGGCGACACCATCATGAGGTAAGAATTTTTCGGTTTATTCAGGCTGATTTCACAGGGCCATGACCTAGCGTTACTTACGTCCAAAATTTATCAGTTTCAATCCTGAGGCTATTTTCTACCGGAAATTTTTATGAACGGTAAGGTGACATGCTATTTCAAGAACAATGCCGACAGTTAGAAATGCGCAGCAAACACATTACATAAGAATTGATACAGCCCTGCTGAGACGATAACGTTCCTGTTGCCGTGTGACATGTTTGGTGCGGGCAAGGAGACTGGTTTCTGCTGCAGCTTGAACCACATATTTATGTTGATCTTTTGCATCTGTACCATCATTAAAATTTTTCAGTGTTTGTTCGGAGTCTGCATAAAGTACTGGATGTAATAGCAGCAAGAAACCGAGAATCGGTTATTTCAGAAACCGGTTACTTGTGATCAGTTTTAATAGTCAAGTTAGACTATAAACTAAAAAGAACTGTTGTCACCGAAAACCGGATGTTTCAGCGATAATCGCATTTGCAGGAGGACAGCCAGAGCGTCTGTTTTATTTTCGTTGCGGTGGGTGGAGCATTTGGGACAGGGATCCGTGTCAACGTCCGTGGAGGATCTTCGCAGGCTAGTGACTGTTGACAGGTATGGCCGCTCAAGTAGCCAGGGTATATTACTGCTTCTTCTGTAATGAGTGCCACTACCGTTTCCAGCATCTATGCGTCGATGGGCTTCATCAGCTGCTCGGCATATGCGTGAGAAGTTAGGTGAAATGGGACGATTGTGTGTTGGATTCTACTTCTGTAATGGAGGTGGTGAAGATCTGCAGAAATAAGGTTATATCCGTTACAAGATACGTTCCAGATATGTTGATGCACGGAGCATCATCTATTGCAAATGTCGCAGATAGTCCTTCAACTATGATTTTTTCTGTGGTGGACGTGATGTGTGTGACACCCGGAAGTTTGAAAAACGCGTCCATCACATGAATACTGGGACTCTACAGCGTAAACGATGTGAAATCGTCTTGAGGGTGCTCCATCGTCAACCATAACGCTGCGAGAGTTCAGCTTAGGACAGCACTACAGACATAGTAGGATTGCCACCTCTGTCACTACATCGACGTCCGCCCAGTACAGGTAATAAGGGGTAACTATATTTCTCCTTGACATCGTTGAGTACCTTTCGAAGAATTGTGCGTAGTGCTTGTCGGTTTGGGGATTCCGCAATCCAAATTAACGACGGAAACCTAGCAACGTCAGGTCGCTCGTACAATAAACGTGTAGAGTTCCGTACACTTTCCAAGGGCTAGACCATCCTCACTGAAAGTTTCTGGAGAGCTGAATATTTAAAAGCAGCGCCATTTACCTCATATCAGAGAATGACAGAAAAATTCTCTTTTCAGTTCTTCGTTTACTATAAGGACTGAGATCCGTACACAAGACCATTTGAGGGCGTCATAAAGCGTCTGCATCTGCGTGCTATGCGATGCGACAACGTCTGGAGTCGTTGTGTCATTTTCTCTGGAAGCTGTGCGCTTAGTTCTGAAGACAGAGAGCAACAATTTACGGCCCACTACCAGCATAAGTTTGGTACTATATAAAATCATGGCAGATATCCTGACATCATTAAGTATGTCTCACTAATGGCTGTATCTGTGTGTAATTCGTCTTGGCTGGGTTTTAGAAGCTTATGTTGCAAGGTGTAAGGTACCATGTGAAATGAGAAGGAGCAAAGAACCCTACTACCGCGTTCCTACGCATTTGTTGCCTGAACCACATCTGCTGTGTGAAAATGAAGTGACATGTGGGGCAGATTTCAAACGTGTCTTCAGCTTTATTAACTGTTTTTGACAGGCAGGAATTCACTGAAAATTAGCCCCCTTTCAGCAGGTTAAAAGGGTGTGGTTTTTTGGATGCATTTGACATAAACTTCCCTAACGATTTTCTTATACCAAGCTGTAGCTCCTAGAGGTTCACTGAAAAAGTCTGTTGCCTCAACGCCTTTCTTCCTCAGTAGTGTTTCAAGTGTGCCACTCTGCGTGCAAAAAAATCATATTCACGGAAGTCACTCTTGAGACCATTGTTTTGTAGAGTGCGAAACAGCATTCTTAGGAGTTTCAGTGCTGTTCACTCTTGGATTCAGTGAAGTGAACACTACATAATGGCCTGAAGTAATTGTACCAAATAATGTTGGAAGATTGCAGATCGCTAGCCACCCTGAGTGGGCAGTTGTAGCGAATCAAGACCACACGACGTATATCGATCGGTCACGGCCCAATCTAGATTATCCCATGCCCACTGTAATCACAACTGTCATTTCGTTGGGTCAACATGGGAACGCGCAAGAGTCATCTGCCACGGAACCTCATGTTCAGCGATGTGCACTGAATGGTGTACTACGGAACGTTTTTGCACCGGAATTGTATTCTGCTGTCAGATTGGCCACAGATCGTCGCCGATGGTGCTTTCACAGCGGGCAAGCCGCCGACGTCCACTTTATGTGATGAGAATGGACGTCCAGCATCTTGTCATCTAGTCAAGGTTTCACCGTCGTTCAAGCAATTGAGATAGATTGAAAGTCTTGTGTTTTGGCGCGAACAGCTTCCATGCTTGTATTCGTCCGCCCTACCACTTTCCACAGATTGAAAGGCGTCCTAATTGGCGTAAACGACATTTTGGCTAGATGTGTAAAAACGAAAAGTTGACGAATCGTAAAAATTTTGCTACAAAGGTTTTATTGTTTTAATGGCTTCATTTATGGTCCAATATGACTAAGTTTCCCCCTAGGCGGAGTTGTGAGTAAGTTGTGGGTGGTATTTTTGCGGTTTTACGGTTATATCTCGTGAAGGATTCATAATGTGGAAAACAACTGTCCTATAGAAGTCATGGGCATTAAATTCTGCATTTAGTGAGACCCGACACTTATTTTTTGGGCTACTCGTTCCCATATTAGTACTCATCAAAGTTGCACAGATTTTACGTATTTATGAAAAATTTTCATTTTAACTTCTAATTATTCGTAATATCATCTAAACAAACCAATCTATCAATAAAGTAGTTCATACAAAAGTTATAGAGAAATAAATTCTGCCTTAGATGAGATAAAAGTGAGCTTTGGACCACCCGTTTCCATATAGCTCCGCTTTAAAGCTGGACCATTTCTCAATGAAGACATTTTAAACTACAGTTCTTCAGTAAATGTTACTTATACTATATTAAACTTAGTAATATAGCACTATATTGTACCGGTCCCTTACTTAGTAAATGTAGTAATACAATAAAGTATTTAAATGGTAGAATATATAAAAAGATAAAATTAAAATATGGTTTCATATGGAATATAATGAAATCTATTAAACTGGTACGAAGATGGGCCATGATAAGAAACAGGGCTCTTTAAATCATTTAGTGTGAAACGTCCCCTTAGAAAAATTAATGAATTACTGTGCTGATAAACCTCTTACATTATTTGATTTTCAAACAGCTGAGCAAAACTGAACGTACTCAGACATTACTCTCTTTACTTATTCTGATCAACACTAAACTGACACACAATACTTTTTAGCGCAACGCAATCTGACTTTCAATAATCCCTACAAGAGAATGGCCCTGACTAACATTAACCTATACCTTTCACAAATCACTTACCTCACAAAAATCTTCGTTACTCGAACTACTGCAATACAGTGAGCGCCACTACTGTCAGCTAAATAAAAGATTCAAACTACTGAAGGCACTAACTACTGATAGGCATAGTTAGCAAATGAAAGATTTTCATAGAGAACAAACAACGTATTTACCTTAATAGTGTTCAAAAGTCATAATATATATAGCAGTTCATGACATCCAGTCTTACAAATGTACTGTCTCTGATGGACACACGTGCAGATCATCCGCTCTCAAATTTCCGCCATCTCTCTCCCCACATCCACCACTGCTGGCGGCTCACCTCCAACTGCGCAACGCTACGCGCTGTTAACAGCCAACAGCCCAACACTACAATAGCGAATATTACAACAATGCCACCCAGCCACAGACTGCACACAGCACAGCCAGTGATTTTCATACAGAGCGCTAGGTGGCGGTGTCGTTACCAATATAAAAACCTAAACAGCCTACTTACATAGCCCCCATGCTATGGGCAGTGGCCAATACAGATTTGGAAAAAATTTTCATAATTACAATAACAAAGAAATCAAATGCGCACACTTATTGATGCAATGTTGGTCAAAAGCTAAAATTTTCTCACAGTCCATAAAGACAGTCCTGATCATTCATCACAGTAAAATTGCAGTGTTTTTTTTCTCTAAGTCTGAGCAGTAAAAGAAAATGCACATGGAAGTAGTGGATTTACATGCAGTCTTGAAGAAGTAGTGTTGTCCTTCCAACGGAAAGACAGTGCTGACTCTTGACATGCAGACAGGTAATGGGTCACAACAGAGCAAACACACAGCAGAGTCAGTCGAAGTTTTGAAGAATATTGGTAGGTGGGTCATCACAGAGCAGACCCACTGTAGTCCTAGTAGAGATTACGGTATTGGTGGGCCACCAGAGGTGCAGACCCAGTGCAGTCCTTGTATAAATAATGGTATTGATGGGCCATCGAAGGTGCAGACCCACTGTAGTCCTTGTAGAGATGGCCAGGAGCCATCTGTTGCGACTGTGCAGGTGCACAATCACCATCAAAGAGTCTTGTGGACAATATAGCAAGTCCATGAACCACCACTTGTGCAATCCCAAAACTTTTTGGAATGTCCTTAGAACCAGCAATGGTGATAACCAGTCCCTTGCTGAATTATTAACACACGTCGAAACACTAACAGTCCCTACTTCTCACATATTGTCCATATACTATGACCAACAGAAACGTGTGCAGTGAAATGTAACTTACAAGTTACTTAATTTGATGAACTGGTGTCAATTACAATTTTGTAACATAAGAATACAATAAGAAAGGTACAAAATACATCATTAAAGAACATAACAATACAGACAACATTTGTAGTAATACAGGCTTTACAAAAGAATAGAAATAAACTGTGCATCAGTGTTACAGGAATTATGACATAAGTAAATAAATAAAAGATCAGAATAACTTTTGAAACATCAACTTCACGCGTGAGTATTAAAACAAAACAGAATAAATAATGTCTAAACATCTTTACACAGTAAATAACATATTATCAGAAAAATTCTACAACATAACTCTTATTAGCTAAACACATAAAGAACATGTGGTGTCACCGCCAGACACCACACTTGCTAGGTGGTAGTTTTAAATCAGCCGCGATCCATTAGTACATGTCGGACCCGCGTGTCGCCACTGTCAGTGATCGCAGACCGAGCGCCACCACAAGGCAGGTCTCGAGATACGGACTAGCACTCGCCCCAGTTGTACGGACGACTTTGCTAGCGACTACACTGACAAAACCTCGCTCCTTTGCCGAACAGATAGAATAGCCTTCAGCTAAGTTCATGGCTACGACCTAGCAAGGCGCCATTAGCCTTACATAGCAATTGATACTTATCGTATAAAGCATGTCTCATCAAGAAAGATGTATACAGCAAGGATGGATTAAAGTTAAGTATTCCAAAAGCTACGTACTTTTCTTTATAGCATTCATTACGTATCCTGTTTCAGACCTCACGCCATCCTTCGTGTGTTTATAGCATGCATTGCGGTCCCCTCAAATCACACTGTGTCGGCACTTCTGTCGACACATCAGAACACATAAAGGAAAAACACAAATACACAAGAGTACACAAAGACATAGCAGAATAACACAGGAGGAAAGAACAGGGTTTGTTTTCAGTGTAACATTTGGTACTGCAGTCCAACCCAAAACGTCATTCCATAGATCTTTCGTCTTATTTCAACATTTGTTTCCACAAAAAAAAATCCTATCCAAGCATGCTTTCTGTATTCATATGTTCACATATTTCTTACCTCATTATTTATTTTCCATTATCTTACCTCATCATTTATTTCCAAGAAAACCCTACCTAAACCTGTTGTCGCTAAACCCTAATTTTTGTTCATATCCTCTTTCAAAATACTTTTTTGGCCAAACCATTTTCTTATAGCTTCTCAATGCATTTCTTCCAATTCATCATAGTGAGTTTCTTATATAGTCTACCCCCTCTTAAGCTAACTTAAATCTACTGAGCTCATATATTAAACTAAGGGACGAGGCAATGCAGCAGCACAAAACAATTAACACAAACAGCAATGACAAAGAAATACGAATTGGCAAAGCAAGCAGCAGTATATACAGGGTGAGTCACATAACGTTACCGCTGGATATGTTTCGTAAACAACATCAAATACTGACGAACCGATTCCAAAGACCGAACGTGAGGAGAGGGGCTAGTGTAACTGTTTAATACAAACCATACAAAAATGCACGGAAGTATGTTTTTTAACACAAACCTACGTTTTTTTAAATGGAAGCCCGTTAGTTTTGTTAGCACATCTGAACATATACACAAATACGTAATCAGTGCCGTTTGTTGCATTGTAAAATGTTTATTACATCCGGAGATATTGTAACCTAAAGTTGACGCTTGAGTACCACTCCTGCGCTGTTCGATCGTGTGTATCGAAGAGCACCGAATTACGTAGGGATCCAAAGGGAACGGTGATGGACCTTAGGTACAGAAGCGACTGGAACACCACATTACGTCCACATGCTAACACCTATGTATTGGTCTTTTTCACTGACGCACATGTACATTACCATGAGGGGTGGTGTACACGTACACACGTGGTTTCCGTTTTCAATTACGGAGTGGAATAGAGTGTGTCCCGACATGTAGGGCCAATAGATGTTCTATATGGTGGCCATCGTTTGCTGCACACAATTGCAATCTCTGGCATAATGAATGTCTACACGCCGCAGTACATCTGGTGTAATGTCGCCGCAGGCTGCCACAATACGTTGTTTCATATCCTCTAGGGTTGTAGGCACATCACGGTACACATTCTCCTTTAACGTACCCCACAGAAAGAAGTCCAGAGGTGTAAGATCAGGAGAATGGGCTGGCCAATTTATGCATCCTCCACATCCTATGAAACGCCCGTCAAACATCCTGTCAAGGGTCAGCCTAGTGTTAATTGCGGAATGTGCAGGTGCACCATCATGCTGATACCACATACGTCGACGCGTTTCCAGTGGGACGTTTTCGAGCAACGTTGGCAGATCATTCTGTAGAAACGCGTTGTATGTTGCAGTGCTCTCCGATACACACGATCGAACAGTGGAGGAGTGGTACTCAAGCGTCAACTTTAGATTACAATATCTCCGGATGTAATTAACATTTTACAATGCAACAAATGGCACTGATTACATATTTGTTTATATGTTCATATGTGCTAACAAAACTAACGGGGTTCCATTTAAAAAAACGTAGGTTTGTGTTAAAAAAACATACTTCTGTGCATTTTTGTATGGTTTGTATTAAACAATTACACTAGCCCCTCTCCTCACGTTCGGTCTGTGGAATCGGTTCGTCAGTATTTGATGTGGTTTACGAAATATATCCAGTGGCAACGTCAGGTGACTCACCCTGTATAAATTAGCAGAGCAAATGCAACATTACAACTAATATGAGCCAATAAGTAGCAACAAGAAAAATAAGTCAGTAGTAAAACTGGCTTAACACAGTAATACAAAGTGAAATTTAATAGCACTATGCCTGGCAAGCAGTAGCAGCAAATGCAATAACTTTTATCTAATCATGACAAAGCTCAAGCAGAAAAAAACATTACAGTAAAAATGGCCATGTCTAATACCTATGTCACACCTTAACATTAGAGTGATGCATCACGAGAACTTACTCTAGTAAACAAGTTACCAAATCGTAAAAAATTATTTATACAATTCCTGTGAAGGGAAATGTCTATTTATGTTCCCTCGTTTTCTTGGAAGTACATCATAAAATTATTATTTACTGGATTTGTAGGCATAAAATAACTATATTAGTACATCTATTAAATTTTATTTTAACTAATGCTGCTGTGCAGCTAGAAAGTAGATATTAAACAAAATGAGCAATCCCTCAACTACAAAGACAATAGATGTAAAATGTTTGTCATCATTTCATTAGGCATTTTAGTAAATATCATAAATTATGAGCTCCACAGTGTAATCATATCTTTTCAAGTTTGAGCGTGTCGTATTTGCGATGCTTTCTATAAAGAAATGTCAATAGTGAGGATAATGGCCTCCTTTTTTCTCCACCTGTGCCTCTGAAAGGCACACACTAATGGCTTTTTTCCAGGCGACTGTCGTGCAGCTGGGTGCCCACAACGCATTACGTGAAGGTGGTCACTTAACTTTCTTACCGAAATATTTACGACGCCTGTTTGCACTACAGTGACAGTCTCATATAAAAATTTCACAGGTCGAGAATTTGCGTTGCAAATGTGTAGAAACAAAATCCTATAAATATAACAGTGTCCAAAAGATTTTCGTCGGCATTGTGATACATTCACGCATTTACATGCATTTCGTAACTCTTAAAGTACGATTCTTGCTTTCCAACATCCTTTTTTCACAAATCAGAGTTCCTAGCCACTATTCATTATTCCTTACCTTATTACACATGTACATATTCGTCGACACTTCTTCAATATTTCATCATAATAAATACATAGCATAATCAAATTCCTCATATAGCATCAGCTTATTGATCATAAACATACCTCAACAGCATAATACACGTCATCATCGTAATAATAGCATCATAAAAATTCAGCCAAATCTCAAAATCGTCTTAGTTTCCTCCAATAATTTCAAAACCTAAATAAATTCTCTGCTCATTTCAATAGTGTCATCTACCTCAAACGTACTATAAAAATCATGATCCCATACCAAATACATCATTCAAAGCTCTCATAGTATCACAATGGTTCCGAAAAAATATGAACAGTTTTCAAAGTACAGACAAAATACAATTTCTTAAGCGTGAAGTTATCCAACTCTGTAATTGTGTAAACATGTGTCACTGATGTAGTAAAAAAAATGTTTGTCTCTCAGTTAAATGATCAGATAGCTGTATAATTTATGTGTTAAAGAAATATGGTACCGATATGTAAAGTTGTATAAGCAAATACCATATTAGCTAGGGCTCCTTGTGCTTGCCAGACACATAGTACACAATGTAGGCATGTACTCTCTGAGGATTAATGTAATTATACCCTCAGGTGTTACGGATTATAGAAATGGAATGAAATGTATCACGGAAAACCTTTGTATCATTGTAAATCAAAAAACTTTAAAAATAATTGTTTGAAGTCCAAATTAATCAGTCAAATGCGTGTCCTGTAGCGCTAAATGTGCGTCTTGTTGTAAGATAATTCTGTGGAAGTGTCGTAGTTATCGTCCTCTGTAAGCAAAGTTCTGCTGAAATCAATGTACTTACCTCATCATAAACGAAAGTGAAATGCTTTGCATACATATATCGTAGTTATTACGTACCTTACTGTGATCAGGAAAGTACTATAATGTAACGTATTGTTGTGCTACGAAAAAGGCTGTCTCATTGTAGCTATACCACAAAAGTTACTACTAAAACATGTTTTACTTTCCAGAATAATACAGAAAAACTGTGCAGATATAAAACAGATACACCGCAAAAGCGACCATTTAAATTGTGTCACATACTAGTAGCTTCGTGATATAATCGTGTAGCTATCAAAGGATCCCAGTACTAACTCATCTTTACTCTCACAGAAAGTACTTCAAATAAAGAATTTATTTTCAAGTAAACCAAAATGTTGCATTAAAATCTCATTAGCAGTGTATGTTCTAAGTATGTGAGCCTTATAGTCGGTACGTGATCGTGCAACTAACAAGCAAGAAAGTACAAATAACAACACTGTGTCGTCTGTTCACTATAACAATGCGTTCGTAATTTCTGTTTGAATAAGATCTCTTGGTTATTGACTGGATATTTAACTTCAAACATTGTTGCATGTTAACAATTTCTAAGTCTGACAAAGCATTCTAGTCACGTGGTGAAAAGTTTTATGGCAAAGACAAAGTTAAAAAGCTGATTATCTTTCAATAAACGGTTTTACATGTGAAATATGATGTAAACCTTTAGTCTTCCTAGTACGCAGAGTTCCCCAGCTTCAACGGAATTATCATGTGGTATATGGTACATCGGTAAAGAATGCTCAAATTTTTCTCAAGGTTAGCGACCATGTTATTTTTCTCTGAGACAGCCGGCGCACGTGGCTGCCTGTGGTGCGAGTCATTGTCTGTCTCTTTGTTGGCGCGCGTCGTTATTGGGATTAGGAGACCTAATTTCTACAAATTCACCTTGTCAAGAGGGCCCTGCCCTGTTTGAATCCCACCAGTTCTGATGCAATTCAGTTCTGTCGTTTTGTCGGTAGTTTACATAGTTTCTTGTTTGTCAGTCACGTGGTGGAGAATTTCTCCCTGAATCGTAACTGCGTGCTGGACCGTTGCGTCTGAAGTTATTCTGTCTCCCTTGATAATAATTATTTTGGTTCCCATATTGTCTGTTTCTTTGATTGTCTTTGTGATAGTCATTACCGCGGAGAGGTGATCTTTCCCTGTAATTATTACTACTCTGCCCACGGTTGTCATACGGGTGGTGTCTGTTTAGGTCACGATTTGTGTTGTGAGAATAGCCTTGTCGTGTCCATTTCTTTCATCACGTAATTGCGACGGATGTGACTTGTAATTGTTGTGTTCCTGTTTCGCGTTCTGCGATTGTCAGTGTCAATTTCTAATTCTTGTAAGAGTCCCTGAAAAGCTTCAATGTCGTCTTTGCAACGTCCTGCCAAAATAATATGTCGTAAATGTTCAGGTAATTTGATTAAGCAAATGCGGATGAATTCTGAGGGGCTGTATGGGTTTGACAGGTATTGATTCTTGTGCAACATGTCTCCAAAATATTTCACAGGACCGGAAAATTTACATCGTTCGAAATGTTTCAGCATTATGATGCTATGTTTTACTCGGTCTTGTGTAGCTTGAGACCAAAATGCTGAGGGGAAGGCATGATAAAATTCTCCTTCACTGTGGCAATCGTGAATGACCGATCAGATTCTCACAGCTGGTTCATTCTCTAAGTAGCCACACATAAATTCTAATCTGTGCTCTAATGACCAGTTGGGAGGAAAACAATGATAGAATTGATGAAGCCACGCTAGTGGATGAATGTCGTTGCCGGAATTCTTAAATGTTTTGAATTTACGTGTAGTAATAAACAGCTTATAGTCAAAATCATCATGTCGGCGAGTCGCATATCGGTCATTGTTACTTCGCTTCGGCGGTTCCATCTCAAAATTCGGTGTACCTTGACAATTTCTTTCATAATTTCCGAATTACTCCGTGGTATTATTTTGTGGCTGTTCCTTATTTCTACGTACCTCTTCCCGTATTGGAGCATGAGTGTCCTCTAAAATATGTAATTCTTGTATTACCTGTGTCAGTTGATCTTGTACTTCCCGGATTTCTCTTTGGTGTTGCGTATTAATTTGATTCTGATTTTGTTTGAATTTCCTAATTTGTTTGCACTCTTCTGTGTCATTAAAGACTACCGGTTTTGTGTCATTCAGATTATCATCTACCTTCGTAGATAAATTATTTAGCTGATCCGAAAGTTCGACTACTTTCTCTGATAATAAACTAATTTCATCCATGTGTATTTCTGAACCAATTTTCAGAGTATCTACTATGTCCTTTAAGTTTTCCTGAGTTTTTGCAAGTAGCGTAACCGAATTGGTAGATGCAACTGAGTCAATTTTAGCCCACAAGGTCTCATGATTTTCATGAACAATGGTTTGCAGTTCCTTTATGGCTGCTTCGTGATTCCGTAATGCATTTTCATGCCGCGAAAAAATCGGTTGAAAATGCTCAAAAATTTGTGTTTTTACGTCATTACAGACTTTTTGACATTTCGATTCAATGTTATGTAGCTCAGTAGTTAAATCTTCAAGTGTTTGTTCAAGTGTGGTGTCTAACTTCCGAAGATTTTGTTCCATTGCGTCTAACGTTTGAAGCTTTTGCTGTGTTTGTCTCTGATTTTGTTCCATTGTGTCTAACTTTTGAAGCTTTAGCTGTGTTTGTCTCTGATTTTGTTCCATTGTGTCTAACTCTTGAAGCTTTTGCTGTGTTTGTCTCTGATTTTGTTCCATTGTGTCTAGCATTTTAAGCTTTTGCTGTGTTTGTCTCTGATTTTGTCCATTTGTTGCATTAATTGCAATAATAATGTATTAGTGTCTGGAATCTGTTTCTCTATGCTTTTTGGCAAGTGCATCTTCAACGGCAACATTCACATTTCGACAAGCAGAAAATGTGCCTTGACTCATTTGAGAAAACTGTGAGGACCCAAAACCTGAGTCTACAGTATTTGCAATATTGTGTTCTGTCATTTCGGATTCCTGAGACGAGCTGTTGCCGACCGATCAATCGATAACGCTTCCCTGTTCACTACTTGTTTCACTGTCTACACCATTATTTGCCGCCCACTCCATTTCCCTATGCACAATTACCAAATTACTACTTCGAATGTCTGTTAATACATTACACAGTATTGCTGATAAGCTACGCTCGTCCTCACTATTATTTCTTAGTTTACTTTGGAGCCTAGTGTTACGTTTTTCACACGCCATTATTGTCACAATACTTCACACGATAACACAGAAAAGCACAATTTGAAGCAAATTAAGAAGACACATTAACATAGCATTGAAAATAATATCTAGTTCATTGCAAGCGCAGCTGCGAAATACTTGGTGCAAATCTACATGCATGCCACAACTGTTTTACTGTACAACAATGAAAGACACCAACTACAAAGGAGACTCTCTCTATGATTACGCACTAGCAATAAACAATAGCTACACTAATTACACAAACTACAAGAAAAAAATCAGAAGATTCCAGTGAGGTATCCTCGGCTAAGGGTCGACATATGAAACGTCCCCTTTGAAAAATTAATGAATTACTATGCTGATAAACCTCTTACATTATTTGATTTTCAAACAGCTGAGCAAAACTGAACGTACTCAGACATTACTCTCTTTACTTATTCTGATCAACACTAAACTGACACAATATTTTTAGCGCAATGCAATCTGACTTTCAATAATCCCTACAAAAGAATGGCCCTGACTAACATTAACCTATACCTTTCACAAATCACTTACCTCACAAAAATCTTCGTTACTCGAACTACTGCAATACAGTGAGTGCCACTACTGCCAGCTAAATAAAAGATTCAAACTACTGAAGGCACTAACTACTGATAGGCATAGTTAGCAAACGAAAGATTTTCATAGAGAACAAACAATGTATTTACCTTAATAGTGTTCAAAAGTCATAATATATATAGCAGTTCATGACATCCTGTCTTACAAATGTACTGTCTCTGATGGACACACGTGCAGATCATCCGCTCTCAAATTTCCGCCATCTCTCTCCCCACATCCACCACTGCTGGCGGCTCACCTCCAACTGCGCAACGCTATGCGATGTTAACAGCCAACAGCCCAACACTACAATAGCGAATATTACAACAATGCCACCCAGCCACAGACTGCACACAGCACAGCCAGTGATTTTCATACAGAGTGCTAGGTGGCGGTGGCGTTACCAATAGAAAAACCTAAACAGCCTACTTACAAGTGATGATTGTATTTCATAATTACAAAAATTATAGTGAAATGTATGAAGATGAAAAGGGGAAAAAAAGTAGGTATACAAATTTTACAGACGTCGATGTCTGACAGTCGTTGGGCCACTTTGCTCCTCAAATTCTGCAATTTCCAGTTCTGAGTCCGTCGCCCCGTTACTCGGCTCCTCAAAGTCTATAATTTTTTGTCGACGCTTATGTTTAGTGCAGTTCTCCGTCAATTTCATTTGGTTGGAGAGAGCTAGTGAAAGATTCGCCTCGCAGTTGGCACAACTCAATGAGCACATAATCCCAGCCTTCCGACACTCATAACCACCTGTAAACACATTGCTGCATTTGCAGTAAATTGTGGAAAAAAGACACTGTGGAGCTGGTTTCTTGGAGGTAGGAACGGGGATCAGGACCAAACTCTGAAGCCTGTCATCCGAATAGCATCGGATCTACCTGGTGTGATGTTAAGTCCCATAGTGCTTAGAGCTATTTGAGCCTACCTGGTATCCTAACCATATCTGTACTTGTAGCTAAGTTTTCAAGAAATGTTGGCGGGCTGCTTCGGATGTTGCTGGTAGGGATGCCAGACTGAATTTGAATTTCTCGAGGGCTTTGGAAAACAGCTCGAAGATTTTTTAGCCAGTACTGCGAAAGGAGAGTACTGTCTCTCAGTGCTGACCAACTGATATGACAATGTCAATCCCATACTGGTTCAAATGGCTCTAAGCACTATGGGACTTAACATCTGAGGTCATCAGTACCCTAGACATAGAACTACTTAATACTAACTAACCTAAGGACATCACACACATCCGTGCTCGAGGCGGGATTCGAACCTGCGACTGTAGCAGCAGCGCGGTTCCGGACTGAAGCGTCTAGAACCGCTCGGCCACAGCGGCCGGCAATCCCATACTGGTCTTGCAGCCTTTTCTTCAGAGATTTCTCTCTTACTTTTGGGCTAGGGAAATCCGTCAGGTCCTCTTTTAAAGAAAACTGGCACTTACCTTCCATGCTCTCAATGTAGTTGCAAACATATTGTAAATAGGTAGTGATGTCTTCATCCTGGAGTCTATCTTTGATGTTTGTTGAACGTGCAGGTAAGAAAAAATCTCTCAAGAGGTTCTATTGGTATCTCCTCTCGTCAGCAATCGTATCATTTTCCGATCAGGATGTCACTTCTTCCGCCCACTGTTCTTCCCAGCCAGCAGCAGTTTTCAAGACACTGTTTCGAAATTCTCTAGTGGTTACGGTACTGACAGCAAACAGCCGACAAATATTCAATCTCAGACGTTTGGAAGTTAACTCATCATTGGCACCGTGATTTTTTTATGTTGTTTCAAAACTGAACACTAGCTGACCTGATTGGACTCGACGTGCAGCTCCACTTCCACTGGCTTTCTCTGCGGCAACCGCATTTTTTTCCTTGGTGTAAAATTTATGACACAAGACCTGATGTTTTGCGGTATCACGTGTTTCAAAAAGAGCATCCTTTCCATTACGTCTCTTCTTACTGCACTGCAACAAAATTCTGATTCCGCTTGCATTCACAGCCATTCCGTCATTCTTCTCTATTGTATTTTCACACACAGGACACAGATCCGTCAAATTTTCATCTGCTTGTTTCCAACAAACAACAAAATTAATTTTAAATTTCAAATTTTATTTACGTAATATATTACTGTATTTATAAATACAAGACTAATAATGGAGTGCTGTAGTATTATGTTTTATCCTTTACCTAAATTCATTTCGAAACAGGTTGCAACCAAAATATTCCCTACTCTTCCTCACAATCAATCTGAGTTGGTTCAAATTAAAAGTGGAGCTGTACAGAAACGAGTGGCCAAATAAATTCACTTTTAGCCTCATCGAATGCCGACTTTATTCCTCTATAACTTTTGAATGGGCTACTTTATTGACAAATGGGTTACCAAAAAGTAGAAGTTAAACAAATTTTTTTCACAAAGACGTGATATTTGTCGAACCTTGACGAGCACTAGTACGGAAAAGGGTGGTTCAAAAATTACGTATCTGGTCTCAATCAATGCAGAATTCAATGCCCTACAACATTTAGTAGGACCGTGTCATCGATGTTTTGAGTCCTTTATGAGATATAACTGCAAAATCGCAAAAATACCTATTTTGGAGGTACATTTTTACCCTCCACCACTTAAGCACAACTCCGGCGAGGGGGAACACCTAGAACAGTCGTTTTGGGCCACAAATGAAACCATCACAACAATAAGACCTCTTGTAGCAATTATTTCTGATTTGAATTTTAAGCTTACTGTGGCCTTTTTCATCATTGTATTGGTGCGCGCTGCGACAGTCACTTGTCAGCCTTATACGTCTGCAGTGACCTGTCTGTCTGCTAACGTGGTGCATCGCCGGGCAGGAAGTGCAAGGCATACATCGAATGGACGAGCGAGCTTCGCCAGGCTACAGCCAATTACGATGTTAGAGAGCGAGTATATTTCGGTTTGCAAGCCGCGTGGTCACAGCACAAAGGGACGGTCTGCTGTTGACCCTGCTGCTGTGAGGACTGGTCGTGGCGTTTCGCCAAGTAGCAAAGACATTTGTCTTGTGATAATGAAATGAGCACATTCGACCGATTTCTTTTTGGGCTTATGGTGAGATCGTTGCTGCCTTTGGTTATTTGCTCTGCATTTAAGTTCTTGTAAACACGTGGCCTTTTCGATCATGGAGAATCAGACTTCTTTCCCCGACACATTTTGCTATCGTATTTGGCGTGAGGAATGGTACGCCTTTATTCATACACTACTGGCCATTAAAACTGCTAAACCAAGAAGAACTGCAGGTGATAAACAGGTATTCATTGGACAAATATATTATAGTAGAACTGACATGTGATTACATTTTCACGCAATTTGGGTGCATAGATCCTGAGAAATCAGTACCCAGAACAACCATCTCTGGCAGTAATAACGGCCTTGATACGCCTGGGCATTGAGTCAAGTAGAGCTTGGATGGCGTGTACAGGTACAGCTGCCCATGCAGCTTCAACACGATACGACAGTTCATCAAGGGTAGTGACTGGCGTGTTGTGACGAGCCAGTTGCTCGGCCACCGTTGACCAGACGTTTCCAATTGGTGAGAGATCTGCAGAATGTGCTGGCCAGGGCAGCAGTCGAACATTTTTAACACATCTGCAATGTAACGTCCACTGTTCAAAGTGCCGTCAATGCGAACAAGAGGTGACCGAGACGTGTAACCAATGGCACCCCATACCAACACGCCAGGTGATACGCCAGTTTGGCGATGACGAATACACGCTTCCAATGTGTGTTCACCGCGATGTCGCCAAACACGGATGCGACCATCGTGATGCTGTAAACAGAACCTGGATTCATCCGAAAAAATGACGTTTTGCCATTTGTGCAACCAGGTTCGTCGTTGAGTACACCATCGCAGGCGCTCCTGTCTGTGATGCAGCGTCAAGGGTAACCGCAGCCATCGTCTCCGAGCTGATAGTCCATGCTGCTGCAAACGTCGTCGAACTGTTCGTGCAGATGGTTGTTGTCTTGTAATCGTCCCCATCTGTTGACTCAGGGATCTAGACGTGGCTGCACGATCCGTTACAGCCATGCGGATAAGGTGCCTGTCATCTCTACTGCTAGTGATACGAGGCCGTTGGGATCCAGCACGGCGTTCCGTATTACCCTCCTGAATCCACCGATTCCATATTCTGCTAACAGTCATTGGATCTCGACCAACGCGAGCAGCAATGTTGCGATACGATAAACCACAATCACGATAGGCTACAATCCGATCTTTATCAAAGTCGGAAACGTTATGGTACGCATTTCTCCTCCTTACACGAGGCATCACAACAACGTTTCACCAGACAAACCGGTCAAGTGCTGTTTGTGTATGAGAAATTGATTGGAAAGTTTCCTCATGTCAGCACGTTGTAGGTGTCGCCACCGGCGCCAACCTTGTGTGAATGCTCTGATAAGCTAATCATTTGCATATCACAGCATCTTCTTCCTGTCGGTTAAATTTCGCATCTGTAGCACTTCATCTTCGTGGTGTAGCAATTTTAATGGCCAGTAGTGTACTTACAACTTCTTTTGAAAACTTCGTGATCGATATACACTTCTAACTTAACAATCCAAACTCTTAAATGACTTATCGCAATGCTCTTCCACTCGTAAGACTATGTATCAGGAAATAAAAACAATAAAAATATTTTCTAATATCCTCTTCCCCATCTATAGAGTCGAGACGTACAAGCGCCAAGTCTGTTGAATTGTATTTATCTGTGAAGGATGTTATGCTACATACGAATGTTGATCGTTGTAGTGGGATCTTACGAATTTATCGTCCTCTTCCAAGGTCTTCGTTTAATGAATCTTCCCCCGTGTTTTTCAGTGCTCATTCAAAAACTACGTTTTCGAAATGTACTCCATTCGTTTTTAATTGTATGTAAATCTAGGATAAAGCAGCTTACGCTAAGCTGTGATCAGAACCGTGTTATGTACGAATTATGAGCTATATTGGTAACTATGCCAATGTGAAACTTCTAGACACTTGCTGGTGAGACGTAGTAATCGAGATACTCTGTGCTACCACAGGAATTTAGAGATTTTCATATTATTAGATAGCGTTGATCAAAAGTGGCAAAAAAGCATTGCACAAATTTTGTCTATCAGATACAGTTTATTTACATAAATATTCAGTATAGCTATAAGTCCGACGGCAGGAATATGACTTTCAGTTCTGTTTTTCTTAACTCTGATTAACCCCCATTTTTCTTTCGTTACCCTTTGCGAAAGCCTTTGCACCTCCAAAACTTCCGTTAATCACAGTCATTGTGCTTACTTACATGTGGGCCAGATTTCATATAAAGGTATAACATTTAAGGCATAAATCTCTTACGAACTCCCAAGTTAAATTATTTAAAGGAGGGCAGGCTTTTGAGATACTCAAGACAGTCGACCAGCTTTGCCGTTTCGACTATGCTCGTTCCCCGGCGCCAGGCCATAACAACCTGTCCTTTGTCAAAGTCGCTTGTGTGAGTGGATTTCCCCATTTGCGGTCCATATCGTCGCTAAAATGTTTCCCCATTCCCCTCTGCCCCGCTTACGTGGTTACCTTATAACCTCACTTGCCTGCATAGATGTCAGATATTCAATCTCGCGGTGGAAGGTGGACTTAATGTGGGACTCAACACCGTAATTACTCCGCCTCTATTCTTCTGTATTTGTCCCACTGTTTCTCCCATCCATTTCCAATATGTATCTCTCCGGTTTTAATAATTTTCTCTTTAAAAAGCGATGGTTCAAAATATCAAATCTGGTAGTCCGTATTAACTGGAAGATTTTTTGTTTTAGATATACCTAGTGCTTATTTTCTACAAAACTGAAGAATATTACTTTTTATATGAAAAGACGACGTGACAGAAGAAAAAACTGGGTTCGATATGGAAGAGATAGTAGATCTACTTTTAGAGTTAGAATTTAAAAGAGCTTTGGAAGACTGGATATCAAATAAGACAAAAGGGATATATAACGTTCCATCGTTTGGAGAAAGAGAAACTAAACGACAATTCAAGGTGGTGTTTCGGTTCTATGAGACAGGCTGTATACCATCAGACGTTCACGAAAAATATCATCCACATAACTCCGAAGATGGCAAGAGCAGGTAAGTGCGAGAACTGTCGCACAGTCATCTTAACAGCTCAAGCATCCAAGTTGCTGACAATAATAATGGACAGGACAATGGAAAAAAAGTTGAGAATTTTTTAGATGGCGATGAGTTTGGCTTTAGGAAAGGTAAAGGCACAAGAGAGGCACTCCTGACGTAGGGCTTGATAATGAAAGCAAAACCGAAGAAAAATCAAAACACATTCACAGGACTCGTTTACCTGGAAAAAGCGTTCAGTGATGTAAAATGGTGCAATATTTCCGAAATTCTGACAACAAAGGGATAAGCTGTAGGGAAAGACGGGTAATATACGATATGTACAAGAATAACAAGATTGGAAGACCAAGAACGAAGGCTTAGTTCTGACGATGACGTGTGTACATGTAGGAGGATTTTAAAGTCTAACATGTGCTGAAACGAAATCTTTTATAGTACCACTTGATAATGATCCAAAGACCGAAACTGCAATAATGAGTGAAATAAATAATTTCTAAAATCAACAGCGACCATTAGGACTTAAAAACGAATTGAGAACGAAGTGCTGGGATTGAAAAGGATGTAAAGCAGGGACGCAGTCTTTCTCTTTACTGTTCAGTCTACACATCTAAGAAGAAATGACAGAAACAAAAGAAGCGTTCAAGAGTGGGATTATCATTCAGGGAGGAAGGATATCAATGATAGGGTTTGCTGACGTCACTGCTTTCCTCGGTGAAGGTGGAGAATTACAGGAAATGTTGAATGGAATGAACAGTCTAATGAATAAGAATATGGACGGAGAGAAAAAGTGAGTAATGAAATGAAAGAAATGAGAGTAGCGGGTAGCTTAGCATCAAAATTACTGATTACTAATTAGTCGAAGTTAGGGAATTGTGCTACCATGGAAGCAAAATAACCCATCACGGACGACGCAAGGAGGACGTAGAAAGCAGACTAGCATTGCAAAGAGCGCATTCCTGGCCAAAAGAAGCCTACTAACATCAAACATGGGCCGTTTTCTGAGGGAGTAATTCCTGAATATATTCGTTGGTGCACAGCGTTGTATGGTAGTGAATCATGGATTGTAGTAAAGGCGGAACCGTAGAGAATCGCAGCATTAGAAATATATTGCTACCGTGGAATGTTGAATAATAGGTGGGCTGGTAGGGTAAGGAATAAGAAGATTCTCTGCAGATTTCCAGAAGAAAGGAACATATGGAAAACACCTACAAACGGAAGAGACTGGATGATGGGACAAGTCTCAAGACATCTGGGATTAACTTCCATGGTACTAGAGGGTGCTGTAAAAGATAAAAATCGTGGAGAAAGACAGAGGTTGTAAACATCCAACAAATAAATGAGGATATTTGGTGCCACTGGCATCCTGAGATGAAGAGATTGACACATGGTTATATATATAAACCTGTGCCAACCTCTTCGTCTCAGGATAGCAGTGGCACCCAATATCCTCAATAATGAGTATATTTGGTGCCACTGCTATCCTGAGACGAAGAGGTTGGCACAGTTTTATACATGACGTTACAATCTGAAATCCCTGATACTGGCATACACTGTCGAATGGTGTTGTATCACCGTTTTAACGACTATTTTATTTTTAATGCAGATAACAGCGTGAGATGGATGCCGTGTAAATCAATCATTTAAATCAGTTTAGGGTGTTACATGTTCCGTATATTATATCTAGATTAATCGCTATGGTGTGAAAGTGTCATGTTAACGAAGTTTACACATTTTTCATAAGAAAACATATCTGTTCTTCTGAATGCTTCATATTTGCACAATTTGTCACTGACTACGAAGATCTATTAAAAAATTCTTTTGTCGAACAGATATATCTTTCAGAGATAAATACTTATACTTTATATTTGAAGCTGCTACTGGTATCTGTGAGAAATTTTGTTTCTATAGGTAGATGGTCAGAGTTGATGAATTTGTATTTGAGTTCTTTCCGTCGGTAAGATAGATTCACAAGAACGCTGTGCACGTCTTCTTCCGTTTAATATTGCTTTTGCAAGTAATCTGTTATCAGGTATATTTCGCGTTATTTATGATAATATATTTTCTCTTTCTTTGTATATGAATGTCGTTATTACGTGGTGGGCTTTTCTCAATATTAATTGCTAATTTGGTTATTAGTTTCATTTTGATTTTTTCTTTGATTTGAATTAAATTGCTTGTTGTAAGACTGTTTTTCAATGAAAGTTAATCCTTAGCAGAATCATTAATAACGTTAATAACTGTAAGAGACACCGATCTTGTAACATGTTACATGTAAGTTGAAAAATGAAATAAAATTGTTTAGGTTCTTGCCTCGGCTAAACGTTTCTGCTCAAACATGTGATCTCTGATTATTATTTGCATTTGCCCACACACGGGCGAGAGAATAATTTCTTATCATTTTCTTTTGTATGCATTGTAGGCTCGGGATCTCGGCTGTTAAACTGAAAATCAAAATCTTAAAGCTACGTCTTCCGTTGCAGCGGCTGGCGGCTGTGGAAGAAATGTGTATTATAATTGAAGCGGGCGAATAATTCGCTTCCGTTAGTTTCATAATTTAAAACTGTCACTTAATGCCTGCTGTGGCTGCAACGGCGGCTGCAATTGTTGCGCTAAAAATAACTTGAATCACTGATACTCAAAGGAAGCGGGCATGATATAGGGCTCACCACTTACAATTAAAAGTTAATAACAGCATGAAACTAATATATTATCTGATTACAAGTACAATAATGTTTACATTCAACAGCATTCGCCAAGATGCCCGACTACTCACATCGAAGACAAGAGAGAGAGTGGTAACGGATAAAAGATGACACAAGACGGTTCCTTTTCCATCTACGTGGTCCATTATTGTCAGAGTGTATCTTTTTTATTCTCGAAATTGACACTCACAATTTTATATGATAATAATAATAATAATAATAATACACAGGAGAGAAAATTACATATCGCCTGAGTGGTTAATGTTCACGTATAATCCAATACTAATTTTTTTTTCAAATACCACTTTCAAGTTTTTGTAATATTTCTACTGGGGACGGTACAATGCTCCCCGAAATGTTTATGACACAAAATGTACGTATTAGTTCTTTTCTGTCATTAACATTTCCTACTTTATGTTCAAAGTCCCAAACACACAGTTTTTACAGGTTACATTTCACGTAGGTCACATTCTACATCTACATATATACTCCGCGAGCCACCTTACGGTGTGTGGCGGAGGGTACTTATTGTACCACTATCTGATCCCCCTTCCCTGTTCCATTCACGAATTGTGCGTGGGAAGAACGACTGCTTGTAAGTCTCCGTATTTGCTCTAATTTCTCGGATCTTTTCGTTGTGATCATTACGCGAGATATATGTGGGCGGTAGTAATATGTTGCCCATCTCTTCCCGGAATGTGCTCTCTCGTAATTTCGATAATAAACCTCTCCGTATTGCGTAACGCCTTTCTTGAAGTGTCCGCCACTGGAGCTTGTTCAGCATCTCCGTAACGCTCTCGCGCTGACTAAATGTCCCCATGACGAATCGCGCTGCTTTTCGCTGGATCATGTCTATCTCTTCTATTAATCCAACCTGGTAAGAGTCCCATACTGATGAGCAATACTCAAGAATCGGACGAACAAGCGTTTTGTAAGCTACTTCTTTCGTCGATGAGTCACATTTTCTTAGAATTCTTCCTATGAATCTCAACCTGGCGCCTGCTTTTCCCACTATTTGTTTTATGTGATCATTCCACTTCAGATCGCTCCGGATAGTAACTCCTAAGTATTTTACGGTCGTTACCGCTTCCAATGATTTACCACCTATGGCATAATCGTACTGGAATGGATTTCTGCCCCTATGTATGCGCATTATATTACATTTATCTACGTTTAGGGAAAGCTGCCAGCTGTCGCACCATGCATTAATCCTCTGCAGGTCCTCCTGGAGTACGTACGAGTCTTCTGATGTTGCTACTTTCTTGTAGACAACCGTGTCATCTGCAAATAGCCTCACGGAGCTACCGATGTTGTCAACTAAGTCATTTATGTATATTGTAAACAATAAAGGTCCTATCACGCTTCCCTGCGGTACTCCCGAAATTACCTCTACATCTGCAGATTTTGAACCGTTAAGAATGACATGTTGTGTTCTTTCTTCTAGGAAATCCTGAATCCAATCACAAACCTGGTCCGATATTCCGTAAGCTCGTATTTTTTTCACTAAACGTAAGTGCGGAACCGTATCAAATGCCTTCCTGAAGTCCAGGAATACGGCATCAATCTGCTCGCCAGTGTCTACGGCACTGTGAATTTCTTGGGCAAATAGGGCGAGCTGAGTTTCACATGATCTCTGTTTGCGGAATCCATGTTGGTTATGATGAAGGAGATTTGTATTATCTAAGAACGTCATAATACGAGAACACAAAACATGTTCCATTATTCTACAACAGATTGACGTAAGCGAAATAGGCCTATAATTATTCGCATCTGATTTATGACCCTTCTTGAAAATGGGAACGACCTGCGCTTTCTTCCAGTCGCTAGGTACTTTACGTTCTTCCAGCGATCTACGATAAATTGCTGATAGAAAGGAAGCAAGTTCTTTAGCATAATCACTGTAGAATCTTAAGGGTATCTCGTCTGGTCCGGATGCTTTTCCGCTACTAAGTGATAGCAGTTGTTTTTCAATTCCGATATCGTTTATTTCAATATTTTCCATTTTGGCGTCCGTGCGACGGCTGAAGTCAGGGACCGTGTTACGATTTTCCGCAGTGAAACAGTTTCGGAACACTGAATTCAGTATTTCTGCCTTTCTTCGGTCGTCCTCTGTTTCGGTGCCATCGTGGTCAACGAGTGACTGAATAGGGGATTTAGATCCGCTTACCGATTTTACATATGACCAAAACTTTTTAGGGTTCTTGTTTAGATTGTTTGCCAATGTTTTATGTTCGAATTCGTTGAATGCTTCTCTCATTGCTCTCTTTACGCTCTTTTTCGCTTCGTTCAGCTTTTCCTTATCAGCTATGATTCGACTACTCTTAAACCTATGATGAAGCTTTCTTTGTTTCCGTAGTACCTTTCGTACATGATTGTTATACCACGGTGGATCTTTCCCCTCGCTTTGGACCTTAGTTGGTACGAACTTATCTAAGGCGTACTGGACGATGTTTCTGAATTTTTCCCATTTTTGTTCCACATCCTCTTCCTCAGAAATGAACGTTTGATGGTGGTCACTCAGATATTCTGCGATTTGTGCCCTATCACTCTTGTTAAGCAAATATATTTTCCTTCCTTTCTTGGCATTTCTTATTACACTTGTAGTCATTGATGCAACCACTGACTTATGATCACTGATACCCTCTTCTACATTCACGGAGTCGAAAAGTTCCGGTCTATTTGTTGCTATGAGGTCTAAAACGTTAGCTTCACGAGTTGGTTCTCTAACTATCTGCTCGAAGTAATTCTCGGACAAGGCAGTCAGGATAATGTCACAAGAGTCTCTGTCCCTGGCTCCAGTTCTGATTGTGTGACTATCCCATTCTATACCTGGTAGATTGAAGTCTCCCCCTATTACAATAGTATGATCACGAAACTTCTTCACGACGTTCTGCAGGTTCTCTCTGAGGAGCTCAACTACTACGGTTGCTGATGCAGGTGGTCTATAGAAGCATCCGACTATCATATCTGACCCACCTATGATACTTAACGTAACCCAGATTATTTCACATTCGCATTCGCTAATAACTTCACTGGATATTATTGAATTCTTTACTGCTATAAATACTCCTCCACCATTGGCGTTTATCCTATCCTTGCGGTATATATTCCATTCTGTGTCTAGGATTTCGTTACTGTTCACTTCCGGTTTTAACCAACTTTCCGTTCCTAATACTAAATGCGCACTATTTCCTTCAATAAGAGATACTAATTCAGGAACCTTGCCCTGGATACTCCTGCAGTTTACCAATATTACGTTAACTTTTCCTGTTTTTGGTCTCTGAGGACGGACGTTCTTTATCAACGATGATAATGTCCTCTCTGGTAAACCGTCAGGTATTTTATCGTTTCGCCCAAGGGGGGGTCCCTCTAACCTAAAAAAAACCCCGTGTGCACGCCACACGTACTCTGCTACCCTAGTAGCTGCTTCCGGTGTGTAGTGCACGCCTGACCTGCCTAGGGGGGCCCTACAGTTCTCCACCCAATAACGGAGGTCGATGAATTTGCAACCATTATAGTCGCAGAGTCGTCTGAGCCTCTGGTTTAGACCCTCCACACGGCTCCAAACCAGAGGACCGCGACCGACTCTGGGCACTATGCTGCAGATATTAAGCTCAGCTTGCACTCCGCGTGCGATGCTGGTTGTCTTCACCAAATCAGCCAGCCGCCGGAAGGAACCAAGGATGGCCTCAGAACCCAAGCGGCAGGCGTCATTCGTTCCGACATGTGCTACTATCTGCAGCCGGTCACACCCAGTGCGTTCAATAGCTGCCGGAAGGGCCTCCTCCACATTACGGACAAGACCCCCCGGCAAGCACACCGAGTGCACACTGGCATTCTTCCCCGACCTACCCGCTATTTTCCTGAGGGGCTCCATAACCCGCCTAACGTTGGAGCTCCCTATAACTAATAGGCCCGCCCTCTGTGACTGTCGGGACCTTGCCGGAGAATCGGCCACTGGCCCAACAGGCGAGGCATCCTGTGGTGGCTCGGAAACGATGTCATCACCACTAGGAAGCACCCCGTACCTGTTGGAAAGGGGTAAGGCAGCTGCCACGCGGCCAGATCCCACCTTCGCCTTTCGGCCAGGCACGCGCGAGCCCACCACTGTCCGCCATTCACCCTGGAGTGATGGCTGACCGGTAAGATGCTCACTGCCGGAAGACGCAGCGACATCAGGGGTTCCATGTGATTCCAAGGCCACCGAAGTAGGCATAGGTCTCACCACAGTTGCCCCAACGCCACTACGAGCCGACGCCTGCGCCTCGAGCTCGATGAGCCTAACAGACAAAGCCTCCACCTGCCCCCGAAGAGTGGCCAATTCTCCTTGCGTCCGCTCACAACAACCACAGTCCCTACACATGACTATGTTTACCCTACTCTATACGGTGACAAATTCCCAAGATAATCTTCTGATGAGCTACTCTGATAATCAAGAAACACTCACTGAAATACGAGACGCGAAAACTACGCTAGGTTTTCCCAGAAAAACTATTTAAAAGTTAAGCGCAGCAAATAAGTACAAAAACGCTTTATACAAACAGTACTCGCTGCTGCTGGTGCTCTCGCTCTGGCTGTCACAAGACAACTGCTGATTCAAGTGACTAGTGGCTAACGGCCGCGAAACAAACAAAAGACGGTTTTAGGGCGCTTTCTGTTCTAAACGATCAAGAAAACACTAAGAAATCTAACACGAAAACTACGTAAAGTTTTATCAAAAACTGTTAGTTACTATGCAGAGCAGATAAACGCAAATAGAATCCCTTCCTTAGTGGAAGGTCGTAAACAAAATGCAAAATAAACGCTTTATACAAACAGTACTCGCTGTTGCTGGTGCTCTCGCTCTGGCTGTCACAAGACAACATTTCATCATAATAGTCACAATATTTTTTCACATTAGATTGATACGACAAACAACACAAATGGAGTTAGCCACACAAAATGACATCGTATACAATTGTTTACAAATGTAGTCAGGTACAAAAAAAAAATATAATATACAATCAATTTGAAATTCATCATATAATATTTTAAACATTTTGTAAGTTAGGTTTTCATGCCAAGGTCATACTGTCGTTTTGGCTGCTTATTTTGGCTGTTGCAGCTTATACAGTGCTCGTTGGCACACAACTACGAGTTAGTCTGATATTTATACAGTCCCAGGGGTATTAACTGCTCGCTCACCATTCGGCGCGGCCTGAGGAAAACTGTCTGGAAAACCTAGGCGGAGCGACAGACTAACCCGCTTTGGCTGTTGTCAATTAATTATTTATACAATGTCAGTTCAGAATTTTGAATGTGCACTTGTTAATGAGCACCTATTTGTGACAGTATGCAAAAGAAATTACATTATGACGACAACTGATACATCATAAGAAAAATTGTGTTATGAGACAGTATCACACTTTCTGTAGCAATGGGTTCAGGTTGTTATTTGTTGCGGTGTTGCTGGTGTTCTACGTTGCGGCGTTTAGTTCGTGACGGCGCCTGTAGGTATCGTCTGCTCTCTGCGTCCACTGCGGCGACGGAGAGGTCAATGTCCGCTCGGCATAGGCGTAGCTCCCGCCAGCGTGGAACGTCAGAATCAGCTGATCGGCCGCGCAGCTGTCGATAAGCGTCTGTCTGCGGCCGGGCATGACGGAGTGGGATGAGGATCGCCCCTGCACCCCCTCCCACCCTCTGCCCGTCGCGCTCAACGACAGGATTCAACTAAGCTACGCATCTCCGGCGCTGTACATGAAACACACACGCATACAACGTAATATTTCCTTCCCGCTGCAGATGTTGGGGCTGGCGGGAAATGAACGTTTATTAATTCGGCAGTTGTGAAGCTTTCACCAGTTTCTGAGCGTCAAGCTAGCATTGTCTTGCAGAACAACATGACATGGATCTTTTTCCTAGAATACCGTTTACATACGACACAGTTTTCGTTATATGTCAGTTTTGGTTTTGTTGAGATCACTTAATGTTTCCACTGCACTCGCAGGCACTTTTAAGCGTCCACATAAGAGTTTAGCACAAAACATTCGTTGCTTTTGCGGCTGCTGTTTCTGAAACAGTCCACGCATCACATTCCAAACTCCCATTGTTGTATTCAATGAAAATACGTTCTGTCCCAAAAATATTGGTTGTGGGTTCATTTGTTGTTACCAATTTACATTTATAAGCACACTCACAGTTCTTCGTGCATAATCTTGGCGCTTGGTGTACTCATTGCTGTTGAACGTTCAATACTTGAATTTCACTGTCCGTAGTCACAGTTTCAAAAAAATGACTCTGAGCACTATGGGACTTAACATCTGAGGTCATCAGTCCCCTAGAACTTAGAACTAGTTAAACCTAACTAACCTAAGGACATCACATACATCGATGCCCTAGGCAGGATTCGAACCTGCGACCGTAGCGGTCGCGCGGTTCCAGACTGAAGCGCCTAGAACCGCTCGGCCACATCGGCCGGCAGTCACAGTTTCACTTTCACAGTTTTTCACTTTGTTTTAAGTAACTGTTCAGTTAGTACACAAGCACTAACGTATTCAATTCAGTGTAAACTGGATTTAGGCTCGTGCTGGATTTCACCAGTCTCTTTCATCAAATACATAGTTCCGATTTTTATTTATTGATACGTACCTTCCTTCAGATCTTTGACAATACAATGGTATTTTCGTCTGATCTGAAGTAAGTCCCATGTCATGTCTGCTCACACATTTTGCACTTGCCCTCCAGAGCTAGGCTAGACTTTTACAAAAACTTTGCCTCTAGCATTATTTAGTCACTTTACAATCTACGCCTAGCGTACAAATTCCCAGACTGATGTTAGATTATGACTTTCAGTTCACGATAAATTCGTGAAAATCTCTGCCATAGCAGATGGCATTACGTCTTAACTGGGCCTAGCATAACTCGCGATTATTGATTAACCGGGCCTTGCCCACAACACATGAGGTACCTTAGGTATTTTACACCTTACACTCATGTTTGATAGCAAATGAGATTAGTTATGATTGAGGATTGGAATACACATAAATACAGGAAACAACATACATATATTATAATATAATATTGGAACGCACAAGCTTCTTTAGTACTAAAATCAAAAAATATTCACTACACACTAATGAAAAATTCTTTCATCTTTACTTGCTGTTGCATGTTTTGAATAAGATGTTAAAGCATCTTTAAATGAAATTTGCAAATTGTTCTTATATCTACGTTTATTTATTCTTTTCAAAATGGCAATTGTCTTTATAATACTGTTATTCTAATATCTACAAGAGTGAATAGCACAAACTCTTGGTGCATCACTGTCCTTACATACTAAAATGTAATTGGAACATTTGCATATATATAAAATGGAAATGGAAATGAAGTCCCATGCATCTTTACAGAGCGTAGGGGAACGATGCGGGAGACCCGCACCGCCTTCCTAGGCAAGGTCCTAGTGGAGGTGGTTTGCCATTGCCTTCCTCCGACCGTGATGGGGATGAATGATGATGATGAAGACGACGCAGGGACCCCGTGCTCGGGAAGCGAGAACGCTACCGCGAGGCCACGAGCAGCGGACGCATATATACCAAAAAAAAAAACACTATAAAATTAACCTACTACACTCCTGGAAATTGAAATAAGAACACCGTGAATTCATTGTCCCAGGAAGGGGAAACTTTATTGACACATTCCTGGGGTCAGGTACATCACATGATCACACTGACAGAACCACAGGCACATAGACACAGGCAACAGAGCATGCACAATGTCGGCACTAGTACAGTGTATATCCACCTTTCGCTGCAATGCAGGCTGCTATTCTCCCATGGAGACGATCGTAGAGATGCTGGATGTAGTCCTGTGGAACGGCTTGCCATGCCATTTCCACCTGGCGCCTCAGTTGGACCAGCGTTCTTGCTGGACGTGCAGACCGCGTGAGACGACGCTTCATCCAGTCCCAAACATGCTCAATGGGGGACAGATCCGGAGATCTTGCTGGCCAGGGTGGTTGACTTACATCTTCTAGAGCACGTTGGGTGGCACGGGATACATGCGGACGTGCATTGTCCTGTTGGAACAGCAAGTTCCCTTGCCGGTCTAGGAATGGTAGAACGATGGGTTCGATGACGGTTTGGATGTACCGTGCACTATTCAGTGTCCCCTCGACGATCACCAGTGGTGTACGGCCAGTGTAGGAGATCGCTCCCCACACCATGATGCCGGGTGTTGGCCCTGTGTGCCTCGGTCGTATGCAGTCCTGATTGTGGCGCTCACCTGCACGGCGCCAAACACGCATACGACCATCATTGGCACCAAGGCAGAAGCGACTCTCATCGCTGAAGACGACACGTCTCCATTCGTCCCTCCATTCACGCCTGTCGCGACACCACTGGAGGCGGGCTGTACGATGTTGGGGCGTGAGCGGAAGACGGCCTAACGGTGTGCGGGATCGTAGCCCAGCTTCATGGAGACGGTTGAGAATGGTCCTCGCCGATACCCCAGGAGCAACAGTGTCCCTAATTTGCTGGGAAGTGGCGGTGCGGTCCCCTACGGCACTGCGTAGGATCCTACGGTCTTGGCGTGCATCCGTGCGTCGCTGCGGTCCGGTCCCAGGTCGACGGGCACGTGCACCTTCCGCCGACCACTGGCGACAACATCGATGTACTGTGGAGACCTCACGCCCCACGTGTTGAGCAATTCGGCGGTACGTCCACCCGGCCTCCCGCATGCCCACTATATGCCCTCGCTCAAAGTCCGTCAACTGCACATACGGTTCACGTCCACGCTGTCGCGGCATGCTACCAGTGTTAAAGACTGCGATGGAGCTCCGTATGCCACGGCAAACTGGCTGACACTGACGGCGGCGGTGCACAAATGCTGCGCAGCTAGCGCCATTCGACGGCCAACACCGCGGTTCCTGGTGTGTCCGCTGTGCCGTGCGTGTGATCATTGCTTGTACAGCCCTCTCGCAGTGTCCGGAGCAAGTATGGTGGGTCTGACACACCGGTGTCAATGTGTTCTTTTTTCCATTTCCGGGAGTGTATTTGCTCTGGATCTCGGCTGTTAAACTGAAAATCTTAAAGCTACGTCTTTAGTTGCAGCGGCCGGCGGCTGTCGAAAAAATGTGTATTATAACTGAAGCGGGCGAATAACTCGCTTCCGTTAATTTCATAAATTAAAATTGCCACGTAATGGCGGCTGCGGCTGCAACGGCCGCTGCAATTGTTGAGCTGAAAATTATCTTGAATTACTGATATTCAAAGGAAGTGGGCATGAGATAGCGCTCACCTCTTACAATTAAAAGTGAGTAATAACATGAAACTATTATATTATCTGGTTACAAGTACAATAATGCTTACATTCAACAGCACTCGCTAAGATGTCCGACTACTCGCATCGAAGACAAGAGAGAGAGTGATAACGGATAAAATATGACAAAAGATGGTTGCTTTACCATCTAAGTGGTCCATTATTGTCAGAGTGTATCTTATATGATAATAATAATAATACACATGAGAGAAAATTACATATCGCCTAAGAGGTTACTGTTCACGTATAATCCTGTATTACATGCCAGTATTAAATGTTTCTTTTCAAATACCACTTTCAAGTCTTTGTAATATTTCTACTGGGGACGGTACATATACATTAAAACTTTCAGTGTATCATATCTCAATTTTACACTGCTACGTGAAGAGCGCATTATTTTACCCACGACTGCAGAGTCACTCCATATCCTGATATCAAGAAGCTCTTTTTATTCAATCCAGTACCAACACAGAAGATAACTTGACTAAGAGGGGAATCAATTGTTGCACTGAAAATGCTTCCAAATTCGTGGGGGATATATTAGTTAAACATTTTAGTCTAATGGTTGCCTTTAACAAATGGTGATGTCAGTTCCGTCGTAAACAGACAGCAAATTAGCCAATTAGAATTTTTGTATTCACTGCCAGATTATAGTTACATCCAATCTGTGTTGAAAACAATGGTATGAAAGTAGTGTTTCGGTTGAAACCGTGGAATCCATAAGTCCGATTTTTAGCAGCATTGATTCAAAATAATGGTCTATCTACAGATGTTGCCTGCCGCTAGGTAAGTATGCCTTGCAAGCTCCGCATGCATCTCGCTCAAGACAGTTTCGAAATCATCACTTGACATGCGCGAAAGTGTTGCAAGTGTTCACCGCACTGCTGTTTTTACAACTCTTATAACTCTCTCATTGTTCTTATTAGTTGGGCTTGCGTAGCGAGCATGGAACGGTTGAGTATATAATTGGCAGTTCCACAAACATCTTGCAAGTACTAATACAATAACATCTGTCTATGCTCTTCGTTTTCCCTAGGACATACAGAACTTCCTACGGATATCACCCTCTCCAGTTATGTTTTTCTTCAACCAGTTACCAAATCAAGCTGACATATGTACTGCATTCGAAATACCTCCTTGCATCCTGCAAAATATTGTAATCCTTCATTCAGCACTTTTCATAAATGACCATCAATAATTACTTTCATATGAAAGAAAAATGTTTATTTCACTTGGTTTTTAAAAATAACTTTTTGGTAACTTAGCATATCTGCAAAACTGCATACATGTAGCCACATTTACCACTATACGTTTAGAGCTTCTTAACCAGTTCAAATACACAAGGCAGTCGGCAATGCTAAACTGTGACCGACAGCAGAGAAAAACCAGTTCAAACTCTGCTCTGCCGAGGTGAAAAGCAGTTGGACGAATGGTTAAGCAAGTTTCCCTCTTCCTTCTTAGTACACTTTCAGATAACTGTACGCCTTAACAAGCAAATGTGTTTTTGGATAAGACGATATTAAATAAAAATTGGTAAAATATATGTCTTCAAGGCTATGGTGTACATATATGTGGTTTTATTAGTGGTAAACCAATTGCCGAAGCTTGAGAAATACCTTCCAAATTGTTCTGCAAATTATCGTTTGTTATGATGGACCTCTGACACCAAAATCAGAGTCACATATAGATAGTGGAATAAGCATTGTTACTGGGTTCTCACCATGGAATTTGAAATTCACTGACGGTATTGGTAAGTAATAATTATTTCCATGTAAAAGAAAAATGTTTAAAAAAATTATCGCTTGTTTTTAAAAAAATAAATTTTTAGTAACTAAAAATATTTGCAAAATTGCTTGTCTGTGGCCACATTTATCAATATCAGATAGAGCTACACCAGTTCAAATAAGCAAAGAAAAACCAGTTCAGATTCAACTATGCAGAAGTGCAAAGCAGCACAATGAACGGTTCAGCAAGTCTCCCACTTACTTCGTCAGAAAACTTTCAGGTAAATGTACACATTCATTAGCAAATCTATATTTGGATAAGATGATATTAAATAAAAAAAATACATAAAACACATCTGTTCACGGCTATGGTCTATTTGAGATTTCATTTGTGGTAAAACAATTGCCTAAACTTGAGAAATGCTTTCCAGAGCATTCAGCACACGCTCGTTTGTCTCTCATCCAGCCCAATGAAAAGGGCCATAGCGTTTCCCAAGTCGACTGTGGTAGAGAATCATAAATGAAACGTCTAGGAAAAACCTAAAAAAAGAGCTCGCTACACGTGATCGTTTACGACTTTACCTTATCATTAACCTCCGCTTCACATCAAAATTAGAGCCACATACAGATACTGGATTATGTATTGTTATTGAGTATTCACCATGGCAAGTATTAAACCATGTACACGTCGGTCGAAAGCCACCAAACTGATACTCCGGCAACTCCATGCCTGTGCGTTTGCTAGGTTTCCATAATGCAGTCCAATGTCTTGCACGTTTAAGGAGTGAGAAAGGACGGCGGCCATCCTGCACAAGTTATCTTCCGTGATGTCCTTACTTCTCGCTCTTCCCCTTCCACCTCCCTCTCCAGTGGGATTTATGCAGCCAACACTCAAAATTAATAGCAGTTATTTAAGAATCATTTGATTAGAAATTGATCAATGAGTTCTGGCTAACCGCAGCTGCCTATTCAGTGACTGTTATTTGTTTTTTAATATTTTATATTTTGTTGTCCACTGAACGATAGTGGGTTCATAATTAATAGTAGCTGTTTAATAATTATTTTCTTAAAATCTGACCAGTAAATTTTGATTAACCGTGGCTGCCTATTCAGTGATTGTTAATTTTTTTGAAGATTCTGTGTTCTTGTGTGTGTCCTGAATGACAGTGCACTCATAATCAATAGTAGGTGTTTAAAAATCATTTGCTTAAAATCTGCTCAGTGAATTTTGGTTAACTATAGCTGCCTATTCAGTGAGTGTTAAATGTTTTTATAGCTCTGTACTTTGTGTGTGTACTGAATGACAGTGGATTCATAAATAATGACAGTTTTTTATAAGTCATTTGCCTCATAAGTCATTGTTCAGTGAATTTTGGCTAACTATAACTGCGTATTCATTGACTGTTATCTTTTTTATAGATTCTACATTTTGCTATTTACTGAATGACCGTGGATTCATTATTAACAGTAGATGCCTAAAGGTCATTTGCTTAAAATCTTATCAGTGAATTTTGGCTAACTATAGCTGCTTATTCAGTAACTGTTAATTTCTTTAATTTCTTTTGTACTGTCTACTGATTGACAATGGGTTCGTAATTAATAACAGCTGTTCAAAAATCATTTGCTTCAAATCTGATTATGGAATTTTGTTTAATTGTAGCTAACTATTTAGTGACTGTTAATTGTTTTTAAAATTCTGTACCTTTGCTGTCTACTGTGTGACAGTGGCTTCATAAGTAGTGGTAGCTGTTTAAAGGTCATTTACTTAAAAAAAACTGCTCAGTGAATTTTTCTAACTATAGTTCATTGTTTTTAAAGTTCTGTACTTTTGATGTATAGTTAATGGCTGGTGGCTCATGATTAGTGGCAGCTGTTTAAAAGCCATTTTTCTAAATTCCGCTCAGTCAATTTCACTGTTGGTTGTTTTTAACATTCGTTTGACTTTAATGAAGGTAAGCTTTGTATTAAAGATGATGAACGCTGAAGCAGTTATGTGGGGTTCCCAATCCTTCAATTAGGGCGACCCGATCCCAAATTTTCCCGCCTGAATTACCAGTTATCACATGGCTTATGATTAGTAGTGAGAATTGTAGCCTTGTCTCATTCGTCAATGCTGGCGACCTAGATTTTTATTGATTTTATATGTGTAGCCATGCAGTGAATTAATCTGGGTCCGTCAATAAACGCTTCCGATTAAATCCGCTTGGCAGTGCATCGCGTAATTTGCCTTTCAGGATTCGACAAAAATCGAATCACTGGTAGGACGAAGTTGACAGACTGCAGAGCCGGTTTGGCTGAAGTGCAATGGCTTCAATAAGGTGGTGAATAGATGGGCTGCAGACTACACTGTGGCAAGAAAAGGATGCGCGAACTTTTGCAGGAGGACTACGTCAGAGGCGGTCATAGGATTTTTCGACTGGCAGACGTTGCAGGCAGAGTGCCACGACGACACGTCGGGAACAGATCACTGGCAATTGGGTTGAGATCTGGAGCTCATATGTATTCTTCATTAGGGACATAATAGCACATATAGCAGAGACATGCGCCGTGTGCAGCAAGACTCAACTGGGACAATGAGTAGTATTCCTTGGTGTTCGGCTATTGGTCCCGCATCTGGTTGCGGTGGACAGATCGACACAAGTGTGTTGGTAGACGACTTGGTGAAAGGTTATGAGAAGCATCTAGTCTCCAACTCCCGCAATTATGTTGTGTGATGCGCTACTGGATATGACAACAGGACTGATTTGGTAACTGGTAAAGGGAAACTGAATCTCCACCGAAATCTAAAAAGAATGTTGAGTCCTGTTGCCATACCTTTCATGATCAGGGTACCAAATGTTACCATCTAGCTGGACGCCGTTCTATTGTTAACACTAAAAATGTCTAGAGGAATGTGCACATCCGTCACTGCCTTGTCCAGTCCCGTGATTTATTACCCACGGTTAATGCGTGGGTTACAATTTGAAGACATATATTTTCATATCATCCTGTCGACAAGGAACACGTAAACCTGTATCACTTGATGGGTGTGTGTAACCTACCCTCCGTACTTGTTTCGTAAAAAGTTATAGCAAGTGAAATCTGTAATAAATGCCAATCCTAGTAATGCCAAAGCACTCTGAAGGCGACCGGGAAAAACCTAACGAGAAGTGTGATCATGTGGCTGTTGTTTATTTTTCCAGATAGCTTCGAAGACGTGTTGCCTTTCCAGTATTTTTTGCTTTTTTTCCGCTCGGTTTTCTTTTATTCCCCCTTGTAAATGCTGCACTTGTAAAGTGGATTCGCAGCAATTCGGCCTGTGAAGATTAATGATAGGACAAGTTGAATACTGCGATATAGCCGCCCAACTCGTTACGGTACCCCACGAATGCTTGACTGTAGGAAGAAGGTAGGCCAGATCGTAGTCTTCTTTTGAGGGTCTCCATACATAAGTCCAGCCGTTTGCAGGCAATAATCTAAACAATGATCATAGTGGCAGCCACTCTCTCGCTGCTTTGAGTTGGCTTCCTTTATTAAAGGCTTTACAATTGCAATCCTTCGATTAATGTTAGCCTCGTGGGGCTCCCGCCGTGTTTTCTTTTTTTCCCTTCTTTTCTTTATTTTTCGATACAGTGTTACTCAAATGATTGCTGATTTCCGTAGTCATTTTTGCCACGGTAGTTTATTTTGTCTGACCACAATCCTTTTCAATACTTGTCGGTCTCTGTGAGTTAACTTCGAGTTTCGCCAACCATTCCAATTCGCCAATAATGTTCAACCACGTTTTGTGTATAGTGTCGTACAGTGAATACCGTCGCTCGTGAAACGTTAAACAGTTCAGCCGTTTTCGTCACAGTTGCTCCCGCTAACCGCGCACTAACGAGTTGTCCTTTTCTGAAGTCTGAGAGATGATACATTTCACTGATCGCTTGAGTTAGCCGTCGCAGAACAAATCGTATAACACATTGAAATATGACCTCCAACACTTGGCACATCAGCTGTGCAATTCAGTTGCATCGTAGTATTTCTAGGTACCCACTTGTGCCAGCTTGCAACAAGATGTACTATGTTCATATGATTTTGTCCACTCCATGTACATGCAGTGACATTTCATGGAGACAGCTGGCTGAAGTATGGTATGATCTCAACTCAGATGTGCTCTACGGGTAAGAAATTGGGGAACCATGCCAGTCAAGGATCCGCACATTCCTCAAGGCTTTATGGTGCGAACTGCAGTGTGGGGTTGCGCATTATCTGTTAGAGTATGCTATATAGTAATGTGATCATCAAAGGTATGGCAAGAGCATTTGCCATCCTTGCCACTTACTGCATTCCATTAAGCCTCCCTTTAGCCATTAACCCTTTCGTGAGCCGTGGGAAACATGCTTCCCTCTACAATGAACTCGCTCCTAGTCCCGAGGGATTCACAGTTCCCACCTCTGTACGGTACTACCACCTAGTGAACAGTATAGGGTACTACTTCCAATCGGAAGTTCCCGCCGTTTTTGCTGTACCTTCGCGCAGAGGCATTGTATAGCTGAATGTTGCTCTGTAGAGGAGCCTTTCAGTGCTTTTTACACGACATTTTTTGATTTTTTTCTCAAAGCTATAGTATGAGGTAAGTACTTTTGATTTACCCAAATTTATGAAGGAAAACGTAAAATTGGAACGAGGAGAATTCTAGTTTGAAACCAAAGGAGCCATTTCTCCAGTAACATGGATGGATAACCGTCCAGTCACTTTCCTGTCCTCAGTTCATGACACATGAGAAACAGCCACAGTGAAAAGGAAAAACAAGGATGGTACTAGTTCAGAGACTTCTTGTCCTGAAGTTGTGGCAGAATACAACAAAATAATGGGTTTTGTCGATAAGTTTGATCAATTACGAGAAAGGTATGCTACTGGCAGACGTTCTGTAAAATGGTGGCACAGAATATTTTATTTCCTGATGGACGTTGCTGCAGTGAACAGTTCTATCCTGTGGAAAATAAGTGAAAGAGAAAGTGGACAGCATGATCAGCTCACATACAGGATCCATCTAGCCAGACAATTGATTGCTGGCTTCTCATCCGAAAAAGGCGTGGGCAGAAACCTTTCTGGCAAAAAGGGGTAAAGTACCAGAAGATTTTCGTCATGTGACTGTAGGGGAGCATCAACCCATTTTAGGAGAAACCTACTGGACGTGCCGTTATTGTAGTACCAAAGCTGCGGAAAAGAGCCCTCGCTGTGTTTGTACATATTGTCAAATACCACTTTGCATAGACCAATGCTTCAGAAAATTTCATGGCAAGTCATTTTGAACGATCATTATAACAAGTGAAGTAAATTTATCAAATAAATATGACATATATTGAAAAAGTTGTTTTTGTCTTTTAACTCCAAGGAAGGGCAGTGGGAAGAATACTTCCCACCTTGTTGTGTGACCTCACTTTCACAGTCGGAGCAAATTTGATATTCTGTATGATAAATATACCTATCTGTTAACTACTGCCTGTTCTCCATTCATTAAAAAAACTGCTCAATTATTTTGCCCATGAAAGGGTTAACAAATGCCCCGACGCTATATCTAATAGATCTCCACATCAAGATTCCAGGAGTTGGGATGGTATGCGTCTCGAGAATCTCTGCTTCCCGTGGCATTTTACCAGGGTTTCTACAGTCAGTGACAGTGACAGCTCAATATATAGCATTTGACAGTGATGAAGATGAGGAAAAAGAACACGTGTAAGCGGTTGCAGATGACAAACTGTGGAACAAAACAGTCACTGTAGAAAGGCAATACATCAGAAAAACCACACCACGTGGTAAAAAGCCATAAAATAAAAGCCCACTGAAGATGCTGCAACTGCAGTAAAACGTATTTGGGTTAAGAAACGAAATGGTGTTTTGCTAAAGGCGGACCCTATCAAAAAACATATGTATTTCTACAGACACTTTGGCGTCGATCAGAGTCCCATAGACAAAAGCGAGACACTGCTGGACACCACGAACGTCACTCAATGTCCCAGCTGACTCTAGATCTACACCACACAAATCTGTGTTGTCTATGCTATGGTGTCAGCGATAAAAGATCCGTAATCCGCTTCCAGTTATCTGTTCCCAGTGGTTCGTGGAAAAAAATCTGCCGTTAACTCCTTCTGGATTTCAGTTTTATCATCCGTCTGTTCGCCGGAGCCAGTGTTCTCGTGTTGTGGTCCATCTGAAAGGACACGTGCCTACTCCTCATGGAACACTGGTCTCTTCGCCATCGCTATGCAGTCTTGGTACTGAGGAGCAACCTGGCTGTGACTTTCCGAAAGATCGTGGTAAGTTGCACGTGTGCTCTTCTGCTGTGTCGTGATCTCCTCGTGAAATGGTCCAGTAACCTAAGACACACCAATAGCGGCCGAGTACTCACACCATTCTCTCTTCATCTGTACGGCTAAGCACTCACACCATTCTCTCTTCATCTGTATCAATCGCCTTTCTCTGCACTAAAAAACTGGATGTTACCGCACATGGAGGTGAAATTTTAATCAATATCCCTTACAGTATGGAAATAATGGATTATCAGTTTAGTAGCGATCGGTCAGCTGATATATGATATAATAGTTTCGATTTCCGTTAGCGTATCTAGGACTAGCGTAGGGTATCATAATTAATTTTATTTGATTCGACTAACAGTTTGTTCTTTAGACTAGAGTTCAACCAACGCACAGACCAGTTACTCAAAGGGGCCGTTAGATATTTTTGAATTCGTTAGGCTAAAAAAGCGCACTTACATCGTCGGTAGCTTGACGCTAAACTCCCCTCTCCACCTCACAGTAGCGTTATTAAAATGCTACGGTCACGGATGACCTGCGCCTGCAAGCAAGTATAAATTACTTCAGGAGGAAGATAAGCTGATAAGATGACAAGTATTTGATATTGTCGCTGACACATATAACACATAGCACTTAATTCGCTACAGAATGACAGTTTCACGTCAGAGTACAACTGTCTATAACTTGATATAAAATTTTAAGTAACTGTCGTATTATCAAGTGCTAAACAAATACTCTGACAAGTGGTCACTGATTATATAGAGACTGGCTGAGCGGCACTGCGCTCCTTCATAAGTAACTTTCTGACTGCGGCAGCGTAAGGAACCACATATGGGTGTCCGCACCGACGTCTCCGATTCGTTGACGCATCTCGGCAGCGACTGTCTTTACCTGCGGTGCCGTCGTGAGTTACCAACTTTTGCGTGAGACCTCGTTCTGAGAACAAGAACACAATAGCTGCTGCCAATGTAATGCTTTCAGTAATACGCTGACGGAAAAAAAATCGCAACACCAAGAAAAAGTAGGAGTTGCGCGACATAAACTAAAGTTGGCAGGCGTGTTTCTATATCTGATAGATGATGTCTATTCAAATTTTGCGCAAGTCCCGTAAGAGCGATGCTAGGAACGTCACTATGAGGATTAAAATCGAGTTTGCTTTAAATCTACGCTGTAACGGTCTGTCGTGTCCTAACATAGGTGGGAGAGGGAGAAAAGAGGTTACTGCTTAGTCTGCGTTCCCGAGCGCTACAGAGCAGAAGGCAGAAGGACAATTCACAGTGAAGGCATTTGATTGTTTTCTTCTATCTGAGCCAACACTGGTACAGGCATTGACTAGAAATGCAGGTGGTGAGACTCGGTAGGGAACTCGTTGTGGAGACTCTTGGACAAACAGGGTTCTGAAATAGTCGTTTATTTCAGACAGGACTAACTAATACACTGAAGGCTAGAAAAAGCATGAATAACACTGTTACAACAGAAGCCAGTGCACAAGTCCCAGGAGTTGATGCTAATCACAGTAGCAAACACTAGCAGCGTCTTAAGGCAACAACTTAGTTGCAAAACAAAACATACTGAATGGGACACTGTTCACTGAGGCACTCCAAATGAGAGTGGAGACTTACGCGGAGCTGGACCGAGGCTGGAGTCGACGGACGCGGATTTGGCGCCCAGATCGTCTGACCAAGAGCTCCGCCAAAATGCGGAATATAAGGAATTTAAAGAGGCGCTTGGGTGCACTGTTTTTCCCACTTAAAGCCACCCAGACAATCCCACAGCTCTCTTGCAGGCGCCTGCCAATCACGGTTTAGTTAGGTCCCCTCTGCTGCTCCTAAGGCGGGGATGTTAATGCAGTTGCACTAACTAAGTCCGTATTTGGTATCAACATCGTTCAGCTAAAAGCTAAACGTAACTGCTCTGCCAAATAAGGCTTGCAACATTATTGTTATACGTCACTTAGACCCGCCCCTCGGGCTCCCCCGAGTAGGGACTGCTAGGTCAACAGTTTTTAGCGTTTTCGCTCTCTTTCTGACCCTTGTGAGCCTACTGACGTTGCTGTTCTCAGGGCTGGTATCAAGCTGGCTTTATATGCTACTACGTGCTTGTTGGTTACAAAGTTCTACGGTGGCAGCCTACCACAGTGTCTAGACGACATATGAAGTTACATGTTAATACCTTGAAGAGTAACTAACGCCCTCGGACCGCGTCTGGGGGCGTCTGCATTTTCACAACGCTGTCCCTTACGTTTTACTTCATGTAACAATATCTCTCCTAGTTTCGTCTGCCCTCAGCATCGTCTCTGCTTCCGCGCCTTGGAGCACTTGTCCTTCTTTCTCACGGCTTCAAGATAACAGCACAGTAGCAAGGAATTATCACTATATTACAGGTCGAGAGCCGTACTTACGTCTGAGACTAGACGAGGTGAATTGGTTAGTCAAGAATGCCTTTAAGCTGACAAAGACACCATTATCAACACCTCACTGACTTTGAATGAGGTAGTGTATGGTTCAAATGGCTCTGAGCACTATGGGACTTAACATCTGAGGTCATCAGTCCCCTACCATAGAACTACCTAAACCTAACTAACCTGACAGCACACACATCCAAGCTCGAGGCAGGATTCGAACCTGAGACCGTAGCAGCTGCGCGTTTCCGGACTGAAGCGCCTAGAACCGCTCGGCCACAACGGCTGGCTCGAGGCAGTGTAAAATAGGGCTCCGAGAAGTTGGGTGTTCCTTCTACTATATTGCAGAAAGACGTGGCAAGAAGTGGACAGCGTACATGATTGCTGGCTATGATACTCTCAAGAATGTACGGTCGCAAGAAGGCAGAGTTCCGGACGGCCACATGGCACTACCTAGAGGGAAGGCAATCGTGTCCGGCATATGACTCAGGTGCATCGTACTGCATCTGCAGCAGCAATTCGAGCAGCAGCTGGCACCACAGTGACACAGCGAACTGTTACAAATCGGTTAGTCAAGGACAGCTCCGAGTCAGACGCCCTGCAGCGGGCATTCCACGGACCCAAACCACCGTCATTTGTGACTTCAGTGGAATTAAGCGACAGCTCATTGGGGAACAGGATGGAGGTCTGTTGTGTATTCTGCTGAAAGCGGGTTCTGTTTCGGTGCCAGTGATGGACGTGTGTTGGTTAGAAAGAGGCTAATTGACGGTCTGCAAACAACCTTTCTGCGTGTTAGAGGCACTGGTCCTGCACTTGGAAGTTATGCTCTAAGGAGTGATTTCATATGGCAGCAGGAGCACCCTGACTGCAAATCTGTAGGTCATTCTGGTGATTCGGCCCGTTATGCGGCCATTCATGAACAGCATTCCAGGGGGAGTTTTCCAACAGGTTAATGCTCGCCCTCATACCGCTGTTGTAACCCAAACTGCTCTAGAGAGTGTCGACATATTGCCTTCACCTTCTCGGTGGCGAGATTTATCTCCAGTCAAGCACGTATGCGTCTTCATCGGACAGCTTCAGCGTTATCCACAGACAGCATTCTCTGACCCTGTATTGACCGATCAACTGCTACTAGCATGGAATTCCATCCCACAAACTGATATCCGGCACCTTTATAACGCATTACATGCTTGTTCGCATGCTTGCAATCAACATTCTGTCGGTTACCCCGGTTATTAATGTACCAGCATTTCGAATTTGCAATGCTTTATCTCGCACTTTCATTAACCTGTGATCTTGTAAATTTAATCACTTAAATTTCATTACTCTACTTGTATTACTCTTTGGTGTTGCGATTTTTTTTCCGTGGATGTGTTTACGCGAAATCTGATGGCAGTTGAAGAGATAACAGTCTCGTACCTGTCAAATGCTTATTTAAACTGGCCAACTGTTATTTAATTTGCATTTGAAATGAAAATAAGTCAAGTACAGTTGAGGAAACGTTATGTACTAATTGACAATTTCTGAACACCCTTCTGCGTCACAGAGAGAAGGGCGTTGAGTCTTTAACATATTACGGACAGCAAAGAGGCGTTGTCAAGGTAGCAAGGTAGTCCGAAAATACAAGGTCGTCTTAATGTGGTGGAACTGCATGAAAGGTGTCCCAAGTATACGGCCTTTCTACTCGCAGTAGTACAGTACATATTAATGATGTAAAGAACATTGGTGCATCATTTGCCAGAGCAGTTAACACTTTACTTACGCGTGAAATGAATTTTATCAGGACGTACATGGACGGCCTGAGTTGCCTCCAACTACCATATCTTTGACTCTGTACCTAGCAGCGAGCTCTGTAGTGTCCCACTATCACAGGCTCGCCCAAACTGTGCGCCGGGGGCTCTAGCGCCTGCGATCGCTCGCGGCCAGCGCCCGGGCGAATTCGTGTGTTGTCGCAGTGGCCGAGCCGTATCGCTCAGCTGAACGTGCGGACCGCCCGCCGAGCCTTGCCATGCCGCTGTATGCGCGCTTCGTGCGTAATTGTCTTCTTTAACAATGTTGATTGTAAGAATTAAAGAGCTTTATAACCTTAATTCTATTTTTTTATAAGTATTCAAACTTGTTCGGTTAAAATTATTACGTACAAAACAGCAAACTAAGGATCCGATTTCTAAACTCTGAAAAGGGATGCAAAAAGATGTAGCCCGAAGTATAACAAAAAATATTTACTTGTAACTGCTAACAGTAAGAATGAGACTATATATCCCTTACATAAAATCATTTCTAAAATAGAATATTTATGACTCTAGTTCATTTAAGAAACTGATATATTTTTCAGAAAACGCCTATTGTACATAATGTCGAGTATGTATGTGCAGTACTAATAGAATTAACCTGTGGGTCAGAAAACAACTAAGATGTTCTTCTATTCTTGTTTCGGATATTGTTTTCTAAAGCTTTGCGTAGTAATTCTGCCACACGAACACTAGTTGTTACCTAAACAGTAGATGGTTTGCTTGTTTTACCGCTCATCACCTCTTTTACAGAGATGCGCTTCCTCTGTACTTTGTTTACGTTGGATCTGACTGCGGGACAGTCCAGGGCAGAGCAGTGTTGTGCGGTCTCACTCGCTCCGCAGCTCCTATGCCGACAGTAGCGACACACGGTCGCGGACGGGGCGCTGAACTACACTGCCTTGCGCCCGCGGGGGGCTGGCGCGCCCGCCGGCGCAATTCCTGGACGAGCCAGCGCTAGACTATGCAACTTGCACTGCCTGCGTGCCTTCAGAGCGCTGTCCGCACTGCCTTGTTCGCAGTCCGTCTGGCGAGTTTTCGTATCAGAGCTGACCAGCGGAAACGGTGCCAGTCACCCACGCTAGTTAGTCCTACCCACACTAGCTCGTTGGGGGGTGCGCACTTACTGCAAGGAACTTCATACGTGAAGCGGTCCGAAGGCTCGGGCTAGCTACAGTTCGATGCCCTCTGCACATCGGGAAGACGCTGTTGGCGACTTGGTCCATTGCACCGCCATCAGGCAACGGAAGATAAACAATCTGATGAGAAGCCTTGGAGAACACACACTATCTGCTGTCTGTACCAAAGCCAGTGATTAGTGTGCATGAGTGAATACAAGTGATCCATGCTATCGATATTCGTTCAGAGATGCTAACTTTTCGGCGCTCGTGGGTCGGTTGCGAGGTGGCGCGGTGGTGAGCGGATCGACAGGCGAGCGCGAGAAGTTTTTTTGGAGGTGGGGAGGAAACGGTGCGATTGCCCGAGGAGGGGAGGTAACCCGATCGGTGAAGAGGTGTTTTGAAAAGGCACTGTACAGGCAACAGTCGTAACGGCTGTGTCTTGAGATGGTCTCTGCAGCCAAGCAGTTGGTGGCCGTTAACCGATTACATTTTATTGGGAGACTGTAGTGGCGACCTACTTCTCTGACGCTGTTGGACGATTATTTCGCTGACCTGATAAGGTGACATCATTCTGTTTATCTTTCACCGGCCATGGACTTTCTGCCTTCCGTATTGCAATTGTTCCTCACCTGAGACAAAGTTACGAAAATCTGTTAGTAATCCATGTTATGGTCGGGCGCTACGCAATTTGTTGCGTCATTCCGATCGGACTGATGTTACTTGGCGTGTAGTAGCGTCGGCATTCTGCCTTACCTTCCAAGCCGTGGGCTTATTGTATATAATGTTCTAAAAGTGAGTGTTTACTTTGTTCTAGACAATATTGTGGATTTTGAACTGTATGATGTACCAAAGTACGCTAACTCCGTGAGACGTTTGTGCCGATGTTTGGATGTCGGCATCCACCAAGGGCTCGATTATCGTGAGGATAGAATATCAGTGTTTTTTTTTTTTTTTGGGGGGGGGGGGCATCACCTGTGGAGTGAGCTGAATCAATTACTTAATATATCTGAAACATCAACCTTGCCTAATTTTTACTTGTAAGCTAAGCCGGCCGTTGTGGCTGAGCGGTTCTAGGCGCTTCAGTCAGGAACCGCGTGATCGCTACAGTCGTAGGTTCGAATCCTGCCTCTGGCATGGATGTGTGTGATGTCCTTAAGTTAGTTAGGTTTAAGTGGTTCCAGGGAACTGATGACCTCATGTGTTACGTCCCATAGTGTCAGAGCCATTAGAACCGTTTCTTTTTTTTTTTTTTTTTTTTTTTTTGTAAGCTAAATTTAGCAGTCGCAATTTGTTTTAACTCTTGCGATACTGCTACTGTGCCTTTTTATTTAAAGTTGTTTTAAGTGAGTGATTTCGGTTTTATTAAAGTAGCACTGTTTAAGACATTCGGTTGTAGCGTGTTGTTGCTGCGTCAGCACACACGATTTGATGGACTATAATTGTTGATAATTTCTTCCACATCTTTGCCTAGGTGGTGGGGCTGTTCTACACCTTCGGGCTCTCGGTTGGTCTTGCATCTGACAAAATTGAACGTTCCGTTAAGGCCCAGGTGCATCCAATGACAGTCCTCTGAGTTAACCGTTCGGGAGGAAGGGCATCCGGGGAGTGAAGTCGGTCGCACCATTGGTCGGGCCGATAAATCGGGTCTGAGGGGCACAACCAGATGCGGTCAGTGTTGGCTGCTCCGCAGGACGTTCATGTCCGCACTTGGCCGATGCGGTGAGCTGAGAAATATTTGTAAGAGAAGTGTCTGATGTATATTATTGCCTGTCTAGTTGGGAGTCCGTATGTATGGTTACTGTTTGTTTTAAACGAATATATTTGAGCAAGGTTTTAAAACTGTCTGTAAGTGAACTTACGATAGCCCTTTGGGCGTGCAGTGTTTTGTATTTTCTGTAAGAAAGGTGTTACATTTCTCATTTGAAAAGTTATTATACATTCATTAGTAATTATAGCCAACTGATAGACTTCACGTATAAATGTTCTCTCGCTGGGTGTTTATTATTATAAATGTTATTTCTTCACTATTGTGTTAATACAAAATATATTTATTCACAGTTCACGTCCAAGGTTACCCTTCTTTTTTTTTAAAAAAAAAAGAACATATTTGGGCGAGGTTTCAGAACTGTCTGTAAGTGAACTTACGGTAGCCCTTTAGGCGTTCATTGTATTCTATTTTTTATAAGAAGGTATTATCTTTCTAATTTGAAAAGTTGTTATACTTTCTTTGGTGTTTGAAGCCAGCTGTTCTCTCACCTGAAGTTCAAATGGCTCTGAGCACTATGGGACTCAACTGCTGAGGTCATTAGTCCCCTAGAACTTAGAACTAGTTAAACCTAACTAACCTAAGGACATCACAAACATCCATGCCCGAGGCAGGATTCGAACCTGCGACCGTAGCGGTCTTGCAGTTCCAGACTGCAGCGCCTTTAACTGCACGGTTCACCTGAAGTTTATGATAATTGTTAGTTCTGGTGATGACTTCAATAAATATTGTGAACAATAAAAGATGAATGCTCCCCTGCCCTAAGGTCCAGTCCTTCCACATTGTCCTTTGGGCGTTTTATGATACGCCGAGGTAATACCGGTATCAACAAGGCGAAGTTAAATGGGCTTTGGTCCCTATCTTAAGCAATGCAAAATTTATTCATTCACTCCTGGAAAAAGTAGTACACTCTTTTACCGGTTTCCAATTCACTCAAGATTTATTGTTGCAACGATGCATATGGAGTACATGAAATGATTACATTTATAGATCAGTAGCACAAGCGGTCTGAGGTATCAGGAATCGACACCCATATTAGTACGTGGTGTAGCCTCGACTGGCGGCTATACAGGCGCTCTGACATCCACTCGATCGTACATATGGCGAATACAGTCCTGGGATAAGTTATGCCATCCCTACTCGATATGTTAACGTAGTTCTGTAAAAGTTGTTTGTTGACTAGTCAAAATGGTTCAAATGGCTCTGAGCACTATGTGACTTAACATATGAGGTCATCAGTCCCCTAGAACTTAGAACTACTTAAACCTTACTAACCTAAGGATATCACACACATCCATGCCCGAGCCAGGATTCGAACCTGCGACCGTAGCGATCGTGCGGTTCCAGACTGAAGCGCCTAGAACCGCTCGGTCACAACGGCCGGCTTTGACTAGTCAGACGAGTCACGTATCGTCATATCCCACACGTGCACAATTGGAGAAAAGTCATGAGATCGTGCTGGCCAGGGAAGCAGAGCACGTTCAGTTTCAGAGGCAGTGTGTGGCCGAGCATTATCTTGTTGGAACAATGTATCAGCATCCTGTTGCAAGAGTGGGAAATGAATGAGTCTAACAACATTCTGCAAGTATCGAGTGCTGGTTAGCGTCCCCTCCAGAAACGATATTTGCAGCTTACCACTTCCCAGACCATAAGGCATTGGGTGGGGCCAGTGTGTCTTTGACGATTGCACTCGACGAGACAGTGTTCACCAGGTCTACGCTGTATGCGCAAACGACAATCACTTGCATGCAGACCGAATCAGATTTCATCGTTGACGACCATGGCGCGACATTCCGCCTTCCAAATGATGCTCTGATGGCAACAGTCGAGCCGTGCACGTCGATGCTGTGGCGCGAGTGGAAGGCGGGCTACAGATGTGCGTGCCCGTAGTCCCATTGCTAATAACCGGTTCTCAACAGTTCATGTTGACACGTCTGGGCTCACAAGTCCTCTTATCTGTGTTGTGGTAGCTGTACGATCTGCCACTGCTGCACTTACAGTATGATAATACTGGCGGGCTTCTGTGCTGCGTGGATGTCCAGAACCTCGTCTAGGGTGTGAGAATATTCACGTGACCACTGATACCAGCATCGTTACACAACTAACGCAGTACCTCCAACTTGTGTGGAAAGTCTCCGAAAAGAGCATAGCCGGCCGTGGTGGCCGTGCGGTTCTAGGCGTTGCAGTCCGCAACCGCGGGACTGCTACGGTCGCAGGTTCGAATCCTGCCTCGGGCATGGATGTGTGTGATGTCCTTAGGTTAGTTAGGTTTAAGTAGTTCTAAGTTCTAGGGGACTGATGACCTCAGATGTTAAGTCCCATAGTGCTCAGAGCCTTTTGAACCATTTGAAAAGACCATACCACAATTTGACCCCTTTCAAATACGCTCAGTGGACGGTAAGACGCACGAGTGTGTCTTCGTTGCACAGTTGCCTGCATGCTTCGTATGTTTACACTACGCTGGTTCTTCTGGCTGTGAGCATTCCCTATTAAAGGGTATACACATATGACGCTCTGGCGCAACTGTTGACGAATGACGTTGAAATTATCATCAGCGCATTTAATATCCCCCATGTGGCATTTTCTGTCATCGGATCAAAATCGACGTCGTATTTACGAGTGTATTAATTTTTTCCAGCAGTATCTGAAAGATATTTTTTCTCAGAACCCATTGGGAATTGGAAAATATATAACTTGTAGGTAACACTTCGCTAACAAGTTTAACAGAGCGATTTCGAAGAACATTCATAAGTTTCAAGATAATAAATGTTTTTTGTAAAAAGTGGACATAGAGATAATAAACTGTCTGAACGTTTTCTATGAGTCTTTGTGATACACAAAATAAGAAAATCCCTATATTAAAACGTGCGTAATACTCTAATAAGTATACACCGCAATTTTGAACAAATTTTGGCAAGTAGAACCTCGCAAAATTTTCACATTATTCTTTGAGCTGTGCGTGGCTCATGTTCCCGCCATCACGTATTTTATACCCTGTTTTTAACGTACTTCCACCTCACTACGTTAATTTAAGTTACTACTGTCACTGAGTTGCTGCTTTGCCTGACCGTGAGCCGCGCTAGCAGCGCATATCAATAAATCTCCTCTCGTAGTATCTTTGCTCGACTGCTATTACTGGCTGGCTCTGAGCACTATGCGACTTAACTTCTGAGGTCATCAGTCGCTTAGAACTTAGAACTAATTAAACCTAACTAACCTAAGGACATCACACACATCCATGCCCGAGGCAGGATTCGAACCTACGACCGTAGCGACTGCTATTACTTCCCGGTAGTTGTCTGTCGTAAGCGAGATCGGGTCGCGAGTTCGGGCTGCCAGTCAGATGGAACGCGTCTGGAGCTCAGTCCGGATTTGCCAGTCGGGGAGTTGCAATGCGTCACTAGTGCACTTGGGTTGGAGCTATGAGGTCTGCGTCGACATGGCTCGCCCGTCCATTACCGCCACGCATCACTTGAGCTGGGCCACGGCCTTGGTGGATCGTCGGTGGGTCGTCCTACCGGACGACGCGGTTTGGCTCGCCGATCGTTAGTGAGTCGGCTGTGCGTGTGCATCGACTCCCGATTTGTCTTCGTGCGTGCTTAGTTACTGTTGGGTATCGTTCAGGTCTTAATGCAAGTGTTATTTCCACTGACGACTATTTGAGATATTGTCGGCATTCTGAGGGTAGTCGGCCGGTTGGTGCGGACCAGGGAGGATATACACTCCTGGAAATTGAAATAAGAACACCGTGAATTCATTGTCCCAGGAAGGGGAAACTTTATTGACACATTCCTGGGGTCAGATACATCACATGATCACACTGACAGAACCACAGGTACATAGACACAGGCAACAGAGCATGCACAATGTCGGCACTAGTACAGTGTATATCCACCTTTCGCAGCAATGCATGCTGCTATTCTCCCATGGAGACGATCGTAGAGATGCTGGATGTAGTCCTGTGGAACGGCTTGCCATGCCATTTCCACCTGGCGCCTCAGTTGGACCAGCGTTCGTGCTGGACGTGCAGACCGCGTGAGACGACGCTTCATCCAGTCCCAAACATGCTCAATGGGGGACAGATCCGGAGATCTTGCTGGCCAGGGTAGTTGACTTACACCTTCTAGAGCACGTTGGGTGGCACGGGATACATGCGGACGTGCATTGTCCTGTTGGAACAGCAAGTTCCCTTGCCGGTCTAGGAATGGTAGAACGATGGGTTCGATGACGGTTTGGATGTACCGTGCACTATTCAGTTTCCCCTCGACGATCACCAGTGGTGTACGGCCAGTGTAGGAGATCGCTCCCCACACCATGATGCCGGGTGTTGGCCCTGTGTGCCTCGGTCGTATGCAGTCCTGATTGTGGCGCTCACCTGCACGGCGCCAAACACGCATACGACCATCATTGGCACCAAGGCAGAAGCGACTCTCATCGCTGAAGACGACACGTCTCCATTCGTCCCTCCATTCACGCCTGTCGCGACACCACTGGAGGCGGGCTGCACGATGTTGGGGCGTGAGCGGAAGACGGCCTAACGGTGTGCGGGACCGTAGCCCAGCTTCATGGAGACGGTTGCGAATGGTCCTCGCCGATACCCCAGGAGCAACAGTGTCCCTAATTTGCTGGGAAATGGCGGTGCGGTCCCCTACGGCACTGCGTAGGATCCTACGGTCTTGGCGTGCATCCGTGCGTCGCTGCGGTCCGGTCCCAGGTCGACGGGCACGTGCACCTTCCGCCGACCACTGGCGACAAAATCGATGTACTGTGGAGACCTCACGCCCCACGTGTTGAGCACTTCGGCGGTACGTCCACCCGGCCTCCCGCATGCCCACTATACGCCCTCGCTCAAAGTCCGTCAACTGCACATACGGTTCACGTCCACGCTGTCGCGGCATGCTACCAGTGTTAAAGACTGCGATGGAGCTCCGTATGCCACGGCAAACTGGCTGACACTAACGGCAGCGGTGCACAAATGCTGCGCAGCTAGCGCCATTCGACGGCCAACACCGCAGTTCCTGGTGTGTCCGCTGTGCCGTGCATGTGATCATTGCTTGTACAGCCCTCTCGCAGTGTCCGGAGCAAGTATGTTGGGTCTGACACACCGGTGTCAATGTGTTCTTTTTTCCATTTCCAGGAGTGTATACGAGCTGCGCAGTCGGCTGGATCCGCTGGCGGTCCCTGTGCAGTGTCAGAGCGTTTGTGGAGCTTTCTGATCACTGCGAACTTCGTGGCTCACCGACCCAGGAGTCAAAGTTGAGTGGTGTCTTAAGTACACAAGCCACGTCCGTTCATGTTGTGTCGTTCGTTTCGGTGGTTCGTTGTTGGGGAGCTTTTCCTGTGAGCAACACCGAGTGTTTGTAGTGGTGAAATCGAGCCGCCGTGTGGTGGAATTAACTATATTGGTTCACTACAATTCAAGTGCACCAACGGAATTTTCTGCCTTGTTACCGTTAGTGTTCTGGTTACCTGCCCTGGCCACTAACGTAATTTCAGGCAGTGTCCTTTCCTCACCTGCTGTCGCTGTCCAACATGGTGTGTAGTTTGAACAGCTTAATATATATTTCACTGTGGATAATCACGTCTGTAACAGTTTGGTCTTTGAGTTTCAATGTACCAATTGGTAGCTAGCAAGTCGTTTGCTCAGTCGGTTCGTGACTGTCTCTTGGTTGGATTACCGACGGATCAAGTGTAGTTGGGCCCACCAACTACATCACCTAAGTGAACGTTAATGTTTCGAGCGCACTCCCCCACCCCCCACCCCCCTGGAGGCGTCTGAGTGCCGTTTCCTATACTGTCCTTTTCATGGGTGTTTAATGGTCTGTTGGTAATCTATTACAGCCAATGCTTTAAAAGAAATTTTTTTTTACTGTGTTTTATGTAAATCGATTGTGGGCCTTCAGCCGCTTAAAACCTTATTCTTAAATTTACTTCTTGTCGTTGTGTTGCTTTTTCATTTAGTGTGCTTTCACCCACTTAAAATTTAAAGGTTAAGGTATTTTTTGAATTTTTGGAAAATCAACTGTGGGCCATCAGCTGCTTAAAACTTTATTCTCAAAATTTCCCCTTAAGCGAAATATATATATATATATATATATATATATATATATATATATATATATATATAATTTGCAATTTATATTGAAATTTATCTTGTTGAATTTTAAGATTTCTTGTTTGGAGGCCTTCAGTCGTGAAAGAATTTGATTTTGAAACTCGTAGTTGTAAATGTTCGGCTATATGCCGTTTTGGTTTAAATGTATTATTAAATTACAATAAATTACAATTCTGAAGTGAAACTGACCGCCACCTTATTTGGCCCTTTCCACAATCCTAATCACCTTTCTACCCTGCGGGTTTAGCGGGCGTATCACTCTTTAAAAGTGCAGTTAACGTCAGACAGCCAGTAAAGTTATCACTTCATCCTAGCCTCATTTAATGCGTTGACTGCATCCTCTTCCATCTCGTCTTCCAATTTCCTGTCTCCTGTTCGCCTGCGTTGTCTTGCCCTAGTTTCAGAGTCTGTAACAACTCTCTGCCTGAACCCATCCTTATCTAAATTTAATATTGTTTTCATTGTGAAACGACCAGCAGTTTGTAACATTCTTTTCAGGGCTTCACACCTTCCTACATTTCCTCCATTGAATGTCACCACTGCATCAAAGACTCCAAAATGCAGTGTAATAATCGACACAAACACTGTGTCGGGCATTTTGGCCGAGATATGCTGCTGATGGGCTCGTTAGGGTTCTAAGTGCGGCCATGGAGACATATCTTCAAGAGTCTTATACCATAACAACTGGCAAATCTTCGAAAGTTTCTTTCAAAACCCCCATTATGCCAAAGGGATACCTGGTTTGTGAATAAATTTCTCACCATTTTGTTGTGCTCTGTTGTATCTGCACTATGAATTACTTCGTGGAGGACATAGACAATGAATGTGTCTACCGTCTGTTGAAGAGAGGTGAAACAATACTCCCCATGCAGTCTTTCTCATGCCTTCTAAGCTTCTAACAATTTGTCTGATGGACGCGCCATAGTACATTCGAATTTCATTTATGGCAGATACTGTGAGTCTATTGTTACCACCTTACCCTCTGCCATCATTCTATTTCTTTCATTTGAATGCAGTTTTGAGTCATAGCACCTCGTACTCATTCGTATTTGCTGAGGACCTGTGCATTCCAGTTTAGTGACAGTTTGCATTTTCTTCACGTGGCTTCTCGTCCTTAACCGCTTTGAACGCTTTCGAATCCCTGTCTCCTAAATAACTGCCATCGGAGGTGGGTAATATAAAAAATCCAATTTCAGTCTGAGAACTGTCAAATGTACATGGCATACCCAGACAGTGTTGTGTTTAAATGAATGAATAAACTAGGCCGGCCGCGGTGGCCGTGCGGTTACTTAGGTTTAAGTAGTTCTAAGTTCTAGGGGACTGATGACCACAGCAGTTGAGTCCCATAGTGCTCAGAGCCATTTGAACCATTTGAATAAACTAGAAACAAGGTAATAATATACACACACACAGCAAAAAAAGTTTAGCATCACCTCGGTTCCGAAAGTTCCGGAACCTGTACAGAAAACTGGAATAGAGATCAACATAAACATCATTTCCGCCCTTTTTATTGCTATGACAACCACACATTGCATGTTGTATCACAATACAGCGAGACTTTCAGAGGTGGTGCTCCAGATTGCTATATACACCGGTACCTCTAATACACAGTAGCATGTCGTCTTTCATTGATGCATGCCTGTATTTCTCGTGGCATACTATCCACAAATTTATCAAGGCACTGTTGGTCCAGACTGTCCCTCTCCTCAACGGCGATTCGGCGTAGATCGCTCAGAGTGGTTGGTTGGTCACGTCGACCATAAACAGCCCTTTTCAATCTATCCCATGCATATTCGATAGGGTTCATGTCTGGAGAACATGCAGGCCACTCTAGTCGACCGATGTTGTTATCCTTAAGGAAGTCATTCACAAGATGTGCACGATGGGGGCGCGAATTGTCGGCCATTAAGACGAATGCCTTGCCAATATGCAGCCGATATGGTTGCACTATCGGTCGGAGGATGGCATTCACGTATCGTACAGCCGTTACAGCGCCTTCCATGACCACCAGCAGCATACGTCGGCCCCACATAATGCCATCCCAAAACAGTAGGGAACCTCCACCTAGCTGCACTCAATGGACAGTGTGTAAGGCGTTCAGCCTGACCGGGTTGCCTCCAAGCCCGTCTCCGACGACTGTCTGGTTGAAGGCATATGCGACACTCATCGGTGAAGAGAACGTGATGCCATTCCTGAGTAGTCTATTCGGCATATTGTTGGGCCCATCTGTACCACGCTACATGGTGTCGTGATTGCAAAAGTGGACCTCGCCATGGACGTTGGGAGTGAAGTTGCGCATCATGCAGCCTATTGCGCACGTCTTGTGACTGTACGAGGTTTGGAATTTAATCGGGATATTGGTGCGAAGACTGTTGATCAGGAACTCTATGCTACTATCTCTCCTCGCCTTGTCAACAAATGCTTGTGGTGAAAATTTCATCAACCACCAGGAATCAAATTGGTTACTTCCGAGTCGAGCGCCGTTGCTCAGCGACATCGGATACGTCAGTGTGCAAAATCCTAACAGCAACTAACAATGAAGTAGAACATGTAACTGCAGCACGTAATTTCCTCCGTGCAAGTATGTCTTGTAATTACTGGTCGCAGTTTACAGTTGCAAGGCCATCACTAGAATGCACATTGTAATCTCTGCAGCCGAGAACATGTCGCTTACGCTCAAAATAAGTCAATGAAGAACAGCAAATAAAAAAATCTGCTTCTTTTCTTAATCCTTTTACCTCTTCTAAAGGCCTCCGCTGCTCGAGGTCTCTCAAAAAAAGTAAGAAGAGACTCTAAGCTCATTTACCTTCCTCCATAAGTATTAGGTTTATCTTGGCAGTGGCAGCTTATGATGTATAAACTGCAACTCGGCTGAAACGTCTTACGTCCGACATTTGGGGCCCCTTACATTTGTTAAAACAGCCCATCAAGCCATTTATCGACTTAACTGTCCTTCAGCAACATGCAAAGCGTCTTGCAGTTCCGTTTGAGAAGGTGAGCTTCCTTACGTATTGCGACGTTGCTGCTCGGCAGCCGCCATTCACTATCTCACTTAAAGCAAGGTCTTTTCAGTTACTCACTCAACGTTTCTGAACAGTGGAAGACAAACTCTTCATACATCTGGCGAGAGCGGTCACAGTTGAAATATGAAGTGCGAGGTTAAAAACATTTACTGATGTTGCAGATGAGTATCTTACATTCCAAGTTATCTCTATATCTATACTGCGACAGACAGCTCACGGTATGTGAGTAAGGACATACCGAATTTCATTCTAAACTCCTCCCATTCGTGGTTCGTTCACGAATGGTGTGCTTAATAACAATTATAAGGTCTTAAAAATATTCCAAAAATGCAAAAGGTTAAGGTTTAGGGTGCGATCTGGCAAACATACTGGACATCAAATGCCCATGAAATGTCTGTTGGGGTTTTCTGGTACAGTTGGGGAAAATGTGAAGTGTTTCTCTTATTTAATGGCTGAAATGACTTAAATAAATGTTTTCTCAGTTCATCACGGCAGAAACAGAACTTTCTTACAACCACAATATCCTGACAAGGAACATAAACCCCCCAATGACAATGAACCAGATGCAAATTTTTAGGTAGAAGGATATCGAAAATGCTGTGGAAATTCTTCATAATATGCGTCAGTGTGTAATTTTCTTTCACCGTTTATATTATCTCGTGGGGGTGGAGACATCAAGCCAATGAAGCAACTCACGATGTTATTGTTCAGTGCTAATTGACTAGTCAACCTAACGAAATTCTTACTCAAAAATGTACGTAAAACTGAAAGAAATGATTCGTCAATAGATCTTAACGTGGTTCTGCTTACCGATGATGAACAAATAACGAATGAACTCGTAACGTGTCTGATCGTCATACCATCAAACAATTCATCCTCAAACTTTTATTTACGTCCTTTTAAAAAATGAAAAAGTATTTTAAAAAATTCTCTTTTTCAGTATGGGAAACAAACAGATTAAATATTACGAAATAGATGCAATAGACTTAGAAATTACAGTATATTGTTTTTATGCCCAGTATCTACAAAATGAAAAATACTCGTACATGCTTACGGTACAAGAGCAGGTCGAGAGAGGTGTAAAAGAATAGCAAGAAAAATGGTGAAAATGAAGTACAGTTTTCCTCTGTTAAAGCAAATAGCTACTCCGAATTCGTTACGCTTCTAAAAGCGTGATCTGGTAGCAAAAATCTCTGGTGATAAAACTTTGCTTTTACTCAACAATATGAAGCATTTTCGTATAAATCAGAAAAGAAATTTACATAGCATTTCACTAATTATACACTATACTATCGCATAATGACAACTCGTAGTTTAACGTTGCTACCAAATATGGTTAGCAAAACTCTCTGAAAGTTCCTGACCTATTCGCTTCAGACTTTTTCATGATATTATAAAAAACATTCGAGCATATGTAGACTATATGTCTTTTAAAATATATGATATGTAAGCAAATATACACTTTATAAAGGGGAAAGGCATTTACCAAAAAACTCGAAACGTCACCAGCACATTTACTTCAGAATTTTACATGATACTCTAATAAACGTTCGGATGAAGATGGGAACACACGTTGTGATAGTGCCACGGAAGGTGCAAACTCCCTGCATGAAGAACACGACCACGCCATAAAACCACCGCCTCCGAATTTTACTGTTGGCACTAGACACACTGGCAGATGACATTCACCAAGCACTCGTCATACCCACACCCCGCCATCGGATCGCCACATTGTGTACCGTGATTCTTTGTTCCACACAACGTTTTTCCACCGTTCAATCGTCAAATGTTTACGCTCCTTACACCAAGCTAGGCGTCGTTTGGCATTTACCGGCGTGATGTGTGGCTTATGAGCAGCCGCTTGACCATGAAATCCAAGTTTTCTCACCTCCTGCCTAACTGTCACAGTACTTGCAGTGGATTCTGTTGCAGTTTGGAATACCTGTGCGATGGTCTGGATAGATGTCTGCCTATTACACATTTCGACCCCCTTCAACTGTCGGCGGTCTCTGTCAGTCAACAGGCGAGGTCGGCCTGTACGCTTTTGTGCTGTACGTGCCCCTTCACGTTTTCACTTCACTATATCACATCAGAAACAGTGAACCTAGGGATGTTTAGGATTGTGGAAATCTTGCGTACACACGTATGACACAAGTGACACGCAAATCACCTGACCACGTTCGAAGTCCGTGAGTTCCGCGGAGCGCCCCATTCTACTCTCTTACGATGTCTAATGACTACTGAGGTCGCTGATATGGAGTACCTGGCAGTAGGTGGCAGCACAATGCACCTAAAATGACAAACGTATGCTTATGTGGATGTCCGGACACTTTTGATCAGATATGCAAATGTGTTCAGCAAAAATATCGAAAGGTTCTGTACCGATTCACTTGAAATTTTTGCGCAGTACAGTCAGATGGACATAGACTATTTATTTTAAACAACATTGCACAGGTTTTCTGTTGAAATGGCCTGCGAGAAAAAAATGCTGTGTTTTGCTGTGAAATATATGGTTTAGATTACTTTCTTGCTGACAGTTTTAATTATGGTGTCACGGCAATTGAAGCATTAGACAAATTCCCCCGGCTTTGAAACAAAATTTGTATAGTACATACTGTTTCGTTTTATTTATAACACAAAAGGGGAAAGTTGTGTTTAAGGCTTATCGGCTTATGATTAGAACACTACCATCAATCCAAATCGTCCGAGAATTTGTAATCCTACCCATTCACAGACTAAAACCATGCAACATATTATCATTGAAGCTACTATCCTCACAAATCCAGCACTTGGTGTTGTCTGTCTCATACCGTGTATACCAATGATCCCAACCAAATTTTCACGTTCATTTTAAGTGACTTCAGTCCGTAATCAAGATTTGCTCTGCAACACCAATAAACAAGGCTCGAAGTCAGAGAGAGGGGGAACTAAGAGGTGGACAGAGAGAAGTCAGAAATGAACATAGAGAGGGGAAGAAGGAGACGGACTACGAGAGAGTGAAGGAAGAGCTGGACAGAGAAGAGGGAGGAAATGGATATGCAGAAGGTGGGAGGAGGGTATGGACAGAGAGAGATATGAGGGGGGAGGAAGTGGTTAGAGAGAGTGTGGGGAAAAATATGTACGAGGAGGTAGGGAATGGTGATGGGTAGAGGTACGGGGAGGAGGAGAGATGGCCAAAGAGAGAGGAAGGAGGAGCGATATAGAGAGAAAGGGGGGGAGGAAGGAGATTAGAATGTATGCCCAATTCCCATACATATTTTGATATTTTGCAATTGCGAAGCATTGGCGGTTTCGGGGCGTTCAATAAGTAATGCGACAATGTTTTTTTTTTCTCGGCGAATTTCCGCAAAAAAATATGGAATTTGATGTGCGACATCGTGGGATATTCGTGCTTCAACCCCTATAGTTCCATGAAGTTTGTGACGGTACGTCACATAAATATTGACATTTTTATCGGCTGTAAACCGTAATTAAGTATTTTATGAATATAATTAGTGTAAAAGATATAGTTAATGTTCTTGAAACAACTGATATGCAGCGATACCATCTTTATTTAATGTCTATGAAAATAAAAAAGGATCGAAAGAGACGCGATTGTACGGCCGAGGAGGAAGGACGTATTTTGTGGTACACACACTGTTTTGTTTCGCTATACGGAAGGCAGCCATTGAGCAGTTACACATATTTTATGTAAGTTACTCTTATTTATTGCTAAAATAAACTTGTTATTATTATTACAAAATGAATTTGTTTGTAATAGTTGTCACCTCAAATGCTCGTAGTGGCTAGTTATTTTTAATAAGCATTTTTTCAGTAATTTGCGTTGCGAGAAGATCATCTTCCAATGCAGCCTCTGGTCGGTCATTACGCGCCGAAGTATTAATTTATTTTTAAGCGTTAACAGTAACTGTAAATGCGAGAGATTTAGTTATAAGAACATTTTTAAATTGCAACAGATAATTAATTTACGTTAAAGTTCATGTTTTTAAACTATACAGATTCCATGTGTTCAGTAAGTTTTATTTTGGCCGCTTCACGGCAACAATCGAAATTCTCTCAAGCCTTGCTTTGCAATCAATAAATAGAAATTAACAAAATTACATTCGATTCAGTTAACGGCAACTATATTTTAGTCATCAGGTTCAAAATCTAAAGTTGGTACATGAGTAACTGAGGCCCTTCAAGAATCCGTTTCATACTTACTTATGCACGTAAGTAAAAGTGATAAGAAAAGACAATATCCCTGAGAGAAAGAAGCATGCTGATAAAATAAAAATAAAAATATATAAAATATGTATGTAATTTCTTTTGTATATGACGTAACGAATCACAACGGACGTCACAAGTTCCTACTGGTGACGGCGCTACACGTAGCTTTCAAAATGGAGTCCGTAACGGAGGAACGTTCCAAGCAGAGAGCTGTGATTAAGTTTCTTTTGGCGGAAAACCAGAGAATCGCTGATATTCATAGGAGCTTTCAGAATGTCTGCGGAGATCTGGCAATGAACATAAGGACGGAGAGTCGTTGGGCGACGCGTCTGCCATCATAAAAAAACCTATCAGATTCCCTGTGTGCCGGATGGCTGGACACAGTTGTGACTCCTCAAATGATGTATCTTGTGGACACTCTCATTCGAGGTGATCGACGAATCACAAACGCCTTGCTGCTCAACTGGACGACTCAGTCGGTAGTGCTGACACACATGTCCACCAGCTGGGGTACTCAAAGGTGTGTGCCCGCTGGGTTGCTGGCCACTTAACAAAAGCCAATAAAGAGCAACGAAGGACCGTCTGTACAGAATTGCTTGCACGCTAAAAGGGAGGTACTGATGCAGCAAGATGTAGGCTCCGACGTAGACCAGTTGTGGAGCGGCAAGTTACTTCACTGGTTTAAAGTTTTGATGCTGTCTTTAATCACGTGAGCCTGGCAACTACACTCCTGGAAATGGAAAAAAGAACACATTGACACCGGTGTGTCAGACCCACCATACTTGCTCCGGACACTGCGAGAGGGCTGTACAAGCAATGATCACACGCACGGCACAGCGGACACACCAGGAACCGCGGTGTTGGCCGTCGAATGGCGCTAGCTGCGCAGCATTTGTGCACCGCCGCCGTCAGTGTCAGCCAGTTTGCCGTGGCATACGGAGCTCCATCGCAGTCTTTAACACTGGTAGCATGCCGCGACAGCATGGACGTGAACCGTATGTGCAGTTGACGGACTTTGAGCGAGGGCGTATAGTGGCCATGCGGGAGGCCGGGTGGCCGTACCGCCGAGTTGCTCAACACGTGGGGCGTGAGGTCTCCACAGTACATCGATGTTGTCGCCAGTGGTCGGCGGAAGGTGCACGTGCCCGTCGACCTGGGACCGGACCGCAGCGACGCACGAATGCACGCCAAGACCGTAGGATCCTACGCAGTGCCGTAGGGGACCGCACCGCCACTTCCCAGCAAATTAGGGACACTGTTGCTCCTGGGGTATCGGCGAGGAATATTCGCAACCGTCTCCATGAAGCTGGGCTACGGTCCCGCACACCGTTAGGCCGTCTTCCGCTCACGCCCCAACATCGTGCAGCCCGCCTCCAGTGGTGTCGCGACAGGCGTGAATGGAGGGACGAATGGAGACGTGTCGTCTTCAGCGATGAGAGTCGCTTCTGCCTTGGTGCCAATGATGGTCGTATGCGTGTTTGGCGCCGTGCAGGTGAGCGCCACAATCAGGACTGCATACGACCGAGGCACACAGGGCCAACACCCAGCATCATGGTGTGGGGAGCGATCTCCTACACTGGCCGTACACCACTGGTGATCGTCGAGGGGACACTGAATAGTGCACGGTACATCCAAACCGTCATCGAACCCATCGTTCTACCATTCCTAGACCGGCAAGGGAACTTGCTGTTCCAACAGGACAATGCAAGTCCGCATGTATCCCGTGCCACCCAACGTGCTCTAGAAGGTGTAAGTCAACTACCCTGGCCAGCAAGATCTCCGGATCTGTCCCCCATTGAGCATGTTTGGGACTGGATGAAGCGTCGTCTCACGCGGTCTGCACGTCCAGCACGAACGCTGGTCCAACTGAGGCGCCAGGTGGAAATGGCATGGCAAGCCGTTCCACAGGACTACATCCAGCATCTCTACGATCGTCTCCATGGGAGAATAGCAGCATGCATTGCTGCGAAAGGTGGATATACACTGTACTAGTGCCGACATTGTGCATGCTCTGTTGCCTGTGTCTATATGCCTGTGGTTCTGTCAGTGTGATCATGTGATGTATCTGACCCCAGGAATGTGTCAATAAAGTTTCCCCTTCCTGGGGCAATGAATTCACGGTGTTCTTATTTCAATTTCCAGCAGTGTATATTGGTGGTCAGCCAGAAATCGAAGGGAAACATACTGACCTTAGTTTCCAGTCTGCACGGCCACATTCCTGTCCAGCCCACTGAAAGAAAAGTGTCTATTTCCCATTTCTTTGCGGGATCAGGACAATGACTTCAGTAAAAGTTTAAAGTTCCAATCAAGATTTAATTTAATTCAAGTTTCTCGCAAACAACACTTAAAATTGCATTATGTTCAATTGAAAACATGTCTTTCTAATCTAACAGCACCTTTAGCAGTTCAGAGGCGACCTCTACCGTAACTTCCTACCAGATTGTTTTTCGCCCTGACTAACATCACTCAATTGAAAGTTCGCAATAAATGTTCAAAAATTAGTGCTCGCCATAAAAGTGGAAATAAATTCACCACTCGCCACGTGGAATTGAATTTCACACGGACGGCACACTAACAGTTATGTTACCGAATTCTAAACGATCCAGGACGGTGTACAGTCCTCGCGAGTTCACTATCCGTTTTCACTGCCAAATACGCGCTTGTCACAGCTCGGCTCTGACGTCATCCGAGGCAGAGCGCGACCAGACGTTTAACTGGCGTGGACCTCGCAGTGTCTGAGAGCGAAGTGAACCTTTCTACTGCTTCAGGGGCTGTATTTATAAGGTGCCGGTGCGGACTGCCGAGAAAACATCTGTTGTCTGTCTATTTGCATACGGCGGCAGTCTGCAAACGACCGCTATCTCGGACACATAATCTTTAATAATATAGTTACCAATTACTTCAGAAACTTCTCAATTTTTGTTGGTATGCAGATAAGCAGTTTGAAAGCTCGTAGAAAGTTTCAGCTTGCTAGAATGAAAACTTTGCTTAATAGAATTTATTTAGTGGAATTAACGGTAGATTGTTACCTCTGAACCATGCCTTTGCTAAGACTTGCATCAGTTGATGTTTATGTTACAAGTCTGAAACTTGGTGTAGCTCTATTATTTGATATATTTGATCACGTGGTTTAACCAAAATCCTTTATCATTAAACTTTCAAGTACTTAATCTACAACACTTAGGTACGTTTTAGTTACAAAATTAGTTTTTATTTAATTACTCAAAAACTATAAGAGGTAGATTAACGTGGACTCTCTGTTATTATTTTTGGGGTGTACTGAAGCATAAAACAAATTTTCAAGTTTCTAAGTCCATTATTTAGCGCCTCTTATTTTTCCGAAAAACGTGGATTCCGGCGTTAATTTTTGTTTTATGGTTTTGGAAACCAGCATCACTTATTTATAACTTCTAACTGCACCTTCTGACCAAATTCTGGCTTCCTAGCGTCATTATTTAGCGCATTTGATTTTTCTCTTAAAACGGCATTTTTCCGTAAACTATTAAGTTTAGAACATCAAGACTTGGTATTTGGAACATTATTACACTACACTATAATTTAACAAAGTTTTAAACATAAATTTTGATTTTTAGTTTCATACTAAATTGTGGTACAATACTTGTGCGCTACATGCAGACGCGTTAAGGTGACGTGGCGCTACTAGCAGTGAACTGGGGTTAAGTCCCGGCGCACTCGCTCGCCTCTGTATCTCACACCTGATACAGCGCTTGCTTTGCTTCACAGTTGAGTGGTACCATGCGGGCAAACAGGCCCTCCCTGTGAGGTGCCGTAAGGTCATGTTTTGTCGCCAAAAGAGTAGGGAATAATGAGGTGTATTGAAATCCAGAAAAAATCAGTCTGTTTTCAGAAAAGAAGTATGAGTACGGGTCATGTAGTCGAACGGCTTGCACACGTTGCATTAAGTTTCGGTGTCCCGGGGTGGAGGGAGGAAATGTTACAGTCCAAACAAATTAGTGACACACTCGTATACACTTCACTGCTCTGAGATACTTAACTATAGTTATACAGCGCCGGCCGGGGTGGCCGAGCGGTTCTAGGCGCTACAGTCTGGAATCGCGCGACCGCTACGGTCGCTGGTTCGAATCCTGCCTCGGGCATGGATGTGTGTGATGTCCTTAGGTGAGTTAGGTTTAAGTAGTTCTAAGTTCTAGGGGACTGATGACCTCAGAAGTTAAGTCCCATAGTGCTCAGAGCTATTTGAACCATTTTTATACAGCAAATTGTTGGATGTGCTTGCGGACAGATACAACTAAGCAGTGGCCTGTCAAGGCGTGCATGACTAAATACAACATCAACAACACTAGGTCCATCCTCGACGCCAAACTGTCAATCACAGTAGTAAACACCTTGTCCCTATGCAAAGGCTATAGGCGACTCCACTTGTAGACTAAGTCTCACAAGCTGAACTCCGCTACAAACTTAGCTACAAACTGTAACTCCATACTAGAACTATCGTACACCAATGCCGAACATGATCAGACCATCGGAGAGTGTGGCCGCGGCATACCACAAAGCAAAAGTCCATCTCATTCGCAGTGGCGCGGAGTTTCTGGCAGGACCACGTTTGCTGACGAATTTCAAAGCCCCGGCAGTGGAACTAGTCGGAAACTGTCTCAGTTGGCCAGCTGCGGTTGCGTCCATTGGGGAGGACACAACACATTATTTACTGAGCACCCCTCATAAAAATGCAGGGTAACTCTAGAGGAATGTCACATAATTTGTGAGCTGACTCAAAATGTGAAAATAAGCCGAAAAGGTCCTGTAAGCAAGCGTCCGATTTTCGCTCGTTTCAGAACTGGAGCAGATTGAAGACTACACACGTCCATGAATGATGAAGAAGACATATGCGAATATTAATTACCGAAATGCTGTGTTGGTGATACGGTGGACAGAATAATGGTGGGACAAATGATCAACTCTATAAGAGGTGTTCAAAAAGTCCCCCACCCACCTCAGTTCACTTGTTAATGCGTTGGAGGGTGTGTTGTGATGCATATCGAACACCATCTCGGCGGACTTTAGTGCGGGCAACATCGTTGGTGATGTTAGCGACAAGTTCTTTGCGTGTACCCACTTTCGTAGCGTGCACATCCCCCATTATCCAGGCCCATAAACTGAAGTCTAATTGGGTTAGGTCGGATGATCTGGCAGTCCAGTTAATGGGTTCGCCATGGTCAATCCACCATTGAGGAAATTGGTTATGGAGATACTGGGATAATTGTCTGGTACAGCGAATCAGTGGTCCATCACGTTGCAGGTACATTTGCTGTCGTGGATCTAATATCACCTCTTCCAAAGTGCATATAAGTCTTCTATCAGGAAATATGCATATGCTGCGGTTATCAACGAATTTGGCAAGAACTCAGGCCCCATCACCAGGTCATGAAACATACCACCCCACACGTTCACTGAGAACGCAACTTGGAATTTTGTTGCCGGCCGTGGTGGCCGAGTGGTTCTAGGCGCTACAGTTTGGAACCGCGCGACCGCTACGGTCGCAGGTTCGAATCCTGCCTCGGGCATGGATGTGTGTGATGTCCTTAGGTTAGTTAGGTTTAAGTAGTTCTAAGTTCTAGGGGACTGATGACCTAGTGTGATGTGGGTTCTCCATTATCCATGTATGACAATTGCAGTTGTTCATAATAGCGTGTAAGTGTAGCCTCATCTGTATGTAAAGTGTATTGTACGATGTCTCTGTGTAGGGCCAACCATTCACATATTGTTGACTACTTACTGAGTAACATGGTTGCCGTTATTACACGGGCTGCACATGTAATGGGTAAAAGCCCTCAGAATGTAACAAACGCCACACTCGCATTTGTTGAATATCGAGCCGACGGCTGTTTCACCGTGTACTCCGTTGTGCCATTGGAATTATGTCGTCCCTTTCCTCAACTGACTGGCCGACGTTACATTCTGATGTTACGGATACACTGGCTAGTGTTCCGGATTTCCGTAATGTTTGAAAACCCCTGGAAAATATCCTGGCACAGGGGGTTCGTTGATCAGGGAAACAACATTCAAATACGACATGTACACATGATCCAGTTCACTATTGCATACTGGGTATACATGCAGCGACGTGACGGTGGCGCCATTTGTTGAAGAACCCCAACATCTCTTGTAGGATGCATCAGTCATCTGTCTCACTTTAGGGTCCAACACAGCGCCAACATAGCACTTCGGTAAGTAATAGTCACGCCTGTCTTCGTATCCACTCATGGATGGATGTAGTCTTTAAACTGCTCCAATTCCAACGATCGAAAATCGGATACAAGTTCACACGACTTCTTTAGTTTCACATTGAGAATCATCTCAAAAATATGTGACATTCCACCTGAATCATCTTGTTCATGCGACAAGCGGAACGGTGTTGATATAGCTTTTTTCTCCCCTGCATATCTTCGTAATTTCATGTAGAGTGTGTAAGTATTTTTCGTGGGTAACGTAGGGAACCTTATGAATGTGTTTGTGCTCCATCATGTATGAACCACATTTCCTATCGTTGTTGGAGTTGTATCTTGTCTAAAAGGAGGGTAACGGGATAATGTGTTCTCATTTATTTATCGGTTCGTTACTGTATTCCTTATCAGTCTAACGAAGATGAACAAGTGCTCTTAACTCTTAAGTTATGCGTTTTAGAGCTCATGTTCATTGGACACTTGTGTCTTGCTTTGGTCCATACTATCACCTCTAAGTGTGGAATGCTTCTTTTTAACACCTTGTATGTCGGAGAAAGTAATATGATACGTGAGTCTCCTTGGAGCGAGCGCTCTCGGAAATTTAACTGTGTAAACACAACGTTTGTCTTAATATCTGCCACTGGAGTTTGATTAGAGCTCTTGCCATTATTGTACGAACCCAAGACGAAACGCACATGTCTTTGCTAGATCTCCTAAGTCTACTCTCTTAATCATCTCGGGTAATGGTTTCCGATTCACGCGCAATACTCAATGATCGCCCGAACGCGTGTTTCCTATGTAACCTGTTACTCGGATGAATTAAATTTTGTTAGGATTCTTCCAATGTACCTTGTTCTTACATTCAACATTGTTTCAACTGACTTCATGTGATCGCGCCGGACCATTACTCCTAAGTATTTTACAGTCGTGACTGTTTCAAACAGTAAATTTTCAAATCGATGTTCTACACTCCATAACCCATCTTATGATGTGAGGCATAGAGTACTTTGTGCAACACTGTCAGTACCCTCTTTCCCGTTCCTGTAGCGATCGGTGAGAGACAAGAGCAACTGTTGTTGATAATGTTGCGTGTTTAACAGTAAACCACACCTCTCTTGCGTCGTCTGCTACTGGCGTTGGATGAGCACCTGCTTACCTCCTCTTTACTGAGCAAATATGTGGCGAAACGCGGTGCTCTTCTTAGTATCATCTGTATTTCCTCTATCAGTGCCAACTAGTACGGGTGAAAAACTGACGAGCAACATTCAAGTATTGGTTGAATGATGTTTCAAGTGAGGTACTTCTTTCCTAGGTGGACTATATTTCCCGTAGATTCTCCCAAATAAGCATCCTCATTTCCTGCGATTGGTTTTATATGCGCCTTCCACTTTGAATCGGTTTGTGTGTATGCTCCGCGAACGGATTTGGTAGCTTCCAGTTGCGGCTCAGGATTTTGGTGCTAGTGGGGTTTGGCTGACGGTTGTGCAAGTATGGGCTTCAATCAGTCTTTATGAGTTGAACAACTACGTACAGTGACAGAGCAGATAGGAATACAGGAAACGTCTGTGCACAGTCTCTTGCTATAAACTAATTTCATATAACAACTGAATAACAAAAAAGCAAGATGATTATTCGCCGAACAATAATAAAAAAATCTGATTTCCAAAGTGAGCAACAGCAATAACACCCAGTAAAAATTTATCGCAATGTACAGGCACACATTTTTTAAGTAAGTGCCGTCTTGGAATAAAAAAGCAGGCTTTTTCATCAATTTTATTTTTAAATGAAATCTACTGTAATCTTCACTTCTACATAATTACCACCAATATTCTGCTTATTTATATGTCATCCTGCACAGTACACAGCAGTGTGATGTTAATGGTCTGAGATCAGTGTACTCGATAACGGCCTCAAGTAACGTCATCCCGTGCAGTACACAGCAAAACACCTTAATGGTCTAAGATCATTTACTCTATAATGTCTTGGGAGCTGAAATCTAGATTGTACACGGGAAAGCTACAGAAATATGACTGTTTGTCAGTATTTGAAATGCCTCCTGGATTGTGAAATACGAGGTGCGACAATAAAGTAATGAGACTGATTTTCTTTGCAAGATGTGGCAACCCTGCAGGCTTGCGTAGTCACAATATCTATAAGCTGCTTCTAGTCCAAGTGGCACATCGATGCAACTGCTCCGTCGTGAGTTGTACTGTAATAAGTTAACACGTGTTTGTGTCTCTCATCACGGAAATGGAACTGCATAATATTGCGCAACGGTATGCTATTTCTTTTTGCGTTAAATTGGGTGGAACCGCGACGACAACTTACAGTAAACTTCAGTAGGCTTTTGGAGAGGAGGTTATGTCAAGAGCTCGAATTTTACGTTGGTATAAAATATTTAGTGAAGGCAGAACGAATGTTGAAGATGAAGACCGCAGTAGACGACCACCGACCCACGAATGGATGTCAACTTGGCCAGGGTGCGCCAACTCGTACCACCTGATCGAAGATTATCCGTGAAAATGATTTCAGAAGAACTGAACATCAATCGAGAAACGGTTCTTCTAATAATAACTCAAGATCTTGGTGTGAGAAATGCACCATCCCATACTGCTCTATCAGTCCAGCAATTTTTAACCTCAAAACAAATTTCAGTACTACCACAGCCACCTTATTCACCAGATATCGCTCTGTGCGACTTTTTTCTATTTCCAAGAGTCAAAACGGCGGTCAAGGGACACCATTTTCAAACAACACAAGATGTCCAAAAAGCTGTGACGAGGGCCTTAGAGGATATTACAGAAGCCGAGTTCCAGAAATGTCACCATCAATGCCGTCACGTCGGTCGTCTGCTGCCACAGCCCATTAACGCTGATTTTCGCCGCACTGTCGTAACAGATACGTTCATCGTACGTTCCACAGTGAGTTCTGCGGTTATTTTATCCAGTGGTCTTTCCTGTTAGTACTGACAACTCTACACAACCGCCGCTGCTGTCGGGCGTTCAGTGAACACCATCGGCCCATCAATTGTCCGTGATGAGAGGTAATCCCTGAGAGTTGGTGTTCTCGGCACGCTCTTGACACTGTGGGTCTCGGAATATTCAATTCTCAAACGATTTCCGGAATGGAATGTTCCATGCGTCTAGCTCCAACTACCATTCCGCGTTCAAAGACTGTTAGTTCCCGTCATGCGGCCATAATCACATCGGAAACCTCTTCACGTGAATCGCCTGAGTACAAACGGCAGCTGCACCAACACCCTGCCATTTTATGCCTAGTGTACGGCATAGTCCCGCCATCTGTACATGAACATATCGCTATCTCATAAATTTTGACACTACTGTAATCCACTTAAATTACGACATACCGCTAACAATAATATGTATGCTAGTGCCTAAATGAGCCCTTACAACTAAAATTACTGCAAAGTGCCACGCTCTTGCAGGCAGATTTAATTTATAACTAAATGCTTCAAAATTCTGCGACGAACTCAGGGAGATCGAGAATTTTTTCGACCTGTTTGAATAATCTTCTGTAGTGAAACTTCCTGGCAGATTAAAACTATGAAATATCAGTGGAAAACGTATGCGATCTAACCAAACACAAAGCGGACGAAAAATGTGGGACTAGAGAGTGCAGTTAAATCGATAGGGGAGAGAGATTGGGAGAGAAGAGTGCATTGATGACCTCTATGAAGGGGATGAATTAACCAGCGACGAGTTAGAAGAAGAAATTGAAGTCCGTATGGAATATTAGTCGGTATTTAAGAGAGCTCTGGAAGACTTGAGATAAAATAAGGCAGTAGGGATAGAAAGGCCAACGGCCTTGCCGCAGTGGTAACACCGGTTCGCGTGAGATTATTGAAGTTAAGTGCTGTCGGGCTGTGCTAGTAGCACTTGGATGGGTAACCAATCATCCGGCCTGCCTAGCGCTGTTGGCAAGCGGGCTTCACTCAGCCCTTGTGAGGCGAACTGTGGAGCTACTTGATTGAAAAGTAGCGACTCCGGTCTCGTAAACTTACATTCGGCCGGGAGAGCGGTGTGCTGACCACATGCCCCTCCATATCCGCATCAAGTGACGACTGTGGTCTGAGGATGACACGGCAGCCGGTCGGTACCATTGGTCCCCACGAAGGCCAGTTTGGACGGAGTTTTTGGAGTTTTTTTTTTTAAGCGTGGATAGATAACATTCCATAGGAATTTCGGAAATCATTAATGAACGTGGCAACGAAACGACTAAAGACGGCGTGTAGAATCTATGAGACCGGCGACACAGCAACAGACTTTTGGAAACATATTTTCCATCCACTTCCGAAGACAGAAAGAGCTGTTAAGTGCGAGAACTATCGAGCAATCAGCTCGTGCGTGTAAGTTACTGACAAAAATAATGTACAGAAGAATGAAAAAAAAACTGAGAATCTGTTAGATGATGACTGAACTGGCCGTAGGTATAGTCACCAGAGAGTCAGTTCTGACGTCGCGCATGATAATGGAAGCAAGACTAAAGGAACACATCCACCTGACGGTTGAACCTTTGAAATGCTTTGTGGATATAAATAGCGACTGGTATCAGTAAACTTGTTGTTTCATTCTTTATCGATAATGTTTCAGTCGTCGTTACGCAGCGCGTTCAGGAACGCGATACTGCACCCTGGCCACCGACATCGTCAAATTCTCTTGCTGCATGAGTGCAATGACGCCATCGCGAATAGCCTGTTAGTGATGAGTGAGGATTGGCACATGAATAGTATGATTCCGCAGAGAGCGATGTGGTGTAGGTATTTGACTTTTCTAGTGTACTGTCTCTGGCTATTGTAAAACGGATGGTGTACTTGCAGAGACAGACTGACAACGTGGTACGTATAATATTAAGGAAATTTTGTGAATAATTCTCACATAATTTGTCAGACTGAAATGCTAAATTTAACTTTTCAGCTGTTGGGAGATCAGAAGCGACTCTCATTGATTTACATCCAAGATTCTGTCGCATCTTCTCTAGGAAACTAGTTGCACATCAACGATATGTTTTCATATAATACAATAATAAGCTGCTGAGCCAGAAAAATGTTCTCCTTACGGCATATATCAGAACACATGGATTAGAACATGCGACGCGTTACATGTAGTGACTGTCCGTTGTTTATTCAATAGTAGTGACCATTTAGGAACTTATATCAGTATACAGGGTGCTACAAAAAGGTACTGCCAAACTTTCAGGAAACATTCCTCACACACAAATAAAGAAAAGATTTTATGTGGACATGTGTCCGGAAACGCTTAATTTCCATGTGAGAGCTCATTTTAGTTTCATCAGTATGTACTGTACTTCCTCGATTCACCGCCAGTTGGCCCAATTGAAGGAAGGCAATGTTGACTTCGGTGCTTGTGTTGACATGCGACTCATTGCTCTACAGTACTAGCATCAAGCACATCAGTAAGTAGCATCAACAGGTTAGTGTTCATCACGAACGTGGTTTTGCAGTCAGTGCAATGTTTACAAATGCGGAGTTGGCAGATGCCCATTTGATGTATGGATTAACACGGGGCAATAGCCGTGGCGCGGTACGTTTGTACCGAGACAGATTTCCAGAACGAAGGTGTCCCGACAGGAAGACGTTCGAAGCAATTGATCGGCGTCTTAGGGAGCACGGAACATTCCAGCCTATGACTCGCGACTGGGGAAGACCTATAACGACGAGGATACATGCAATGGACGAGGCAATTCTTCGTGCAGTTGACGATAACCCTAATGTCAGCGTCAGAGAAGTTGCTGCTGTTAAAGGTAACGTTGACCACGTCACTGTATGGAGAGTGCTACGGGAGAACCAGTTGTTTCCGTACCATGTACAGCGTGTGCAGGCACTATCAGCAGCTGATTGGCCTCCACGGGCACACTTCTACGAATGGTTCATCCAACAATGTGTCAATCCTCATTTCAGTACAAATGTTGTCTTTACGGATGAGACTTCATTCCAACGTGATCAAATTGTAAATTTTCACAATCAACATGTGTGGGCTGACGAGAATCCGCACGCAATTGTGCAATCACGTCATCAACACAGATTTTCTGTGAACATTTGGGCAGGCATTGTTGGTGATGTATTGATTGGGCCCCATGTTCTTCCACCTACGCTCAATGGAGCACGTTATCATCATGCTAGAACATGTGCCTTTACAAGTACGACACAACATGTGGTTCATGCACGATGGAGCTCCTGCACATTTCAGTCGACGTGTTCGTACGCTTCTCAACAACAGATTCGGTGACAGATGGATTGGTAGAGGCGGATCAATTCCATGGCCCCCACGCTCTCCTGACCTCAACCCTCTTGACTTTCATTTATGGGGGCATTTCAAAGCTCTTGTCTACGCAACCCCGGTACTAAATGTAGAGACTCTTCGTGCTCGTATTGTGGACGGCTGTGATACAATACGGCATTCTCCAGGGCTGCATCAGCGCATCAGGGATTCCATGCGACGGAGGGTGTGGATGCATGTATCCTCGCTAACGGAGGACATTTTGAACATTTCCTGTAACAAAGTGTTTGAAGTCACGTTGGTACGTTCTGTTGCTGTGTGTTTCCATTCCATGATTAAAGTGATTTGAAGAGAAGTAATAAAATGAGCTCTGACATGGAAAGTGAGCGTTTCCGGACACATGTCCACATAAGATATTTTCTTTCTTTGTGTGAGAGGAATGTTTCCTGAAAGTTTGGCCGAACCTTTCTGTAACACCCTGTAGTTATCATGCACTAAATATATAGGTATTTTCAGGATATTCTAAGGAGAAAACATTTTGGGCCTTCTTGGAATACATTTGGGATACTGACAAGTAGTACTTCCTTTTCTGAACGTTACTAGGCTATGGAACACAAGGCCAGAGAAGCAGTGGTACCCATCATTCTTCGAAGGAGGCTTGCACATCGTGACCGAGCATTGTCCGGCTGGAATATGGCTGCGGAATGGTCAGTATCTCAAGCTCAATACCTCCCTTATGTAGCGGTTGCTGTTCCTATTCACAATGGACTCCATACGTATAAGACAAGATCGTATGATATAGTCCATGGCGCCTCAGATCACTACATTTTTCGCACGTCCACATGACGCTCAACAAACCAGTCTCCTGGTCCCGGCGGAGGTTCGAGTCGTCCCATGGGCATGGGTGTGTGTGTTTGTCGTTAGGATAATTTAGGTTAAGTAGTGTGTGAGCTTAGGGACTGATGACCTTAGCAGTTAAGTCCCATAAGATTTCACACACATTTGATTTGATCAAACCAGTCTCACCAGCAGCGTTCAGCAGGGTAGCGTCCAACACGTACAAGCCAGCATTGTTGGGTAAGGAGGGATTCGTTCAAAACACTAAATTTTGCTAATCAGCTCTCCACTGGCTGTGTTCTCGAGCCCACTGCAGCCTGAGGCGCTGGTGGTCTTTTGGTCAATGGAAGCCGACATAGTGCTATGCTTGGCACCAGTCTAATATTCACAAATGGTGTCGCACTGTCGAGGCAGACACGTCCACACCCGTTGCTGTGCTCCAAGTCAAGCCAACATTGTGGACGAAGCCGTTCTGTCGGTTATGGCTATGTGCACAGGATCCCACGCTGTGATTACAATGCTTGGGCACACCCGCTCGTCGCTGAGTACGATCATCTTCTATCCACCGGTCCTGCATGTGCATCAAAGTCGTAGTTATGTTTCCTGTACAAACCACAATGTCACGGTACGACAAACCAGTTTTCCAGTGGCCAAACATTCTGTGCCCCGATCGAACTGACTGAAATGCTCGTATCGTGCCCTTTGATGTGGACTCGCGCTTTTTAACACGTGTCCACTTCGTTTGAAGGCTCAATACCAACCAGTCCAGTTCCACGGAAAAAGTCGCTATTGGGCATACAAGCACGCCATCTCTCTGCAGTCTTAATCGCTTATTATTGTTCCATTGTTCTACACATTATCCAATTTTGGAGTGGTTCTGACTATTTCTTCTGCATGTAGCCATTTTCACAAACAGTAGTCCACCATCAGAACGGTAGCAACATATTTGTTCACGTGGTGGGTTCATCGCCCAGCCTTTAGTACATACTTGCCCCCGACCACGTAGTTCCCTTTCTAAGTCCGAAATACTTTTATCGATACCTCGATTTCTTTAGAAGTATCTAACAAAGTTCTAGATGTAGAAACGATTATTTATATTATGAAGATGTTGGCTTCCTGAAACCAACGAGAATCGACATGAAATAGTCGCGTTTGATAATCAGATATCATGAAATAATTTAATAAAGTACTGGAATATGTTCCAGAATGGAAAATATAATTATAAGTACCCATGAAACGTTTCTATATTTATTTTCACATTGTCATTGGAACACCCACAGGCAAAAGTAATTAACATTTCTTCTCTCGGGGTATCCGTGTTGGATGTCGGGCCTGTAGCGTTTCTTTGACACTACAAGATTCCGTAGGGAAAATATGATAAGCGGCGCTACGTTCCAGGTCCTTTTACCAAACACTAGTTGTAGATATTTGTTTATCCAACGAAGAGGACAGGTCAGTTCTGGTGGAAGTAGAATGTTAATTTTAAGTTCATAAATCGTCCCTTTCAGTTACAACTACAGTTTATGAATGACTCTACCTTACTAAAAAACGCGCTTAAGGTGGTTCTCTAAAGTGTCTTGGAAAAATGTATTTCTTCCCTGCTACTTAGCTTCCTGAAAAAACATCACGGCTGTATTGGTTAGTTATTTATAAATAAAATGTTGGTAACATTTACAAACTTTGAAGGAAACTGTCGTCACAACAACGCGTGCACGTTGCTTTTCGGAAGTCGAATAGGAATTTCCCAGGTTTCGCGTGGCGTGTAGACCAGTAAACAACGAGTTTTTATGCAGACAACTTTAACGTTATCTAACCACACTACGTATTTCTTCCAGCCAAGTATGATTTTCTGCTGCATTTAGTCTGTGTAATATCCAGCCGTGCTTGTCAGATTAGTCAATGTCTATTATGATTTTCCACTTCGCTTTACTCACTAGGAATTCATTATCGTTTTTCCTTCTGACTGGTAATGGGCTTGGAAGCAAGTGTTGTTTTTGTCGCCAACTACTACAGCAAAACATTCGACTGATTCAGTGGCTATTATTATTAATTTTGATCTATTATGCTCTTAAAAAGACTGAATAATTAGATGTGCTGATATAGAATTTACTCATTACGCAGGATTTTTTTCTCTCTACCAAGGATGAAATCTAAATTTCAATAAATGCTAAAGTTCGTATTAAATTCTGTATTACAAATAACGGTTTAGTTTTTTTTTTCAGCTGCACAATTTCAACACATTACCATCGAACTCCAGTGTGCTGATAATGAATTTTTTCTGCTGGATGTACAACTAAAGACTCTTCCATCTGTTGGGAGGTTCTTTTAACTCTTTTCCTCTCTCCATCATTATTTAACAACGCTCTGTTTATTTTCGGAAGTAAACATTTTTCATTTTCTTTATTTTGTTGACATTAGTTTTTAAAACAAAAGAATCTCGGACTTTTTGATATAATAATAACGGATGAAGGTGAGTAATGCGTACATTTCTTTACATACTTGTCAACTAGTTTCGGGAATGATGTCATCTTTAGCAGCATGATTAAAAGCATTAAAATCGTATTAAATATAAAGCACATACATTAATATTATTAGTTCGGTAAAGCTGCAACTACATTTTTATATTATGTATCTTCATTCGTTGTTATTATATCAGAAATTATCATTGGCGAAAAATCGTAAGATCTGCTCCACGTTCTTTGCATACCCATGTAATTACTTCACGAATGCCTCTTATTGTTCGTTGATAAACGCGAAGTAAAGTACGTAACTACCGTTTCTGTTCCTTGCTCTGTGCGCGTTCCAGATCTAGGTAGGCTGCCATTACCTTATCTAACCAATGAAGTAAAAAAGTATTTAATATAGTTTTTATTTAGATCAAATTACTTGGAACTTGTTGCGGCAGAAATGGTTGGTACACCACACTTTTCGGTCAATTTCGCCATTTTCAATAAGTCTTTTTTCCATTTTATGTATTAATAAAACTTCTTACAAGTCAGCTTGTAGTTAAAGTGACACTGTAAGTTTGATTCCACAGTCCCTGGCAGCAGTCGATTTCTTCCACTGGTCAACTGGGCCGACATCAGGCAAAATATTCTTTGTGTGCGGGCATAGAAAACAAATACTAGTATAATTTTAGCAATTAGCATCAGGATTTTCGGTTTCCTTAAGAAAGTAAATCCACCTTTCTTCCACGGAGTGTTTAGACTTCCATTCTTCCGAGTCACGCATAGTTTCCAAAAACCTTTTCAGATACACGCATTCCTGAAAACAATTTTCGCCTGAAATATTCGCACTATTTTTAGTCAGGTATACGTATAATAGTGTTTTCGATCAGCATCAAATCTGGCGTTTCAGATAGCGTCATCCAATCAAATACTTGATACTCATTAAAATACGTAGTCCATTTCTCTAAGTAACCAAATGGTATTGTGTAGAAACCCATCGTGTCTTCCTTAAATTTCTAAATCAAATTAATTATTATTTTTACAGTTCCCATTATTTAATTTGTTCAAATTCATCTTGGTTTGTATGTCAGTAAAACTTAGATCCTTCCTTTCATTCAGACGTCTTTGAGCGTCGATTAATATGTTTCTTATTTCAGTTACCGAGACTTTATTCTTCCCCACGCTTTTTACACATTTTTTCAAAAAGAGCGAAGATTGAATGGAGAAACATGAAGTAAATTTCACTGATCGGACTACTGAAAAAATCTGAAATTATTTTAGGTGCCTTGCCTTCAGCGTCAAAAAATTATTATAGTGGAATACAAATCTTAAGACTTCTCTACTGCGTGCGTTAACGACAGCTGTCGTGCTCTTGAATGAGACATAAGAATCTGATGATTGCATCAGTGTATAACTCTTTCAGTTTCTCTGTCGTTACAGTTTATATTGAAAAATAATTACATATTTTCATGATGATTATTTCCAAGTTAACGGATAAGACACCATCAGCACTTGATATAGTATTATGGAGATACAAGCAGAGCGTTCAATTCCTTCTAAATTTTTTCCTAATTCTGCTTTAATTTGCTGAAACACATTCCTTTGGCCGCGTCTATGAATCCCTCTGAAGTTGGTATCGTCTCCACAAAAGCGATTAACTTATGTAGTGGAATTTGCAGTTGTCTTAAAGCGTCTAGACAAAATTTTGCAGTTGTCTCCCATGATTTGTTATTCAGTGTATCAAACTTCAACAGCTTCCTTTGGATTCCGTCAGGTTCAATAAAGTATTGAACAACTAAAGCAAACATCTTTTCAGCCTTGTGGTTCGCTGAGTCGGTGTCTATGCCATAAAATGAAACTTCTTGCAATTCTTTTATGCATTCGGACACGGAGTGTGGTGAGAGAATATTTTTAACAATGGCTATAGCTTCGGTTCTGGCTGCAGACTGCTTTGCGTTTACTTTGGAGCCAGGCATCAATTTTACGATACAGTCAAGTGAACTGAAGGAATGTTGATGCTTGACAACTTTATAAGTTGCTGTTAGTTCTGCAGCAGCAACGAGCAAGTCTTCCTGAGTGTCTTCTATAGTCATGAATGTTGAAATAGGCTTTGATGTCGATGCTACCCCGAATCTACTTGTATGATTCTTCGTAGAAATGTGACATCTCATATCTGCCTTACGCCGGTGAGTTTTTGAGATAAAATAGCCACAAATCTCACACAACCTTTCCTAATCCCTTAGTTCTTTCTTGGCAAAACATCTCTCTTTTGTGTAACCGTCCGAAAAGTGACACTTTCTGTTTCCATTCATGGGCATTTTCATAAACTATGATAAGTTTATTTGACAGTAAATAGTCGATAATGACACTGTAGTCATCGAAGTACACATCACAACACACTTCACACCCTGTATATCTATCGTAAACACTTCAAACGCAACTAACTTGCACTCGTTCGTATTATAAAGTCAGATCGCTGTTCAAATGGGAACCGCCCGATTCTTCCGCGTGGTGCTGTGTAAATAGTTCCAGCCCAGTGCCACGGGAGAGCTCTCGTATTTTCTCGAATGATGGCGCTAGATCTAGAAGGTGCTTGCATCGTCCATACAGGATATGCAATATGAAATGCTATCTGTGAGACGACCTTCTCAACATAAACCTGTTGACATAAATGAAACTAACTGAGGCTGCATTTACATGTTGCGTTCATAGATGCCGTTCCTTCAGTATTTGAGCCAAGCTCGTAAAAGTATTTTGCAAAATCAGGGCTTGGCGGGACAGGAAGGTCCATAACGGTGATGGATTCCTGTATATCAAGACCGATGGCAACCTTAAGGTAGCCAGATTTCTGCGTGTAGCGCTTTCCAGCGAAGCCGCAGTCAGCAAGGATTTTAGCGATAAATTCCCGTTTCCAGTATGTCTTTCAGAGCAAGTCGAGTCTGTCGACACGGGGGATTGTGCAGTCAAGCACATAACCTAAACTGTGGTTGTTGTTGTTGTGGTATTCAGTCCAGAGATTGGTTTGATGCAGCTCTCATTGCTACTCCGTTCTGTGCTAGCCTCTTCATCTCCCAATAGCTACTGCAACCTACATCCTTCTGAATCTGCTTACTGTATTCGTCTCTTGGTCTCCCTCTACGATTTTTACTCTCCACGCTTCCCTCCAGTACTAAATTCATGATCCATTCATGCCTCAGAATGTCTCCTACCCTACTTATGACTAAGTTGTGCCACAAACTCCTCTTATCTCCAATTCTATTCAATACCTCCCCTTACGTGATCTATCCATCTAATCTTCAGCATTCTTCTGTAGCACCACATTACGAAACCTTCTATTCTCTTCTTGTCTAAACTGTTTATTGTCCATGTTTCACTTCCATACATGGGTACACTTCATACAAATACTTTCAGAAAAGACTTCCTAACACTTAAAACTATACTCGATATTAACATTCTTCTTCAAAAAAGCTTTCCTTGCCATAGCCAGTCTACATTTTATATCCTCTCTACTTTGACCATCATCAGTTATTTTACTCCCCAAATAGCAAAACTCATTTCCTGATCTACTACCCTCAGCAGACTACATTCCATTATCCTCGTGTTGCTTTTGTTGATGTTGATCTTATATCCCCCTTTCAAGATCTGTCCATTCCGTTCAGCTGCTCTTCCAGATCCTATGCTGCCTCTGACAGAACTACAATGTCGTCGGAAAACCTCAAAGTGTTTGATTCTTCTCCATGGATTTTAATTCCTACCACAAGTTTTCTTATGTTTCCTTTATTGCTTGGTCAATATGCAGATTGAATAACATTGGGGATAGGCTACAACCCAGTCTCACTCCCCTCTCAATCACTGCTTCTCTTTCATGCCCCTCGACGCTTATAATTGCCATCTGGTTTCCGTACAAATGGTAAATAGCCTTTCCCTACCTGTATTTTACCCCTGCCACCTTCAGAATTTTAAAGAGAGTATTCCAGTCGGCATTGTCAAAATTTTTCTCTAAGTCTGCAAATGCTACAAACATAGGTTTTCCCTTCCTTAATCTATCCTCTAAAAGAAGGTGTAGGGTCAGTATTACCTCGCGTGTTCCAACATTTCTACGGAACACAACTGATCTTCCTCGAAGTCTACTTTCACCAGTTTTTCCATTTGTCTGTAAAGATATGGCGCTAGTATTTTGCAGCCGTGACTTATTAAACCGATAGTTCGGTAATTTTCACACCTGTCAACACCTGCTTTCTTTGGGATTGGAATTATTATATTCTTCTTGAAGTCTGAGGGTATTTTCCCTGTCTCATACGCCTTGCTCACCAGATGGAAGAGTTTTGTCAGGACTGGCTCTCCCAAGGCCTGTCGGTAGTTCTATCTGTAGTTCTAACGGACCTTGCTTCGGCTTAGGTATTTCAGTGCTCTGTCAAATTCTTCACGGAGTATCGTATCTCCCAATTCATCTTCATCTACATCATCTTCCATTTCCATAATATTGTCCTCAAGTACATCGACCTTGTATCGACACTCTATATACTCCTTACACCTTTCTGCTTTCCCTTCTTTCCTTAGGACGGGTTTTCCATCTGAGTTCTCGATATTCATACAAGTGGAAGCCATCAGTGCTTAGTCAATTTGCACTTCCTGTCGATCTCATTTTTGAGACGTTTGTATTCCTTTTTGCCTGCTTCATTTATAGCATTTTTGTATTTTCTCCTTTCATCAGTTAAATTCAATATATCTTCTGTTACCCAAGGATATCTAGTAGCCCTCGCCCCTTTACCAACTTGATACTGTGCTGCCTTCACTAATTCATCTTTAAAGCTATCTATTCTTCTTCTACTGTATTTCTTTCCCCTGTTATTGTCGATCGTTCCGTAATATCTGTCTCCTTAAATTACTACCTTTTTGCAATTTCTTCAGTTTTAATCTACAGTTCATAACCAATGAATTGTGATCAGGGTCCACATCTGCCCCTGGAAATGTTTTACAGTTTATAACCTGGTTCCTAAATCTCTGTCTTACCATTACACAATATATCTGAAACCTTCCAGTGTCTCCAGGCCTCTTCCATGTATACAACCTTCTTTCATGATTTTTAAGCCAAGTGTTGGCTACGATTAAATCATGCTGTGTTCAAAATTTTACCAGGTGGCTTCCCCTTTCATTCCTTACCCCCAGTCCATATTCACCTACTACTTCTCCTTCTCTTTCTTATTACAATCGAATTCTAGTCCCCAATCACTGTCAAATTTTCGTTTCCCTTAACTTTCTGAATAATTTCTTTTATCGCACCATACATTTCTTGAATCTCTTTATCATCTGCGGAGTTAGTTGGCATATAAGCTTGTACTACAGTGGTAAGCGTGGGCTTCTTGTCTTAGGCGCTGCAGTCATGGACTGTGCGGCTGGTCCCAGCGGAAGTTCGAGTCCTCCCTCGGGCATGGGTGTGTGTGTTTGTCCTGCGGATAATTTAGGTTAAGTAGTGTGTAAGCTTAGGGACTGATGACCTTAGCATTTAAGCTTTATGAAGGGTAAGGGCAGTCGCATAATATTGGTTAATGTTTGCTGTGAATCTCAACAAAAATATTGTTAGCATATAATTGTAAATGACTTACGCTGGCCAACAACGAAAAATTTTCAAGAGTGGAAATGGGTGTTCCTTATACATTTTGACCCCCCCCCCCTCTTCCCCCCAAGAATGAATGTGCTATTTTTCTGTAGCGCCTTTAGTTTTAAAAATACTTTATCTCATAAGAATGGTTATAAAAAGCAAATAGGTATATTTCTTAAGAAATGAAATCTGTTAAGGCCGCCCTCATGACGGGACTACCGGGAAGTTTTTTTATAATTGATCTTAACAACGCGGTAACAGTGTGTGGTGTGACTAATTATCTGTTGCTACTGAGCGCCATGTTCATAGCAGTCGTGAGGAAATGCTTCCTATGTTTAGCTGTGCATTCACGAATGTGAATACTGCGATCTAATATACCTTGTGCTGAGTGTTTCGTTTTGTTTTAGTCGTGCATTTGTTGTTAGTGTCTGTAAAATGTCACTGGTATGTTTAAGCAACTCAAATAACTTTCCCTACCTCTATGGGGCGTACACTCTTAAACCATGCAGATGACGTGTGAGACCCGTACTGAAGACATTGTATGATCTTTATTAGGGGTGCAAGTTACGTGATGAGAACTGAACAGGGGTACCACATATTGTATGTGTGAACTGCTCGTTTCGTGTAAATGGTGTAAGAGGTCCGAGCAGATGTAATTTCGATGTATTGCTCACGCGCTGCCTGCGATATGTAAGGTATAAGAGAATCTCAGACCAGAGAGCAGTGTTGACTGCAGTAGGAACTGTGTAGCTGTAGCAGTAAGTTGTTGCTAGCAAGCTTTTCTTGTCGTTATATATCAGACCGTGCACATTTTCCATTTTTTGTGTATGTATGATTGTTTTCCTATCGAAAGTAGAATTTTTGTCTGTATGCACTATGTAATCTTTAAGATATAACAAACACCAGTTGACTTTGACATTTTTCTTATGATATCTCAATATCTTGACTATTCTACACCTTTTGCCACTACATTATGATACTGTGTGTACATTTTTTGCACTTGAAAACTGTCTATGTTTTTGACATAATACGTTTTCTGTCATGCTATGCTGTATGCTTGTAGAAACAAGTTTTTATCTAATGGGTATATGATTTAAATGCAAGATATTAATCCTTATTCATCATTTTCAGAAAGGAATACCATGTAAAAAGAGATAAATTAAACAACCACAGTGGTTTACTATGAAATGGAAATTTTAAGATCGGAATGAACGAAAGAAAATGCAATATCTTGTCATGAAGAGTAAATGTATCAGAATTAACAGGCATTAACCAGAATATACTATACACATCGTATGATAGCAGTCTTGACTAATTATTTTTCTTTCAGAATACGAAGCGATTGATGCAGGCTGTCAGACAGAACTACACATCTTAGTTTTAGTGATGAAATATGCTAGAAATAAGAAACACTACAGTATGAACAGTTGTATGAAGTAAATGGTAATATGAATAATGAATAATGAAGTGTCCTTTTTTGCAGATGATAATAAATGATGATGAATAATTATATGAGGAATATGCTAATATGAATAATGAGGTTTTCTTTGCAGATGATGATAATGATGAAGTTATGGTAATATGAATAATGAAGTTTTTCTTTGCAGATGATGATAATGATGACGTTTATATATTTACTATTAGTTAAGAGATGCTATGTAGTTATTCAAGTATTTGTTGCAGTTCGTTTTGACAGTATGTCTTATGTCACATGATATAATGACTTAATGTTTTGGAAAGGACAGATAGAGTACATACATATTGAGTACACGTTTCACTACCTGTTAATTCGAAGTTCACTACTTTTCAGCATAATATGCGTTTCTTCTTTCAGCTCAATAATCCATTTTGTATTTTTTCCAGGAGAAGCTGTTCATGAAATTAAGGTGCTATAAGCAGTTAGTCATTAAACCTGTTCTAGTACTTGCATTTTTTTTTACCCATTTGTGTGTATCATTCATGATTGTGATCACATATACTCTACTTGTTTCATAACCTTGCTACAGCTGACTCATGACGTTATTAATCCTTATTTCCAGCAATAAGTCAAAAGCAAATATTTTCATGCCCCAGCAATTAATCATCGATCCCAACGCAATGCACTGCTAGCAAAAAAAAAAAAAAAAAAATATTACCAGTCTCAACTATTACCAGTATACAAGCAACTAATGCTACCAGTTTAAGATATATTTCTAGTTCTAAATATAATGCAAATTTCTCAGATGTATTGAATCCATTATATCTATGTATTATTGGACCACAGACCTTGAGTAATAGTTACAGTGTGTTACATTTTAAATATGTCCTATGTCACTTGAATGATGAGTTCTGAGTAATACTGAATGATGTTTTGTAATAAAGCATAAATGCTATGCCAATAATTTCTATAAATAATATTTTTGTTATACTCTATAAATGCTATGCCAATAATTAACTCTCGTTTTGAATGATGACTTGTGAATAATACTGAATAATGTTTCATAAAACAATACTTCGTAATTGGTCAATAACTGCCAATAATTACTATATTGAGATGACTCATGAATAATGTGCTGTAATACTCCATACATAGTACAGAAATGTTTAGTAACTAGGCAATGAGTGCCAACAATTACTCAAATCGGTTGATAGACTAGTGTAATTCTCAATGATGACTAGCATAAGACTTAATGTCCTTCACTTTCTGACCTAATTACCAGAAATTACTGCAATATCCGTTTGTCCTGTCCATCCTCATGATCATGGAGCACTATATTTTGTTTTTGCACTAATTCTACGTTGATGTGAGAGTATGGATTCTACAAGAATGTGGTGTTGACATATCAAGCTGTCCACCACCTTGAACGATGGAGATGTCATTATGGTCCTACTGTTTGGTGTACCTAATGTACTACCAAAATGATAACATTGAATATTAATGCAACATTTCAGTGTCTTGGCTACACTGATAAATACTTCAGGGAAGAGAACTTCAGATTGTCTCACTTGGTGTTGTGCTTCTGTAGAAAGATATGGACTTTCAGTGCAGCTACGCGCAACCTACTATGCTACAACCATGATGCAATCCTTCCCATTCCTTTCCTAGTTCTGGTAAAATGGTAAAGACTTATACAGTGCGTGTAAATTCTTGTAAAATGATAAAGACATATACAATGCGTGTACACTTCATTTCAATTGTTAATATGATCCGTCGTCCTAAATATGCTAAAGACCTCTACAGTGTGTGTACACTTTATTTCACTCCATGATATGTTGTAAATATGCTTAAGACTTCTACAGTGCGTGTGCACTTTATTTCATTTTTAGGGTAATCAGTTCTTGTAAAATCCTGAAGATTTTTACAGTGCGTTTGCACTTTATTTCACTCCGTGATATGTTGTAAATATGCTAAAGACTTCTACAGTGCGTGTGCACTTTATTTCACTCCATGATATGTTATGGAAAAATGCTAAAGACTTATACAGTGCGTGTGCACTTTGTAATTTGTTAATATCCTTTGTACTCATTGCATATACATTTTATCATTTCTTGATATGTTCTGTACTCAGTGCATGTGAATATTTCATTTCATGTTCTGCACTTATATATATGTATATACTCTGTGACTGTAGACTAAGTTACTTAATTAGAAATTAGATTATAGAAAAATTTGTTGCTCATGGCAAGTCCAATTGACTCACCATCGCTGCCAAATTTTTGCCCGCCCCCCTTCCCCCCCCCCCCCCCCCCCCCCCAGTGTAGGGTTATGTAAGAGGTCCTAGCAGATTTAATTTCGATGTATTGCTCACACGCTGCCTGCGATATGTAAGGTATAGGAGAATCTCAGACCAGAGAGCAGTGTTGACTGCAGTAGGTACTGTGTAGCTGTAGCAGTAAGTTGTTGCTAGCGAGCAGTCTGGTCTGGTGTATCGTGTTGGCTGTGCCAGTCGTGGTGCAGCGATGCCGGAGCCTGAGCATTATTGTAGAAGGTAAAGAGCAGCCTCGCGCATATTTAGTAATGTTATCTCAAGTCCCATGTAAATGTTCTAAAAATCTCCTAATAATAATCTTTCTCATAAAAAGTAACTTTTAACAACCATTCATTTCAAATTAAGGAATTTACTAATTTCTCCAATCCATGATCATCCCAATTATTGCAAAAGAAAAATCTGTTATTTCCTTTCATAAACGACAAATCTATCGGCCAGCATTGCACAGGGCTGTGCCAGAAAAATTTATTGTAAGAGCAGATATATATGCGTTATCCGGCGACTCCATTGAGGTAAGAATTTTCTTTTTTTATTCAGAATGATCTTTCAGGGCCGTGACGCAGCACTGCTGACGTCCAAAATTTACCAGGTTAAAGTCACAGTCAATTATTGAAAAATTATAAGTGAGCAACAATTTAATTGAGAGGCTAGTTACATTGTATTATCACCAGGTTACTGAATTTATTTTTTGTTGGGACGTTACACTGAATGTGAATGACATAATTATATTTTGTACTGTTGAGAGGTTTAGGAATTTTTCTGTTTTGAGGTTACACTAAAATGTGAAAGAATTTTGTGGGGAGGTAACAATGGTTGGGCGAAGAGTAAAGGTAAAAGTTATAATTCCTTTTGTTATTCCAATGATATGGAGGGAACCGACGGATCACGTAGTTGATTGCTGTTTCTGCATGTTTAAAATAGCAGGGATGAAGATCAAGGATAGAAAGACGATCAAGTATCCGTCCATCAAGTCAGTCGTTCGACTCGTACCGCACCGTTCTTCCTTAGCTGTCCCTGACCCTCTAAATACATCGTCACTAAATCTTGGAATCCAGGTCGAATCTAGTACAGACGCGGAAAGTACAAGCTCTGATTTCGATTACGAAGAAAGTACGACACATCACCTGACACAAAATGATTTGAATGACCGTGTTTGGGACATAAATCTTTCTAATGCACAAGTTGAACTTTTGGGTTTGCGTCTTAAACAGTGGAATTTACTGGACATAGGTGCTAGGGTTTGTGTCTTTCGACATCGTCATGTTGTCTTTGCACCATTGTTTGACATGGAAGACTTACTCTGTTACTGCAATGACGTGAATGGTCTGATTAATGCTGTGGGAATTAAACATATCAGCGGAATGGAGACTACTCGTTGATGGTTCGTAAACTAGCCTCAAAGTGGTAGTCCTCCACATTAGCAATGTTATCCTTCTGTTCCCGTAGCAAATGAAGGAAGCATACTGCAGTAAGGAACATCTGTTGAATAAAATTCAATATAACAGCCAAAAGTGACACATCTGTGCGCACTTCAAAACAATTGGGATACGTACAGGATTACAATCTGGGAATACAAAGCATTACTGTTTTGTTCGCGAATGAGACAGCCGCGATCGGAGGAGTCATTACGACAGACGGATTTGGCTGCCCTACAGAAATGGAAACTGGTTGGAAGAATGTATCAGATGTATCACTGGTGAATTTGAAAGACATTTTGTTACCAGACTTGGCTTTATGAAGTCCTTCGTTGTCGCAAAGGACAAAAGTGGACCTGGTTTTATGTACTTACGTCAGGAATTCCCTGCATTGAGTGGCGCCAAAGAGAAAGCAAGTGCTTGTGTTGTCCCACAAAACAGACAGCTTATTCAAGATCCTGATTTTGTCACAACTTTGAACCTTCTTGAACTGATATGCTGAAATTCTTTTAACAAACGGTTTTCTGATTTTTTTGAAGAGCACATAGCAGTGACGTGTTACTCAACGAACTACTACACTCTTACTGTAATCTCGGTTGTAACATGTCGCTAGAACCGTACGTTCTTTAATCACACTTGTATTCTTTTCTGCTGGTGGTCTTGGACATGTCTCCGATGAATATGGGGAAAGATTTCACCAAAACACACCTACACTGCAGCAACACTAGCATGGACAATGTGTAACAAGTGTATTATGGAGTCCAGCAAGATAGGAGGGTGGACACCGCATGATGCTTTTTGCCTAAGTCCATTTAATTCAATTTGGAAGTTGTCTTCACTCGTTGGAATGGTTTTTAGAGGATGTACCATTGAATGAGAGGAAGCATGTTTATGGGTCGGTGGGTGTTGAGAGTTGGCAGGTGTTGCTATATTTGTTGTGGTAGGTTTCCTATAGATCTTGAAAGTATGAATATAGTCAATGATGTCAATAGTTAGAGCTATATAATTCAAGCAGTTATACTCAAACTCCATTGTGAATTTTATACTGTATTGTTTAGAATTTAGCCGTGAGATGAATTTCTGAAGTTGTCTGGTAGTATCTGTCCACAAGCACGTCCTCAACATACCTACCGCAGTATCCAACTTTGGAAGAACGGCATTATTTTCCAAAATCTGTTTTTCAGAATTGTCCATAAAGATTTCGGCAAGGACTGGAGTGAGTGGGACTCCATAGAAAGACCATACAAGTGTCTGTATATCCAGCCGTTGAAACGGCAAAAATTTTGTTGGTGGGCGAGTTTGTGTAGCTAGTCTTACTCCATCTGTGACAACTGGATTAATTTCTAACTCTGTGAGAATGTTTAGATACTCCTGAACAGGGGTAGATTAGTGAATAAGTTGCTGACATAAAAATTAACTTGCATGGAACTATGGGGGAGTTGCATGTCTTAACTTGTTCACTAAGTCAACTGAATTAAGAATATTATGAATAGGTTTATTTGATCTTCATCATGTCATTTAATTCTCAGGTTAATTTGTAACATGGAGCTGACAATGAAAATACAGCAAGGCGACATCGATATTATCTTTATGGAGTTTAGGGGGTCATACAGTCAGACAGTCAGAAAGCTACAGGATTCATGTTGGTGTGGAAGTAGGTGCCGCAGTCTAATATTACACTTTTACGGTTTAATAACACTTTCAATTTTGTCTTTCTAGGGTAATGTGGATACTTACTGCATCTGTTGGTCGATCGGAGACTTTAGGAAATTGTCGACTTTTGGTAACATAGCCATCTTTATTCATTAAGAAAACATTATTTCCTTTGTCTGATCTGATTTCTGTTAAATCTTTTTCACGCATTTCATTCTTGAAATTGATGAAAACATGCCATTCTTTAGCTGGTGGAGCATTAAGAACAGGGTTAGGTGTTTTCAGTTGGAGGTACACGAAATAGTTAGTGAAGATGTCATCACTTAATGCACATTCCAGATCTACGTTTATAATTTCCATTTGATTTTCGGAAATTTTTTATGTCGGAACAGACTTGAAGCCCTTTCCGAATACATTAAGTTTTTGGATGGTCGCTTTTACCAAGGGCAACTACTGCAGTGGATGACCGCTAGCTACGGATTATGGCTCGGAGGAACCCTAACAGCAACGCCACCATGCTGAATAATGCTTTTCGTGTAGACACAGGACGTCGTGTTACGATTCAAACTGGGCGCAATAGGCTGCATGAAGCGCAACTTCACTCCCGACGTCCATGGCGAGGTCCATCTTTGCTACCATGACACCATGCAGCACGGTACAGATGGGCCCAACAACATGCCGAATGGACCACTCAGGATTGGCATCAAGTACTCTTCACCGATGAGTGTCGCCTATGCTTTCATCCAGACAATCGTCGAAGACGTGTTTGGAGGCAACCCGTTCAAGCTGTACGCCTTAGGCACACTGTCAAGCGAGTGCAGCATGGTGGAGGTTCCCTGCTGTTTTTGGGTGGCATTACGTAGGGCCAATGTACGCCTCTGGTGGTCATGGAAGGCGCCGTAATGGCTGTACGATACGTGAATGCCATCCTCCGACCGATAGTGCAATCATATAGGCAGCGTACTGGCGAGGCATTCGTCTTCATGGACGACAATTCCAGCCCCCATCGCGCACATCTTGTGAATGACTTCCTTCGGGATACCGACATCGCTCGGCTAGATTGGCCAGCATGTTCTCCATACGTGAACCCTATCGAACATGCCTGGGTTAGATTGAAAAGGTCTGTTTATAGACGACGTAACCCACAAACCACTCTGAGGGATCTATGCCGAATCGCCAATGAGGAATGGGACCAACGGTGCCTTGATGAACTTGTGGATAGTATGCGACGACGAATAAAGGCATGCATCGATGCAGGAAATCAAATGTTCAAATGTGCGTGAAACCTTATGGGACTTAACTGATAAGGTCATCAGTCCCTAAGCTTACACACTACTTAACCTAAATTATCCTAAGGACAAACACACACACCCGTGCCCGAGGGAGGACTCGAACCTCCGCCGGGACCAGCCGCACAGCCCATGACTGCAGCGCCCAAGACCGCTCGGCTAATCACGCGCGGCATCAATGAAAGAGGACGTGCTACTGGGTATTAGAGGTACCGGCGTTTACTGTCATCTGGGCCACCACCTCTGAAGGTCTCGCTGTATGGTGGTACAAAATGCAATATGTGGTTTTCATGGGCAATAAAAAGGGCGGATATGATGTTTATGTTGATCGCTATTCCAATTTTCTGTACAGGTTCCGGAACTCGCGGAATCGAGGTGAAGCAAAACTTTTTTTTGATGTGTGGATTAGCACAAGGTCTGCAGACCATAACTTTTGAATTGGTATGGCAACTTCTTTGCTACTGAATAGTGAACTCATTTTATTTTTCTGATTTTTCACGGATGGCATGCACGACGTCGTTATCTTTCTGTCTCATTTCCCTGTCCAATACATGGAACTCAACTGGGTGTAAAAGTGCCGAAATTTACACGTGCGATAATGTCAAGTGTGTGCTGACGTGTCACGAATGTTGTACCACAATTTCGTTTCTTCTTTAATGTATGTTTCTTGTGCAACGTCTATTGCCCTCTTAGAAACAACAGTCTTAGATTTTAATCTTACACAGGCATATTTCGGAACGATATTCTTCCGAACACGTTTACTGTTGAACCAAATATGATGTCCAGCTTTTGCGTTTTGTTTTATTAACCTCTAGTAAATGACTGATAATTGTGCTTCGTTGGCACATTGATTTGCATTGATTGACTGTTCCGTCGGTTCCTGGTAGAATAATTTATATATTACGAATGAAATCACACACGACGCCGGTGCAATACTCTGCAAAGTTTATCATTTGCATCTCAAACCGGTTCTCAGAAGTTACGCAATCGTCAGGTACAAAGATAAATCGGGGAGTGCAGTGGAACTGTTGTAGGATCAAAGATTTCAGACTAGTGCATCTACAGAGTATCTCTATTTCCGAAGATGAAAATGTTAGATTTAGGAATAAAACAACATGAATTACTTCAGTGAAAACGCAATGTAAGATTATTTAACTAAGGTAAAATATGTGACACACTAACTAATGAGCTATACAACAAATTACAACTGTTTTTAGAAGAAAATGAACTGAACAGTAAACTTTTATAGCATGTTCCAAGGGAGTGGCTGAACAAAATAGTATAGTCTTTAATAAGTACTAAATTACAAACAGATAAGATATTGTTTGGTTTCAAATATTGTTTCCTGTGAACACTTCCATGCTATCTTATTTTCTATACGTCACAGCATGGTTTTATGATTGTTGCCGCTATTTCCGGCATATTTTCTGTGTCTTACTGTTGCTTTTCTTCTCGGCATACCCCATGTCTTCTGCTACTGTATGAGTGGCTGTTAGCAAACAAATAGAAAAATGTGAACTTACGTATGCCAGCGTTATATAATTTAGACTGCAGTAGTGTTGTGGATACAGTTTTGGTGTGTACTAGGTTGTTACGTAGTTTGTCATGTTCTCTCGTTCGTTGGACGGCTTGCAGCTACTTTTATAAACAGAATAACTTAACTTTGGCACCTCGATCATTAATCAAAACATTACGCCATGTTACTGTTCGCGTATCGCGTATTGCCGAAGGTTATGAAAATTGTAGCGGAAGTTCTGACGACTTCCTTTCCTTATTTGTGTCTATAGTGTGATGGTGGAGTGTTTCTTTTGCGCGTGTTTGTTTTCTGTTCTGTGTCCAGTGTCAGTTCTCTTAGAGCGGTAAAGAGTATGTTTTTGCAAAGTATTGTGTTTTCGTTTATTACGTTTCTTCCTTCCACTACAGCCTGTTGTATGTAATAATTTTCATCTATTGTTAGTTGTCTGTATAAACTGTTGCTGTTTTTCAGGATGTGTGGATCGCTTTTGATAATAGTGGGGTTACAGTAATACTTTTAAATATGGTTTTTTGCCTTACCGTCCAATTTTATTGTTGTATCTCCATCAAAACTCTCCAGCTATTCCAGGCGGTGTAGGAGCACAAAATCATAAGCCACACACACAGTAACATTGGATTTTCAGTGTCAGGGAATAATATATAGACATTAATAGTCACCAGCCACCGTGCCAGCGTTGTCTGCATTGCCACCCACGTATACCATACTAAAAATGTTAATAATATTTAAAATGATGAAACTTTCTAAAGTAGCCCATTGTCGTCCTCATTGTTGTTGGTATTTGCATACCAAAAAGAACATCGAAATCGTTTCATAGGTAGAGTCGTCAAAACCTAACAGAGTGAGTTACTTTCGCAATTGTTAATACTGGTGTTGGTATGGAAGTATGGATTGAAAAGACTGACAATTGGATAAGCATTGAATTGATTAAGTTGAATAATATTATGTGGAACGTATCAACCAATAAAAGCATTTTCACAAATATGAAAAAGTTTAAAAGTAAAAGAGTAAATAGCTTTTTCAAAAAGTAAATATTTTTCCTTAATCTGTGTAATATTCTTCGAATCAATAACTATCTTGTACTACACACTTTGTAAAGTAGCCTGTCTTCTTCACCAGGGTTCAAGCTACCTCACGCCAAATTTCGTCGATAGCAGTTCTGCGGTTTAGTCGTGAAAACGTAACAGATAGAGCTGATTTCTATTTATAATATTAGTACGGAAGTACGGATTGGCATGGATTAAACACGTTGAGGATTGTATAAGCATTGTATTCTAGCTGTTGCCCATGGCTGCACTTGCGTATCAGTAAAATGAAACGAAAAGTGCATATGATTTTGTTGGAAAGGAGACCCTTGTTGGGATGTTCGGAAGCTTGATTCAAGTCTTTATTTGAGGCCACTTCGGTAATCTGCAAACTGCAAATCGATGATGACAAAATGATGATGAGGACAACGCACACATCCAGACGTGGGCACAAGGAAAGCCGACCTAGGCGGCGACTGAACCCGAGAACCTATGATCGTGAAACAGGAAATGCCGACAGCATTACCAGGAGGCGTTCACGGAAAAAAAAAGTTATGAGACGCGTAATGTTCAGAGAGTACAATGCGACGGGATTGCGACTGATGTTGGGTGGCAATATGGATTAAACACGAAGGGGACTGTGTAGACATTACATTCATTACGTTGAATCATATTATGAAGAACATATCAAACCATAGAAGCATTTTCACAAATACGAGAAAGTTCAAAAGTCAAAGAGTACATAGCTTTTGCAAAGAGTAATTATTGTTCCATATTTCACGCTATGTCATTCAAATCAATAAACATGTCGTACTGCACACTGTCTAAGGCAGCCTATGTTCTTCCTCAGCGTTGAAGCTATACCCATTTTGTCAAAATCGGATGAGCGGGTTAGTCGTGAAAGCGTAATAGATAGATTTACTTTCGCATTTATAATATTAGTATAGATATGGATATAGGCCTGTATAGGAGTGCCTAACATTGTCGCAGGCTTACTAGATAAATCGGAAGCTAACCCGGTTGTGAAAGACAAACTACACAAACTTGCCACATACCTCCGGATACCTATGAAGAAGTGGTCGTATCGATTCCACGCAGATTCGCTGTTTTTTGAGTTCCAAAGGTTTCTCAATATACTTTTGTTCAGTAATAAAATATTTTGTAAATTATTCGTCTCCTTTGCAGTATTAAGTCTCAATTCATAGTGCCAAAAATAGAGATAAAAGTCAGTAATTACTTGAAGGTGCTTCCTTGCTATTGTTCGAAACTGCAAGATTTTAGTAAATTTCAAGCAACCCGAAAAAGTTCAGCTACTGCTACTTTAGGGGAGCAGAAAGATTTAGTTCGTAACCAACTATTTCTACCCGAGTCATTAACTTCTACGCAAAATTTCTTGTTTTGTGTGTGTGTATGTGTGTGTGTGTGTGTGTGTGTGTGTGTGTATACCGCCGTCAGCAAAGGGGACCTCTGTATAGTATTAGTTTTATAGATTCCTTCAGTGGAGTAATTATTTTAGTGTAAGTGAATTTTGTAAATATATTTTGACGTTGATTTGGTACATTGTCTTGGAACTGTTTTATATATAAAGAGTATTCAAAAGAAAAGGTACGAAATGTCGTAACAACCAAACCGGTTGAAATTTCCCTATGTCGCTTTCGGACATCGAAGTGAGACATCTAAGGTCGCTAATGAAGTGTCCGCCGTGGAAGCATGCGTCGTCACCCCCTACCCCCCCCCCCCCCCCACACTAAAAAATTCAATGCTGTGCCCTCAGCAGGCAAGGTAATGTTCACCATCTATTTGGCCGTCCGAGCACGGGAAAACCATTAACAATGACGTGTGGTGTGAGACAAGTCCGTCAACAGCGAACGATCTGGACTGCTCATAGATGAAGTGATACTGCTCCACACATCTCCAAGGTGACACGAAGTGTAATGGCCAAGTTCAAGTGCAGCTTAAGCATCATAGTCGTTCTCAGGCCTCTGGAAATTACTTTTAAACAACGACTTCAATTATACCTGCAGTGTTGTTTCGTACCTTTCCTTTTGAGCACCCCTCACGTTTTAATGTGTACAAATTGTAAGCGTTTATGGTAAACATATAGTGTTATTAGGTAAATGAAAATCTACTTCAGTCCGTTTTACTTGTTCTTGGAGATCATTTGGCATAGAACCCATATAATGAACTTTAAATATAATCATTCAAATTTTTGTATTAAGTATATCTTTTCGTTGAGGTTTGGAATAAATTTGCCTGTGCCCCATCCTCAGAAGCACGTGCTATATGTAGATATAATCAGGTGCAGCTGCGTATAGGGTTGGTTGCCCTAAAGTCGAGCCCGCATCTCGTGGTCGTGCGGTAGCGTTCTCGCTTCCCATGCCCGGGTTCCCGGGTTCGATTCCCGGCGGGGTCATGGATTTTCTCTGCCTCGTGATGGCTGGGTGTTGTGTGATGTCCTTAGGTTAGTTAGGTTTAAGTAGTTCTAAGTTCTAGGGGACTGATGACCATAGATGTTAAGTCCCATAGTGCTCAGAGCCATTTGAACCAACCTAAAGTCGACCATGAGACGGTAAATGGAAAATGGAGATCATTTTTACAACCAAGACAAATGTATTCCTATTCTCAACTAATCTTACGGCTGCGATCCATCGACGATGGAAAGTTTAAATAACTTTATTTTTCGAATTGTTTCTTTGACTTTTCCACATTCTCAGGGATTCCTACGGTTTCTATAGAAGAAATACTGCACAGGCAACCATTACAAGTGTACTGGTGAGAAGCGAACTGTCCTACTTTTTTCATCGTTGTAACTGCTAGAAATAAACGGCTCCTCTCAATAACGTTTTTTTTTTAGGCGAAGAGACAAACATAGCACTCTGGAGAACGAGAAATCGAAAAGCAAAAAACACAAGAACCACTGTTCTGACTGACAAGAGAATTGTCCCATCTGTCTCTGCGACGTACGTTTTGCAACTGTATGAGGTGAATGGCCAAATACATTCACGCTGTCCGCTGAAAGCGTTTCAGGCTGCGTGAGTTCACACAAAGATTACAGGGCTCGGCCTCGGCCATCACATGTCTGCAACCGATCCAGGCCTCATCGACGTCGTCGTGCACAGAAAGCAGGGCAGTGGAATGCCTTCAGGCATAACGCAACTGCAATTTGCCTTCTCTCTCCTCTCAGTTGCAATCTCGAATTGCATATTGAAACCTTGTTCCACATACAGCAAAATCACTTGAATAAGGCGGCATGTGTCACTCACTTCTTGTCCCTATTTACACTTTTTTCTTTCTCTCTCTGTACCGTCGTGTTTCTTGACACGCTGCTAAGTGTTAACCGAAGGTCAAGTGGGATGATGTGACAAATGTTTTGGGGCACTATTTCCTGGAGAGTTGAGTGACGTTAGGTTTGTTTGTGTTATTTATAAGCGATGCATTAATGTTCAGATTGATAAAGTAAACTACGTAATTGTGTTACTTTTGTCTGTTGCATGCCACCGAGCGAGAGTAGAGGAGACCAGCGTGCTATACATCCTGTGTGACTGGTTTGTTCAGCTCCGGTCGCGAAAAACCTGCCAGCCGACGAACCAGCCAATGAAGGAAGATGACGCTTAACTCACCTACGTCGTCAATATTTGATTATTCTCTATTGTCATGGAAAAAGGAAATGTACTGTGTGTCGGTTCGAGACGAGTCAATTCACTATGAGCAGCTCATGTGAGTATACGTACACTTTTTATGTGATGCGTGTAAGTATATCCGAGAAGTTAATAAATTTCAGTAAAGGCTGTGGACATCTTAGCTGAATAAGAGGAAAAGAAAAATTTTAATGAAAGAGTTTTCCTCTTGCTAACTTAATTCTACGAGAAACTAAGAAGAATGGGTAAAGAGTATAGGTCACAAATATAGTTATCCAGAAAGAGAGAAAATTTGTCCTCGGTCGCAGATGGCCACCTTCAAATCTTTTCAGATCATATGGTAATATACCAAAGATAGTTAGACATCGTCAAGAGCTACAAAAAAATCATATTCACAATGACATTCCGACTTTTATGTGGTATAATGTATTATAGACAGATCTGAAGATAGCAATCGCTGGCCGAAATTTTTTGTGATCATACTGCAACAGAAATTCGACACTTCCTCGATTACATCTTTTATTCGTGAGTATGTTGCGGCTTGTGAAAACTCCATGAATAGTGATAACTTCGATCAGCGCCATGAACACAACGAGTGTTTGCAGCCACTCCCACCGCATTCGCCAGCTTATTGCTACTGTACTGTGGAGGAACCTGATGGCAAACTAGAACTCCCTATCGTAGGACAAGTTTACGTTACTAAAAATTTGTGAAATATTTGAGGAGTAAAAGCGTCAGTTATTCGTGAAGCTATCTCCGTCGCAGATAAAAAAAAACCTTAATTCAAAGCACATCTAATGGCAGTTTATAGGACACAAAAACAGTCAATAACGAAGTGTCTCTTCTTCTTTTGACCTCTGGCGATATAAAGTGCGGTCCTAAGCGCTACAGTCTGGAACCGCGCGACTACTACGGGCGCAGGTTCGAATCCTGCCTCGGGCATGGATGTGCGTGATGTCCTTAGGTTAGTTAGGTTTAAGTAGTTCTAAGTTCTATGGGACTGATGACCGCAGATGTTAAGTCCCATAGTGCTCAGAGCCACTTGAACCATTTTTTTTTTTATATAATGTGCTGTAGATATTGTTGCATATTGATGCGATATGCAGGATGAGGCAGCAAATCAGGCACAAGGCTGCCTTCTGCAACACATCACGATAGTAAAATACTGTTGGTCTGTGGATTCTCTGTGCATCGTATGTCAAGCGACTTGAATTCACCGATGGTCGTACCAACAACTGACTCTAATGCTAAGCCGTGGAGGCTTTGCTTGCCCCTCAGCAGGGAAATCACTCTAAATCAATCTGCAGGTAAAAATCCGTGAGTAAGCGACGCTGAATAGATACCAAATGGCCGAGTAGGCGTAATACTATGCCAACGAGATTTTCTCCTCGATGTACAGGGCGTTGAATCCCTCATGCTCCTTGTTCGGCACCCTCTGAGACTCTTAAAAATTACATTGCTAATTCAGTTACACATAGGATAGATAATTTTTCTGCCTGATTACCAAAAAATTCATATCCGCAATATTTAATACATTTTGTTCACGATATTACCAGTGTTCATGATACCGCTACTTTGTTGTCTTTTTTTTAATTTTTGGTCTACTGGGAAAGAAAGTGTGATAAGTACGTATGTGCATGTGTTATAGTTTCTTCTTATAATAGTGTCAATATCTAGAGAGTAATTGTACGAAAGACAGTTCATTATATTTCTGATGTTTGGTTTGTGGAACAAAATTTCGTGAGAGATGATTTAATACCCCAGATCACACTCGCGTCACTACAGGAAGCATTACGTTTTAGTGACATATGAAAAAAACTGTGGTTGCCTTTCCAGGTCTTAGTGAAAGGAACCCCTATTTGTAACAGCAATAAAAGACCTGATCCGTCTTCATCAGTATGCTCTTCTCGCATTACAAAGACGAGCGCAGTACCCCAGCAACAGGAGATTCATATTATCGTTAACAAATTTTTAACTAAATGGCATTACTACTGTACCGAATAAGCTAACTTTTCATTTCTCTGAATGAGGCTTATGAAAACTATCAGACGGTGCTAAATGTTTATGGTTTATGTATCTTTAACAAACTACGGAAAAATAAACTTCGCAATGTTTATCATTTGCCAGTTGAAAAGCAACGCTGGTTGAGAGAAGTGGATAAAAAACGACTTCTGTTTATCAGTCTGTGGTGTGGGTTTTCCTAGAAATTGGTCCCTGTTTTATTGAAAGAATTCAGCATTGATGCATGTATTTACATATCCTAACAGACGTGCTGCCGCGATTGGCAAACGTCCCACTGAAGAAGACGCAATCCATGTGCTGCCAACATGACAAATGCCCCGCGCATTCTTCCCAGATAACTACAGGCTTCAAAAGAACACTCGGGTTTCGTTGGGTCGGTCATTTAGGAGACAAATAATGGCCTGCACGCACACGAAATTTACCACCTTAGTACTTCTATCTACGGGGGAAAGTTAAAACAAGTGGTCAGCAAGGAGACACCGACGACTCGCGAACGCATTAAATACCGTATAACACGAGCCTGTTATGGGATAAGTCCGTATGAAAATCAGAGTGCAGGTTTGTATGTACAAAACCCCATTTATAACACGTAACAATGCTCTATCCCAACATACTGGGCACTTGAAATATAAAATAATAAACACACGATCCGCAGCTGGTATGTGTTTACCTACCTTTGGAGCAATAGGGCAGACGTTCGTGACACCACTTCTCTTAATGGTGAGACAGTGAACTTCGTAGCTATTATCTTGTTATCTTCCACATGTGTGATGTCTAAGTCCTCTCCGAAGGCTATTTGCAGTATATATCTTATTTAAAAAAAGACTGCCACAATTCTGCGGCTATAAACGTACATGTACGAGGGTGGTTTAGGTTAGATGGCCTCGGGCATGTACAGAAAGGGCAACAGCCTCAAAGGGTGCGGGGCAAAGTCAGGACATGCGGGGACCAAGCAGCAGTCAGTATGGTAGTTGTAAACTGTCGAAGCTGTGTTGGTAATGTACCGGAACTTCAAGCGCTGATAGAAAGCACCGAAGCTGAAATCGTTGTAGGTACGGAAAGCTGGTTGAAGCCAGAGAAAAATTCTGCCGAAATTTTTACAAACGCACAGACGGTGTTTAGAAAGGACAGATTGCATGCAACCGGTGGAGGCGTGTTTGTCGCTGTTAGTAGTAGTTTATCCTGTAGTGAAATAGAAGTGGATACTTCGTGTGAATTATTATGGGTGGCGCTCAGTCCGGAACCGCGCGACTGCTACGGTCGCAGGTTCGAATCCTGCCTAGGGCATGGATGTGTGTGATGTCCTTAGGTTAGTTCGGTTTAAGTAGTTGTAAGTTCTAGGGGACTGATGACAACAGATGTTAAGTCCCATAGTGCTCAGAGCCATTTGAACCATTTATTATGGGTGGAGGTTATACTCAACAACCGAGCTAGGTTAATAATTGGCTCCTTTTACCGACCTCCCGACTCAGCAGCATTAGTGGCAGAACAACTGAGAGAAAATCTGGAATACATTTCACATAAATTTCCTCAGCCGATTATAGTCTTAAGTGGAGATTTCAATTTACCAGATATAGACTGGGCACTCAGATGTTTAGGACGGGTGGTAGGGACAGATAATCGAGTGACATTATACTGAGTGCACTATCCGAAAATTACCTCGAGCAATTAAACAGAGAACCGACTCGTGGAGATAACATCTAGGACCTACTGATAATAAACAGACCCCAACTTTTCGACTCTGTAGGCGCAGAACAGGGAATCAGTGATCGTAAGGCCGTTGCAGCATCCCTGAATATGGAAGTAAATAGGATTATAAAAAAAGGGAGGAAGGTTTATCTGTTTAGCAAGAGTAATAGGAGGCAGATTTCAGACTACCTAACAGATCAAAACGAAAATTTCTGTTCCGACACTGACAATGTTGAGTGTTCATGGAAAAAGTTCAAGGCAATCGTAAAATGCGTTTTAGACAGGTACGTGCCGAGTAAAACTGTGAGGGACGGGAAAAACCCACCGTGGTTCAACAACAAAGTTAGGAAACTACTGCGAAAGCAAAGATAGCTTCACTGCAAGTTTAAACGCAGCCAAAACCTCTCAGACAAACAGAAGCTAAACGATGTCAAAGTTAGCGTAAGGAGGGCTATGCGTTCAGTGAATTCGAAAGTAAAATTCTATGTACCGACTTGACAGAAAATTCTACGAAGTTCTGGTCTTATGTTAAATCAGTAAGTGGATTGAAACAGCGTATCGAGACACTCTGGGATGATGATGATGGCACTAAAACAGAAGATGACACACGTAAAGCTGAAATACTAAGGAGCTTTTTCCAAAGCTGTTTCACAAAGGAAGACCGCACTGCAGTTCCTTCTCTAAATCACTGCACGAACGGAAAAAATGGCTGACATCGAAATGAGTGTCAAAGGAATAGAAAAGCAACTCGAATCACTCAACAGAGGAAAGTCCACTGGGCTTGACGGGATACCAATTCGGTTCTACACAGAGCACGCGAAAGAACTTGCCCCCCTTCTAACAGCCGTGTATCGCAAGTCTCTAGAGGAACGGAAGGTTCCAAATGATTGGAAAAGAGCACAAGTAGTCCCAGTTTTCAAGAAGGGTCGTCGAGCAGATACGCAAAACTACAGGCCTATATCTCTGGCATCGATGTGTTGCAGAATTTTAGAACATGTTTTTTGCTCGCGTATCATGACATTTCCGGAAACCCAGAATCTACTCTGTAGGAATCAACATGGATTCCGGAAACAGCGATCGTGTGAGACCCAACTCGCTTTATTTGTTCATGAGACGCAGAAAAAATTAGATACAGGCTCCCAGGTAGATGTCTTTTTCCTTGACGTCCGGAAGGCGTTCGATACAGTTCCGCACTGTCGCCTGATAAACAAAGTAAGAGCCTACGAAATACCAGACCAGCTGTGTGGCTGGATTGAAGAGTTTTTAGCAAACAGAACACAGCATGTTGTTCTCGACGGAGAGACGTCTACAGACGTTAAAGTAACCTCTGGCGTGCCACAGGGGAGTGTTATGGGACCATTGCTTTTTACAATATATGTAAATGACCTAGTGGATAGTGTCGGAAGTTCCATGCGGCTTTTCGCGGATGATGCTGTAGTATACAGAGAAGTTGCAGCATTAGAAAATTGCAGAGAAGTGCAGGAAGATCTGCAGCCGATAGGCACTTGGTGCAGGGAGTGGCAACTGACCCATAACATAGACAAATGTAATGTATTACGAATACATAGAAAGAAGGATCCTTTATTGTATTATTGTATGATAGCGGAACAAACACTGGTAGCAGTTACTTTTGTAAAATATCTGGGAGTATGCGTACGGAACGATTTGAAGTGGGATGATAATATAAAATCAATTGTTGGTAAGACGGGTGCCAGGTTGAGATTCATTGGGAAAGTCCTTAGAAAATGTAGTCCATCAACAAATGAGGTGGCTTACAAAATACTCGTTCGACCTATACTTGAGTATTGCTGATCCTTACCAGGTCGGGTTGACAGAGGAGACAGAGAAGATCCACATGGTTATTTGGTAAGCGTGATAGCGTTACGGAGATGTTTAGTAAACTCAAGTGGCAGACTCTGCAAGAGAGGCGTTCTGCATCGCGGTGTAGCTTGTAGGTTTCGAGAGGGTGCGTTTCTGGATGAGGTATCGAATATATTGCTTCCCCCCACGTATACCTCCCGAGAAGATCACGAATGTAAAATTAGAGAGATTCGAGCACGTACCGAGGCTTTCCGGCAGTCGTTCTTCCCGCGAACCATACGCGACTGGAACAGGAAAGGGAGGTAATGACAGTGGCACGTAAAGTGCCCTACGCCACACACCGTTCGGTGGCTTGCGGAGTATAAATGTAGATGTAGATAATACAACTCATTTTTTATCGCCCAATTTCGGTTGAAAAAAATACGAAATTTGTTTTGGGACATCGTGGAATATTCCCGTTTCGACCTCTATAGTTTCATTAATTCCGATAGGTGGCGGTGCTGTTGGTACCCTTCAAAGTGGCGTCTGTAACGGAAGTGCGTTCCAAGCTGGCAACTGTGACTGAATTTCTGTTGGCGGAAAACCAGAGCATCGCAGATATTCATCGGCGCTTGCAGAATGTCAACGGAGACCTGGCAGTTAACAAAAGCGCGGTGAGTCGTTGGTCTAGGCGTCTTTTACCATCACAGTCAGACACCTCGCTACACAACTGGACATCTCTGTTGGTAGTGCTGACAGATTCGTCCGCCAAATGGGGTACTCAGTATGTGCCCGGTGTGCTTCTCGATGCGCAGCAGAAGATCATCAAGAGCAAAGAACGGCATTTGTATGGAACTGTTTGCGCTTTACGAGGCTGATCGTGACAATTTTTTGGCGAATATGGTCACAGGTGCTGAAACATGGGTTCTTCACTTCGAATCGGAAATGAAACGGCAATCCATGGTGTGGCGACACACATCTACATCTACATCTAGAAAGATACATCGCAAGCCACCAAACGGTGCGTGGCGGAGGGTACTCTGTATCACACCAGTCAATTCCTTTCCTGTTACACTCGCAAAATGAGCGAGGGAAAACCGCTGTGTAAAAACCTCCGTATGTGCCCTGATTTGTAGTATCTTATCTTCTTGGCCCTTATTCGCAATGTATGTTGGCGACGGTAGAATCGTTTGCAGTCAGCTTCAAATTCCGGTTCTCTAATTTTTTTCATAATGTGTATCTCCTAAAGAACGTCGTCCTCCCCCCAGGGATTCCCATTCGAGTTCCCGAAGCATCTCCATAACACGTGTTGTTCGATCCTACCGGTAACAAACCTAGAAGTCCGCCTCTGGATTGCTTCGATGTCTACATTCAGTCCTACCCGTCACGGATCCCAAACACTGAAGCAGCACCAGCGTCCTGTATGCCTTCTCGTTTACAGGTGAACCTCTCTTTGCTAAAATTCTGCCAATACACTGAAGTCAACCATTCACCTTCCCTACCACTGTTCTCACATAATCGTTCCACCTCATATCAATTTGCAGTGTTATTCCTAGATATTTAAACGATTTGACTGTGTCAAGCAGGGCACTAGTAATACTGTAGCCGATCATTACAGGTTTGTTCTTCCTACTCATCCGCATTAACTTACATTTTTCCACGTTTAGAGCTAGCTGCCACTCATCGCACCAACAGGTAATTCGTCTGTCGTATCTTCCTACAATCACTCAACTCCGACACCTCACCGTAAACCACAGCACCATAAGCAATCAATGTTAGATTGCTGCCCAGCCTGTCCGCCAAATCATCTATGTATAGAGATAACAGTAGCGATCCTATGACACATCCCTGGGGCACTCCTGACGATACCCTTGTCTCTGATAGACACTCGCCGTCGAGGACAACGTACTGGGTTTTATTACTTAACGAGTCTAGGTGCGACTCACACATCTGTGAACTTACTCCATATGCTCGTCCTTTCGTTAACAGCCTACACTGGGACATTGCGTCAAATGCTTTCCGGAAATCAAGAAATATGGAATCAGCTAGTTGCCCTTCATCCATAGTTCGCAGTATAGTATGTGAGAAAAGGGCAAGCTGAGTTTCGCACGAGCATGCTTTCTAAAACCATGCCGATTCGTGGACATAAGCTTCTCGGTCTCAAGAAAGTTCGGTATGTGTGAACTGAGAATATGATCAAAGATTCTGCGGCAAACCGAAGTTAGGGACATAGGTCTGTAATTTTGTTGGTCCGCACATTTACGCTTCGGATGTACTGGAGTCCCCTTTGCATTTATTCAGTCACTTGGGCCTTTGTCCTGGGCGACAGGTTAACAATAAACGCAGGCTAGGTAGGGGCCAGTGCCGTAAAACCGAACTGGGATTCCATCAGGACCTGGTGATATACCTGGTTTCAGATCTTTCAGTTGTTTCTCTACGCCAGGGATTCTCATTACGCCGAGCGGAGTGGCCGCGCCGTTTGAGGCACCATGTCTCGGATTCGCGAGGCCCCTCCCGCCGGAGGTTCGAGTCCTCTCTCGGTCATGGGTGTGTGTTGTTCTTAGCATAAGTTAGTTTAAGTAGTGTGTAAGTCTAGCAATTTGGCCCCTTAGAAATTCAAACACATTTGAACATTTTTTTGATGCTCATTACTATGTCATCCACATGGTGAAGTGACGGTATGTTTGCACGATACTCATGTGTGAACGATTTCTTGAACTTTGGCCTTCGTTTTGTTATCTTCAACTCTCACACCAAACTGGCCAACAGAGGACTGAATGGATGACTTAGACACGCTTGGAGATCTTACGTAAGACCAGAATTTTCTCGGGTGGTTTGCCACTTTCGCTAAGGTGCGACTGTGATAGTTGTATACTTCGCTCATAAATCTTTTCGCAGACCCACGAATCTCTACTAACCTTCGCTTGTCGTCATCTGTGCGTTCAGGTCTAACCGAGAGTGCAACAGCCTCTGGTCCCTCCCAATTTCTTTATTAAAACATGGTGGATCTTTCCCATCCGTCATCCACTAACTAGGCACATAACTTGAAACGCGTATGTATTCAGTACCAGCGATGGCGAGGCATGACAGAATCTCTGACCAGAGAATTGTTTATCGTTGCTAGTCTGCGCTTGACCGCGCGAGTGTTCAGTTGCGAGTTGTCAGTTGCGAGTTGGACTCAGTCGGAAGTTGTGTGTGAGGAGTCGGCGGGCGTCGACATGGGTCTCTGGTCAAGATTCGGGACGAGGTATATTGTTAAATAAGGTAATGAAGCAGCATTGCGCACATCTGATAATGTAATGTATGTTAATTGTGATTAATTTTTTCAAGAAATGCCCCAATAATAATTTTGTTTTCAAAGCAATCATTTTTAAGAAAAGAATCATTCCAATTGAAACAATATCTCCTATGCTTTTCCTCCCAGAATCAATTTATCAGATTAATTATTGCACAGGGCCTAAGGTCAGCGATGCTGCCCTATTATTGTGGGTTTAATGATTAATCTTCATTTCTCAATTTTTGTGTCGAGTTTACATTTAGGTCATTATTATTCTATAATTTTTGTGGGGACCAAACATTTGGCTCGTTTTCATTATCATAAACTTTTCTTTTATTTGTGCTGGGAGGTTACGTTTAGCACGATGTCCATTAACATTATAAAATTTTGTGGGGAGGTTACAAACTCTCCAGATAACGATTTACAATCTGCTTACACTTTGCCCATAATTCCCCTACATCTATCTTACTGGAACTAAGTGATATCAGTTTGCTGTGTAAGCGAGATGCTAACAAATTCTTATCTGCTCTATCTAGCAGAAACACTCTACTAGATTTATTGTCTGATTTATTGACTTTCGTAATCATAGTATAATGACATAGTTGTCGCTAATCCCCGTTTCTATACTGACACTGTCAATAAGGTCCCACCTCTTTGCAGCTACAATATCTAAGATATTTCCATGTTGTGTGGTCTTCCGAGCTAGCTGCTCAAGACAGTTTTCGCATGACTGTTTATCCGTACCCCACACGATGAATCCATAGACATCCTAGCCTATATCCGGTAGGTTAAAGTCGGCTCCAACTGATATTGCATAATCTGGGTATTTACGAGCTACTGACCGTAGGCTTCCTTTGGATAACTCTAGAACTGTCACAGTGGGATCGGGTGGCCAGTAAAAATATCACCTAAACCTGCTATATGCGACCAGATAACGTCACAGTCACACTCAGCTTCGACCTCAATAGAGACAATATATCTGTCTCTACTTTCCACGACTCGCTAAATATTTCAGAGCTTTCCACTTTGGGTTTCAGTCAGCTCTCGGTCCCAATAATAATTTAAGCGCGAGTTCTTGGAGAGCAGTAAATTATGGAACTTTATTAGAAATACTTCGACAGTTTACTGACTGAAATTTTGACAGTCGACTCGTCTTTATTCTGAACGCCGTTTGACTTCCCTTGCTGCATGTGGACTGACGAGTGTTCATCAGAGCACCTCAAACTACCGCCTAGCCTAAAAACCCTCATGTGCACTCGACAAGTACTCTGCTCTCCGAGTAGCTGCTTTTATTGTGTGGTGCACCCCTGTCCTAACAAGGGGATTCCTACAAACCCCCGTACGATAACGCAGTTCTGTAAATCTGCAGCCAAGACCATGACGGAGTCGACGAAGCCTTTCGTTGAGACCGTCCACTCGGCACCAAGTCAAAGGACCCTCATCAACTCTGGGAACAACGCTGCAAACTGCGAGTTGTGCTCGCACCCCGCGTGCTAGACCAGCAATCTTCACCACCTCCGTCAGCCGCCTGAAGATTGCCTCAGAACCCTTGCGACAGGCGTTGCTGGTGCCGATATGATTCACAACTTGCAGAGGACTGCACCCCTGCATGCCCGATAGCCGCAAGCAAGGCTACCTCCAAATCTCGTATGAGGCCCCCCGGCAGACATGCCGAGTGCACATAGACTTTCTTTCCACAAAAAATTCAAAGCCACACCCTCAGTCGGTAAAATCATGGTCTTCTCGGACTCTGAAGGGGTTATTCTGTTTGATATCCTCATTCATGGTGGCACAACAGTCAATTCTGGTGTGTACTGGGCTACTCTTAGGAAACTGAAGAAACGACAAGCCGGCCGCGGTGGCCGAGCGGTTCTAGGCGCTTCAGTCCGGAACCGCGCGACTGCTACGGTCGCAGGTTCGAATCCTGCCTCGCGCATGGATGTGTGTGATGTCCTTAGGTTAGTTAGGTTGAAGTAGTTCTAAGTTCTAGGGGACTGATGACCACAGATGTTATGTCTCATAGTGCTCAGAGCCCTATGGCACCATTTTTTGAAGATACGACATCAGCATGTTCGTCGCCACAAACGAAATTCGCCTTCTCCACGACAACGCAAGGCCTCACACAAGTAATGCACCCAGGAGGAACTCACAGAACTTCACTGAACAGTTCTCCCTTGTTCGCCCTACATCCCGGCTCTCGTCGCAGCTTCCATCTCTTTGGCTCAATGAAGGATGTACTCCGCGGGAAGTGGTATGTAGATGACTGGGAGGTTATTGATGGAGCAAGACGTTGGCTCCGTCGTCGACCAGTAGAGTGGTATGCCATGCGGTCACACAGGACTTTCCAGTAAGATGGTGTGAGACCCTCACATTTAACAGAGGTAATAAAAAAAAAGGAAACTGTAAGCTCGGAAATTAACCTAATCAATGAATTTTTTCCGAGCTTACATGAAAACTTGTGCAGCGAGGAATGGTTACGTGAAAGACTTATGTTGGTGCCTAAGAATGAATCGATGGCAAACAAAAATAAAAAAAAAAATTAATGCTCAGGTACCTGGTGAGGCGACCACTTACATGTGAATCGATACAGTGATGACTAGAGTTAACGTAACTTCATGCCCTGCAGAGCTAAACTCATTAGCCGGCCGAAGTGGCCGTGCGGTTAAAGGCGCTGCAGTCTGGAACCGCAAGACCGCTACGGTCGCAGGTTCGAATCCTGCCTCGGGCATGGACGTTTGTGATGTCCTTAGGTTAGTTAGGTTTAACTAGTTCTAAGTTCTAGGGGACTAATGACCTCAGCAGTTGAGTCCCATAGTGCTCAGAGCCATTTGAACCAACTCATTAGAGCTGTCGGGGGTGCCGTCCCACAAGTTGGAGCTGAAGGTGGGTGTGGCTGTCTTATTGATGCGTACCCTGGATGCACCATGATTGTGCACTGGCAGCAGGTTACGAACCACGGACTTGAGAAGATATATCCTGCAGGCCTCCATCATCACCGGCGGAGCCAAGGGAGAGTACCATGAAATCCTATCATTCCAACAAACTTCTCATTCCAGTTTAAACGCCTGCAATTCCCACTGAAAATGGCTTTCTCGACCGCTATAAAAAGAGACCAAGGTCAAAAGTGGCAGGTGTTCATCTGGTCACCAAATGTATCTCGCACGGACAGCTATACGTTGGCTGTTTGCGTTTATCGAGAGCCAGAGATCTCTAAATATACACGGAAAACAAGAAGTATCGCAACGTTGTTTACAAAGACGTACTGCAGTAGATTTCTGGCTCTCTATACATACCAAGATAATTACATCTTCCTTTCTATGCATGTCGCAAACAGTCGAGCAGTTATTTACCCTCTTTCCTGGCATAGTTTTTACTTTGCTACTCCATCGCGTACAATTTTTTACCTTAAGTAAAAGAGTGAGTTTTGAGGGACCGTTGTTCTGCCACTGTTTCGCTGGCCGCACGTGGCTTACGTAGCAGTACCTCCAAGAAAACGTTCGTGATGACGAATAGGCATGGGTAATAAGTTTCAACGTTAACGTTACCCTACAATTGACTGTTTAACCGCGGGTAACACTGCGGGCGCAGATAGTCCGTAACATGCGTTCTCTGTGTGGAAAAAAATCGAACTCCATCAGCACAAAAAGATGGGAGACCAATTTTTTTCCTGGCCTATAAAGCATGTACGTGTAGTAACTATGGTGTGGAGGACATTCTTAACAGCGAGCTCCCTGGCAGCATGGACTAGAGGGCGAGCTATAGGGTCTAAAATGTCTTGCCGTTTCGGGCCGTTTCCGACACATAGCACACTGTCATGTCGCGCCTACGGTCTTAGTAGAGGACAGTATCGAGATGGAGTCGAGAGAACGTCTCTTGAAAGAGTGGATGGGTGAGATAAGTGAAATTAAAATGAAAAGTGTTTCATGGGCGTATTTAATTGATATAGAAACGTGGAACAGTCGATGCGTTTACAGAGTAAATCATTTTTGTCTTCGTTTGTGTCATCAAAGTGACTGTGCGAGAAGTGGTTACGCCTGTTTCTCTTGGAAGTTATATAAATTACGTTAATGAAAATCGACTTATATTCCAGAAGAGCCTAACAATCGTTTATGGTTAATTTGGCAGTAGAAACCTCACGCACAGTTAGATTGCAATTTAATGCGATCGTGGCTATTGTAAGTCTCTCCCTAAAGGATTTTATAGCAAACCCTTATAGCAGTTCACTTAAAATTACAGGAGACGTGGCAGCTTAAACTAACAGTTGTAGACAGCAGGTGCGCATTCGATCAGTCAGCTGTGAGCACGTAGCGGACTTGCGGCCGTATACTGAGGTGACGAAAAGCCATGGGATATCGATATGCACATATACAGATGGTGGTAGTATCGCGTACACAAGGTATAAAAGGCGGTGTATTAGTTGTGTTGTCATCTGTACTCAGGTGATTCATGTGAAAAGGTTTCCGACGTCATTATGACCGCAGAGCGTGAATAAACAGCCTTTGAAAGCAGAATGGTGGTTGGGACTACACACATGGGGTATTCGATTTCGGAAAATGTTTCGGAATTCAGTATTCCGAGATCCACAGTGGTAAGGGTGTCACGAGTCAATCAAATTTCAGGCATTAAGTTCTGCCACGGACAACGCAGTGGCCGACGGCCTTCACTTAACAGCCGAGAGCAACGGAGTTTGGGTGAGTTGTCAGTGACAACAGACAAGCAACAATGCACGAACTGCCCAAATCAATGTGAACGTACGACGAATGTTTTCTTTTGCAAAGCGCTGCGAAATTTGGTCTTAATAGGCTATGGCGGCAGAGGACCGACTCGAGTGCCTTTGCTAAGAGCACGACATCACTTGCAGCGCCTCTCCTGGTCTCTTGACCATATAGGTTGGACCCTAGCCGACTGGAAAACCGTGCCCTGGTCAGATGAGTGCCGATTTCAGTTGGTAAGAGCTGCCGGCAGGGTTCGAATGTGCCGCGGACCCCATGAAGCCATGGACTCAGGTTGTCAATAAGGTGGTGGTGGTTCCATAATGGTGTAGACTGTGTTTACATGGAACTGAACCGTTCATTGATTGGAAACTGTTATGTTCGTCTAATTGGAGACTATTTGCAGCCATTCGTGGACTTTATGTTCCAAAATATAGTTGAAATTTTGATGGATGACTCTGCACCATGTCATCGGACCACAGTTGTTCACGATTGGTTTGAAGAATATTCCAGACGATTCTAGCGAATGATTTGGTCACCCAGATGACCCGACGCGAATCACATCGAACATTTATGGGACGTATTGGAGAGGTCAGTTCGTGAACAAAATTTTGCGCCGGCAACACGTTCGCCGTTATGAACGATTATAGAGGTAGCATGGCTCAGTGTTTCTGCAGGGGAATTCCAGCGAGTTGTTGAGTCCATGCCACGTTGTGTTGCTGCATTACACCGGATAAAGGAGCTCCGAGACGATATTATGAAGTATTGCATGACTTTTGTCACCTCAGAGTAGTTGTCGAAGTTGTTCAGTCACAAAACGACAACGGAGCAACATCTCTAAATGATGTGTTCGAGACATTCTCCAGATTACTTTGAAGAAGAGAAAAATGTCTGTAAAGTTTGTTCCTCACGCACTAATCTCTGAAAGTGACAAGGGCGCGGACGTTCCGAGCGATGAAATGCGAAATGCCTACAATTTTTTTCTCCAAAACGTCATCAGAGGTGACGGAACTTGTTGTTGCCGACTTACCACAAAACGACAATGTGCGGACAATCTCATGAAGGGTCAACACTTTGACGACGTAACCGACATTCAAGCCAATGTGACCCGCGAGGTGAACAAATTTTCAAACTAGGACTTTTCAGACAGTTCCGTATCGTTGTATGACTGTAAGGATGATCCTCTGCGTTGCACTTAAGTTTCAGGAGAGTACGCAGAATTCCTGAAGCATTAAAACTACCATCTTAACTATTCTCAATTTTTTGTTAATCAAGTTTCAAAATATTCTAGACTGATCGATATTATTAAGGTGCTGATCTTCAGTGTAGCGCACCTTTTAAGTTCCACTTAAATAACTACATATTCTTGCAACACATTTACGAGTAACAAGGAGGAAGCGTTTTGGTGGACTGTGAATGATTTGGCGATTTAATAATACAAGGGGTTCCATGAGAAACTTTCGTACTTTTATTGTTTATAAGTAAGTACTTGGAATAAGTATAGTCGTTGGGATAATGGCGTTGTAGGAATGAGGAAAAACATCTTTGCAAATGAACCGAGCAACGTGAAATAATAATCCTTAATTTATGATACATCCTTGTACATACATTTCCATGTGTTTTGCATTTGGAATGTCTGTCGCGAGTTATGTGGCAGACAGTGAATGGGTGGGTGGGGTGGGGGGGGGGGGGCGATCAGCAGGGCCACATAACCTATAACTTTACTTTAAGTCGACAAACATTTTCAGTTAGAGTAACCACGCAAGGCAGTGGTAGTAATATGTAATTCAGAATTCTAGATGACAATGACAAATATGTTTGTCGTTTCGGGCAGAGATAATGGACTACTGCAGTGGTCACTGTTATTATCTATAACAATGCTGTATATAAATTATCCACTTAGTATATACTTTATAACAAATAAATCAGTATCTGTAATAAGATAATTTGAAAAGGGAGTCTCTTACTCGTGATTAATAAGTTAGCTTTGTAAAATATTGGTATGAAGTTGTGCACCTAAGATGTCCTTTTATCTAAATTAAAAGACCCTTTTTTGTTAAACTGTTTTACAAATAGTAAGTTTTACCTCAAAATCGGTATACAGTGTCAGAACCCGACTAAAAATATTATTAATGATACCTCACTCGACCCTGTACGATTAGTATGTGTTGAGAAAAAGAAATGTTGGCTTGAGAAATAATATATATAGCCTATATGATAGCAACGTGCAGAGTTTCCTGCATTTTCACTGGCCACTTGTGTGTGCCAACATTATTATTATTATTATTTTTATCAGAGAGGCGAGGCTGTTTGGATGGAAAGGGTTCAGCAGAGAGTCAACCTATGTACAACCACTGTCCCGGAAAAGATCTGGAAACAATTTACGCCCTTTACGTATCGTATCCGACAAATTAAGCGTGAAGAAATGTCCGTTCTACAATAGTTATTAGATGGATATTGAAGAGCTGGTGATGCGTCAGAAGAATGCTTGAACAGCGTTATGAATGTGATATTAGGCACACTACCGCAAAAAATGTTCACAGTTGTTGTATAAATGAAATACGTTCTGTGAGCATGACAAAGAGAGAGGCTGCTTATCATCGGCTTAGGTTTATGTTGTTGTAGGACCGCAGCAGAAGCCTATTTCTCCTTTATGTTTTATACATTCCTTAACTGCACCTGGTTCAGGGAAAAAATCATGATATGAGAGGGTGTAGAGTTTTTGTTTATCATTTCGAATTGAGATGGAACGTCTAAGGACGGTAATCTGGGGCCATTATGTCAGCTCTGTTTGGTTCCTATAAGATATCAGTTGCATTTATCACTTCATTTGTTTAAAAAAAAAAGACATTTGGGCTTTACTAAACAAAATGATGATAAGCTATTGATGAGTTCACATGTTCCTTGTGGTTATTAGGCTTGCATTATTGTTCTCTGTGAAATTGTCTAATAGGCTCCAACCACGTACATTTATAGACGACTGCTGCTTACTGAGGAAGCGCTGTAATATAAACGAAAGTTTTAAAGTAAATAAGTTACTGTGTGTGCTGTTGAGGCTGGGGAGGAGAAGATTAGTGTTTAACGTCACGTCGACATCGAGGTTATTAGAGACGAAGCACAAGCTCGGATTAGGGAGTGAAGGTGAAGGAAATCGGACGTACCCTTTCAAACGAACCATCCCGGAATTTGCCTCGAGCGATTTAGATGAATGTCGGGAAACCTAAATCAGGATTGCGGAATGCGGGTTTGAACCGTCGTCCTCCCGAATGCGAGTCCAGTGTGCAAACTACTGCGCCACCTCGCTCGGTGTTTGCTATTGAGAGATCAGTAGTAAACATTTCTTCCTATTGGAATAGCTAGTCTTAATTTCAGATCTGTGACTCCAAAACTGTGCAAAGTTGTAACAATAGGCACACCAAAGCCACTCGCTTCCAGACTAATACATTTCGTTGCAATCGAAAATGGTTCAAATGGCTCTAAGCACTATGGGACTTACCATCTGAGGTCATCAGTCCCCTAGACGTACAACTACTTAAACCTAACTAACCTAAGGACATCACACACATCCATTCCCGAGGCAGGATTCGAACCTGCGATCGTAGCAGTAGCAGCACGGTTCCGGACTGAAGCGCCTAGAACCGCTCGGCCACAGCGGCCGGCTCTTTGCAATCGTCAACTGCTACTCTTGTATTTTATCACTGCTATCGCATAGCCGCCCTCATCACGTAAGCGCTTATCATTGCTGTAGGATCTTTACTGGCGGGACTCCCTGCCTTTTTAAACCTTCAAGGAGAGTCAGCAGTCACCACAATTCCGGCGCGCAACTCCGCTCACGCTCGAACCAGTTCTTGTCAGATTCGTTCCCGCGGCTGAGATAGCTACGGTATGTCGCAAACCACAACTACGAAGCGACCGCAAGGTCAGCACCTCTCTGTTCCCGTCCCTGAATGCATTTATGACCTCTGCCAAGGATATTCAGTTCACCTTTTGGTACTGTTAACAGAAGATAGGATACTGAAGTTTATTACAGGAAGCAGATCCCCATTTGTCTGATACGACACCTCCAATTGTTCAATTTAATCTACTCTAACAAGCAGTAGATTGCCACTCCCTCACTAATGGCATACGTGCAAATATGTGATAAACACGTTGAGTGTGATTACAACTGATTTAAACGGAGCTGTTTATAGCAGACTCGGGCCATTAATGAACACACTGAAAGATCCATGCCAAACCTTCGAACTTCCCCGAAGTGTACTACATGTTTGGATATGTGACTGATGAGTATCTCAGTGCAGCCAGCCAGAATAAATACAGGGTGTTTCAAAAATGACCGGTATATTTGAAACAGCAATAAAAACTAAACGAGCAGCGATAGAAATACACCGTTTGTTGCAATATGCTTGGGACAACAGTACATTTTCTGGCGGACAAACTTTCGAAATTACAGTAGTTACAATTTTCAACAACAGATGGCGCTGCAAGTGATGTGAAAGATATAGAAGACAACGCAGTCTGTGGGTGCGCCATTCTGTACGTCGTCTTTCTGCTGTAAGCGTGTGCTGTTCACAACGTGCAAGTGTGCTGTAGACAACATGGTTTATTCCTTAGAACAGAGGATTTTTCTGGTGTTGGAATTCCACCGCCTAGAACACAGTGTTGTTGCAACAAGACGAAGTTTTCAACGGAGGTTTAATGTAACCAAAGGACCGAAAAGCGATACAATAAAGGATCTGTTTGAAAAATTTCAACGGACTGGGAACGTGACGGATGAACGTGCTGGAAAGGTAGGGCGACCGCGTACGGCAACCACAGAGGGCAACGCGCAGCTAGTGCAGCAGGTGATCCAACAGCGGCCACGGGTTTCCGTTCGCCGTGTTGCATCTGCGGTCCAAATGACGCCAACGTCCACGTATTGTCTCATGCGCCAGAGTTTACACCTCTATCCATACAAAATTCAAACGCGGCAACCCCTCAGCGCCGCTACCATTGCTGCACGAGAGACATTCACTAACGATACAGTGCACAGGATTGATGACGGCGATATGCATGTGGGCAGCATTTGGTTTACTGACGAAGCTTATTTTTACCTGGACGGCTTCGTCAATAAACAGAACTGGCGCATATGGGGAACCGAAAAGCCCCATGTTGCAGTCCCATCGTCCCTGCATCCTCAAAAAGTACTGGTCTGGGCCGCCATTTCTTCCAAAGGAATCATTGGCTCATTTTTCACATCCGAAACGATTACTGCATCACGCTATCTGGACATTCTTCGTGAATTTGTGGCGGTACAAACTGTCTTAGACGACACTGCGAACACCTCGTGGTTTATGCAAGATGGTGCCCGGCCACATCGCACGGCTGACGTCTTTAATTTCCTGAATGAATATTTCGATGATCGTGTGATTGCTTTGGGCTATCCGAAACATACAGGAGGCGGCGTGGATTGGCCTCCCTATTCGCCAGACATGAACCCCTGTGACTTCTTTCTGTGGGGACACTTGAAAGACCAGGTATACCGCCAGAATCCAGAAACAATTGAACAGCTGAAGCAGTACATCTCATCTGCATGTGAAGCCATTCCGCCAGACACGTTGTCAAATGTTTCGGGTAATTTCATTCAGAAACTACGCCATATTATTGCTACGCCTGGTGGATATGTGGAAAATATCGTACTATAGAGTTTCCCAGACCGCAGCGCCATCTGTTGTTGAAAATTGTAACTACTGTAATTTCGAAAGTTTGTCTGCCTGAAAATCTACTGTTGTCCCAAGCATATTGCAACAAACGGTGTATTTCTATCGCTGCTCGTTTAGTTTTTATTGCCCTTTCAAATATACCGGTCATTTTTGAAACACCCTGTAGGAGTGGCTCCATATACTGCGTCCCCCTTTCAAATGACGGATATTTCAAAGACCCAGGAAAAAAGCGGCAGTAGATACGACAATTTAATTGCACCATATACTACGCATCTCAAAGTATTTATATTCCCGCATCAGACGTACTATTGTCGCCAAAGAGCAGAGTGATAGCATGAAGTTGTAGCCTCCCTACACGAATTTATTAATGAAACTGGACCATGAACCATGAGTAACCTCCCCACAAAATATCTTAAATTTATATTATGAACCATGAGCCATGAACCTCCCCACAGAAATATTTAAGTGAGAAACCATTAACCAAGCGTAACCTCCGCACAAAAAGTAATAATTATATGAATTTTTTAAAGTATTGTAACCTCTGAACAAAATTAATTTTAATGTAACCTCTGAACAAAATCGGCTCCCATTTATGATCTCTATGCAGAAATGCATTCACATTTAATGTAACCACAAAATTCAATTCCTAAACCCGGAAATATAATAAAAAATTCAGTAACCTGGTAAATTTTATGAGGACAGCAGCGCTGCCCTTCGGCCCTGTATTCTAAATAAAAAAACAAAAATTCTTACCTCCATAAAAAACTGCAAATATATCTGCTCTTATGTAGAAATTTTTTGACACAGCTTCGTGCAATGCCGGCGTATAATTTTTTTTTTATTCTTGGAAGGAATGATCATGCATTGGAAATATTCTTTAAATTGAAATGAATGCTTTTCTTTAAAAAAGTTACTTTATATTGTAAAAATTATTATTGGGGCATTTTTTGGAACAAATTAAATGACAATTAACATACATTATTAGATATGCGCAGGGCTGCTTCTTTACCTTCTACAACAATACTCATCCAGCAGAGTCCCGACTAGAGCAGACTGCCGACACGCGCAGGCACGCGCCGACCGCCGACTACTGTCGACTGATACCGACTAACTACTAAAACCGACTGACGACTAACGCAGACTGACTACTACTGTCGACTGACTACATACTACTCTCTGGTCAGAGACTTTGCCATGCCTCGCCCATCGCCGGCAATGCATACGTCTTACAAAGTGATAATGGCCACTCCGCAGTTGCGTTCGAAAGCAGTCGTGTGATTTCCGAAAATAAAATTGCCAATCACAGTGCAAAGAAGTTCTCGTAGTCATCGAAGTCTTCTGCGACGGAGTATGAGGATGTGGAAGGGTAATTCGGTACATAAGGGAAGATGAAAATCTAATAGTAATGGGAGGCTGGATTGATGTTGTAGGGGGAGGAGTAGAAGAAAGGCATTGGGGAAATATGGACTTCGTACTAGGAATGAGTTCTTCAATAAATTTCTGCTAGTAAGTGAAATTCCTGGGCTAGCAGGCCAGAGCGGGTTAAGTTGTGGAAAGAGGCCAAAATGAGTTCCTGTCAGTTGCACTCAACGTACACTTCATTTGTCCCCACACAATATTACACAAGGATGCAAAACACTCAGAGTTTTAATCGATATCGTTTGATTAAATTTAGATCGGCTGAAGGCCACATTCAAAATCCAAGGCGCAAGGCCTAAGCAAGAAATTGACATACAGGGTTCTTCTGGAGGTGACACCCAAAAATATTTTCCAAATCTTCAGTCTAAATAGGCTGATGGCCTCAGCACTTTAATTTTAATGGAACTAGGCTGGAGGTCGCATATTAAGCAATAAGAAAAGTTTCAATCAAAAGGCAGAAGGCCTTATTTTAAAACAACTGAAGCAAATTCGGCTGAAGGCCCCCATATAAAACATCAGAATCGAATGCCTTAAGGGAAAAGCAAGAACATTAATTTACGAGATATTAACACTCGGCTGAAGGCCACACATCAACACAATAACTTAACGGCTTAAGGCATTAAAGATTTGATGTAAAATTCGGCTGAAGGCCCGCATAAGAACAACTATCTTATGCCTTAAGGGCAAGACAAGAACATTAATTCAGGATATATAAAACTCGGCAAAAGGTCACACGTCAACCAAATAATTAAAACTCAAACAGGGAAGTTACTATGTGACAGACACGGGAAAGCCCTAAGAAGTTCCAAGGGTTGGCCTGGAATTGTAACACTAACACCCGTTTAGGCGAGACAGGCAGCCTGACCAACTATCTCTTAATCGGAAGGCAACTCAACCGACAGACAGCCGACGAATTAACCAAGTACCTGATTTCGTTGCCAGACCAAAAACACTACAACGAAAATGCCAGCGAGGCGAAGAGACGAGTAAGATTCGCTTTCTAATATTGGTTTGTTAATACGCCAATGCACAATAACTACTGTCATACATGAACATCGCAACGGCCTTGGAACTACACGCCGTAGTGGACAGCATCAACACTCACTCGCTGCTCTGTCGCAGCCGACCAACTGGCTACTGCAGTACGCAGACAGCATTACAACATTTAAAGCACTGCTCAGTCGAACTGACACAGAGTACACGGTGTTGCACGAAACACTGCCACAAGAAACTCAAACATTCGTAAAACGAATCACTGATGAACGACTAGAACAAATCACCGGCGGACACACACACAAACCCGAAGGACGGTCGGTGACAAAACACACTTCGTCTTATCAGACGACCGACCAACAACCAACCAAGGTCGTTGTCACTCAAACCATGAGCGTCTGCTGTCCGTCGGGAACTGGGAGACACGGCGATCCGGACACACTGGCTCGGACCCAATCATGCAGAGGTAACTCTTGCCCACTGGCCACAACGTCTCCGCTCAAGAAGGAACCGAGCCACGTACAGCAAGATGACCCTGTGACGAGGCCCAGAAACGGTCAAAAGATCGAACACACGCCGCCCAAAGAGGCGACCAACTGCCCGACCGACCAACGGTCGATCCCGCTGCCATCTCCATCCGTCGGACAGTTCATCCTGCGTCGCGAGCGGTCGGCGAGTACTGGCTGTCCGCGCCTCCCTAGCTCTCCGTCCCCGACTGCTGCTTCGTCCCGACTGCACTTCTGCCGCGTTCCAACTCCACGACTACTCCAGGTCCGAACTCCAACTGAACTGACTTCCTTCGGACGGACGACGTCCCGGAGACACTGGCTCGGACCCAACCATGCAGATGAACACAACCGACATCTCTGCACAGGAAGGAACCGACCCTAATACGCGTCGTCCATGAGGCGACCGGCCGAACAACCAACCAACGGTGGTCCCCGCCGGTACTGGCTGTGCGGACCTCACTGGGGCTCCGGCCCCGACTGCACTCCTGGTGCGTCTCCAACTAAACGACTGCCAGGTGCGATCTCCCTTCACGACATACGACGACCGGGAAGTAATAGCCGTCCAGCTAAGATAATACGGCAGGGCTAATATCGATAGGCGCTGCTGCTGCCGCTCGCGGGCAGGCAAGACAGCAATTCAGTGACACCAGTACCTTAAATAAAAATAACGAGGCGGTGGAACGGTAAAACAAGATGTTACATAATAGATGGCACGAACATGAGCCACGCACGGCTCAGTAAGACCAAACACTCTATTTAAGAATCACAAGAGGAGAAGGTATACTTGGAAAAGGCCGACAGTTACGAGAAGATTTCGGTTAATTACGTGACGGTCAGGGAGATAGTCCGAAATCGGGTACTGGATTGTAGGCGTACCCATTAGCAGATATAGGCTCGGATCACAATTTAGCAGTGATGAAGAGTAGGCTGAAGTTTTAGAGACTACACAAGAAGAATCAAAGACCAAAAAGTGGAATACAGAAGTACTAAGGAATGATACTGAGACAAGGAATAGCTTAGCAAGCAATTAAGTTGAAAAGAAACGGACATTGTTGAAAAGGACACCCACAGAAGTTGGAAAAAGGTACAATGAAGATAATTGCGAAGAAACAAGGGATACCAAAAGAAAAACTTCAGTTAATCGACGATGAATGAACGACAAATATGTTCAGGGAAATTCAGAAATACAAGACGCTGAGGAATAATATAAACGGGAAGTGCAGACAAGCTACGGCGAAATGGCTTCATGAAAGATGTGAAAAAATCGAAAAGGAAAAGATTGTTGGAAGAACCGACTCAGCGTACAGAAAATTCAAAACAACCTTCGGTGATAACATTAAGAGTGGGATGGGAGTTCTGAAACGTCCCCTTTGAACAATTATACATGACTGTCCTTAAACTGACACACAATATTTTTAGCGCAACGCAATCTGACTTTCAATAATCCCTACAAAAGAGTGGCCCTGATGAACATTAACCTATACCTTTCACAAATCACTTACCTCACAAAAATCTTCGTTACTCGAACTACTGCAATACAGCGAGCGCCACTACTGCCAGCTAAATAAAAGATTAAAAAAATGGTTCAAATGGCTCTGAGCACTATGGGACTTAACATCTGTGGTCATCAGTCCCCTAGAACTTAGAACTACTTAAACCTAACTAACCTAAGGACATCACACACGTCCATGCCCGAGGCAGGATTCGAACCTGCGACCGTAGCAGTCGCGCGGTTCCGGACTGAGCGCCTAGAACCGCTAGACCACCGCGGCCGGCAAAAAGATTCAAACTACAGAAGGTACTAACTACTGATAGGCACAGTTAGCAAATGAAAGATTTTAATAGAGAACAAACAATGTATTTACCTTAATAGTGTTGAAAACTCATAATATACATAGCAGTTGATGACATCCAGTCTTACAAATTTCAAAACTCCGCCATCTCTCTCCCCACATCCACCACTGCCGGCGGCTCACCTCCAACTGCGCAACGCTATGCGCTGTTAACATCCAGCTGCCTCTGCCCAACACTACAATGGCAGACAACAATGCAAACTAGCCACAGACTGCACACAGCACAGCCAGTGATTTTCATACAGAGCGCTACGTAACGTTGCCAATAAGAAAACATAAACAGCCTACTTACATAGCCCCCATGCTCCCCACAAAAAATTTTACAAATTGTTTTGGGCAGTGGCCAATAATGATTTGATAAAATTTTTCATAATTACAATAACAAAGATATCAAATCCACACACTTATTGATACACTGTTGGTCAAAAGCTAAAATTTTCTCACAGTCCATAAAGACAGTCCTGATCGTTCATCACAGTAAAATACTGGCGAGTCAGCAAAGACGCAGACCCACTGTAGTCCTTGTAGAAATAATGGTACTGGTGAGTCAGCAAAGACGCAGACCCACTGTAGTCCTTGTAGAGACGGCCATCAGCCATCTGTTGCAAATGTGCAGGTGCACAATCACCATCGAAGAGTCTTGCGGACAATATAGCAAGTCCATAAACCACCACTTGTGCACTCACAAAGTTTCTGGAATTGTCCTTAGAACCAGCAATGCTGTTATCCAGTCCCTTGCCGAATTATTAACGTGCAAACACTATCAGTCCCTACTTCTCACATATTGTCTATATACTATGACCAACAGAAACGTGTACTGTGAAATGGAACTTACAAGTTAATAATACGAAGAACTGGTGTCAATTACAATTTTATAACATAAGAATACAATTACAAAGGTACAAAATACATCATTAAAGAACATAATAGTACAGATAACATTTGTAGTAATATGGGCTTTACAAAAGAATCGACATAACATTTATTTACCTTAATAGTGTTGAAAACTCATAATATACATAGCAGTTGATGACATCCAGTCTTACAAATTTCAAAACTCCGCCATCTCTCTCCCCACATCCACCACTGCCGGCGGCTCACCTCCAACTGCGGAACGCTATGCGCTGTTAACATCCAGCTGCCGCTGCCCAACACTACAATGGCAGACAACAATGCAAACTAGCCACAGACTGCACACAGCACAGCCAGTGATTTTCATATAGAGCGCTACGTAACGTTGCCAATAAGAAAACATAAACAGCCTACTTACAGTTCCACTGTTAAATGCACAGGAGAGAGCGGATAGGTGGAAAGCTTACCTGATGTGATAGAAGAAGAAACAGGAGCTGATATAGATGAATTAGAGGATCCAGTACTAGAATCCGAATTTAAAAGAGTTTTGAAGATCACGGTCGCGGGTTCAAATGCTGCCTCCGGCATGGATGTGTGTGATGTCCTTAGGTTAGTTAGGTTTAAGTAGTTCTAACTTCTAGGGGACTGATGACCTCAGATGTGCTCAGAGCCATTTGAACCTTCTGAACTAAAGATCAAACAAGGCAACTGGGATAGATAATCTTCCACCAGAATTTCTCAAATCATTGGGGGAAGTGGCAACAAAACGACTGTTCTGGTTGGTGTGTAGAATGCATTAGTCTGGCAATATACCATCTGACTTTCGGAAAAACATGACCCATACAATTCCGAAGATTACAAGAACCGACAATTGTGAGAATTATGACACAATCAGCTTAACAGCTCATGCATCCAAGTTGCTGACAAGAATAATGTACAAGGAATGGAAAAGAAAACTGAGGATGTTTTAGATGGCGATGAGTTTGGCATTAGGAAACGTTAAGGCTCCAGAGAGGCAATTCTGATGTTACAGTTGATAGTGGAATGAAGACACGTTCATAGGATTTGTCAACAGTGTCAAATTATGCAAAATGTTCTGCTTCAGTCTGGAACCGCATGACCGCTACGGTCGCAGGTTCGAATCCTGCCTCGGGCATGGATGTGTGTGATGTCCTTAGGTTAGTTAGGTTTAATTACTTCTAAGTTCTAGGCGACAGATGACCTCAGAAGTTAAGTCGCATAGTGCTCAGAGCCATTTGAACCATTTTTTTTGCAAAATGTTCGAAATTCTGAGGAAAATAGTGGTAAGGTGTAGGGAGAGACCGGTAACATACAAAATGTACAAGAGGCATGAAGGAATAGCAAGAGTGGAATACCAAGAATGTAGAGCTCGGATTAAAAATGGTGTAACACAAGGATGTAGTCTTTCGCCCCTACTGTTCAATCTATACATAGAAGAAGCAAGGATGGAAATAAAGTTTCGAGAGTGGAATTAAAGTTCAAGGTGAAAGGATATCAATGATAAGAATTGCTTATGACATTGGTATCCTGAGTGAAAAAGAAGAAGAATTACAGGATATGCTGAATTTAATAAACAGTCTACTGAGTACAGTATATGGACTGAGAGTATATCGAAGAAAGACGAAAGTAATGGGAAGTAGCAGAAATGAGAACAGCGAGAAACTTAACATCGGAATTTATGGTCACGAAGTAGATGAAGTTAAAGAATTCAGCTACTTAGGAAAATAATCTACTACAGACGGAGCAAAGAGGACATCAAAAGCAAATTAGCACTGGCAAAAAGGGCTCTCATGCCCAAGACAACTCTACTACTATCAAACATAGACCTTAATTTGGGGCAGAAATTTCTGAGAATGTACGCCTGGAGCACAGGATCATATGGTAGTGAAACATGAACTGTTAGAAAAGCAAAAAATAAGAGAAATGAAGCATTTGAAATGTGGTGTTATAGTCAGGTTCAAATAGTTCAAATGGCTCTGAGCACTATGTAACTTAATTTCTGAGGTCATCAGTCCCCTGAACTTAGAACTACTTAAACCGAAGTAACCTAAGGACATCACACACATCCATGCCCGAGGCAGGATTCGAACCTGCGACCTTAGCGGTCGCGCGGTTCCAGACTGTAGTGCCTAGAACCGCTCGGCCACTCCGGCCGTCTACAGTCAAGTGTTGAAAATTTGCTAGACTTATAAGTTAAGAAATGAGGAGGTTCTGTGCAGAATCGGCGCGGAAAAGAAGATACGGGAAACCCTGACAATAAGAAGGGAAGGCTGACAGGCCATCTGATAAGACATCAGGGAATGACATCCATAGTAATGGAGGGAGCTATAGGCGGTAAAACTCTAGAGGAAGACAGAGATTGGAGTACATCCAGAAAGTAACTGAGGGCGTAGATTCGAAATGCTACCCTGAGCTGAAGAGGTTGGCACAGGAGAGGAGTTCGTGGTGGGTCGCATCAAACCAGTTAGAAGACTGATGACTCAAAAAATTTATCAGTAATGATTACTAATGGTTAGTCAGGACGTGGTGTCACTATTTACGAGCCGGCCGGGGTGGCCGAACGGTTCTAGGCGCTACAGTCTTGTAGCGCGCGACCGCTACGGTCGCTGGTTCGAATCCTGCCTCGGGCATGGGTGTGTGTGATGTCCTTAGGTTAGTTAGGTTTAATTAGTACTACGTTCTAGGGGACTGATGACCTCAGAAGTTAAATCCCACAATGCTCAGAGCCATTTGAACCATTCTGAACTATTTACGAGGGTGCCAGTACGACAGAGATTGGAGTACATCCAGAAAGTAACTGAGGGCGTAGATTCGAAATGCTACTCTGAACTGAAGAGGTTAGCACAGGAGAGGAGTTCGTGGTGGGTCGCATCAAACCAGTTAGAAGACTGATGACTCAAAAAATTTGTCAATAATGATTACTAATGGTTAGCCTGGACGTGGTGTCACTATTTACGAGCCGGCCGGGGTGGCCGAACGGTTCTAGGCGCTACAGTCTGGAACCGCGTGACCGCTACGGTCGCTGGTTCGAATCCTGCCTCGGGCATGGGTGTGTGTGATGTCCTTAGGTTAGTTAGGTTTAAGTACTACTAAGTTCTATGGGACTGATGACCTCAGAAGTTAAATCCCACAATGCTCAGAGCCATTTGAACCATTCTGAACTACTTACAAGAGTGCCAGTACGACACATGCTGGACGTTTTAACCGAACAGAAGCCCACGTAAGTCAGTTCGGCAGGCATACAGACAACTTAGTGTATCCCGAGCAACATTACATAGTGTAATACACCCCGTCTTCGTTTGTATCTGTACAAAGTGCATATTCTGCAACATCTAATGGCGAACGACAAGCCGCGCCGAAAACAATTACCTACGGATATGATGTAGGGTACTGACATGAATGCGTCCTGAAAATACCTGGCGGCTGTAACTGGAGTGCAGATACTCACAGAAATGCAGTGTGGTCTGTAATTATGGTATGGCAGTGGAATGTGACAGATATACTAGTGTGTTAATGCGAAACCTATTTACGCTGCAAAAAGCGAGTTCTAATTTTAGCCACCATGTGCAAATCCTGCGTTGTACACTTATGACGGTATGACATCCACGCTGTTATTTGATAAGCCATAACGTGAATGAGTAGTATGGCTACCGAGTAGAGAGACCGTGCGCCGTTGTGAAAGTGTTTTACGCGAACGGCAGCATTACAGTGCTGCAATGAGATAGTATTGCCGACTCAAAGGTGTGACGAGAGCCCGTTGTCATTTAGTGGTTTAAAGAAGATGATAATGAAACTCGATAACACTGGTGCGCTTTTGTGGCACCTGAAAAAGGAAGGCGTCTGATCTCGGTGGAAGCTATAGACGAGGTTGCTCTTGCTGTATCTTACCATGTATCAGGCACCCCGGGTAGTGCTAATGCCCCTGGAGTGCCACGAGAATTGTCCATCCTTTCGTCAACAGTACGGAAAGTTTTGCGGTCTATTTCACATTTGTACCCGTACGAGATCCGGACGGTGGAGAAACTGAAACCTCACGGTCCACAGCAACGTTCTGAATTTGCTCTTCGGTTTCTGACACGGATGGAAGTTGATTGCATGTGGCCGGGAAGTACTCTATGGAGTGACGAGAGACACTTTACGCTACACGGTGCAGTGAACACACAGAACTGCCGATTTTGGGGTCCTGTTAAATCGCATGTTGTGAACGAAGAGCCACTGCACTCACCGTCTGTGACTGTGTGGTGCCGATTCACAAACACCTTTATTCTCGGTCCGTTCTTATTTGAAGAGTATACTTCCAGAGGGCCAATCGGGTGTACCATGACGTCTGCACGTTATCGAGACCTCTTTTTACAGCTTGTTATTCCCGCACATCTGTGTGGAAACCACTGTTCTCATTCAAGATAGGGCATGTCGCATGTCCAGTGAAAGAATTGCTTAACGGAACCCTCCACGATCGTTTTATCTTCAGAGGTCCTTCGGATGAATGGCCCCCATGATCACCTGAATTCATGAGACTTTTGGCTCTGGGAATGTGTAGAAGAAAGCGTTTACCAAGGACACATTCGGTCTCTACCTAATATGAAGTTCAGTATACAGGAACACGTTATTCATATTCCACCAGAACTGGTGCGAGTAACTGTTGATCACGTCGTTTCATAGCTGCAGCATCTCATCTCCGGCGCTCCTATTGAACAAACTGTGTAAACAGAGGTAAATAACAAAACCAGCGTTATATCTTTCGCACTTATTTCATCTTTTCTGTCCATGTCCCGCCATTCCCGTTTCTAATCCATTTTATATGGACACATTTCTGTACGTCTGTCTAGCATTTACAGTGCCATATTTGCTACAGCTAGTCTAAATGGGAAACAATTTTCTTTAAGCGTAAATCAGTTCCACTTAAAACTTTAGGATATCTACCAAGTTTCACTGCCATACTGCAACTGTAGCCAACACTGGACCACTGTGAGTAGGTGCACTTTAACTATAACCACCCGGTATTCTTGTTCTCACACGGGGCAATATTTCATGCATTACGAACAGTTCATTGGCTCAATATTTGGATTTGGGGCTTGCACGTGATCATTAGATATGTTCGTAATAGCCAAAAACTGAACGACAGTTCTTTTTTGTGGAAAACTTTTTGAATGGATCAGTGTTCAAATGGTTCAAATGGCTCTGATCACTATGGGACTCAACTTCTGAGGTCATTAGTTCCCTAGAACTTAGAACTAGTTAAACCTAACTAACCTAAAGACATCACACACATCCATGCCCGAGGCAGGATTCGAACCTGCGGCCGTAGCGGTTTCGCGGTTCCAGACTGCAGCGCCAGAACCGCACGGCCACTTCGGCCGACAATGGATCAGTGTTCCTGGGCATGATGGAGCAATTTGTATATCCTCATACACAACACTTGCAACAAGATGGAACTCCGCCGCATTGTCGACGCCTGTTCGTAGGTTCCTCGATAAGAAATTTCCCAATCGCTGGAACGAACGTGGAGAACCTATTTCCAGGCCATCACGTTCCCCCGACATTACTTCCCTGGATTTCTTCTTGTGGGGATTGGTGAAGGACCGCGTGTGTGCGACAACATGGACAATATTCCTTTATTAAGATGTTCTGTGGCATACAAAGGTATAAAAATATAGTGTACTCAGGTGAATCATGTGAAAAGGTTTCCGACGTGATTATGGCCACAAGACGGGAATTAATAGACTTGGAAGAAGAATGGGAGTTAGTCACCTGGCATATTCCATTTAGGAAATAGTTAGGGAATTCAATATTCCAAAATCCATAGTGTCAAAAGTTTGCCGATAATAACTAATTTCAGGCATTACCTCTCACCCCGAACAACGCAGTGGCCGATGGAAGTGGCGTTTGCGTAGAGTTGCCAGTGCTGATAGACAAGTAACACATCAATTTCAGACCTATGACGAACGTATCCGGTAGGACAGTACGGCTATATTTGGGGTTAATAAACTATGACGGCAGACGACTGACGCGAGTGCCTTTACGAATAGCACGATATCGCCTGCAGCGCTTCTCCTGGTCTGGTGACCATATCGGTTGGACCCCAAACGACTGGAAAACCGTTGCCTGCTCATATTAGCCCCGATTTCATTTGGTTAGATGTGCTGGTAGGGTTCGAGTGTGGCGCAGACACTGACCCAGGTTGCCAATGAGATACTCTGCCTGCTAGTGGTGGCTCGATACTGGTGAGAGCTGCGTTTACATGGGATGGAATGGGTCGTCTGGTCCAACTGAACCGATCGTTGACTGGAAATGGTTATGTTCGGCTACCTGGAGACCATGTGCAGCCATTCAGGGAGTTCATGTGGCCAAACAAGGATGGAATTGTAATGGATGACAATGTGTCACACCACCGGGCCATAGTTGCTCGTGACTGGTTTGAAGAACATTCAAGACAATTCGAGTGAATGATCTGGCGAATCTAAGAAGGTGGAAAGAGTACATTCAAGACCTCTATAAGGGAAAGATTTGTCTGATACTGTGACAAAAGAAGAAACAGAATTTTACAGAGAAGAAATAGGGGTTCCAGTATTAGAATCAGAATATAAAAGTGCTTTGTATGTCTTAAGATCAAATAAACTGGAAGGAATGATAACTTTCCATTGAAATTTCTAAAATCATTCGGGGAACTGGCAAATAAAACGACTATTCAGGTTGGTCGGTACAATGAACGAGACCGGCGATATAAGATGAATGTTGCACAAACATATCATCCACAGAGTTACGAGGATTACAAGAAACGACAGCTGCGAGAATTACTGCACAATCAGCTTCACAGCTCATTCATCCACGTTGCTGACAGGAATAATATACAGAACAGAAAAGAAAATTGAGAATTTATTATGCGTTGGCCTTAGGAAAGGTAAAGGCACAAGAGACATTTTTGACGCTTTAGTTGACAATGGAAGTAAGACTGAAGAAAAATCAAGACACGTTCATAGGATTTGTCAACCTGGAAAAATCGTTCGAATACGTAAAAACGTGCAAGATGTTCGAAATTCTGAGAGAAATAGGGGTAAGCTATAGAGAAAGACGGGCAATATACATTAAGGACAAAAACGGAGTAAGCCGGCCGGTGTGGCCGTGCGGTTCTAGGCGCTTCAGTCTGGAACCGCGTGACCGCTACGGTCGCAGGTTCGAATCCTTCCTCGGGCGTGGATGTGTGTGATGTCCTTAAGTTAGTTAGGTTTAAGTAGTTCTAAGTTCTAGGGGACTGATGACCACAGATGTTAAGTCCCATAGTGCTCAGAGCCATTTGAACCATTTGAAAAACGGATTAAGACGTGAAAACCAAGAACAGGTGTGTACAGATTAATGAGGGTGTAATACAGAGATGTAGTCTTTCGCCCCCTGCTGTTAATATACGTCGAAGAAGGAATGACGCAAGTAAACGAAATGTTCAAGAAGGGGATTAAAATTCAAGGTGAAAGGGTATCAATAATATGATTCGCCGATAACATTTGTGCCCTCAGTGGAAGAAGAATTACAGGATGTGTTGAATGGAAAGAATTGTCTAACGGGGACAGAATGTAGATTGAGAGATTAACGAGGAGTAGCAGCAATGATAACGAGAAACTTAACATCAGAACTGGGAATCACAAAGTAGACAAAGGTAAGGAATTGTGCCACTAGGCAACAAAACAAGCCATGTTGGACGGAGCAAAGAGAACGTAACCAAGCAGGCTAGCATTGGCAAAAAGGGGATTCCTGGCCACGCTAAATTTGCTAGTATCAAATGTAGGTCTCAGTTTGAGGAAGAAATTTTTCATAACGCACGTTTGGAACACAGCATTGTATGTTATGAAACATGGACTATGGGAAACCTGAAAGGAAGAGAATCGAAGCATTTTGTATGTGGTGCTACAGAAGAATGTTGGAAATTAGGTGCCCTGATAAAGTAGGGAATAACGAGATTCTTCTTCACACAATCGGTGGGGAGAGAAGAAGGGACATGATAATAGGACATCTGTTAAGAAATCAGGAAATGACTTCCATGAGGGGGCTGTAGAGAGCAAAAAGTGTAGAGGAAGACAGAGATTGGAAGGCATCCACCAAATAATTGAGGACATAGGTTGCAATAACTTCGTATACGTTTATGCAATGAGCAGGTTCCTTTCGTAAGAAGTGATTAAGAAAAGTCAGCAAAATCCATAACTAGGACTGCCAGAAACTGTTGCCATAACTCTTTACTGGAATCAGTACCTTTTTAAGGTCAAAATTTTCGTTAAACTGGGCAATACGTGAAAGAAAGAGGGGGTAAATGAGGTGAACAGCATCAGTGCTCCAACAGTTTCGTTTTTCAGGTGCATACATTGAGGTGTCAAAACTCCTAATATCGTATTGGACCTCCTTTCGCTTTGCGTAGTGCAGTAACTTGACTTGGCATTGACTGCAAAATTCGTTGGAAGTCTCCTGCAGAAATATTGAGCCATGCTGCCTCTACAGCCGTCCACAATTGCGAGAGTATTTCGGTGCAGCGTTTTGTGCACAAGCTAACCTCTCGATTGTGTCCCCTGAATGTTTGATGAGATTCATTTCGGGCGATCAGGATGGCCAAACCTTTCGCTTGACCTGTCCGCAGAAAGTTCTTCAGACAAATCGCGAACACTAGTGGCCCAGTAACATGGCGCATTGTTGTCCACAAAAATTCCATCGTTGTTTTGCTGCAAATGGTCTCCAAGTAGCCGAACGTAACCAATCCAGTCAACGATAAGTTGTGTTGTGTCAGAGGACCCAGTCCATTCCTTGTAAACAGAGCCTATACTGTTATGGAGACACCAGCAGCGACCACTAGCTTGCACAGCACCTTGTTGACAACTTGTGTCCATGACTTCGTGGGGACTGCACCACACTCGAATCTTGGCATCAGTTCTTACCAACTGAAAGATTCATTTGGCCAGACCACAGTGTTCCAGTTGTCTGGAGTCCAACCGGTATGGTCACCAGCCCAGGAGATGGTTCAAATGGCTCTGAGCACTATGGGACTCAACTGCTGAGGTCATCAGTCCCCTAGAACTTAGAACTAGTTAAACCTAACCAACCTAAGGACATCACACACATCCATGCCCGAGGCAGGATTCGAACTTGCGACCGTAGCGGTCTCGCGGTTCCAGACTGCAGCGCCAGAACAGCGCGGCCACTTCGGCCGGCCCAGCCCAGGAGAGCCGCTGCAAGCAATGTCCTGCTGTTAGCAAAGACACCCGCTTCGGTCGTCTGCTGCCGTAGCCCATTAATGCCAAATTTTGCCGCACTGTCTTAGTGGATACGTTCGTCGTGCTTTCCATATTGATTTCTGCGGTTATTTCGCCCAGTGTTGCTTTTCTGTTAGCAATGACAATTCTACGCAAACGCTGCTATTCTCGGTCATTAAGTGAAGGCAGTCGGCCATTGTCTTTTTCCATGGTGAGAGGTAATGCCAGAAATTAGGTGTTCCGGGCACACACTGGACACTATACATCTCGGAATACTGAAATCTATAATGATTGCTGAGCTGGTACTGCGAACGGCTGAAGGCAAGGAGAAATTACAGCAGTAATTTTTCCCGAGGGCATGCAGCTTTACTGTATGGTTTAAATGAAGATGGCGTCCTCTTGGGTAAAATATTCCGGAGGTAAAATAGTCCCCCATTCGGATATCCGGGCGGGGACTACTCAGGAGGACGTCGTTATCAGAAGAAAGAAAACTAGTGTTCCAAGGACCGGGGCGTGGAATGTCAGGTCCCTTAATCGGGCAAGTAGGTTAGAAAATTTGAAAATGGAAATGGATAGGTTAAAGTAGATATAGTGGGAATTAGTGAAGTTCGGTGGCAGGAGCAACAAGACTTCTGATCAGGTGAAATCAGGGTTATGAATACAAAATCAAATAGGGGTAATGCAGGAGTAGGTTTAATAATGAATAAAAGTGCGGGTAAGGTACTACAATCAGCATAGTGAACGCATTTTTGTGGCCAAGATAGATACGAAGCCCACGCCTACCAGAGTAGTAAAAGATTATATGCCGACTAGCTCCGCAGATGACGAAGACATCGATGAAATGTATGAGCAGATAAAAGAAATTATTCAGATAGTGAAGGGAGACAAAAATTTAACAGTCATGGGTGACTGGAATTCAGTAGTAGGAAAAGGAAAAGAAGGAAACGTAGTAGGTGAATATGGAATGCGGGTAAGGAATGAAAGATGAAGCTGCCTGGTAGAATTTTGTACAGAGCATAACTTAATCATACCTGATACTTGGTTCAAGAATCATGAAAGACGGTTGTATACATGGAAGATGCCTGGAGATATTGGAATGTTTCAGATGGATTATATAGTGATAAGACAGAGATTTAAGAACCAGGTTTTAAATTTTAAGACATTTCCAGGAGCAGATGTGGCCTCTGACCATAATCTATTGGTTATGAACTGTAGATTAAAGTTGAAGGAACTGCAAAAAGATGGGAATTTAAGGAGATGAGACCTGGATAAACTGAAAGAACCAGACGTTGTAGAGAGCTTCAGGGAGAGCATTAGAGAATGATTGACAAGAATGGGGGCCGGCCGGAGTGGCCGAGCGGTTCTAGGCGATTCAGTTCGGAATCGCGCTGCTGCTACGGTCGCAGGTTCGAATCCTGCCTCGGGCATGGATGTGTGTGCTGTCCTTAGGTTGGTTAGGTTTAATTATTTCTAAGTTCTAGGAGACTGATGACCTCAGATATTAAGTCCCATAGTTCTTAGTGCCATTTGAACCTTTGAACAAGGATGGGGGAAAGAAATACAGTAGAAGAAGAATGGGTAGCTTTGAGAGATGAAATAGTGAAGGTAGCATAGGATCAAGCAGGTAAAAAGACGAGGGCTAGTGGAAATCCTTCGGCAACAGAAGATATACTGAATTTAATTGATGAAAGGAAAAATTATAAAAATGCAGTAAATGAAGCAGGCAAAAAGGAATACAAACGTCTCTAAAATGAGATCGACAGGAAGTGCAAAATGGCTAAACAGGAATGGCTAGAGGACAAATGTAAGGATGTAGAGGCATATATCACTAGGGGTAAGATAGATACTGCCTACAGGAAAATTAAAGAGACCTTTGGAGAACAGAGAACCACTTGCATGAATAGCAAGAGCTCAGATGGAAACCCAGTTCTAAGCAAAGAAGGGAAAGCAGAAAGGTGGAAGGAGTACATAGAGGGTCTATAGAAGGGCGATATACTTGAGGACAATATTGTGGAAATGGAAGAGGATGTAGATGAAGATGAAATGGGAGATTTGATATTGCGTGAAGAGTTTGACAGAGCACTGAAAGACCTAAGTCGAAACAAGGCCCCGGGAATAGACAACATTCCATTAGATCTAGTGATAGCCTTGGGAGAGCCAGCCCTGACAAAACTCATTTGGTGAGCAAGATGTATAAGACAGACGAAATACCCTCAGACTTCAAAGAGAATATAATAATTCCAACCCCAAAGAAAGCAGGTGTTGACAGGTGTGAAAATTACCGAACTATCAGTCTAACAAGTCACGACTGGAAAATACTAACACGAATTATTTACAGACGAATGGAAAAACTGGTAGAAGCCGACCTCAGGAAAGATCTGTTTGGATTCCGTAGAAATGTTGGAACACGTGAGGCAATACTGACCCTACGACTTATCTTAGAAGAAAGATTAAGGAAAGGCAAACCTACGTTTCTAGCATTTGTAGACTTGGAGAAAGCTTTTGACAATGTTGACTGGAATACCCTCTTCCAAATTCTGAAGGTGGCAGGGGTAAAATACAGGGAGTGAAAAGCTATTTACAATTTGTACAGAAACCAGATGTCAGTTATAATAGTCGAGGGTCATGAAAGGGAAGCAGTGGTTGGGAAGGGAGTGAGACAGGGTTGTAGCCGATGTTATTCAATCTGTATATTGAGCAAGCAGTAAAGGAAATAAAAGAAAAATTCCGAGTAGAAATTAAACTCCATGGAGAAGAAATAAAAACTTTGAGGTTCGCCGATGACATTGTAATTCTGTCAGAGACAGCAAAGGACCTGGAAGAGCAGTTGAACGGAATGGAGAGTGTCTTGAAAGGAGGATATAAGATGAACATCAACAAAAGCAAAACGAGGATAATGGAATATAGTCGAATTAAGTCGTGTGATGCTGAGGGAATTAGATTAGGAAATGAGACACTTAATGTAGTAAATGAGTTTTGCTATTTGGGGAGCAAAATAACTGATGATGGTCGAAGTAGAGAGGATATCAAATGTAGACTGGCAATGGCAAGGAAAGTGTTTCTGAAGAAGAGAAATTTGTTAACATCGAGTTTAGATTTAAGTGTCAGGAAGTTGTTTCTGAAAGTATTTGTATGGAGTGGACGATAAATAGTTTAACAACAAGAGAATAGAAGCTTTCGAAATGTTGTGCTACAGAAGAAAACTGAAGATTAGATGGGTAGATCATAAAACTAATGAGGAGTTATTGAACAGAATTGGGGAGAAGAGAAATTTGTGGCATAACTTGAATAGGAGAAGGGATCTGTTGATAGGACATGTTCTGAGGCATCAAGGGATCACCAATTTAATATTGGAGGGCAGCGTGGAGGGTAGCAATCGTAGAGGGAGACGAAGAGATGAATACACTAAGGAGATTCAGAAGGATGTAGGTTGCAGTAGGTACTGGGAGATGAAGAAGCTTGCACAGGATAGAGTAGCATGGAGAGCTGCATCAAACCAGTCTCTGGACTGAAGACCACAACAAGAACAACAACGACAAGGGTTATCGAGGTGGTATGTGCCATGCGTGTAGCTCCAGCGTACATTTCGGTTTCAAAGTCTTAATTCCCGTCGTGCGGACATAGTCACGTCGGAAACCGTTTCACACGAATCACCTGAGTGAAATTGAAAACTCCGCCAGTGCACCGTCCTTTTATACAAGTGTAAGCGATACTACCGCCATCTGCATATGTGCATATCACTACCCCATATCCTTTGTCCACTCAGCATATGTATAAATAATGACTAAATATCTATTTCAATTTTATGTGCGACACTTCTCCCATTAATAAATGAATATTCTATAATCTCCTTTTCCATTTGTTATTTATTAGGGCTGCCTCATGTATTTTGAGGTAGTCTCTTCTATATTTTTGTATAGTAATCGAAATCTTTTGTAGCTTTGAACTTCCTTTTGTTTTTGTTATAATAGCTGCATTAATTTCTTTAGCTCTTAATTTATGATCTAGCTCTATTTACTTGTATCCATTACGTCTTAAGATATAGCTACTTTTATCCTATCGTTGACACCCAATCGTTCATTCTTGGCTTCTGAACGACACCGGTCGTGAGTTGATAAATGGGTATCAGTTAATCTGTGGTAGCTTTCTTTATCATTAACATGACTCAGCTGTGGAACCGAAGATGATCAATATTAGTGTACATATCCCTCCGCAGAAGGAATGGGACTTCTCTGAAGTAAGCATTGGGAAACCGCACAGGCTTTGGCACACCTGACCTTTCTATATTTAATTGCGACTGCTTATGAAACCTCATACTGGTTTCCCCACTTTTTTAAAGCTAATTCCTGTTTCCGTCTCTTCAATTTAACTTGGAAAATTTCAGATTAGATTTACCGTTCAAATGGCATTGCACGTGGCATGCAACGTTACGTTTGCAATAAAGACGAAACTTAATGGACCAAATAATATGAATACGCTGGTGTAAACACCTAATTTTCAAGTAAACTTTCTTGCTTATTGCAACGAACTGATGTCTTTTGGTTTTCACGTGTATTGTAGCGTTCCTGGAAGTGTCTTGAGCCGAACTGTGATAGTTCTCACCTACTCGTACAGTCATGTCTGACCTTTACTGACTCTCACTGTCTCCTTATCTGAGCAGTCTGTACCAGTAGTGATAAATCTACCTGAGTCTACTGTGCCACGACAGCATTCAGAGCTCATGGCAAAACGTCATCTGGTGACATAATAGTGGAAGGTAAGAGTGAGGTATTGGAGGGGGCTGTCAGAGGTTTTGTGAGTTGTGCTTGGATAGCTCAGTCGATACGGCACTTCCAAGCGAAAGGCAAAGACCCTTTCCAGACACGGTCCAACACACAGTTTTAGCCTTCGAGGAAGTTTCGTACTGCGTACATGAAAGGAGAAGGCTACAGAGACGCAAGGCGCATGTAACATTGACTGTCGAAAGTTATATAAATGTTGTGTGGGCCGAAGTGTCTATTTTTGCCGGCCACTATGGCCGAGCGGTTCTAGGCGCTTCAGTCCGGAGCCGCGCGACTGCTACAGTTACAGGTTCGAATCCTGCCTCGGGCATGGATGTGTGGGATGTCCTTAGGTTAGTTAGGTTTAAGTAGTTCTAAGTTCTAGGGGACTGATGACATCGGATGTTAAGTCCCAAAGTGCCCAGAGCCATTTGAACCATTTTTTGTCTATTTTTATCTATCTGCACTGATGGTGGGAATTCTGCAACCCATGCAACTCTTTATTTATACTTAAAGCACCGAAAGATTCTCAACAGTATATATTTTAGGTGATTTGCTGGCAAGGGGAGCTATTGATATGAACTAACATTTTCATCCATTTATTTCTGGACAGCATTAAGAATGTGAACTGGGACATTATCATTTTAGACCACAGGCTTCTGATAAGGGGTGGGATCTGTGAATTAGATGGATAGATCTGGAATTTTCACTTTATCGTTCTTATTATTTCTGGGACGTTAAAGACAAGCCAAACAAACAAACGTAATATTTGTAATGAAGAATATCCTGGAAAATTTTCATGTTGTCTTATTGTCGGACGATGATGTAGGATGATTCAGAAAAGACCGTGAGGCTTTCCTGGAGAAGTAAGAATCCGAAAAACGACAATAACACCTAAAGAAACGAGACATTAAATCGAAGAAGAACTTCGTTTACGAAAACCATCTCGCCTGTATTTACAGATTGGGGACGAAATATGAATAGCGTCAAATAACGTTAGTTCATATTTATTATCCTTACACTAAATACTCAAGGAAATAGCAATGTAAGTCACCAAGTGCAATGGAGTTTTGTAACAAGGTTTCTATTTATGTATGTAAATACAAACAAATTACAGAAATAGAACAATACGAATCATGTGGCTAGGTTTGGTGGATGTTGATAAAAACAAGATAAACTCGCGGCTGTGGTTGCCATTGGTCAGACATATTTGCTACCTACACTGTTCTTGGCACTTTCAAAGGACTTGACACGTTAGAAGCTGTAGCAAACCCTGCTTTCTGATGCCTGTAACACAACCACCACCTCTCAGTAAAAAATGACCGACCCAGCGAAACGAACCTAACGGTCTGGTTTGTTCTGACATCAAAGTTAGAAAGGACAAACAATACGAGTAAAATAAGCAAGGAGTACTGAAGATCTGAGGAATTATGAGATGCGTTTGAAGTTCTCTAAGCTGTATTTACCTCGTTAATAAATATCGCACTAGGCAGTTTCGTTGAAAAGAAAAAGGGCACTTACAGAGGGTATACTGACAAATATGGGTGCATGGAAAGCAGCTGCGAGTAAACATAGGAAGCCAGAAGAAATACGTACTTAAGTTGAACAGCGAAAGAACGAAGTACCAAAACGCCGAGGTAAAGACACGAATATAGTAAAAGAAGCCACTTATGAATGATATAAAAGCTACAGAATGACTGCGAAGAAATCTAAAAAGAAACTGTCGTCAGATGGACTGACTTTGCAAACAGAAAAGTCAAAGCAACCTTCGGTGTGATTAAAATCAAAGGCGTCAATACTGTTAAACACAGAGGACAGAGCGCGTAGTCGGAAGACTACACTGAAGTCTTCAATGTGAGGGAAGATTCTTCTGATGACGTAGTACAAGACAGTATTGGAGTCGATACGGCAGACATAGGAGGTGCCAGTATTTGACCCAGAGTGTATATGAGCTTAGGAGGGCTTGCGATCAAATAATGCGGAAGTCAATAACAGCCCTTCGAAGGTTCTAAAAAATTTGGAGTGTAAAATCAATGAGTCTAGAGACATACCACAAGATTTGAGCAAAAATATCTTCGATACAGTTGCGAAACAGACACAGCAGATAAGTGAGAGAACTGTTGCAAAATCACCTTAACTGCTCGTTTATGTATGCTGCCGATGATAATAATACACACAAGTACGGGGAAAAATCGAGCCCTTAGGTGTCGATCAGTTTGGTTTTAAAACTGATGGAGGCACCAGACAGGCAGTTTTGACGTTTCATAAGGGAAACGATTCTTAACAACATCCAACACACGGTGATAGGATCTGCCTACACAGAAAGAGCGTTAGATAGTGTAAAATGGTGCAAGATTTTCGAAATTCTAATACAGATAGGAGTAAGCTACAGGAAAAGACAGGTGATCTATACTACCGCATAAGGACAAGATGCTGTTCAAAATTGTCAAGAAAACCTCGAGAAGTATCTGACCAATTTACTTCATGATTTTAAACAATTCTTTAATGAACATTCTGACGTACATAGGATACATCTTTTTTAATATATATAATACATAAACATATTTGTAGTATATAAAACGAAAAGGCTGTTACCCAAAATATGAAAAATTTTTACCGATTTACTTTAGACTTTTAGACGATACTCTAATGATCATTCATACGTACATAGGTTATATATTTTTAATATATACAGTATATAAATAAATATGTAATATACAAATGTGAAATGTTGTTACCACAAATCTCGTAAAGTTCATGTTTGGTTTACTTCATATTTTCTCATGATACACTAATGAGCAATCAGAAAACAACAGTCTATATGTATTTTTAATGTATATAGTATGTAAATACAAGTGAAATATATGAACAGGGTGATTGTTACCGAGAAATTCGAAAAGTTGCTGACCGATTTACTTAAGATTTTTACACGATGCTCTAATGAACATCCGGATGGACGTAGGCTATATATTTTCTTAATATATGTAAAATATAAATATTTATGTATTATATGAAGGGCTTATTTCAGTAGTGGTACAAGTCCGTTACCTCCACTTTTCTGTCTATAATGCTTCTGAAATAAATGAGCCAAACAAACAGAAAGAAAGGTTCATCTCTAGCAAGAAGCCATATGCTTGAATATTTCTGGTATCTCAACTGCAGATTTTTCAGCCCTCATTTAACTTTATGACTGTTTATCTCAGTATGAACAAAAATGGACTTGTACCGCTATTGAAATAAGCCCTTCATATAAAGGGTAAATGTTGTTACCAAAGCCTCGAAACATGCTTCACCGATTTGCTGCAAATTTTTACACAATACTCTACTGAATATTGGGACTGATGCAAACTACATTTTTTGAAGTATGTGTGTAATATATGGAGGAAGAGATACATATGTGGACTAGGGGTAGTCAATATGGAATACTATGGTTTCTCGCCTTCTAAGCGCTGTACTTTCCTGAGCTGCTTGAAAACTACGTTCACCAACTGTAGATTGTTTTGGGGATTCATTCATACTACAGTTGACAATTATTGCGAGTGAGTAAAGTTTTTTTGACGAATTCACCACGAGGAGTAATTGTGGCATATTGGGGTGTTCAGTTTCATTCTTGTCATAGCACATAAATCATTAATATATTTTGTTCAAATGGCTCTGAGCACTATGCGACTTAACTTCTGAGGTCATCAGTCGCCTAGAACTTAGAACTAATTAAACCTAACTAACCTAAGGACATCATACACATCCATGCCCGAGGCAGGATTCGAACCTGCGACCGTAGCAGTCGCTCGGTTCCAGACTGTAGCGCCTAGAACTGCACGGCCACTCCGGCCGGCTATATTTTGTAAACAGACTTTTAGCTAATACATTAAGTCGTAAAATGGCTTGTTTTTTGCCTATTTAAATTTAATTTTCGATTTTATTTGCTTTTCTGAATTTCAGGATGGATGTGTCACTAATATGGAATACTAGTATTCCATAATTATACCGTGGTATTTCATATTTGTGTCGTACTTTCCCATCCTGTTTTACATCTAGGAATGTCTTCATAAATGACTTCAAGAGCTTAAAGGCAGTGGAATGAATCTGCTACGCAAATAGCAATTAAAATGTTAGAGATAAGAAAATGGACCATTCTAGAAATCTGGATGTCATAAATCTCGCGTGCCAAACCATTTCAACATCTTATTCTGCTTCTCCACGCTTCCCACAAGACGTAACCGCCGGATAGAATTCATGAGCCCTTTGGAAGCCTGTTATACTGAGCAGGTATACGCATGGAAGAGGGAAAATGCACGTAGAGCAACAAACATATACATGGCCGAACTGAATGGGATGGCCAATCTCAAGTGCCAATCACGGGAGAGAGCAGTCGATGGATTTAGAGCGACAGAAGTATACCCGTTAAAACCTCATAATTTCACGGATGCAGATTTCATTGCCAGCAATGAAGGAATAATTGAGGATTTACCCAAAGATCCAGTCAATGAACCATCTGCAGGAGTTGTGTCTTCTGAAAGTGAGAAAGGTAATACTGAAGTCGAGGGAAGAACATCTGCCGCCTCAGCTGAAATTACGCCTTGGCAGATCTCGTCTGTTGCACAAAGGAGGAGGAAGACTCCACGCTCGCGGGGAAGAAAACCAGGTCCTTCAGCAGTCCTAACCTTATCTGCATACAAGAGCGTTCTTGAAGTGTCGACGGCAGCAACAAATAAGCCGGAGACAAAGAAGCAGAGGCCACCAAAGCGTAGGAACCAAGAATCATCTGATTCTGAGGTGGATGTTTTCAGTGTGAGGGATGATTCCTCCGCCCTCAGTAGCGTTCTGGACAACAGTGTACCCCACTAATGAAGATGGCAGTTGTCTATTTTGCTCCGGTAAATTTTCGCAGGACGAGGCAGGCGAAGAATGGGTAACGTTGTAACCTCCCCACAAAAATATTATAATTAAATGATTTTTAAATATTGTAACCTCTGAACAAAATTGGTTCCCATTTATTATCTCCGTGCAGAAATGCATTCACATTTAATGTACCCACAAAATTCTTCTCTCATTTAATGTTAAGTTGGAAACAGAAAAATTCCTAAAAAAATTCAGTAACCTGGTAAATTTTATGACGACAGCAGCGCTGCGCCTCGGCCCTGTATTCTGAATAAAAAAAGCAAAAATTCTTACCTCAATAAAAACTGCGAATATATCTGCTCTTACCTAAAATTTTTTTCGGCACAGCTCCGTGCAATGCTGGCCTATGCTTTGTGATTCGTGAAAGGAATGATCATCCATTGGATAAAATCTTTAAATTGAAATGAATGCTTTTTTTAAAAAAAAATACTTTATATTATAAAAATTATTATTGGGGCATTTTTTAAAAGAAATTGGATGGCAGTTAACATACATTACTAGATATGCGCAAGGCTGCTTCTTTACCTTCTACAATAATACTCATCCTCCAGAGTCCCCACCAGAGCAGACTGCAGCCACGCGCAGACACGCGCAGACTACCGCCGACTACTGCCGACTCACGCAGACTACTGTCGACTAGCGACAAGCAACAACTAACTACATACTGCTCTCTGGTCAGAGACTCTCCTATGCCTTGCCTATTGCAAGCAGCGCATACATCGCATACCTCTTACAACGTGCCTAACGTACCAAATGTGGGTGCACTCTGAATGTGCTGTTTACGGTAAAGGACGATACGTGTAAGTGAAATTACTGGGAGAAAGGAATTTAATAACGGAAAAGGATATATTTCTTGTGTTTTTCTATTGTGTTATTATATTTTAAAGTTTTTACTTTGACAAAGAATTATTAGAGTTTCCATTATTTGTTTTAACTTTAACAAATGTGAAACGGATGGACTATTTCACATTTGTACCATATAATCTGAAGTGTCAAAAATGTCAAGCGTTGTTTTAAGCATAATTTAGAAATGTTCCTAACTTCTTATGATTTCGAAAATAAAGGAAACATTCAGATGTATCCAAAGTATTTGCTATAGATATGTTGTTTGCTTAATGAGAAAAACTGAGAAATTCATGAACGAAAAACAAAATGGTATTCCATATTTTTACTATTTCTTCTAAATATAATTAAGACAGAAATTCCAAACTTTTTACCAAAATTCACAAACACTTCTTGACCAATTAACATCAAATTTTTACACAATATTTTAATGAACATCTGAACTGAAAATGGTTTAATATCTTTTCAACACATATCTGTGTAATATATATGTGGTACACGTTGATACCAAAAATCTCGAAAAGTCATTCAAAAATTTACTTCAGTTTTCACATGATATTGTAATGAACATTTGAATGGAGATGGGCTATGTGTTTTTTCGATATATACGTTACATAATTAAGTATGTAAGTATATAAAGGGGAAGCATTGTTAACAAAAATCTAGAAAAGTTCTTGACCGATTTACTTCAAATTTTCATGCAACCCTCTAATGAAAATTTGGGTTGATATAGGCTATACGTTTTATGTGACTTACGCAATACTTAAACATAACTGAATTACATAAATGGGACACTGAGTTACCAAAAGACTTGAAAAGTAGTTCATACATTTACTACAAATTTTTACATGATATTTTGATGAGCATTTGGGTTACATAGGCCAATTTCTTTTTAATATGTATGTTTCGTGTTTTTGTTGCGGTCAGTTTCAGTTACAAAAACGAGGCATGTAAACCATTAGACATACTGTCTCGCCATCTGTGTTCTTTTTCTTGACATATAATTTCAAACAGGAATTGCATACACAAGAATGTGCTGTTTTGCTCTCATCCTTGCCGACTGCTTCACAGAAAACAGATGCAGTGTAATAATATCTTAACACCTTATGATTAGAATACTACTGTGAAATCTTAATCTTTCAAAAAGTTGTCATCCTATACTTTTGCAGATTAAAATTATACGAAATACTGTCATTGAGGGCAATATCCTCACAGATCGTGTGCTGGAGAGGTCTCCCTCATACCCTTATACCAATGATTCCTAAGTTAAAAGGACTTCAATTCTCGATGAAGTATTCGTTTGAAATTACAGAAAACGAGGCTATAGGTCAGAAACTTGTACAGGACAAGAGGGGGGCGGGTGGCAGAAGAGAGGAGATGTACACAGAGAGCGGGGAGAACGAGAGAGAGAGATGGGGGGGGGGGGGGGGGAAGGAAGCCCAGATAGGCAAAGGGAGATGGGAGGATGGGATGGACGTGCTGTATACCCAATTCTCACACGGATTTAGCAACTGGGAAGCGATGCTGGGTTCGCTGGTACGTAATCTGAACAAGTTAGAAGAGGGAATGAGCAGAATGGAAGACCAAGAGGAGCTAGGACTGAAAAGGATGTAAGACAGGGATGCAGCCTCTGATGTTAAATCTAGAAAACGAAGAATCAATAGAGGAAGTAAAATAAAAGTCCAATAATGGCATTAAAATTCAAGCTGAAAGGACAGCAATGATAAGATTCGCTAATAGTATTGCTGTCCTCAGTGAAAATGAAGAAGAATTACAAAACCAGTTGAACAGCATGAATAGTCCAATGAGTACAGTATATAGATTGAAAGTAAATCGAAGTAACAAAATAATGAGGAGTTGCATAGATAACTACAGAGAGAAACTTACCATCAGAATTGTTGACCACGTAGCAGATGAAGTTAAGGGAGTTCTACGACCTTGGAAGCAAAATAACACATGACGGACGAGGCAAAGAAAACCCAAAATGCCGAATAGCACAGGCGAAGAGGACATTTATGGCGGAGAGAAGCATACTGATATCGAACATAGGTCTTAATTTGAGGAATAAATTTGTGGGATTACATGTTTGGAGCGTAGCATTGTATGGTAATGAAACACGGACTGTGGAAAAACTGTAACACAAGAGAATCGAAGCATTTGAGATGTGGTGCTACGGAAGAATGTTGAAAATTAGATGGACTGACGAGGTGAGGAATGAGGAAGTTCTCCACAGAATCAATGAGGGAAAGAGTACACGAAAAACACTGACATGAAGAAGAGACAGTATGATATGACATGTGTTTAGATAAAGGGGAATAATTTTCGTGGTTCCAGAGGCACCTGTCGAGCGTAAAAACAGTATAGGAAAGCAGGGACCGTTGTGTACCCAGTAAATAATTAAGGACGTATGGTGCAAGTGCTACTCTGAGATGAAGAGGTTGTCACAAGAGAGGTATTAGTGACGGGCCAGATCAAACAAGTAACAACAGTAAGGATTAATTTAAAAAAAAAAAAAAAAACTCTGACAGTTTTAGAAATATGGCCAATGGAGTCAAACTGTGTCTTACTGTCATTGCAATTACATTTTTCTTGGAATACTCTTAAATGTTAGACTCCTTTGAAACTTTCTGGCTGATTAAAGTTATGCTACGCACTACGACACGATCGTCGAACTGTTTCTTTCGCGAATAATGCGTTTACCGAATGATTTATACATAGATGCCTCCACCCCATCCCCTTCCTCCCCTTACTTTATCTTCATTTCTAGCAGTTCATCTCATGCTTTCTAAACTTCGCAGAAGCACTTCTGACTACGTGACTTGATTAGCAGTCCTGGTTGAAAATAACTGCGTTAGTCACAGCCTAAGCATTGTTTCTAGATTGAATCTTTCAATCTGCATTGCTGGTCACGCTTTCAGAACTTCTACATCTACGTCTACATGACTACTCTGCAATTCACATTTAAGTGCTTGGCAGAGGGTTCATCGAACCACAATCATACTATCTCTCTACCATTCCACTCCCGAACAGCGGGCGGGAAAAACGAACACCTAAACCATTCTGTTCGAGCTCTGGTTTCACTTATTTTATTTTGATGATCATTCCTACCTATGTAGGTTGGGCTCAACAAAATATTTTCGCATTCGGAAGAGAAAGTTGGTGACTGAAATTTCGTAAATAGATCTCGCCGCGACGAAAAACGTCTTTGCTTTAATGATTTCCATCCCAACTCGCGTATCATATCTGCCACACTCTCTCCCCTATTACGTGATGATACAAAACGAGCTGCCCCTTTTTGCGCCCTTTCGATGTCCTCCGTCAATCCCACCTGGTAAGGATCCCACACCACGCAGCAATATTCTAACAGAGGACGAACGAGTGTAGTGTAAGCTGCCTCTTTAGTGGACTTGTTGCATCTTCTAAGTGTCCTGCCAATGAAACGCAATCTTTGGCTCGCATTCCCCACAGTATTATCTATATGGTCTTTCCAACAGAAGTTGTTCGTAATTTTAACACCCAGTTACTTAGTTGAATTGACAGCCTTGAGAATTTTACTATTTATAGAGTAATCGAATTCCAACGGATTTCTTTTGGAACTCATGTGGATCACCTCACACTTTTCGTTATTTAGTGTCAACTGCCACCTGCCACACCATACAGCAATCTTTTCTAAATCGCTTTGCAACTGATACTGGTCTTCGGATGACCTTACTAGACGGTAAATTACAGCATCATCTGCGAACAACCTAAGAGAACTGCTCAGATTGTCACCCAGGTCATTTATATAGATCAGGAACAGCAGAGGTCCCAGGACGCTTCCCTGGGGAACACCTGATATCACTTCAATTTTGCTCGATGATTTGCCGTCTATTACTACGAACTGCGACCTTCCTGGCAGGAAATCACGAATCCTGTCGCACAACTGAGACGATACCCCATAGGCCCGCAACTTGATTAGAAGTCGCTTGTGAGGAACGGTGTCAAAAGCTTTCCGGAAATCTAGAAATACGGAATCAACTTCCTCAACGATTATGTACCTTAAGTAATCAACGTACCAGTTAAAGTCAGTAACCACAATAAAAAAACATGGTTCAATTTTGTCTTTTCTCAAACAGATAAGATTGCAAGATTAATATGTGACTGTCTCATACAGCGCGTTTCCGTTCGAGCGTCCAAACATTTAACAGGGCATAGAGGACGCACCACTGAACAACATGAGGTAGGGAACCCGGGGTCGAAGAAGGCAGCTTAAGGAGGTAATAGGAATAAAATGACATTATGACTTTTCTATTGACGAGTAATAGTTAACTACAAACACCACATTGACACAAAAAACGTACCATTTGTACTGTATCTTACAAAATGTGCTAAAGCTGATGGCCATCTACCTCAATGCAAGCAAGACATCGACAAACAAGATTCTGACGCACCCTGGCAAATGTCCCTGGTGTTTCGAATCATATTACAGGCATCTAAATCTACATCCATACTTCGCAAGCCACCCGACGGTGTGTGGCGCAGGGTACGCTGAGTACCTCTATCGGTTCTCCCTTCTGTTCCAGTCTCGTATTGTTCGTGGAAAGAAGGATTGTCGGTAAGCTTCTGTGTGGGCTCTAATCTCTCTGATTTTATCCTCATGGTCTCTTCGCGAGATATACATAGGAGGGAGCAATATACTGCTTGACTCTTCGGTGAAGGTATGTTCTCGAAACTTTAACAAAAGCCCGTACCGAGTTACTGAGCGTCTCTCCTGCAGAGACTTCCACTGGAGTTTATCTATCATCTCCGCAACGCTTTCGCGATTACTAAATGATCCTGTAACGAAGCGCGCTGCTCTCCGTTGGATCTTCTCTATCTCTTCTATCAACCGTATCTGGTACGGATCCCACACTGCTGACCAGTATTCAAGCAGTGGGCGAACAAGCGTACTGCAACCTACTTCCTTTGTTTTCGGATTGCATTTCCTTAGGATTCTTCCAATGAATCTCAGTCTGGCATCTGCTTTACCGACGACCAACTTTATATGATCATTCCATTTTAAATCACTCCTAATGCGTACTCCCAGATAATTTATGGAATTAACTGCTTCCAGTTGCTGACCTGCTATTTTGTAGCTAAATGATAAGGGATATATCTTTCTATGTATTCGCAGCACATTATACTTGTCTACATTGAGATTCAATTGCCATTCCCTGCACCATGCGTCAATTCGCTGCAGATCCTCCTGCATTTCAGTACAATTTTCCATTGTTACAACCTCTCGATACACCACAGCATCATCTGCAAAAAGCCTCAGTGGACTGCCGATGTCATCCACAAGGTCATATATGTATATTGTGAATAGCAACCGTCCTATGACACTCCCCTGCGGCACACCTGAAATCACTCTTACTTCGGAAGACTTCTCTCCATTGAGAATGACATGCTGCGTTCTGTTATCTAGGAACTCTTCAATCCAATCACACAATTGGTCTGATAGTCCATATGCTCTTACTTTGTTCATTAAACGACTGTGGGGAACTGTATCGAACGCCTTGCGGAAGTCAAGAAACACCGCATCCACCTGTGAACCCGTGTCTATGGCCCTCTGAGTCTCGTGGACGAATAGCGCGAGCTGGGTTTCACACGACCGTCTTTTTCGAAACCCATGCTGATTCCTGCAGAGTAGATTTCTAGTCTCCAGAAAAGTCATTATACTCGAACATAATACGTGTTCCAAAATTCTACAACTGATCGACGTTAGAGATATAGGTCTATAGTTCTGCACATCTGTTCGACGTCCCTTCTTGAAAACGGGGATGACCTGTGCCCTTTTCCAATCCTTTGGAACGCTACGCTCTTCTAGAGACCTACGGTACACCGCTGCAATAAGGGGGGCAAGTTCCTTCGGGTACTCTGTGTAAAATCGAACTGGTATCCCATCATGTCCAGCGGCCTTTCCTCTTTTGAGCGACTTTAATTGTTTCTTTATTCCTCTGTCGTCTATTTCGATATCTACCATTTTGTCATCTGTACGACAATCTAGAGAAGGACCTACAGTGCAGTCTTCCTCTGTGAAACAGCTTTGGAAAAAGACATTTAGTATTTCGGCCTTTAGTCTGTCATCCTCTGTTTCAGTACCATTTTGGTCACAGAGTGTCTGGACATTTTGTTTTGATTCACCTACTGCTTTGACATAAGACCAAAACTTCTTAGGGTTTTCTGCAAGTCAGTGCATAGAACTTTACTTTCGAATTCATTGAACGCCTCTCGCATAGCCCTCCTCACACTACATTTCGCCTCGCGTAATTTTTGTTTGTCTGCAAGGCTTTGGCTACGTTTATGTTTGCTGTGAAGTTCCCTTTGCTTCCGCAGCAGTTTTCTAACTCGGTTGTTGTACCACGGTGGGTCTTTTCCATCTCTTACAATCCTGCTTGGCACATACTCATCCCACACATATTGTACGATGGTTTTGAACTTTGTCCACTGATCCACAACACTATCTGTACTTGAGACAAAACTTTTGTGTTGAGCCGTCAGATACTTTGTAATCTAAACAGAAAAACCTTCCTACCTTTTTTAATATTTCTATTTACGGCTGAAATTATCGATGCCGTAACCGCTTTATGATCGCTGATTCCCTGTTCTGTGTTAACTGTTTCAAATAGTTCGTGTCTGTTTGTCACCAGAAGGTCTAATATGTTATCGCCACGAGTCGGTTCTCTGTTTAACTGCTCAAGGTAGTTTTCAGATAAAGCAATTTAAAAAATTTCACTGGATTCTTTGTCCCTGCCGCCCGTTATGAACGTTTGAGTCTCCCAGTCTATATCCGGCAAATTAAAATCTCCACCCAGAACTATAACATGGTGGGGAAATGTATTCGAAATATTTTCCAAATTATCCTTCAGGTACTCAGGCACAACAGCTGCTGAGCCAGGGGGCCTATAGAGACATCCAATTACCATGTCTGAGCCTGCTTTAACCGTGACCTTCACCCAAATCATTTCACATTTCGGATCTCCGTCAATTTCCTTCGATACTATTGCACTTCTTATCGCTATAAACACGCCTCCCCCTTCAGTGTCCAGCCGGTCTCTGCGGTATAAATTCCAATCTGAGTTTAGAATTTCGTTACTGTTTACGTCTGGTTTCAGCCAGCTTTCTGTCCCAAGTACTATATGGGCGTTGTGACCGTTTATTAATGAGAGCAGTTCTGGGACCTTTCTATAGACGCTCCTGCAGTTTACTATTACCACATTAATATTGTTATTCCCTGTTGTATTTTGCCTACTCCTACCTTGCCGCGTCTCAGGAGGCGTCTTGTCGGGCCTAGGGAGGGAATTCTCTAACCTAAAAAACCCACATGTTCACTCCACACGTACTCCGCTACCCTTTTAGCCGCTTCCGGCGTGTAGTGCACGCCTGACCTATTCAGGGGGACCCTACATTTCTCCACCCGATAGCGGAGGTCGAGAAATTTGCACCCCAGATCTCCGCAGAATCGTCTGAGCCTCTGGTTTAAGCCTTCCACTCTGCTCCAAACCAGAGGACCGCGATGGGTTCTGGGAACGATACCAAAAATAGTTAGCTCTGATTCCACCCCGCGAGCGAGGCTTTCCGCCTTCACCAGTTCCGCCAACCGCCTGTACGAACTGAGGATGACCTCTGAACCCAGACGGCAGGAGTCATTGGTGCCGACATGAGCAACAATTTGCAGTCGGGTGCACCCAGTGCTCTCTGTCGCCGCCGGCAGGGCCTCCTCCACATCTCGGATGAGACCCCCTGGCAAGCAGACAGAGTGAACACTGGCCTTCTTCCCCGACCTTTCCGCTATTTCCCTAAGGGGCTCCATCACCCGCCTAACGTTGGAGCTCCCAATAACTAATAAACCCCTCCCCCCGTGTGCCTGCGCGGACCTTGCTGAAGGAGCAGCCACACGTCCACTCACAGGCAGAGCGGGCGATGCCACACGGCCAGCCTCCACATTTACCCTCCGCCTCGTGCGCCGCGAACGCCGCTGAACCCGCCACTCCCCTTGCGGAGAGGTAGGCCCAACCGCGCCCCGTACCCGGGAAGATGTCTCGACAGCAGGGACCGTGGGTGAAGCATGTAACACATGGGGTGTACCGTGCGACGCCCCAGACTCGCCACTGCCGCTGCACTCCGAGGCAGCAGCCTGAAGACGGCTGACCGCGGCCATCAACACATTCAGCTGTTCGCGAACAGTGGCCAGCTCCTCCTGCGTCCGTACACAGCAGTCACACATCCTATTCATCCTAAGGAATCAATTTACTGTAGAGAGTTAATCAACTTTTAACTAGACTGCTAATTCACTAAAGGCGGCTGATTGTTGACTAAACTGTGATTGCTAGCCACTTCTTGTAGAAAACAATGAAAATAGCACTACCTGTCTCTGGACTGTATTCAAAACAAACACTAGCACTACTGGCACTGTGGCTGACTAAAGGGACTCTCTCTGACTGTATTCAAAACAAACACGAAATCTATGCGCTCGACAATTAAAGCTTCCTAAAAGGAAAAACACACGGAAGAAGAAGTGACAAGTAAGAAAAATACAGTTAATACTTAAATGAAGATAGCTCGCTGCACGTCAGACGTGAAGCAGGCGGCAGTTACGACGACACTGACACTACTGGCACTATGGCTGACTAAAGGGACTCTCTGACTTATTCAAAACAAACACGAAATCTATGGAACACTATTGCTAGCACTCGACAATTTATTAAAGCTTCCTAAAAGCAAAAACACACGGAAGAAGAAGTGACAAGTAAGAAAAATACAGTTAATACTTACATTAAGGTAGCTCGCTGCACAGCAGACGTGAAGCAGGCGGCAGTTACGACGACACAGCTACAATTCTCGCAACTAATTCCGTGTCCGTATCAAATGTGTGTGAAATCTTATGGGACTTAACTACTGAGGTCATCAGTCGCTAAGCTTACACACTACATAACCTAAATTATCCTAAGGACAAACACACACACCCATGCCCGAGGGAGGACTCGAACCTCCACCGGGACCAGCCATGTGTCCGTATCCACTGGGGTGTCATAGCAAGTGACTTTAGAGCTCCCCATAGGAAATAATCAAGGGGTTCAGGTCATGCGACCTCGCAGGCCATGGAACAGGACCTTCGCTTTCAATCCAGCGACCACGAAATGCAGCATTGAGATTGTTGCGGACATCCATACTGAAGTGAGGCTGCACACTGTCATGGTGTTCCCAAATCCTCTCACGAAGAGCCAGGATACGTTCTCCAACAACTCAGGTAGAACTCTTTGCACGAACCGCAAGTACAGTAGCCATTCAGAAGGCCAGGTGGAAGATATGGCCCAATGAGATTGTTGCCTACAATGCCGACCCAGATATTCACAGCAAAACGTACTTGATGGTCCGACTATACTACAGCGTGAGGGATTTCCTCGTCCCGCACATGGCTATACCTGCTGTTCGAAATACCATCACGATCAAATGAGGCCTTGTCACTAAACAGCACGATTTGGATGAAATCAGGACCATCAATCCATTGTTGGAACAACCACTGACACATTGCAATCCATATTGCAAAGTCAGTCACAAGCACTGCATGGACTCATTGTGGATGATATGGGTGTAATTGTTGTTCGTAGAGTACTCACCACATAGCTAGTATGTGCAGTGCCCATTTCACGCGCAACACGACTAGTATTTGTAGTGCTCTCCGCTGCAGTACGTTTCATCACCCCCTCTTGAAAATCGGGTGTGCGAGTGGTCCTCATGTTGGCAAGTCCCTCGTTTCTTCTTTACACTGAACCAGTCTCCCACATTCGTCGATCGAGAAAAATAAACACTCGTCGTGTACAGCCTTTCAGCAGCGAGAGCATTGCAAAGTACTTGACCATAAACGAGGTGCATGTCACTGAGTTTTGCGAAGCTATACCGGTATTGCTCCATCGTATTGTACTGTAAGTCCCTGAATAGCAGTGAGTAATGAATGGGTTTGTTGTTGATTCTGTCATGGGACAAAGGAAATATGTTACAACAGAGCCACCTTATGAGCAAGTAAAGTAAACTGAAGCTGCGTCATGACTTGATGGTAATCAGGCTCGTCCTCCTGTCTCCCTGCAGGAAATAAAGAATGTACATGTAAACCAGCAGCACAGTACGAGTGAACTTGAACTCTTGTTAGTTGTAAATAAGGTGGAAAACAGTAATGCTAGACAAAGCAGTAGGCTACTTTACTGCCATATCTCTTTAAGCTGGCTTCTCCGACCCAAGGTTCTCTACCTCAAATTGTCCAGTGGAGCACTTTCTATGTCCTGTTACATTTTTGCACGCTCGTAGGTAAACATCCCGTATGAGTAGTACAATATCTTACAGCTGTTACATGATAATTCCTCTTCCCACATAAGTAACAGTTAAATATGATATTCGCAATAAATCAACATCTTCTTTAGGATTTGACGAATCAAAATAAGTTTGAGGCCTCTAGTTTTGGACTAAAAGCAAATAGTCCTTATCATAAGATTACATCAAATCGCAATAAGGTGGAATTATTCGAGATAGTTTTCATTCACAACTTTAGTTTATTGGTGGTACATGTTGTCACTGTCATTTACGTGGTGTTTGCTGCTATCAGAGGCGAGCACTTCTGCCGCGTATTTTCGATTTCTGCAGATAGTTTCGAACTACGTTTGTAGAAAACTGTTGTCGCGGATCCATTAATACTAACCTGGCTCTGCGGTCTGTGTGACGGTCCAGTTCAGTATAACGCTATTCTGATCACTAGTGTCCGTTCACTAGCAATCATCAGTAATTCTGGATTGTCATGAGTCGTGCATGCACTCATCATGTAAGTGATTATTGCTTTCTCCGCTCCTAACACACTGGATTTATATTATACCGTTCGTAACTAGAAGTGAAAATAAATTTAAACGTCATTCATGATGGCACAGTTTCTCAGGCATCTCAGTGCTTGACGACAGCATATCTCCTAAATTACGAGTTGTACAATTACATAATTTTGTAGGTACAATCCAGGGAATATGTGTGTAATGGCTGCGAAATATGCTGCAAATAGACTTAGTAGCAAAAAAGTATTAAATTTGAAAGTCATGCCATTTCTTTCACATCTCAGTGTTTACGGTTTCATGTCTCCTGAATTACATGTGGAACCATAATTTTGCGCGTAGATTTAGTGATGTATGTGAAGACAGACTGAAAATGTATCGCGAATACAGTTAGCACCAAAGAAGTATTACATTAAAACACCATCCCTGATGCTGCAGTTTTACTGGATGAGCAGCGAAAATGTAGTAAGCGATAAACTTTTTCCGTTTCGCCATTTTATTGGGGTTGTTAGCGAGAAAAAGTTTCTTAAAGGTTTGAAATTATGTGTAAAGTTTGTTGCAAGTCCCTAACTGATGGGCCGGCCTCTGTGGCCGTGCGGTTCTAAGCGCTTCAGACTGGAACCGCGCGACCGCTACGATCGCAGGTTCGAATCCTGCCTCGGGCGTGGCTGTGTGTGATGTCCTTAGGTTAGTTTGGTTTAAGTAGCTCTAAGTTCTAGGGGCTATTGACACAGATGTTGAGTCCCATAGTGCTCAGAGCGATTTGAACAATTTTTGAACCTAACTGATGTCATTCTCAAGTAAAGGGTGAATGAACTCGGGGTACCCGCACGTCTTGGGCTACACTACTTTTCCACCTCCACCCTTTCCCCTTCCACAAGTAGGTGGCCCTTGCTCTCACACCTATTCTTTCCAGATATTTTGGCTCGAGAACGTTTTCTTCCGTCGCGTGCAGTGCAAACAGCGAAGTGTAGAGGAGGTAATGTTAGGGTACTGGGCTGTTTCTCGAGGTTATGGTGTAGCTGTCCTATAGCGCTTAAGAAACCGTTAAATTCGGGTGGATATGAACATACACTCCTGGAAATTGAAATAAGAACATCGTGAATTCATTGTCCCAGGAAGGGGAAACTTTATTGACACATTCTTGGGGTCAGATACATCACATGATCACACTGACAGAACCACAGGCACATAGACACAGGCAACAGAGCATGCACAATGTCGGCACTAGTACAGTGTATATCCACCTTTCGCAGCAATGCAGGCTGCTATTCTTCCATGGAGACGATCGTAGAGATGCTGGATGTAGTCCTGTGGAACGGCTTGCCATGCCATTTCCACCTGGCGCCTCAGTTGGACCAGCGTTCGTGCTGGACGTGCAGACCGCGTGAGACGACGCTTCATCCAGTCCCAAACATGCTCAATGGGGGACAGATCCGGAGATCTTGCTGGCCAGGGTAGTTGACTTACACCTTCTAGAGCACGTTGGGTGGCACGGGATACATGCGGACGTGCATTGTCCTGTTGGAACAGCAAGTTCCCTTGCCGGTCTAGGAATGGTAGAACGATGGGTTCGATGACGGTTTGGATGTACCGTGCACTATTCAGTGTCCCCTCGATGATCACCAGTGATGTACGGCCAGTGTAGGAGATCGCTCCCCACACCATGATGCCGGGTGTTGGCCCTGTGTGCCTCGGTCGTATGCAGTCCTGATTGTGGCGCTCACCTGCACGGCGCCAAACACGCATACGACCATCATTGGCACCAAGGCAGAAGCGACTCTCATCGCTGAAGACGACACGTCTCCATTCGTCCCTCCATTCACGCATGTCGCGACACCACTGGAGGCGGGCTGCACGATGTTGGGGCGTGAGCGGAAGACGGCCTAACGGTGTGCGGGACCGTAGCCCAGCTTCATGGAGACGGTTGCGAATGGTCCTCGCCGATACCCCAGGAGCAACAGTGTCCCTAATTTGCTGGGAAGTGGCGGTGCGGTCCCCTACGGCACTGCGTAGGATCCTACGGTCTTGGCGTGCATCCGTGCGTCGCTGCGGTCCGGTCCCTAGTCGACGGGCACGTGCACCTTCCGCTGACCACTGGCGACAACATCGATGTACTGTGGAGACCTCACGCCCCACGTGTTGAGCAATTCGGCGGTACGTCCACCCGGCCTCCCGCATGCCCACTATACGCCCTCGCTCAAAGTCCGTCAACTGCACATACGGTTCACGTCCACGCTGTCGCGGCATGCTACCAGTGTTAAAGACTGCGATGGAGCTCCGTATGCCACGGCAAACTGGCTGACACTGACGGCGGCGGTGCACAAATGCTGCGCAGCTAGCGCCATTCGACGGCCAACACCGCGGTTCCTGGTGTGTCCGCTGTGCCGTGCGTGTGATCATTGCTTGTACAGCCCTCTCGCAGTGTCCGGAGCAAGTATGGTGGGTCTGACACACCGGTGTCAATGTGTTCTTTTTTCCATTTCCAGGAGTGTATTTTAAAGCACGGCGTACTACATGGATGAAGGGAACAGTTCGGAGATAGTGACTGTTAGTTTCAGGATGATATCGCGCCCTGTCATACAGTATCATCTGTGAGACAATGATTTGTGAACAAGTGTTGTCAACATGCTCTTTGTAAACGACGTCCTAACTTTACTCCCTATTCTGTTTACTAAATCGTTACCACTGTGTTCCATGTGCTTAAAAGTGAACCGAGTCGTATGTTAGGAATTGCAACAAATGATAACGTTCACTACCCTGACTCAAAAAAGAAGCCTGCTGGAATTACGGAAGTATTTGTCATACTGCAGAATTATTTCGTAGCGCAAAACTACTTTTCCATATTGATCTATTTCCATGCGTTGAAGAAAGTTCAATAAAAAAAATCAATCAACCCTTTAGCAGCACTACAGACTTGGATTTACACTCAGTCAGCAAAATTTCATGTTCGAGGTGCGGAGAAAAGACCACTGCTGTAAATTTACGTTCCTGCAAAATATGTTCATTTAACGGTTGTCTAATTCGAGTTGTGGCCAATTCAAGTCCAGCAATGGTGGCAATTTCTTGCTCTGGTCAAAACTTTTCTGCAGGTCGTTTTCTGTGGGGCAGAGAAGACCTACTAATGAGTTGATTTGCTTGTACTTACTAATGGCAAAGAGTGCTGCTACATCTGGCATCACACTCTGCATCTGTTGCATTCTTTGGGAATCTATTTTGATAGCGACAGACGATAAGCTTAAAACTGCGTAAATCGCTTAAACATTATTGTGGCCTAGACGGTGCAATAAGGTGAGAAAAGTCATGGGATATCGAGATGCACATCCACAGATGGAGATAACATCGGGTGCACAGGGTATAAAAGCGTAGTGAGTTGGCGGAGCTGTTATTTGTACTCAGGAGATTCATGTGAAAAGGTTTCCGACGTGGTTATAGCCGCATGAGAGGAATTAACAGACTTTAAACTTGAAATGGTATTTGGAGATAGGCGCAAGGGCCATTCCATTTCGGAAATCGTTAGGGAATTCAGTATTATGGGATCTACAGTGTCAAGAGTGTGCCGAAAATACCAAATTTCAGGCATTAACTCTCACCATGTGCAACGCCGTGGCCTTCACATAGCGACCAACAGTAGCGGCGTTTGCTTAGAGTTGTCAGTGCTAGCAGACAAGAAACACTACGTGAAACAATAGCAGAAATGAGTGTAGAACGTACGACGAACGTATCCGTTAGGACAGTGCTGCGAAATCTGGTGTCAATGGGCTAAGGCTGCAAAGGACCGACGCCAGTGCCTTTGCTAACAGCACGACATCGCCTGCATCGCCTCTCCTGCGCTTGTGACCATATCAGGTGGACCCTAGACGACTGGAAAACCGTAGTCTGGCCAGATGAGTTCATTAGGAAAGGGCATCATGCAGATGCCACGAAGCCTTGGAACCAAGTGCTTAACAAGACACCGTGTAAGCTGGTATGGGCTATGTTCGCATGGAATGGAATGGATCCTCTGATCCAACTGCACCGATCAGTGACTGGAAATCGTCATGTTCGGCTACTTGGAGACCATTTGCAAGCATTCATGGACTTCATGTTTTAAAAAAAATGGAATTCTTATGGATCACAATGCGCCATGTCATTGCGCCATAATTTTTCGCGATTGGTTTTGAAGACCATTCTGGAAAACTCGAGCGAATGATCTGCACATCCACCGGACATTTATGGTTCATAAGCGAGAGGTTAATTTGTGTACAAAATATGATTTTTTTGCAGGGACTTCAAACGACTTGCTAAGTACATGCGACGTAGAGTTGCAGCAATACACCGGGCAGAAGAAGGTCCTACACGATATACGATATCAGGAGGCATGCTATGACTTTTGTTACGTCAGTGTATTTTCACTTTAAGTGCTACTGTGGTCGTTCATCTCTTGAAATTTATGTTCTACGTTGTTTCATATAAATGGAGGGCTACGTTTACTCTTAAAATTCCCTCATGTAGCAGTTTCAAAGGAGGATTTTTCCTTCTCGCCTTAACATCTAAATTGCACAAGTCCCATGACGGTAGTTAGCATGCGTATAGCAAGACGGAGGGGCTTCACCATTCATTTCAAGTAATATTACGTAATCGGACAGGAATGTAGGCGTTAAGCCCTACTGCCAGCATATCTACGTCCTGTATGCACGGCAGCTTGCGTGTTTAGATTCCTTCATGTAATCATTATGTTTCACACATTCCAGCATTAAAGAGGATCTTCAGGAACGTGGAACGGGTGGTAACGTTACTAGAACTATCATTGACTGAGTCTGTAATTTGCATTAATAAATAACACTCAACGTATAACTATATTCCGTTTGTTCTTACGTATAAAACGTAGAGTGATAAAACTTAACTGTCAAATGTCACGCCGGGTGGACCCACAGTAAAAGTTAAGTGCGCTGATGACATGGCTTCAATGGTAATTGCTACATGACGTTCTGTGTTCTGATATGCAAATGACGAACGCACCTGTCTTATTATGCATATGAAACATGTAAACGCGGTTGTAACCATGATTGTTTTCTCTTTAAAGGAATGATTATGCTTTGACGCAATTCATAATGAGCCATCACTTGAGACTGGAATTATAGGCCGTAACTGCTATTGTGAATACACACAGTTAGTAAGAGTACTGGAGGAAAATGTTGGCATTTCTAAAATAAACACACGCTATATTACCATCCATGATAAGCAGAACTTTCGTAAAGTCTGTGCAAAACGGATCTGAAACAACGCAATAAAGGCCATAAGCCCAAACGTGTGAGAATCTGTCAGGAGCTACTGGACCATGCTAAGAAAGATGAAATATTTTTGTAACGATTCATTACTGGTGATGAAACGTGGACCAGAGGCTAAACTCCAGAGCACGGATGATCTCCAGCAAAAATAAAATTGTAGGGTCAACCATCCGAAGAAAATGTGATGTTCAATAGTTGTTGGAATGCGCAATAGCCAGTTATGGAACAATACCCGGAAAAAGGGTCAACCGTAAACAGCCAACGCTATATTGATATATTTTGCAGACAGGTGAAGCTTCCAATTCGAAACAAACGCCAAGGTCTGTTGAAAAACGGCGTTCTTCTTCTTTTGATAGCGTAACATGTCCACATGCAGCCTCTTCAGAACATGCAATTCGAAGTATTGGAGCCTCAATTATACAGTTCGCTCCATCGAATTTCCATTTGAAATAAATGGCTGAAATTCCGTCGAAAGTCTCATTTCCATTTATTTGGTCCATTTAAAGAGTCCGTTTATTCATTTCCGATAAAGAACTGAGAGATGTGGGGCTTACATGGGTTGGTGCTCAACCGAAAAACTTTTTTTCTGGGCGTAATGGAGAGCTTGTGCAGTGACGGCCGAAGTGGACTGAAAAGCGAGATTATTAAGTTGATAATCTCAATTTTAACTTTTTTAATGTTGTTCTAATATACTAGAAAAATTCGTTTTGACTTGACGTCGTACTCCCAAGAAGATTTTTATCCTTTGTCTCTTGTTAGTCAGCAGCAGAAATTAGGAATACACCGCTAGATAAAGACCACTTCTCAATCTTACTGCGTTCACAACGTTCCTGTATGCTTTCTAAAGACTTTTGCTGGGTCTTCGTCTCTGTTTTCATAATTTCTTGAAAACAAGCAGAGAAAGCTCTTGGCCCATCTACCACATTTTCCCTGGATCCGCCTTCTGGCCAGCTTGAGTTAATTTTCATTACACCAATAATTACGTTTTACACTCCAGCGTGTGTCCTGATCTATAAGATTGTCCTGCCTCTGCCACAAATTTCCAGTACTCGGAGATTCCTTGCTGGTAACATATAGGTTGTTTCTCCCATTAAAGTGGAATGTCTCTGTCAAAACTTAAAAACTGTAGTATATACTTATACCATGACATGTTCATCTTTCTGTTTCTTTTACCGTTCTGTCGTTTTCAATGAAGACGCTCTAAAAATTATCTAGCAAAAGAGGCTGTAATGTATTGGCCAGACGAGGTCAGCCCGCGGCCCAGAGACAATAGCAGCATGAGAATGGGTCCGGCAAACACGTTGCAATTTGGCGAGGGACAAAGCCGGGTCGTTCACCCAGCCGCCATTGTATGTCAGAGTAAATAGTGGGGCATTTGCTTATACAAACACATCTTGCCAACCTGGGGAGAAAGTACTAGACATTTGCAAGTACAAAGACAGAGAGGATAAATGCACACGTCCAAGAGACACTGAACGCCAATTCTTAGCGGACGGCATGCAGTTTTCCATTCGAGGGAACCACTTGTACGTATCGCTTCCTCGGTGCTTTTGTGTAGTCTTACTGCCGTGAGCATTGTGGGTGGTACGAGATAGTGGAAAGGGTGTTGTAAAGTAATTTGACTGTCCAGAAGAAGAACATGAACTGATCAGTCTGGTACATAGCAACACCCACAGAGAAAGGTCTGCAGAACGTCAGGAAATCATCATTGTGTGAGTGTCTTGACTTGGGGACACCAAGGAACCGCTTCCGAAGATACACAGGAGTAGAGACGTCAGCTGGAGACACCATAGAGACACTCTGATGAAATCGTTAATAAGACTTGTCTTCTGAGCATCACTGCCACTCGTGCCAATATTCAGCTTTAGCCACAGGTCTACAACAAGCACCACCCGATGCATCCACACCGCTGGTGTAGGACACTGCGAGACGATTCCAACGGGCATCCAACTGCACCACCAGTGGCGCGACCATAGCTCAGTAAATGACCTGCACTACAATATGCCCTTCAAAGTCGGCATGCCAGATCCGTTTATCTCTCAGTAGACATTATTAAAACCCTGGAAACGATTCTGAGAGCTATTTTTATTGATAATTGGGCATACTAAAATTTTAAATATGGTTAAATGATGATGGCGTCCCCTTGGGTAAAATATTCCGGAGTTAAAATAGTCCCCCATTCGGATCTCCGGGCTGGGATTACTCAGGAGGACGTTTTTATCAGGAGAAAGAAAACTGGCGTTCTACGGATTGGGGCGTCGAATGTCAGATCCCTTAATCGAGCAGGTAGGTTAGAAAATTTAAAAATGGAAATGGATAGGTTAAAGTTAGATATTGTTAAGTTCGCTGGCAGGAGGAACAAGACTTTAGGTCAGGCGCATACTGGGTTATAAATACAAGATCAAATAGGGGTGATGCAGGAGAAGGTTTAATAATGAATAAAAAATTAGGAGTAGGAGCAAGCTACTACAAACAGCATATGAACGCATTATTGTGGCCAAGATAGACACGAAACCCACGCCTACTACAGTAGTACAAGTTTAGATGCCAACTAGCTCTGCAGATGACGAAGAATTGAAGAAAAGTATGATGAAATAAAAGAAATTATTCAGATACTGAAGGGATACGAAAATTTAATAGTCATGGGTGACTGGAATTCGGTAGTAGGAAAAGGGAGAGAAGGAAACGTAGTAGGTGAATATGGGTTGGGGCTAAGAAATGAAAGAGGAAGCCGCCTGATAGAATTTTGCACAGAGCACAACTTAATCATAACTAACACTTGGTTCAAGAATCATAAAAGAAGGTTGTATACATGGAAGAAGCCTGGAGATACTGACAGGTTTCAGATAGATTATATAATGGTAAGACAGAGATTTAGGAACCAGGTTTTAAATTGTACGACATTTCCAGGGGGCAGATGTGGACTCTGACCACAATCTATTGGTTATGAACTGTAGATTAAAACTGAAGAAACTGCAGAAAGATGGGAATTTAAGGAGATGGAACCTGGATAAACTGACTAAACCAAAGGTTGTACAGAGTTTCAGGGAGAGCATAAGGGAACAATTGACAGGAATGTGGGAAAGAAATACTGTAGAAGAAGAATGGGTAGCTTTGAGAGATGAAGAAGGCAGCAGAGGATCTGGTGGGTAAAAAGACGAGGGCTAGTAGAAATCCTTGGGTAACAGAAGAAATATTGAATTTAATTGATGAAAGGAGAAAATATAAAAATGCAGTAAATGATGCATTAAAATGAATACAAACGTCTCAAAAATGAGATCGACAGGAAGTGCAAAATGGCTAAGCAGGGATGGCTAGAGGACAAATTTAAGGATGTAAAGGCTTATCTCACTAGGGGTAAGATAGATACCGCCTACAGGAAAATTAAAGAGACCTTTGGAGAAAAGAGAACCACTTGTATGAAAATCAAGAGCTCAAATGGAAACTCAGTTCTAAGCAAAGAAGGGAAAGCAGGAAGGTGGAAGGAGTATATAGAAGGTCTATTCAAGGGAAATGTACTTGAGGACAATATTATGGAAACGGAAGATGATGTAGATGAAGATGAAATGGGAAATACGATACTGCGTGAAGAATTTGACAGAGTACTGAAAGACCTCAGTCGAAAGAAGGCCCCGGGAGTAGACAACATTCCATTAGAACTGCTGACAGCCTTGGGGGAGCCAGTCCTGACAAAACTCTACCATCTGGTGAGCAAGATGTATGAGACAGGTGAAATACCCTCAGACTTCAAGAAGAATATAATAATTCCAATCCCTAAGAAAGCAGGCGCTGACGGATGTGAAAATTTCCGAACAATCAGTTTAATAAGCCACGGATGCAAAATACTAACGCGAATTCTTTACAGACGAATGGAAAACCGGTAGAAGCAGACTTCACGAAAGGTCAGTTTGGATTCCTTAGAAATACTGGAACACGTGAGGCAATACTGACCCTACGACTTATTTTAGAAGCCAGATTAAGGAAAGGCAAACCTACGTTTCTAGCATTTGTAGACTTAGAGAAACCTTTGGCAATGTAGACTGGAATAGTCTCTTTCAAATACTGAATGTGGCATGGGTCAAATACTGGGAGCGAAGGGCTATTTACAATTTGTACAGAAACCAGATGGCAGTTATAAGAGTCGAGGGGCATGAAAGGGAAGCAGTGGTTGGGAAGGGAGTGAGACAGAGTTGTAGCCTATCCCCGATGTTATTCAATCTGTACATTGAGCAAGCAGTAAAGGAAACAAAAGAAAAATTCGGAGTAAGTATTAAAATCCATGGAGAAGAAATAAAAACTTTGAGGTTCGCCAATGACATTGTAATTCTGTCAGAGACAGCAAAGGACTTGGAAGAGCAGTTGAATGGAATGAACAGTGTCTTGAAAGGAGGATGTAAGATGAACATCAACAAAAGCAAAACGAGAATAATGGAATGTAGTTGAATTAAATCGTGTGATGCTGAGGGAATTAGATTAGGAAATGAGACACTTAAAGTAGTAAAGGAGTTTTCATATTTGGGGAGCAACATAGCAGATGATGGTCGAAGTAGAGAGGATTTCAAATGTAGACTGGCAATAATAAGGAACGCGTTTCTGAAAAAGAGAAATTTGTTAACATCGAGTATAAATTTAAGTGTCAGGAAGTCGTTTCTGAAAGTATTTGTATGGAGCGTAGTCTTGTATGGAAGGGAAACGTGGACGATAACTAGTTTGGACAAAAAGAGAATAGAGGCTTTCGAAATGTGGTGCTACAGAAGAATGCTGAAGATTAGATTGGTAGATCATATAACTAATGAGGAGGTATTGAATAGGATTGGGAAGAAGAGAAGTTTGTAGCACAACTTGACTAGTAGAAGGGATCGGTTGGTAGGACATGTTCTGAGGCATCAAGGGATCACCAATTTGGTACTGGAGGGCAGCGTTGAGGGTAAAAATCGTAGAGCGAGGCCAAGAGATGAACAGACTAAACAGAGTCAGAAGGATGTAGGTTGAAGTAGGTACTGGGAGATGAAGAAGCTTGCACAGGATAGAATAGCATGGAGAGCTGCATCAAAGCAGTCTCAGGACTGAAGACCACAACAACACAACACAATATTTTATTCGACTAGTAATAGTCATTTGTAATACATATATGGACGTCTGTGATTCAGAACCCATTTTTTTACAGAAATGAATGTTTTAGACGAATCTAAATATATTCTTGGCTCTCCTGATTGTATTTAGTACGCAAAAGCCGCACTCAAAAACAAATTCCAATATTATAATGTTTCTGTTTCTAGAAGCCACAGTTTCGCATTTTAGTTACTTTGTAGTGTATTGTTCCGTCGTCCTTAGTATGGGTAGGAATTCTGATTGCTGCGTCCAGATGCTACCTGAATTGGTGACTCTTCGCTCACGTCTCCAGGTGGTGCTGGCTATGGTCACACAGCTTGAGGCTGTTGACAATGAACGTCACTCTATATATGTGTGTGTGTGTGTGTGTGTGTGTGTGTGTGTGTGTGTGCGCGTGTGTGCGTGTGTGCGTGTGTGTGTGAGGAGGGGGTGGGGGTGGGAAGAGGGGATTGACCGAATGTGGAGATCCAAGGGATGTCCAGCATGTCCCACGTATGGTCCGATTGGCCTGCCACTGGGATGGCCCGGTTACTGACCCCATTGAGGAAGGCCCCTCACCCATAGTCGAGCGGGAGGTCGCTTCAAGCTGTGGCAGGCACCAAAAACCTTCTGGGAAGCCGATAGAGTGGCCTCCCCAGTAAGAAACAGGTTTCAGGCTCTATTTGTGGCTGATGAAGATCCAGAGCCAGGTGCAGTCACCTGCCCTGTTTCAGAAGAAGTTTCTGTGCCCACAAGATTTGGGCATTCACAGTGTGACCCCCCCCCCCTTCTCTCTTTGCTCCGTTTCTTTCGCTGATCTTTCCTCTTCTTTCTTCCTTCTGCGTACCGCGGCTATATCTCAGGGTTTTCAATGCAGAAATGTGGTGAGAGGGGGGCACATGTGTATGGTCGTTCACGATATCGTAGTGTTATGAGGGAGCGTCACTCATGACTCTGGTTTGAGAATACTGACGACTGAAGTACGAACATTTCTCAAAAGGAAAACAGGTATGTGCTCTCTTTTCTTTTAAAACTATAAATAATAGCGTCGCTAGTACTATCTATCGTTCTGCTAAACCGAATGAGCGCGATACCATTGATGAAGTTCCAACCTCGAATAATGTTTATTAATACCAATTAACTGAAATAAAAAAACTGATCCAATCCAGAAGTCACTCACAGAGTAATTAGTTCCGATGTGTGTGTAGTGGTCATTGATACTTAAAAGATCGTATCGATAATTGTATCACTGTCCGTTTATGAGTTGCTAAGCAACGTATCAACAAGCTGACTCCGCAATGATTAATATTTGTCGTATTCCGACAGTAAAAAAATGGTTCAAATGGTTCTGAGCACTATGGGACTTAACATCTATGGGCATCAGTCACCTAGAACTTAGAACTATTTAAACCTAACTAACCTAAGGACATCACACAAAACCCAGTCATCACCAGGCAGAGAAAATCCCTGACCCCGCCGGGAATCGAACCCGGGAACCCGGGCGTGGGAAGCAAGAACGCTACCGCACGACCACGAGCTGCGGACTATCCCGACAGTAAATCGCTTCTCGCTTGCTTTAAGCATTAAGACGATTACTATGCTGCTCATGTAAGTCTTTGATAGTTATTATAAAGCTAATGTCCGTAAATTGCGGTTAGTGTTAATGAATCATACACGCGACGATAACGCCCGATATTCAGCCGAATATCTTAAACTCCGCGCCGAAATTTGAGAATTCGCGTTCGATTTGTTTGCACAAAAGTCGCGCTGTGGTTCCCTAGAATAATATTTAATCAACAGCGGGTTTTAAATTAACAATTCTATGCCCATTCATGAAAGTCACAGCAGATCCGCCCTCGACGACTATTTGAACGCGCACTCGAGCAACGAAGAAGTTTTTGTTCTTACAAAGAGAAAACATATCACGCATAATGCAACAAGGTTATTTGCTATGTCAAAACATATTTGTATCTATCTCATTAAAACACATTACCTATTAAATGTTGTACATAATTAAATTATTTGCTCTGTAAATAATCAATAAAATTTAGAAATGAATTACATGTATAAAAAGAAATCTCAAGTTGATATGGCGTCATGGGTCACTACTTGTTTCGACTCCCCTACATTCGCGTGACGCAAAGTAGATCCGACTATATTGGACATACTCCTAGTACTTGCGAGCTCCAATGTCAGACACGTAAAGGTGACGCTTAGGGATATGGCTGCCAGCGATAGGAAGAAATCCAGTGTGCACTCTGTGTGCATACCAGAAGGAATCATTCTACATGTGGAACACATGACTCTGGTAGCCATGAAAAACACGTGGTGCAGCCACTTGCACGTTCTGACTCATGGAGGAAGTGATGGTGTCTGTCACTTTGGATCGAAAGAGATTCTTTCCGATTGGCGGCAGCTATTGGTAACGACTGCCAGTCATGCTTGCGAGATGAAGCCAGAGCTCTCCATCTGTAGCGTCGCTCACAGGGCTGGTTGCGGACCTTCGGTATGCAGCCGAGTGGAGGGTCTGAATCAGAGGCTCAAATAGGTCTGTGACATTTTCGGCTGCATATTCCTTCACTTGGTCCATCGGATGGTGAGATTTCGGGTGATTCTTAACATGTCAAGAATCCACACACCTCATTCTCAGAAAAAAGTTTTTTTTTCGATTCTTCCGTCCATAGAGCTATTTCTAATCATTTAGCTGAGGAAAATCTCGATACTGAGATTAATTTGATTAAAACTACGGCGTCCAACAATGGATACGAACCTACCACAGCGTCTAAGACTTCCAAAAACAAAACTAATAATAGAACAACAGCCTTAGCACTTCTCCTGAAAACGAAAGTAGTGAAAAAGAAATTCTATACCGTTCCCAGAACCCGATCCTTGCAGGATTCGTTGTCTACTCCAAATGAAATACGTCTGTAAAATAGCATTTTCTACTGATAATTATTCGAAAAATAATCTTATTCACAATTTTAAACCAATGCATTCTCCCTTACAAAACTTGGGTCATAAAATTAGCTGTGTCACATGTCCAGCCTGTTACCCTCATATGACGGGAGGTGGGAACACGTAAAGCACCAACGAAAAATTGTCAAACATAATTGTTTTGGTGATCCAGGTGTTATGATGGCCATAGTGCTGCATGGGCATACAGACCTCCAAATTGCAAATTGGTACACTCACCGGTGGACGTTATTGTGACACTGTACTTGTCTTGCCCTTGGGGTGGGAAACTGCCCATAAGGTCGGAGGAATAACCAATAGTCAATAGTATGAGGCTGCAGAAGGCAATGGAATCCACGGTATGAAAGACACATAAAGACATGTGACCAGTAATTGGAAAAGTGCCATGATGATCTCTCCATTGACAAAAGATTCCGTAATAGATTCCCAATCCGATCACCGGGAAGGGGGGGGGGGGGGGGACTACCAACGTGAAGTGGCCATGTGAAAAAAAGTGAATAACCAACGAAAGGATAACGTTCTAAAAATGTCAGAAGTCTGAACGTGGTAGGGCAGTTAGAAAATCCGAAAACGCAAATGCTAAAGAGCTCGATATAGATACGGCGGTCGTCAGTGAAGTGAACTAGAAAGAAGACGGGAACTGGTCAGATGACTATAGGATAATATCAACAGCAGCAGAAAACTGTATAACGAACAAGAATTACGTTACGAATAGGAAAGTAGGGCAGATGGTAAGTTACTGTAAACAGTTCAGGGATATGATTGTTCTCATAAGAATCCACAACAAACCAAAACCGACAACGATGGTTCAGGTATACATGCCGACGTCACAAGCTGGATAGAAGAGATAGAGAATGTGTGTGAGAATACTGAACGGGTGGTTAAGTACGTAAAGGAAGATGAAAATCAAGTCATGAGCGACTGAAATGCAGTTGTAGAGTAAGGTGTTGAAGAGAGGGTTTCCGAAGAACATGGGCTTGTAGTAGGATTGAGACAGGAGGAAGACTAATTCAGCATTAATTTTCAGCTAGTAATAGTGAATACTCCGTTCTAGAATCGCAAGTGGAGGAGGTGTACTTGGAAAAAACCGGGTGATACGGAATGATTTCTGTTAGAATACATCACGGTCAGGGAGAGAATCCGAAATCAGATACCGGATTGTAAGATGTGCTCAGGATCAGATACATGCTCCGTGATTGAGTAGTGACGAAAATTACGCTGAAGTTTAAGAGACTAGTCAGTAAGAATCAGTGTGCAAAGAAGCGGAATACAGAAGTAATAAGCAATGAAGAGGTACGCTTGACGCCGCGCGGGATTAGCAGAGCGGTCTGAAGCGCTACAGTCATAGACTGTGCGGCTGGTCTCGGCGGAGGTTCGAGTCCTCCCTCGGGCATGGGTATGTGTCCGTCCTTAGGATAATTTAGGTTAAGTAGTGTTAGCAGTTAAGTCCCATATGATTTTACACACATATTGGTACGCTTGAAGTTCTCGGAGGCAATAGATACTGCGATAAGGAACAGCTCAATAGGCAGTTCAGTTGAAGAGGAATTGACATCTCTCAAAAGAACTATCACAGACGTTGGAAACACAAACATAGATAAAAAAATGGAAAACACAAGAGATACTTCAGTTGGTCGATGAAACAAGGAGGTACAGAAATTTTCAGGGGAATTCAGGAATAGAGAAATACAGGTCACTTAAGAATGAAATAAATAGGAAGTGCAGGGAAGCTAAGGCGAAATGGTAGCACAAAAAACGTGGAGAAATCGAAAAAGAAATGACTGTCCGAAGGACTGGCTAAGTATATAGGAAAGTCAAAACAATCTTCGATGAAATCAAAAGCAATGAAGGTGTAATGGGAATTCCACTGTTAAATGGAGAGGAGCGAGCGGATAGGTGGTAAGAGTGCATTAGAGGCCCCTATGAGGGGTAAGACTTGTCTGAAGACGTCGGAGAAGAAGAAACAGGAGTCTTTATAGAAGAGATAAGCGATCCAGTGTTAGAACCAGAATTTAAAAGAGCTTTGGAAGACTTAAGATGGAATAAGGCACAAGGGATAGATAACATTCCATCGGAAGTTCTATAACCTTTGTGGGAAGTGAAAAAAAAGCAACTATTCATGTTGGTGTATAGAATGTATGAGTCTGGAGATACAGATTCTCACTTTAGGAAAAACTCATCCACGCAATTCGGAAGGTTGCAAGAGCCGACAAGGACGAATACTATCACACAATCCGCTTAACAGCTCCTGCATCCAAGATATACAGAAGAATGGAAAAAGAAACTGGGGATGTGTTATATGACAATCAGTTGGCTTTAGGAAAGATAAAGACACCAGAGAGGCAATTCTGAGGTTACGATTAATAATGGAGCAAGACTACAGAAAAATCAGGACATGTACATAGGATTTGTCCCTGGAAAAAGGGTTTGACAATGTAAAATGGTGCTAGATGTTCGATGTTCTGTGAAAAACAGAGGTAAGCTATAGGAAAAGATGGATAATACATAATACATAGAAGAGCCAAGTTATAAGAGTCGAGGGGCACGAAAGGGAAGCAGTGGTTGGGAAGGGAGTGAGAGAGGATTGCAGCCTCTCCCCGATGATATTCAATCTGTACATTGAGCAAGCAGTAAAGGAAACAAAAGAAACATTCGGAGTAGGTATTAAAATCCATGGAGAAGAAATAAAAACTTTGAGGTTCGCCAATGACATTGTAATTCTGTCAGAGACAGCAAAGGACTTGGAAGAGCTCTTGAACGGAATGAACAGTGTCTTGAAAGGAGGATAGAAGATGAACATCAACAAAAGCGAAACGAGAATAATGGAATGTAGTCGAGTTAACTCGGGTGATGCTGAGGGAGTTAGATTAGGAATTGAGACACTTAAAGTAGTAAAGGAGTTTTCATATTTGGGGAGCAACATAGCAGATCATTGTCGAAGTAGAGAGGATATCAAATGTAGACTGGAAATGATAAGGAAAGCGTTTCTGAAAAAGAGAAATTTGTTAACATCGAGTATAAATTTAAGTGTCAGGAAGTCGTTTCTGAAAGTATTTGTATGGAGCGTAGTCTTGTATGGAAGGGAAACGTGGACGATAACTAGTTTGGACAAGAAGAGAATAGAAGCTTTCGAAATGTGGTGCTACAGAAGAATGCTGAAGTCTAGATTCGTAGATTACGTAACTAATGAGGAGGTACTGAATAGAATTGGGGAAAAGAGAAAGTTGTGGCACAACTTGACTCGAAGAAGGGACTGGTTGGTAGGACATGTTCTGAGGCATCAAGAGATCACCAATTTAGTATTGGAGGGAAACGTGGAGGGTAAAAATCGTAGAGGGAGACCAAGAGATGAATACACTAAGCAGATTCAAAAGGATGTAGGTTGCCGTAGTTACTCAGAGATGAAGAAGCTTGCACAAGATAGAGTAGCATGGAGAGCTGTATCAAACCAGTCTCTGGACTGAAGACCACAACAACAACAACAACAACAACAGAAGAGCCAAGAGGAAATAATAAGATTGGTTTACCAAGAACAAAATTTTGAATTAAAAAGATGTTGTCTTTCGCCCTTAGTGTTCAGGCTACACATTGAAGAAGCAGTGACAGAATAAAACGAGAGCGCAAGAGTGGAACTAAAATTCATGTTGAAAGAAAGTCAGTAATTAGATTTGCTGATGAAATTGCCTCTTCAGTGAAAGCGAATGAGAACAGATAAATTTAAAGTCAGGACTTGTTATAACGAAGTAGATGATTTTAAGGAATTCTGCTATCTAGGAAGTAAAATAACACATGACGGTCGGAGCAAGGACATAAAAGGCAGACAAGCAATAGCAAAAAAGTATTCCTGTCCAAGAGAAGTCTACTGGTGTTAGACATAGGCTTTATCTTGTGGAAGAACTTTCTGAGAATTTACGTTTCGCGCACAGCATTGTATGCTAGTGGTACACTGACTGCAGGAAAATCGGAACAGAAGAGAATCGAAGCAATTTGGATGTTGTACTATAGAAGAATGTTCAAAATTAGGTGGACTGATAAGGTAACGAATGAGGAATTCTCCGGATAATCGGCGAACATTTAATAGAAGAAGGGACAGGACGGTAGGACATTTGTTAAGACATCACGGAATAACTTCCATTGTATTGGAGGGAACTGTAGAGCGTAAAAAGTGTAGAAGAAGACAGAGATTAGAATACATCCAGCAAATAATTGAGGACGTAGGTTGCAAGTGCTACTCTCTCACTCCCTCCCTCTCTCTCTCTCTCTCTCTCTCTCTCTTATATATATATATATATATATATATCGTCTTTATATATATATATAATGGTAAGACAGAGATTTAGGAATCAGGTTTTAAATTGTAAGGCATTTCCAGGGGCAGATGTGGACTATGAGCACAATCAAGACGAAATCTCCTCCTCTATCAACGTGTTTTCAGTGGTGCATTCGATGGATGACAATGCACGACTGCTTCGAACAGCGCTCACGGAGGATGTCTCGGAACGAGAGGATGTTCTGAGAATGGGTTTGCCTGTCCGTTCCGCCGACTTAAATACCATCGAACGCGTGTGTGATGCGTTAGGGGGACGAATTATGTCATTACATGCAGCAAAAATCCATCAATTATCAACAGCGCTAATGGAGAAATGGAACGCCCTACCACAAAAAGTCTGGAGAGTAGAAATCTATTCTGTGGGAATCAGCATGGGTTTCGAAAAAGGCGATCGTGTGAAACCCAGCTCGCGCTATTCGTCCACGAGACTCAGAGGGCCATAGACACGGGTTCCCAGGTAGATGCCGTGTTTCTTGACTTCCGCAAGGCGTTCGATACAGTTCCCCACAGTCGTTTAATGAACAAAGTAAGAGCATATGGACTATCAGACCAATTTTGTGATTGGATTGAAGAGTTCCCAGATAACAGAACGCAGCATGTCATTCTCAATGGGGAGAAGTCTTCCGAAGTAAGAGTGATTTCAGGTGTGCCGCAGGGGAGTGTCGTAGGACCGTTGCTATTCACAATATACATAAATGACCTAGTGGATGACATCGGAAGTTCACTGAGACTTTTTGCGAATGATGCTGTGGTATATCGAGAGGTTGTAGCAATGGAAAATTGTACTGAAATGCAGGAGGATCTGCAGCGAATTGACGCATGGTGCAGTGAATGGCAATTGAATCTCAATGTAGACAAATGTAATGTGCTGCGAATACATAGAAAGAAAGATCCCTTATCATTTAGCTACAATATAGCAGGTCAGCAACTGGAAGCAGTTAATTCGATAAATTATCTGGGAGTACGCGTTGGAAGTGATTTAAAGTGGAATGATCATATAAAGTTGATCGTCGGTAAAGCAGATGCCAGACTGAGATTCATTGGAAGAATCCCAAGGAAATGCAATCCGAAAACAAAGGAAGTAGGTTACAGTACGCTTGTTCGCCCACTGCTTGAATACTACTCACCAGTGTGGGATCCGTACCAGATAGGGTTGATAGAAGAGATAGAGAAGATCCAACGGAGAGCAGCGCGCTTCGTTACAGGATCATTTAGCAATCGCGAAAGCGTTACGGAGATGATAGATTAACTCCAGTGGAAGACTCTGCAGGAGAGACGCTCAGTAGCTCGGTACGGGCTTTTGTTGAAGTTTCGAGAACATACCTTCACCGAGGAGTCAAGCAGTATATTGCTCCCTCCTACGTATATCTCGCGAAGAGACCATGAGGATAAATCAGAGAGATTAGAGCCCACACAGAGGCATACCGACAATCCTTCTTTCCACGAACAATACGAGACTGGAATAGTACCCTCCGCCACACACCGTCAGGTAGCTTGCGGAGTATGGATGTAGATGTAGATTATCAAACTTTTGGTCAGCATGGCAACACGTTGTAGAGCGCACAGCGCAGTCTGCGGGGATTCCACACTCTATTAAGAAACGTGTTCCACCTTTTGTAGTATCGAGATGATCGTTAATAAATCGCGATTACTTCGGCAGCAGTCCTTTCCATGCGTGATCTAACTTACTTCGCACTGACACATCATGCGAAAGTTACTTTCTTCCTTATGTTTGACACTCCAGTGTACTAAGAAGCGACGTGAAGTGGGATTGTCATGTGAAAGCAATAACAGGAGAGATGAATGGAGTACTATCCGTCAGTGGCTAGCGGAGTATATATATAGTTGTATACAAGCAGTAGTTGTTAACTCTTAGTCATTGCGTTTCCCTGGGAGGAATATATCAAAAAGTCCAAAGAAGCTTCGGAACTCACGGTTGCAGTGTAATATATGTTGATACTCTTTGCTCTCTGCTCTCGAGCTGGGTCACTGTGTCACTAAGGCAAGAAGAGCGTGTCAGTTCTACAGATACGGCTCGCAAAGTAGGTCATCCGGCATTTGCCACTATTGTGTGTTTATTTCCATCAGGATTCGAGCCAGTTTCCCACGAATGCAAGTGCGTTATTCATACAATGGGTTCTTCTCATTTCCTTCAGCTGCAGACTGATACCTCTTCAAAGTAATTTCGTGTTGTGTCAAGTATTATTGCAGATATTGCCTGAACTTTGGCGTCCATTGTTGGGATTGTCGCCTTCTCAAGATATAACCTGTCACTTTTATTGTTGTTTTAGATCATTGTGTTTGTGATATGTCACTTATGAAGTAACTGTACTGTCCGTTCCCCCGACTCAAATACCATCGAGCACGTGTGTGATCCGTTAGGGGGACGAATTACGTCATTACATGTTTACCAACTCTCTATAGCGCATTGTGAAATGGGCGTACTCTTCTATCAGTACTATAATGCTTTCCTGCTTTTTGTTTAGAGTTGAATAACTAGTACCATGTTGTTTCTTCTACTGATTTTTATTTATTTCAAACTAGTTTTCAGCTTACTGGGCCATCTTCAGAAAACAAGTGACTAGCGCCTGGAAGTGACACTAGTTCTTAGTTAACCAAACATTATAAGTTAAACTACTCATTTGCATAGAGTATTGTGCTTCAGACTTATTTCGTAACGTTGAAATTACAGCTCGCTGTGCAAGCGGACAGTATCTTCCCTTATAATGTTTGTTACCTAATAACTTGTGTCCCTTCCAGACGCTAGTCAATTGTTTCCTGACGATGGCCCAATAAGCCGAAAACTAAGTAAACAAATCTCGGGAGAACAAAAGCAGTGTACTTGTTATTAACCGTAAGTACGGAATTGCTCTATCAAAAAGTAACGGAAGTACCCATAAATAACATTTTTCTGCCTTTCAGTCATTTATTAAATGTAAAACAATTGGCGACACACTGTAATAGGAACACTCGACTGTAACCAACTTTAACGCATACTTTTTCTCCTATGTGGTTGCTTGTTGAGATTTTATGCCCGCCATTAAGGCGTCTTTTGCAAATGGGACCATCAAATGAATGGACACTTTAACAATGAAATCCTCTCACTTTCTCTGCAGTATGTTATTAGTTCCACCGCACAGTTCAAAGCACCACTTCATCTTAAGGCTTGTAGCTGCCTCTTGAAGGACTTTCATTTCACTGACAACTGGACTGAAACAAATAATTGTGACTGATGCTGCTCCGTTCCATAAGATAGAGCAGTACTGTTTCTTTCTCATGTTCTTTATCTGTATGACCGTTTTGTGTACTTTGAAACATTTATTGTAGGTAAAGTTCGGAAAATGAAACTGTGCTCCATAATGTGTGTTGATTAATAAAACAACGTTTTATAAGGATAGCCGGCCGGGGTGGCAGAGCGGTTCTGGCTGCTACAGTCTGGAACCACGCGACCGCTGCGGGTCGCAGGTTCGAATCCTGCCTCGGGCATGGATGTGTGTGATGTCCGTAGGTTAGTTAAGTTTACGTAGTTCTAAGTTCTAGGGAACTGGTGACCTTAGAAGTTAAGTCCCATAGTGCTCAGAGCCATTTGAACCATTTTTTTTATAAGGATAGAAGAGGACTACATCAGTATTTTTATATCTTTCTTAAATTGAACCTAAGAAGGTTAGCGTTCGTTATCTATTCAGAGAATATTCACTATTTTCCATAACAATTCTTGATTGCAAAAAAAAAAAAAGTTATTTACTTCGCATGAACCAAGAGATATTAACTTTCTTCTTTTGTCATTTTTAATTGTGCAATATAATATGTCGATTTTATTTAAAGTAGTAGTGACGAAGCATGAAAAGTATCTACAAAGACAGAATGGTGAAAGCAGAAACAAAGTCAGGATAATTTTATAATTCAAGTTGACACCAGCGGTAGACTGCTGTGGTTGTGACGTAGTTTAACCGAAAAACGAACACTCAAGACAACAGTATGTCACAGTATACCGAAAGATCTTTCACAAAAGCTAAATGACTTCTCATCACAAGTAAAGATTATTAGTGGCAACAAAGTGTCCAGGTTCTAGCAAATGTCAGAGCAACAGAGGTTGAGGCTAACAAAGAAAAAGCCGAAATCTTAAACTCCAATATCTGATGTTTCTTTACTAATTAAGAGTGCTGTCCCAGCTTAATTCTAGCACCGTGGTAAAAATGAGTGAGACAGGGTGTTTCAGAATTCCCATTACAGGCTTCTAGGCATTGCAGAGAGTACCTAGAAGATAAAGTTTTCGTGAGGAACCCTATGTAAGGAAACGTAATGTTTGCATATAAAATAAGTTTGAAGATTGGATATCTTTCAAATCTCCCACGTCACGGTACACAAACAAACTAACAAACAACATCCATACCCGAGGCAGGATTCGAACCTGCGACCGTAGCAGCAGCGCGGTTCCGGACTGAAGCTCCTAGAACGACTCGGCCACAGCGGCTGGCTGGGCGTCGTCGGTCGCTGTTGTAATTATGATATTACACGCGATTTTCGGCCGGCTACTACGACTGCGAAAAATTGGTCCGTTCGCAGCTAGGAGTACTGCCTATGCGCAGTAAATGGAAGAAGCCACAGATCACATTTGTCTGCAGGAAATAGCCTAGAAGCGATCCATGACACAATCACCCAATTTCATTTACCATCGTTTGCCGAATTTGAGAACTTATTCTGAGATCAAACATACTGTGGAGCTACGTCTAGAACTATGCCCGACGTTCTGGAAACATCGCTCATGTAAAACCCAATTCGCTAACTTTCACACTGGACGTACAGTGTCTTGGCTTTCGTAAAGAGCTTCACTCAGTCGTACACTAACACTTATTAATGAAACTATGATCATGTGCGGAATCGAACAAATTTTGTGAGAGGACTGAGAATTTCTTGGTAGAGAGAACCCAGTATGGTGGACGGACAGTTATCTATAGACAAAGAAGTAACTTATGGTTGGCCTTGCGAATGTGTGTTGGGACCCATGCTTTTAATGTTGTATGGTAATGACCCTGTTGACCGAATTAATAGCAACCTCTAATACTTTGCAAAAAAATGGCTCTGAGCACTATGGGACTTAACATCTATGACCATCAGTCCCCTAGAACTTAGAACTACTTAAACCTAACTAACCTAAGGACATCACACAACACCCAGTCATCACGAGGCAGAGAAAATCCCTGACCCCGCCGGGAATCGAATCCGGGAACCCGGGCGTGGGAAGCGAGAACGCTACCACACGACCACGAGCTGCGGACAATGTTTTGCAGGTAATGCAGTTATCTGCTATAAAGTATTATCTCAAAAAAGTTGCACAAATGCCCAGTCAGATATTGATAAGTTTTGAAAATGGCGCAAAGATTCGCAACTAGAATTTATGTACAGAAATTAAAATAGTGAACGTCATAAAACGCTGAAACATATTACATGGTGTACAGAAATTTTGTAGAAAACTGTAGTGTTGGGCCACGACGTATACACTAGGGCTCTGCAGGTGCATTGTAGTCGCAAAAATTGTAGTCGACACTGACAACGATAGATTGGTTTCATGGTAACCGTTAAACAATTTTTCTGTTGCTGTAGCCACTTGTACAAGCGTGATGTTAACTGCACAGGATAGGATAGCTTTTGTGGCGCAGAGGTTGCTGAGGTTATTTTGTGATGAAATTCGGACGAGATTTGATCGTCGATTCCATAAACCTGCAGCTACTGATAAGGCAGTTCAACAGTTAGTCAACAAGTTTAAGCGCACTGGTACCGTTGAGAGCGATCCCGGACAACGTCTGCTGACCGAATTGCAGACATTAGAACATTCATTGAATGCAGTCCAAAGCCGGTGCAGTGATTACACTAATCTGTATTTTAAAATTTTTCGTGAGATGATTTCTTGAAAGTAAGTATCCTTCAATCACATTTTACTCTGATTCGAGGGTTAGCCGCCAGGTCTGAGACACCAAGAGTGCTTGGCGTGGCTTACCCCGTCGGAGGTTCGAGTCCTTCCTCGGGCCTGGGTGTGTGTGTTGTCCTTAGCATGAGTTAGTAGTGTGTAAGCCTATGGACCGATGACCTCAGCAGTTTGGTCCGATAGGAAGTTACCAACACCACCTTCTAGAAATAACTGCCGTTTTGTCTATCACGTCTGCTTTTTACACAAAATTTGACGATTTTATATTCTGAGCCCACAAATGTATTCAAAACACCATTTCATAAAAGGTGAATTAGTCAAAATACATTTAAAAAATAAAATACATTTAAAAAGATAATCTACAGAACTTCCCTAATTTATTTCGCGAGTATCTTGTATAAAAACAAGAAGCCAATTAAGTTTCATTAATTTTTAAACTTTCTCCTCTTTGACTGCTTACAGATCCTTGTTTAAGACGACTGTCCAGTTCAACTTCCAACAACAGTCGGCCCTCATAGTTGAATTCCAGTTCCCATGATACCTCCTTTCCATATCCTTAAGGGGAGGTATACTATCTTTGGCCCGAAAAAAGCATGTTATTTGAGAACTTTTTCTCGGGATGTGTTATAGACATCAATGTCAAATTTGGTCAAAATGTTTATTGATATTTCCTCTACAAACTGGAATTTTTTCGACCGGAAATGTTGAAGAGCAAAGGTGGAAGTACCATCGGAACGAAACCAAAATTTCGATGTAGACCTCCTCGCGCGGTATGTCACAGGTCAGTCGGCTCGTCTGAAATCAAGATTGTGTCGACGTTAGCGAAGTATGTAAGACTGTGTAGGAGTTGTACCTCGCTTAAGTTATTTGGACCATAGGAAACATAATGGTGGCCATTTGAAAAAAATTGTTTTTTTTTTTTGATCGATTTTTCAGCTTCGTCGGCCAAGTAAAAATATTTATGGTTGATCGATTGGAATAAAAGTGGTACAACTCCTAGACAATTTAGTTAGCTTTGTCGGAAACAAAGAATCATGCCAATCGGTTCAGTAGATTTGAAGTTACCATACGGCGCGGTAAAAAAAAAAAGTCATTTCGAGAAAAACGTGTTTGAAGTTTTGACTACATATAAATGCACTATTATGCAACGTACGTTCAGTCTGCTATTCCGGGTCCATAAACTAGTCCCTCCTCTTCCTCATATAGGGCGTTATGCTCAATCTGGGCCATCCTGCGCTTCTCCAGAGCCTCTCCTACGGCCGGTGACAAGCGGTTTTCGGCCGCTTCAATCTGATGGTCGTCCGAATGCTGGGTGAAATGCGTCGAATAGAGTACCAGAGTGACGTCCATCGTTGTCATGGACTTCAGAATTGCTGAATACCCTTCGTTGAAGCTGCTTACTGGCAGGAAAGTCGCAATTTCCACAGTCTTCGCACCAGAATGCAAATGCTTGGGGACTAACTTCCAAACACACGTGTTCAAACTTCCATTTGAATTGTGTGTGTTTCCTCCCAAGCACCGGTACAATAACTCGTCCTCCGAAAGAAAAACACTGGTGCCTGGAAAAGGCCGATTTCAGGCAGGTGCATTTATTTGTTCAACCTCGAATAACAAACATTTCCGTTCCGTGTTCGGAAAAACCGTTTCAGGGGGGGATTCTGAACACTTTTATGGATCCAAAAGTGCAATTTAAAGAAATCGATTTTTTGAACCAAGAGATAGTAAACCTCCCCTTAATGTGTTTGTGCAAATGTTAAACCTGCTCTTCATTACAATGTCCCAAATGTTCCTGAAAGTATGAAACTTCTTAGTGTTTACTTATTGTTATCATTTCAAACACTGATCTACAGAATTTTCGCTGACAAAGACAACTCAAATTTAACCTACTCATTTATTACCCACAATATACAAGCCCAACGCAATCTGACTGCTATACAATGACAACATGGCTTCAAACAATTAACACAAAAGAATGGCCCTGAATTGGAAGAAATCCTAACAATATCCCATACTTTTCATAAGCCACTTACCTCACAGAAAATGTTCATAACACGAACTACAGCATTTGCAGCAAGCAGCAACTACAGCCAGCTAAATATAAGGATTCTAACTGCTGTAGGCTCTAGCTAGTAGGAGGCATATGATTAGCGAAAGAAAGATTCTGTTGAAGTGCAAACAATGTATTTAGCAGATTTTACCTTATTCATGTGACATCCAGTTCCAAAAATTATACACTTGTCAATAATTCCACTACCCAAACATTGCCAACTACATCCATTCTCATTTTACAACACATGTCCTACCAACACTGAGTCTCCATGGTCACATGTCCAAGCCGTCCACTCGCTAATTGCTAACTGCTAGTCCATCCAACCACAGTCTCTTACCAAGGGCGCAGAGTGCTGCCAACACACAAACATATAAATGAGATAAATACAAGTAGTTGATATGTGAGTGCAGAAAGTGGACATTCACACTCATGTTACACCCCACCTTCTTGAAAATGTGTACCATGTTTTCAACAATGGCGTTGTATTTAGCATTACTATTATTCCCTAAAAAGTTCTCAATAACTGATCGGAAGGTGGTCAATGTGTCTTTTTCTCTCTTCTTCATTGTCTTATCAGAATCTTCATCCTTCATCAATTTCTTTATTTGACGACCAACAAAAAGTCCAACTTTCAGTTGGTCTTGTGTTGCAAGGCATCTGGATTTTAAGAGACCTTACATGACCTTTATCCATTATTATAGTACGATACAGTATGAGATCATCAGAAAATAATAATTAAATTATATAAACAACATCCAATTGCAGTTAATCTCATCTACCCAAAAACTAACAAAACAATCTTTATCTATATATGTACAGTGACGTGAAAAAAAAAACAAGTTAAAGTGAAACGCATTTTGGAGACAAACCTAGCAGGTAATGATATCGTAAAACTACCATTAGCAATAGAACGACGAGCTTCAGCGGAGAAAGGGATAAGGCCAGAACAATACATTATTCCTTTTAGCGTAAATAAGGCTGGGACCAAGGGTAAGTGGCTGCAGGTCATTAACAGGGATAGGCCGCAATCCAGAAAGAAAAATAATAATGTTTATTCACCTCTAGCGAGACGTTGATTGGCTGAAGCCATACTTGGTGACGCAGACGTGATATGGTGGGGAGACACCTGTTATATAAAAGTATTTTGAGACCTAAAATGAGAGGTCTCTCTCTCTCTCTCTCTCTCTCTCTCTTTCTCTCTCTCTGTTTCATTTCGCTGCAGACCGCCCAAGTGTGTGGAAATATGTGAAGACATTGAGAGGTTGCCTTCTGCAAAGTGAAGATGATACACTTCACGTATTCTGGCGACAGATAGCAAAGCGGTAGTTAAATATTCCTGCGGGAATTTTTGTGGTCAAAGAAATTGTGCACATCGTTCCAACTCATTACAATAGCCATTATTTCGACTAGGGAAAGATTAACGTTCTACGGAACACAGGAAAGTTGCGACTGAGTGAATTCAGTCAAGGCCAGAGTAGGGAATTTGCGTTTCAGATCCAGCACGGAGACAACGGCGTTGCAGATGCCGCCTGGTAAAGTACCATTGCACATGCCACAGTAAATGTTGAGTCTAGATTTTGCTCACTCCAACTTGGGTATGCTTTGACCATTGAATATCAAAAGTTAGGTACTAACCTACCCTCATATTGAGTAGATGAGAGTTTTTTCATTGGTTCAAAAACTAAATTTATTCTCCACCAACTTGGTGTACTGACCAGCTACGACAACATAGATTTAAATGAGGTGATGAGGATTTTTAATATTCATTCTTTCCTGTGATAAAAAATTTTCATGTTTAGAGATAACAATTTTAATAATCGTCATTTCAATATGCCCAAGAATTAAATATTTTTTTACTGATTATCAAAAGTAATTGAACATGATTGTTGTTCATCAATTGACACCTGAAAGCAACAGTTGATACATTATATGTAGAATATAAAAGAGAGTATATGTTTCGTCTTTCTAGAATATATACCAAACTTTCACTTTTATTAATTCATGCATTCTAGGTACCTGACAGCAGCGTTTCTAATGATTTTGTAGCAATCCGCACCTGATATCAGCTGCCTAACAGGGGCAGGGTCATATTTGTTTAGAACGTCTATTTGATACCCTGGGCTAGAGAAGACAGTTCAGAGGTTTTGTCCATTTGCGCCCTAGGTTGTAAGCTAAGTTTGCACACAATCGTACACTCACTGTGCAGATACAAAGGTCGGACATACGACAGTGTGATAAAGGGAAATTTCTTGGGAAGATACTTGAAGCAGGGACCATCCTGTGGGAGAGCCTTTACAAACTGCTTCATCAAGCCGAATTTCACGTGTAGTGGTGGAAGCAAGACATTTTTGGTTCTACAAAGTGGTTCATGCATGATATTTTTAGTTCCAGGCACAAAATTTCTCCACCCAGGCCAAACACTCAGACTCTAAAGTCTTTACCTTGCCCAACTGTCTCACTTCCAAAGAAAGCAAGGCATTTTTGTGAACCCAGATTGTTGTCCTAACAGTATTCCGATAACCTTGAAGTCACTGCAGATAAGGCATTTGTGTTCCTCATATTGGATACTTGGTAAGATTATCTTCACGTTCTTATATGTCTCTTTCATTTGAATGGAATGGGTCACAGGAATGAATCCATACACTTTCCCATTATGCAGTAAAACACCTTTCAGACTCCATTGAGTAGGGCCCTGTTCAGTGCCATAGAACTGCATTGACTAGTTTATGTTACTGTATTAATCCAAGGAGTCGTTCTGTGAGAATAAAGGAACTACAACTTTCTCTCTGTGGCACCATAAGTAATGTGTTGCTACTTCCAGAAGCTCTTACTTTTTAACTGGGAGCCAAATAATTCTGCAGATTCCTTAGGTAAAATCAAATCTCATGTGAGATCATTAAGTTCACTCTGAGAGAACAGTTGTAGAGTAAAGTCGCATCACTATCGTCATTTTTATCATCATCTTCTGCCACACTGTCAAAAACAGCCAGAGGACGAGTAGCAATCAGATCTTCTCGATGCGCAACTGGCCTAAATATGGACGGAATGGGAAACGACAGCCAGGTGGTATCACATAAATTCTGCAGCTGAAATACCTGGAAGAAGAGAAGCGTTTCTGTCTGGCTACACCTGGATCTGCAACTAGTTTTACGGTACGTTCTTTAGAGCCAAAGTGTAGAGCATGGTAAACTCCACCACCTGTTATTCGCCCATTGTATTCCTGTCTTAAAACTCTGTGTTTATTGTGGAGACTCGAACATTATTCCATATAACTTAGTAATGATGGTCGCGGGCGACGCCTTCTTGAGTGTGTAATTAGTCATTCAGTAGTAGCTGTTGCCACTTGCATTCTGTTGGCATTTTGTGCAAGGGCTTAAGAAGGGGGGGGGGGAGTAGGGGTATGACATCAAACGGGCCGACTTCGAGCACGAGAGGCGCCACAGGACGTTTTAATTTCCATTGTCTATACTTTTACAAATAAATTCATAAAACTTTGTCTGCATCAGCAGGAAGGATTCAGAATTCACACTCATAGCAGTGGAAGCTCGAAAACATAACGAAATAATTTTCTTTGAATGTGACAATTCATCATTTTTTTCACTTACTAATGGCAGCATTTGTTGCTATAGGTACACTTTTCTTCATAAGTAAGAGAGATTCTTCGATGAATTTTGCACAGCATACAAACCAGACTTAAAGGTGTATGAAACTCTAGAATTTCAGAATTTCCACATCTATTAAAACCTATGGTAAAAATTCAGGTAATTAACTATAAAATTTGTGTTGCTTCTTAACATGAAGTTTAAAATATAACAGCTCATTCGTTTTTTCATAAATGAAATAAATTCTAGAGTTTCATACACCTGTAAGTATGGTATGTATGCTGTGCAAAATTCATCAAAGTATCTCTCTAACTTGTGAAGGAAAGTGTACCTATAGCAACAAATGCAGCCATAAGTAAGTGAAAAAGTGATGAAATTTCACAAGTAAAAAAATTATTTTTTTATGTTTTCGAACTTCGACTGAAATGAGTGTGAATTCTGAATCCTTCCTGGTGATGCTGACAAAGTTTTATGACTTTATTTGTAAAAGTATGGACAGTGGAAATTAAAATGTCCTGTGATGCCTCTCCTGCTCCAAGTCGGCCCGTTTGACGTCCTACCCCCCTCAAGACCAATTAATATTATGTTGTATGAGGCTCTTGAAACTCTGAAACATAAGATTACAGTATGTCTCATTAAAGTGCAACCATTTCTAGAACTAAAAAGTTTCTTTACAGATTGTGTGAGCCCAATTACTGTACCACTTAAGGCGATCGTGCCCATATGAACAGCAAACAGAGTCGCAGTGACGTAGTCCACTTGAATATTGCACCGTCCTGTAACGTGCACAATGTGTGCACTGGTACGTCGGATTAACGTTCTTGGAGTTGGAACATCTGATGAATATATTGTTGTTACTGTCATTCATCTTAGTCGCTGGATTACGCTTTTGCCAGCTACTTAATTTGTTGCTCAATGTCAACTCAATTATTATTTATTAGCGTATGATCTTCCATGTGATGATTCTGGAGTTAAGTTTTGTTAAATTAAATCGAGTTTCTGTTCTTAAACCTTTCTGACTCTGGATTATTCTGCGGAATTAGTTTCTATAAGACCATAAATTAATTGGTATGTGCAGCCGCTAATTCCCTTTTAATCTTTTAATTCGAATGTGTAATTTTGTTTTAACTGTCTGTTTTGGGTATTCAGTGAAGTACCAGCTAAATTACGGCCCTATTAAGTTCAGTGTCCCTTAAGTGGCTTAATCTTCAATTAACTTTCATCATTGGTGGTTTATCATTATTAATCTGTTGAAAATACTTGTGTGTTTTCACCTTGTCTTAGATTTCAGTGAAGCCTTCAGCTGCAGTACCCCTCTACTTAAATTAGCTCTTTGGGGGGCCGTTGAGAAAGGATTTAGTGATAAAAAGCTTTAATCATTTTTAAAGAGTTGCTTTGGTAATTTAACACGCGTTGATTAAGAAAGAGGGTATGTAATGTTAGTTGTGATCACTAATGCAATGTACATTGCAAATATCTTGGTTTTAATCTGTCAAAGTGTTACTCTGTTCCTCATCCGTGCTACCCTCGCTCCAAACACCTGTGTGTGGTACACTATCTTAATTACCAAACTGTAGAGGTGCCTCTACAGCTCTTGCCTTTCAATACCCTTTCAACTACAATTTCAGCAATGACTCGTGTTCCACAATGTGCCCAACCATTATATCTCTCCCATTCATTGTGGTATTTATTGGGCATTATATGTCGTTGACCCTTTGCGGGGCTTCTTAATTCTCTAATCGATAAATCCACTAATCTTCAACAGCCTTCTGGTAACACGCATTTCGTGTCCTCTGGTCGTTCCATTCTTTGCCTTCCCTTTATATTGTGCATCACATGTTTTTGGACTCCGTCCACATCTTTTTTCATGAGATCTTTTCTGCTCTCGTCGTGTATATTCTGTTGTGGCTGTTGAGCAGCTTACCATACTGCTGAGATGCAACAGATTCTACACCCAGAGAGTTCCAGAGATAGAAAGCTCCACACAAGATCATGCGAATTAAAAGAAAACAAGGTCGCACAACAGGTAACGGGTTACCTAATGAAATTAATAGCGGTGGCCCAGTTGAGCACGAAAGTGTGTATATGTCAACTACCAAGGGACTATTATTAATGAGATCCATCAAAATATAGATGGAAACTAAGGGTCACTATAACAATCTAATTCACTGCTAATAGACATGAAAAATAGTTTATCCACTGAATCAATGATACACTACTCAACAAAAGTTTTGAATACTATTGTTATTTATCTACACTCGTGCTCATAAATTAAGGATAATTGCAGAATGTGGTGCAACACAACGTGGCACTACACAAAACTGGTGCTAATAGCATAGGCACATAGGGAACACACACGACACAGATCTATAAGTTCACAGTATTGGTGAAATTGAGAAAACAGTCCCAAAACACCTGTTCTACAAAACGCCACTGTTTCCGGCACATGTACCCCGACATCAATATGGGATATGATCACCATGCACATATACACAGGCCGCACAACGGGTTGGCATACTCTGGATCAGGCGGTCAAACAGCTGCTGGGTTATAGCCTCCCATTCTTGCACCAGTGCCTGTCGGAGCTCCTGAAGTGTCGTAGGGGTTTGAAGACGTGCAGCGATACGTCGACCAAGAGTATCCCAGACGTGCTCGATGGGGTTTAGGTCTGGAGAACAGGCAGGCAACTCCATTCGTCTTATATATTCTGTTTCAAGGTACTCCTCCATGATGGCAGCTCGATGGGGCCGTGCGTTATCATCCATCAGGAGGAAGGTGCGATCCACTGCACCCCTGAAAAGGCGGACATACTGGTGCAAAATGACGTTCCGATACACCTGATCTGTTACAGTTCCTCTGTCAAAGACGTGCACGGGTGTACGTGCACCAATCATAATCCCATCCCACACCATCAAACCACGACCTCCATACAGATCACTTTCAAGGATATTAGGGGGTTGGTATCTGTTCCTGGTTCATGCCAGATGAAAACCCGACTAGAATCACTGTTCTCACTGATCAGACTATACCTGGACTAGTCCGTGAACATAACCTGGGACCACTGTTCCAATGACCATGTACTGTCTTCTTGACAGCAAGCTTTACGGGCTCTCCTCGACCAGGGGTCAGTGGAATGCACCTTGCAGGTCTCCAGGCGAATAAACCATGTCTGCTCAGTCGTCTATAGACTGTGTGTCTGGAGAAAACTGTTCCGGTGGCTGCAGTAAGGTCCCGAGCAAGGCTCCCTGCAGTACTCCGTGGCCGTCTGCAGGAATTGATGGTGAGATACCGATCCTCTTGTGGTGTACACAGAGTATGGTGCAGTGAGTAAGTGTGCGGACGTTTTCGACGTGCTAATGGTGACTGTGTGTTGAAAATGGCTCAAAGAACACATATTGATACGTTATGAGGGGTAGAAAACTAGGACGACTGTAGGCTGGTCAAACACAGCAGGTCGTAGCATGGGCCCTCTGTGTGCCACAAAGTGTGATCTCAAGATTATGGCAAAGATTCCAGCAGACAGGAAACGTGTCCAGGCGCTACAGTACGGAATGGCTGAGCGAAAACAATATCGTTTCGCTTTTACTCGGAAACTTTGCACGTACATACAGTCTTTTTTTTCGTAGCCTGCTACCTATAGCAGTGGGGAATTGGTAACCTATACAATTATATTTTTTATAAGTACTATTCATCTACGACCAGAGCTGTGGGACATCGAAAGCAGTGTCTACAAAGATCGCAATGTGGAAACGGACACTTGGGAAAGTGTGGGTGATCAGTTAGAAATCGCGGTTGACGAAACAGACAAAAAACGTTTCCAAGTCTTCGACCCCGGGCCAAATGCGGGGCAAAAAAGTTGCGTAAGACGAACGGAAGCGCAAGTACTTCTACAAGATTTGCACTTGATTCCATGAGTTTCGTACTGTCTCGAGAAGTATCTGAAGCAGGAACTGATAATGTAAACAGTGACTGTGCTGATGAACAAAAATAAATTAAAAATTGAATTCCTATTTCGAATAGGAAAAAAAGTACATCAGACTTGTATCTAATCACCAGTAGCTAAACACCGAAGTGTGATCGCGCGTCGTGTTGTAACTCGTATACAGTCTCTTAGGTTTGTTTTTATTGGTTTTAGTGATTCTCAGATCAATTCCTTCTGTGATTTAAAAGCAGTCGAATTCACTTCTGTTAGCTCGCTTTCGTCTATTTCGTGGCCCCGTTCAAACAATTCTGGCCTTGAAACGTACTGCCGCAAACATTGTTATGTGACAGTTGCTGTTGTGTTATCGTACATGTGCAATTCGTGTGGTCATAATATTGTCCGGTATAAACTGACGGCAATGTGCAACTTTTATGGCTCATCTAAATGTTCCTTAAGATCAATCATATTGCCTCAATGATTTCCTTCCGGGAAGTGTGTTCCCGCTCTCTTCTATTAAATTTAGCTAGTTCTGCCTGCGTTGGAATCTCGACTGTCAGTTGCAACACACCTTGTGAGTTCTGACCGATAATTTAATACGCAGGTTAACAAATTTTCCTCTCTTATGGATTTTGCGTTAGTCAACAAACGAAAAATATTTCTGCATTGGCACATGTAAGACGGCAGAAAATCTGCTTCCTTACGTAGCATATTTATAGTTAAGGCCAACAAAAAGACTTAAACATTCACACACACAGGAATTCGCCACTACCAAAATAATTAGTGTGAGCCAATCATAAAACTCTTTACTAAATTTTGAATAAACATTCCAGCTGGCCTCCTCTGGGCCTAAAGGCTGTTTCCATGCTTGTGGGCCGCGAGGGATTAGACGGGCGGTCTAAGGCGCTGCAGTCATGGATTGTGCGGCTGGTCCCGGCGGAGGTTCGAGTCCTCCCTCGGGCATGGGTGTGTGTGTTTATACTTAGGATAATTTAGGTTAAGTGGTGTGTAATCTTAGGGACTGGTACCTCAGCAGTTAAGTCCCATAATATTTCACACACATTTGAACATTTGAACATGCTTGTGGCGACATGTTTTTTTTCCTGTCCTTCACATTCGTATCTCTGTTAAATGAGATTCCTTTAGCGTCAGAATGAAGCGTTTTTATGAGCTACCCCGCCTCGCTGGGCACCCCTGCTGCGCTCTGTCGGCAGACCATTCTCCTCTGCATTTTACCTGCACACGACTCTGGCTTTCAGTCAGCAGGAACATCTTTACATCTCATGTAGTCCCCCCCCCCCCCCCCCCCCCTAGTAACTCTTTCATGTTACTATCCAGCTAAAAGCTCCAAAAAACAGTCCATTCGAATTGTATGACTGACAGTAGTTATTATTGCTTGGAGTCTGTATGTACTTAAAAGGAGTCCTACTGACTTGTGGAATCCTTGGTACTCTACATTAGCTGCATTTTCTTTGTTCAATTATGTTGCTACCATGGTCGCAAAATTTGTCTAGAAGGTCCTGTTCAAGACTGCGTTTAGGAGATCCAGCAAGGCCATGTTTGTGCATACCACATAAGCTTCTTAAACCTGTTGTATTTCAACCACTAAGCGCTGCTAACGGTTATTTATTCACAACCAGTTTAGACCATTAGATAAGATTCTTAAAGTCATTTATTACGTAGCAATATGAGAACTCAGGCATCAAATACCATAATTTCCAGCCTAAGACAATATTATTTTATTTGACACTATGGTTTTAATATTCGCACGTAAGCTATTAGAAATAATTATAAGTAGCTCTTGTGGTTGAAATATGACGTTTTTCATATTTTTACAAACTGTGGAGCACTATTTCCACAAAAATGTTATATTATTTTCTTTTTGTTTCTACGCTTATTACAGCCAATTATGCAAGAGAACTTTCTTTTTAAAAATGATACTTAAAATATAATTTTTTCTGGAATTCTAGCTTCCAATGTCGTCTATGTTCGCAACCTTCCGACGGCAAGTTAGTCCCTGACATAGCTGTTCTCTCTCCTCCCATGTTATTTTCGGGCGCCCTCTTCTTCTTTATTAGCTGAATCGATCCAATCACCATCTTAGGCCATTTATTTTTAACCAAAACGGCATTCATTCCCATGCCATCTCAATCGTTTTGCTTCGATTGTATATATTACAGTGGTGCTCAGGTTCATTCCTTGCTTATGTCTTCAATATTCAGAAACACCTCCAGAATCCCTTTCCCACTAAGTTCCTGTTAATACACACATCAAAAAAAGGTTTGCATCACCCCGGCTCCCAGAACTCCTGAAGATAGACATTGACTGTGGATATTGTATCACAGACACAGTCCCTTTGACTGCTCAGACATGTCACTAAACCCGCCCAAAGATGTAAACAACCATGTATGAGCAGCGCCTATTAGAGGGATCGGGTCCGCCAGTGGATCAGTTCCAGTCATTCCACCAGGAAGGAGGTACACAGCTCGTGTTGCCCGTAGTTCAACCATGCCTAGACGGTCAATACCGCGGTTGGATGGCGTCCGCATAGTTACTTTGTGCCAGGAAGGGCTCTCAACAAAAGAAGTGCCCAGGCGTCTCGGAGTGAACCAAAGCGATTTTGTTCGGACATGGAGGAGATACAGAGAGATAGGCCTCCCAAGGGCTACTACTGAAGTGGATGACCGCTACCTACTGATTGTGGCTCGGAGGAACACTGACAGCAACGCCACCAGGTTGAATAATGCTTTTCGTGCAGCCACAGGACGCCGTGTTACGACTCAAACTGCGCGCTATAGGATGCATGACGCGTAACTTCACTCCCGACGTCCGTGGAGAGATCCATCTTTGCAACCACGACATCATGCAGCGCGGTACAGATGAGCCCAACAACATGCCAAATGGAACGGTCAGGATTGGCATCACGTTCTCTTCTCCGATGAGTGTCGCAAATGCCTTCAACCAGACAATCGTCGGAGACGTGGTTGGAGGCAACCCGATCGGGCTGAACGCCTTAGACACACTGTCCAGCGAGTACAGCAAAGTGGAGGTTCCTTGCTGTTTTCGGGTGGCATTATGTGGGGCGGACGTACGCCGCTGGTGGTCATGGAAGGCTGTACGATACGTGAATGCCATCCTCCGACCGATAGTGCAACCATATCGACAGCATATTGGCGAAGCATTCGTCTTCATGGACGACAATTCGCGCCCCCATCGTGCACATCTTGTGAATGACTTCCTTCCGGACATCGACATCGCTGGACTAGAGTGGCCAGCATGTTCTGCAGACATGAACCCTATCGAACATGACTGGGAGATATTGAAAAGGGCTGTCTATGGACGGGGTGACCCACCAACCACTACAAGGGATCTACGCGGAATCACCGCTGAGGAATGGGACCAACAGTGCCTTGATGAACTTGTGGATAGTATGCCAAGACGAATAGAGGCTTGCATAAATGCAAGAGGCCATGCTACTGGGTATTAGAGGGTCCGGTGTGTACAGAAATCTGGACAACCATCTCTAATGGTCTCGCTGCATGGTGGTACAACATACAATGTGTGGTTTTTATGAGCAACAAAAACAGTGGAAGTCATGTTTATGTCGATCTCTGTTCCAGTAATCTGTACAGGTTCCGGAACTCTCGGAACAGAGGTGATGCTAAAAGTTTTTTGATGTGTGTACTTTTAGTTATTTTCCATGTGTCTGCTCTACAAGTTGCTGTACTTGCTACAATACTTTTAAACATCCAAATCTTCGTTTCTGCTCTAACATGTATGCTCCATTCAACTCCACTTGTTTGGTTGCTTCTCTACCTTGGCCAATGCGGATTTGAATTCAACTTTTACTGAAGCTGTCTTTGGTAACAACTCAGAAAGATTTCTAAGAGCCTGCAAACCATACTACACCGAAATCTAAAGTCAGGTCTTCACCCACTCCTCCAGTAACCAAATTCTCCATTTTCTGTAAATTAGCAGTTAAGCCCCTTGTCGAAACTGGACAACGGTGCCGCGGTGGCAGGGGAGGGGAAGAGGATGCAGGTGGGCAGGTGATGCAGGACAGCCTCCCCATCCCCCTCCCCCCCCCCAACCCTCAACTCACGTCAAACGCCGCCTGGTACCCTCAATTTATCTTTGCGATTAGGCCGTGTCCATCCTGGACAATTCAAAGGCTATTGTTCAGTACATTAGACCAACAACCGTGTAGCTTCGATCAACCTTCTGAAGTGGTATTGCATAAAATATTACAACATGGAGTGAAATGCAAATTTCACACAAATGTTATGAGTGGTATTTTTAGTACCAATATCACGATATTATCTGAATACTCAGCTGGACTAATGTACAGGCGTTACCAAAATATTGCTACTGGTGATGTGTTTGTTGAATTTCAATTGTTCACTCTGGAAGCTTGTCAAATGGCTCTGAGCACTATGGGACTTAACTACTGAGGTCATCAGTCCCCTAGAACTTAGAACTACTTAAACCTAACTAACCTAAGGACATCACAAACATCCATGCCCGAGCAGGATTCGAACCTGCGACCGTAGCGGTCACGCGGTTCCAAACTAATGCTTAGAACCGCACGGCCACACCGGCCGGCTGGAAGCTTGTCATCAGGAATTTTTAATGTTTACGGATGTTCATGTTTCTCTTTACTGATAGTTGATTTTGTTTTCTATAAATGTGTTTGCAAAGCTTATTTGGAAGATCTTATCTTTCTGTTACGCAAATTATGTAATTTGTTTAGTTACAGACTTGATTGCCTAATTGTGTATGTACCTGCATAACTAAATAAAAGAATCTGTGGTTTGGCTGTACATTACGAGCTGTGTAATAATGTAAATCAGAGCCCGCTCCACTAGTAAGTACTTATAACATTATTAGAGTCTTGCAAATGTTGTTTGGGAGTGTTCTGTGTGTTCTCATTTTTAATTTAATTTAATTCTTCAGGTTACATAGCGTTGTATGACCCAAAGCTGTGTGATTATGGGAGAAACCAACTGTGTATGTCACAGAACGGTAATGTAAGTAAATTTCAAATAAAGAACAGAGGACTACGGAAATAAAAAAAGAACCAAAGAAAAGATTTGCAACATTACAAACAATAAAGAATATGTTGGAGTGCATAGTAGGTACCTGTAGACATGTGGCCCATCTGGGTGGTCAGCATGCAGTTGTGCTATGTGTGAGAGCGAGCCAGAATACACCTCACTCACCATTGTGGAAGTTGTCGAAGATGACCGATACAACCTCGCCTAATGATGCAACTGGAGCTCGATGAATGGATTCCTAACCGTTTCATTTTCATAGTTAAAAATAAATGAGGTATAAGTCACTTTCTGACTATATGTTTTACTAGAAGTAAAAGCACTGCCAAACGATCCCACTTATACACTTAAACCTATGATACTAAATCAGAAAGCAATTCAGTCGTAATTAAGTTGTAATACTACTCTATAGATAACTGCTTCTTCGCAGACGTTTGCCCCTGTCGCGAATGTGAAATTTATATGTGTATTTTATTTATATCAGTTCCATGCAGATGAGAAAGTAACTCGGCTCCGTCCTGCTAGTACACGGCTAAAATCGTTTGGTGTACGCTGCATTTGCTAGCAGTCATCACTGACACAGTGGCAGAATTCGCTCTCATCATTAAATACAGCTCTACAGTATTAGTCTCTCAGGCTGCGTCTGAGCTGCACGTCGGTCAGTTGTGATAGGAAGCCCGATGTCGCCACCGTCCTGATCCTGATGATCCTATATAAAACTCGGTATAATCTAATTACTAGAGTTGCGCTCTACCTAAACTACCCTTCGGAAGTTTTGGTATAGTGCATAAATGGCGTAGTAAGTAGTAGGATTACTGTATTATTGGTAACATTGTTACAGAAGGAAACAAGAATGAATGTCTGAGAGATAAACTGGGATCCGAAGATTTCTCTTTGTTTTTTGTTTCTTTGTTTGCTTGTTTCGCACGTAATTAGAAACGCAGACCGTTCAGTATTAGTCCGCTGTGTGTTTCAGTGCTTTTATGCAATCAAAGCAGTTACTTTTGGCACGAGTACAGTTTACATGCACGAACATAAAGAAATCAATTTAATTATTTTTTTATTTTTGCTCAATAGAAAGTTGTTTATAGTGATCAGACGCAAGAGTGTCCTGTTTTTATTAATAAGTGCGAAAGATGTTTATGAATAACAGAAACATGTTTTATATATGTCTGATTTTTTTCAATTTTTCTTTTTTTCGAGGAAATTGCGTTATCTAGGATAGATGATAAATCTCTAAATTTATTTTTATTTATTTTTTTTATTTTCACTAAAACATCCCTCCGTTTCACGTTACAAATTAACAATTTTCGAATAAAATTTGACTTAAATAGACGATTTCGGTCTTGCTATAAATATTGTACATTTTTAAGTGACTGACAAAAATATGCCGGCCGGGGTGACCGAGCGGTTCTAGACGCTACAGTCTAGAACCGCAGGTTCGAATCCTGCCCCGGGACTGGATGTGTGTGATGTCCTTAGGTTAGTTAGGTTTAAGTAGTTCTAAGTCCTAGGTGACTGATGACCTTAGAAATGAAGTCCCATAGTGCTCAGAGGCATTTGAACCATTTTTTTTACAAAAATGTTACGTAGGTTACGCAGCCCTTTATATAACCTCACACAGTTTTCAGACGGATCACATAACATTTTGCGTTCAATGTGAAGTGTAATTCTCCAGTAGGAGCGCTCTACCACAGATATTTCCACGGTTTAATCTTCAGTAACTCAGTAAATTCCACAATTTATTCTTGCTGTTGACCTCCTGACCCGCATACAATCAGTAAAATCACAACACACGGACGGTGATCAAAACAACAGACCACCAAATTAGTACGTGAGATGCACTGATTAAGCACTGGCTGTGAAAACGTCTATCCGCTCGTCTATCGAACCTTCTTATGTTAAAAAATAGCGTCAAATTTGAGCTCACGGATAGATCATATCTGTGCATGTTGATAACACATTATTCATTTTGGTTGTGACGTCATCGTACCAGCGTACGAGCATGCGCGAGTGTTACGAATTAGCTTTGTGTATAGTTGTTAAGTTGGTGTACCATGGCAAACCATTTAGCTGATTGGGGTGTTACTGTGAAGAGCTAGCGGAGCACTGCTAGGGCCCAAAATGGGACACAAAAATATTCGCCTGAATACATGCGAAAATCGATGTTATACTGAAAATTACAAAATAATGAAGGACGTCGTCTCACACGACTAGTAAATATGCTCGGAATTATAAAGAGCGCAAGTCAGAGCAAAATTCCTGTCCAGAGGAATCCAAAGAGCCTGGAAGGTGAGTTGCCAAGAGTATGGCAGCTGCGGCAGCGTCGAAAAGGAAACGACGACACGGCGAAAAATGATTACACTGCTGCCCACAGGTTGTTCAAACATGGCTCTGAGTACTATGCGACTTAACTTCTGAGGTCAACAGTCACCTAGAACTTAGAACTACTTAAACCTAACTAACCTAAGGACATCACACACATCCATGCCCGAGCAGGATTCGAACCTGCGACCGTAGCAACAGCGCGGTTCCGGACTGAAGCGCCTAGAACCGCTCGGCCACAGCGGCCGGCTCTGTGTTAGGAGTAAAATTTTCTAACCGCCGACTGGTTCTTAGGGAAGTAACTTTGTTTTACGAAATTTATAAATCAGCTTTACAGTAAGTTAAATGTACACTGGAGCTCCAAAATAACTGGTATAGCCATGAACATTCAAATACGGAGATAAGGAAACAGGCAGAATACGGCCCTGCGGTCGGCAACGCCTATATAAGACAAGTGTCTGGTGCGTTTGTTACAGCACTTGCTGCTGCTGCAATGACAGGTTACCAAGATTTAAGTGAGTCTGAATGTGGTGTTATAGTCGGCGCAAGAGCGATGCGACACAGCATCTCCGAGGTAGCTATGAAGTGGGGATTTTCCCGTACGACCGTTTCACGAGTGTACCGTGAATATCAGGAATCCGGCAAAACATCAAATCTCCGACATCGCTGGGGGCGGAAAACGATCCTGCAAGAACGGGACCAACGATGCCTGAGGAGAATCGTTCAACGTGACAAAAGTGCAGCCCCTCAGCAAATTGCTGTAGATTTCAGTGCTGGGCCATCAACAAGAGTCAGCGTGCGAAATGTTTAACGAGACATCATCGACATGGGCTTTCGGAGCCCACTAGTGTAGTCTTGATGACTGCACGACACAAAGCCTTCCACCTCGCCTGGTCCAGTGAGTACCGACATTGGGCTGTTGATGACTGGAAATATGTTGTCTGGTCGGACGAGTCTCGTTTCAGATTTTATCGAGCGGATGGACGTGTACGGGAATGGTGACAACCTCGTCAATCCATGGACGCTGCATGTCAGCAGGGTACTGTTCAAGCTGGTGGAGGCTCTGTAACGGGCGCGCGCCGTTGGAGTGAAATGTGACCCCTGATACGTCTAGATACGACTCTGTCAGGTGACTCGTACTTAAGCGTCTTGTCTGATCACCTGCATCCATTCATGTCCATTGCGCATTCCGACGATATTGAGCAATTCCAGCAGGATAATGCGACACCCAACACGTCCAGAATTGCTACAGAACGGCTCCAGGAACGCTTTTCTGAGTTAAACACTTCCACTGGCCACCAAACTCCACAGACATGAACGTTATTGAGCATATCTGGGATGCCTTGCAACCTGCTGATCAAAAGAGATTTCCACCCCCTCATACTCTTTACGGATTTATGGACAGACCTACAGGATTCGTGGCGTCAGTTCCCTCCAGAACTGTGATTAATCGAGTCCATGGCACGTCGTGCTGCGGCACTTCTGAGTACTCGTGAGGACCCTACACGATATTAGGCAGGTGTATCAGTTTCTTTGGCTCTTTAGTGCATATTATAATAATTACCATACATTTTACCTCAAAATACTATGAAAAACTAATGAAAATGTTTTTAAGATTATTATTGCCTTCCGCTCACCATGAAAGTTGGAACGCTTACTAGTGGGTAGTAGGGACAAGGCTGACTGCCACTGCCTTGTAGCATCACTTTGAGGCCTGCTTTCCCTTGAGAATGTGAAAAATTTAAGCTTATAAGTCAACGGAATCAAAAGATAACGGCCATTTACGTCACATATTTCGATACTTGGAAACTCATCAAATTTCCTTCCCTTTGACATACAATCCTGAAATTTGACAAGAAGCAATGTTTCACCTGTAAAAGTAAAGTAAAAAATCTGAAAATTGTTAATTTGCCATTGTCTCACATAAAAAATCCTTTTTTTTTTTCAATTTGTTGCCTGTCTGTCTGTCCGTCTGTTGAGACACCCTTCTCTCAGGAACAAGTAGAAGTATCAAGATGAAATCTATGTCAAATACACTTGGCGGTGCAAATATTTACGCTTCTAAGTCAATGCAGGTAAAAGGTGCGACCATATATGTCACGTACCTTAATAGTTACACACTTATTCATCAAAACCTCACGTGTCGGTCTAGTGGACTTGCGATAAAACGCATGCTTTGCAATCGAGAGTGCTCTGGATCCAACACTGGGCAACCCAAGGACTTCGTTTTTAACCTAGCCTTCACCTGTCAACGATGTGACTAGTCGTTAGAAAGAACTCGTAATACGGATTCGACGTTACACTGTATGTCCCCGGTTGGGTAACTGGAGCAGGTTAGGAACACAAAACTCGTCTAAAGTGCGTCCAACAGAAATTATTATCGTTATCTATATGTACATAATTAAGTTTGTAGGGAATCCTGAGGGCTAGCACTTGCACGATTTTTTAAAATTGTATACTACCTTGAAGGTATTCTCAAGTTTGACTGCCGGTGATGCAGCAGTTAAGTTCTGGTCCTGCTTTTTACTTCGTATTTATTCGGTCCTTTATGGTAACTGGTCACCCAGTACAAGTAGCGATGAGGTAAAAGGAAATGACTGCTTGCAGACTACAGCTGCGGTTATTGCAACGTGTCCTTGGAAACGCCGCCCAAGTAATATACACCTCCACGCTGGAGTAGTAATTTCACGTGCTTCTTATAGACATTACATTACATCGACCGAAATAACAGACGACCTCTCCACGCAAGAGACTTCGAATTACGACTGCTGTTAATATTTCTTGCTCAGCCTGGAATCGTTGTTGCACACACAGCCTTGTGACATATTCTACGCCTGTAAAGGTACAAATGCGTTTCAGTTCGTTAGAAAAAATTTAGTTTTATTTAGTTCTAAGGACCATCAGGACGGTTTTGACACACGTCTTAAAAGCAGATGCTGTGTTCAGTGGCAGAGTGGTTTAGAAATTGGACATTGACAATCGTTAGGTCACGATATCGTAGAGAAGCCGCCAAAAGTCATTGGAATGTGACGTTTTCCTGTTGGAGAAAAAAGGCACGTTCTACAGTCAAACTAAAATAGGGACATGGAGCGACCAGCTCTGAACAATATGAGAACTTAATAGACGCGACAAAATTCGGGAAAGTGTTTTTGAGTGGTTGTCTGTCGATGTTTTGATTCTGAACGATAAATATGTCATTATACTGCAACATTAGTTTATGACAGTGGTAACTTATAGTTTTGTGAATAAAATGAACGGTGGCAACCCCATGTCTCTTAAACGTGATACTCATTATCCTCATCTGAGCTCCAGCAGTGTAACCATGCAATGGAGTCTACCTACTACGGACACCACATGATCGTCACCTGGAGAGCCTGCTTTTTGTACGCGTTACTTATGCGGCATTTCATAAACCAAAATCAAATTCAGTCCCCTCCCCTATTCTTCTCCATCGGAGCAACTGTTGAGCTTCTAGTGGCATCGACGTCGACCTATAACACTCAGACCTTTAAGAAGGTAAAAGCTTACCACTCCATCTACATCTACATCTACATGATAACTCTGTAATTCACATAAGTGCTTGGCAGAGGGTTCATCGAACCACAATCATACTACACTCCTGGAAATTGAAATAAGAACACCGTGAATTCATTGTCCCAGGAAGGGGAAACTTTATTGACACATTCCTGGGGTCAGATACATCACATGATCACACTGACAGAACCACAGGCACATAGACACAGGCAACAGAGCATGCACAGTGTCGGCACTAGTACAGTGTATATCCACCTTTCGCAGCAATGCAGGCTGCTATTCTCCCATGGAGACGATCGTAGAGATGCTGGATGTAGTCCTGTGGAACGGCTTGCCATGCCATTTCCACCTGGCGCCTCAGTTGGACCAGCGTTCGTGCTGGACGTGCAGACCGCGTGAGACGATGCTTCATCCAGTCCCAAACATGCTCAATGGGGGACAGATCCGGAGATTTTGCTGGCCAGGGTAGTTGACTTACACCTTCTAGAGCACTTTGGGTGGCACGGGATACATGCGGACGTGCATTGTCCTGTTGGAACAGCAAGTTCCCTTGCCGGTCTAGGAATGGTAGAACGATGGGTTCGATGACGGTTTGGATGTACCGTGCACTATTCAGTGTCCCCTCGACGATCACCAGTGGTGTACGGCCAGTGTAGGAGATCGCTCCCCACACCATGATGCCGGGTGTTGGCCCTGTGTGCCTCGGTCGTATGCAGTCCTGATCATGGCGCTCACCTGCACGGCGCCAAACACGCATACGACCATCATTGGCACCAAGGCAGAAGCGACTCTCATCGCTGAAGACGACACGTCTCCATTCGTCCCTCCATTCACGCGTGTCGCGACACCACTGGAGGCGGGCTGCACGATGTTGGGGCGTGAGCGGAAGACGGCCTAACGGTGTGCGGGACCGTAGCCCAGCTTCATGGAGACGGTTGCGAATGGTCCTCGCCGATACCCCAGGAGCAACAGTGTCCCTAGTTTGCTGGGAAGTGGCGGTGCGGTCCCCTACGGCACTGCGTAGGATCCTACGGTCTTGGCGTGCATCCGTGCGTCGCTGCGGTCCGGTCCCAGGTCGACGGGCACGTGCACCTTCCGCCGACCACTGGCGACAACATCGATGTACTGTGGAGACCTCATGCCCCACGTGTTGAGCAATTCGGCGGTACGTCCACCCGGCCTCCCGCATGCCCACTATACGCCCTCGCTCAAAGTCCGTCAACTGCACATACGGTTCACGTCCACGCTGTCGCGGCATGCTACCAGTGTTAAAGACTGCGATGGAGCTCCGTATGCCACGGCAAACTGGCTGACACTGACGGCGGCGGTGCACAAATGCTGCGCAGCTAGCGCCATTCGACGGCCAACACCGCGGTTTCTGGTGTGTCAGCTGTGCCGTGCGTGTGATCATTGCTTGTACAGCCCTCTCGCAGTGTCCGGAGCAAGTATGGTGGGTCTGACACACCGGTGTCAATGTGTTCTTTTTTCCATTTCCAGGAGTGTATCTTCTACCATCCCACTCCCGAACAGCGGGCGGGAAAAACGAACACCTAAACCTTTCTGTTCGAGCTCGGATTTCTCTTATTTTATTTTGATGATCATTCCTACCTACGTAGGTTGGGCTCAACAAAATGTTTTCGCATTCGGAAGAGAAAGTTGGTGACTGAAATTTCGTAAATAGATCTCGCCGCGACGAAGAACGTCTTTGCTTTAATGACTTCCATCCCAACTCGCGTATCATTTCTGCCACACTCTCCCCCCTATTACGTGATAATACAAATTTCAATATAATTTATTCGCAATCCATAATAGAAAATCTGAATTTAATGCTGTGAGTCAAAACGACTTGCTTTTAACCAGCACAGCCACTCGTAAGTTCAGTTTTCAGTTACAAGACAGAGCTATGATCGAAGGTCTCGATGAAACTGAGTAGCATCGTCGAGCTCTGCATAAGGAAATGTCCTAATCCTTCATTTCTTACCCAAATCACTATGCCAATGTCAGTAAAGCACAAATAATCCTCAAAAGCAACTTGTGGATTTGACCAGCGTAACGAAATGGATTTAACGGCTGCAGTCGATTTTAGGTTTCGAAGCTCACTGTGCTGTCACGTTCCGTAACTATGTGCAATGCAAATGTTGATCAATAACACGTCTTCATAGCGTAACATTTATTTTGTAAGTAACAGACAGAAGTCGCTCATGACTGACATTTAAAGGATGAATTGCCACTAGACCAATGCTTGCCAACCTTTCTTATCCCAGAGTGCAATCAGTTTGGCGTGTAACTATGGAATGAAGCACAATTCTTTTAAAGACTTTTATTTTTAAAATGAAGGAGGATAATTGATATTCAGCTTTTGTAGTGATCTATTAAGCCATGAACTGATAAGTCAACGAGACAAATGATTCTGCTAATGTCTAACAACCTTTATCAGATTTGAGTGGTTCTCAGTCAGAGCGTATCATAAATCATGCTCAAAATCTATTCAGTTCCTTGTTTTTTATTTTCATTGCTATCATAGTCAAAGATCTACATTCACATCTATAAATCTTGAATGCCACACTTCTTTCCAGTTGTTGTGTTCGGTTAGTGTGCGGGTGTGTGTGCGGCCACAGTGAGGGTAGCCACTTGCTACAAAACATGCTTCCGCTGTACTTCTCGTCTCCCTAGCGGCACCTGCTTCAACTGCATCCCATTTCAAGTGAACCATGTTAAAATATGTGCCCTATACTTGCTGTCTGTAAGTTACTTGATTGCTGTATTCCTTATTTCTGAACTGAAAGAACTGAGAGACTTGAGGCTTCCCTTTATGCTTTTTGACTGACCACTCTAGTAGCAACAACAGCAATAGTGACAATACTGTGTACAGCACAATACGAGCCCCTATGTAATTACTTTTGTGGTGTGCAGTCAATTAGTTCATTAATGTGTTTCGAAGTGAGTAGTGAATCAACTTGTCCCCTATTATTGAAACTACATACAAACTGGAGAAGACATTTTCACGAGACATGTAGTGTTTGTTATGTATACAATGAGGTGACAGAGGTCATGGAATAATGATAAAGACGTACACAGATAGTGGTAGTATCGCAAAAAATAAGGTATAAAAGGGCAGTGCACTGACGGAGCACTTATTTCTACTGGATGATTCATGTGAAAAGGTTTCCGACGTGGTTATAGCCGCACAGTGGGAATTAACAGACTTTGTGCCTTGTGGTAGTTGCAGCTAGACGAATGGCACATTCCATTTCGGATATCGTTAGGGAACTCAATATTCCGAGTTCCACAGTGTCAAGAGTGTGCCGAGAATCCCAGATTGCAAGCATGACCTCTCACAACGGACAACACAGTGGCCGACATCATTCACTTAACGACCGTGAGGAGTGGCGTTTCTGTAGAGCAATCAGTGCTAACGGACAAGTAACACTGCGTGACTGCGTGAAATAACCACAGAAATCAATGTGGGGTGCACGACAATCGTATCCGTTAGGACAGCGCTGCGAAATTCGGCGTCAATGGGCTACGGCAACAGAAGACCGAGCGAGTGTCTGCTAACAGCACAACCTCGTGTAATGACACATTACGACGCATAATAAAATGCTGCACCTAAGAATAAAGTAAGAGGAATGTAAAAATTAATCTCTGTAATGTCAATATCTGATTCACTTTTGTTTTCATACTCCAAGGAGTTAAGATAACCTCTCGCTTGTTACCTTGTATAGGATGGACGCAATTTCTGGTGTGTCCTGAAAGGCAGCCATCTTGTTAGTATTTATGATTTGTGCAACGAACATGGCAAGTCTTATGGTCTTGTGAATAAAAAATAGTGAAAAGTATCAAAGTTTTACGAGAATTATTTACATCGACGTAGCATTGTATTCCTTTGTTTACACCTTCTTCGTGAAGAAAACCGGTGGCGACTTAGGAACATACGCACAGTCAACAAATAGAAGAACATCGATGGTGACTAATGAATTAATATTGTGTCAGGACTAATTCTACGTTTAAGGTGAGAACTCTGAATAAATCAACAATGACGTAAAATTCAAAAATTTATTAATCGGAATTGTAAATTATATTACAGGCAAATTTCACGCAGCAGCCGGCCGCGGTGGCCGTACGGTTCTGGCGCTGCAGTCCGGAACCGCCGGACTGCTACGGTTGCAGGTTCGAATCCTGCCTCGGGCATGGGTGTGTGTGATGTCCTTAGGTTAGTTAGGTTTAAGTAGTTCTAAGTTCTAGGGGACTTATGACCTAAGATGTTGAGTCCCATAGTGCTCAGAGCCATTTGAACCATTTGAGCCATTTCACGCAGCACTGAATTTGTCCACATTCAAGCCGGTCAATACAGTCCGTAAAAAAGACTTTCAAAAAACCAGTTATTTTATCTCAACAACAAAAAGTCCCAAAATTAAAATATTATTATTAGGCTATTAATATTTTTTACTATTTTATTTCGCCACAATCGCCTGCAGCGCCTCTCCTGCCCTCATGACCATAACTGTTGGAAAACGGTGTCCTGGTCAGAAGAGTCCCGAGTTTAGTTACTAAGAGCTAATGGTAGGATTAGAGTTTGGCCCAGACCCCATGAAGCCTTGGATCCAGGTTGTCAACATCTGAGCAAGCTGTTGGTGGCTCGATAATTGTACGGGCTGCTTTTATATGGAATGGACTGTGTCCTCTGTCCAACTGCACCGATCATCGACTGGAAATGGTAGTGTTCGGCTTCTTGGAGATCATTTGCAACCATTCATGTAATTCATGTTCCCAAACAACGATGGAATACTTATGGATGACAATGCGCCATACCACCAGGCCACAAATGTTCGCGACTGGATTGAAGAACATTCTGGAAATTCGAGCTAACGATTTGGCCATCCTCATCACCCAACATGAATCACATCGGACATTTATGGGACGTGATCGAGAGTTCAGTTCGTGAATAAAATCCAGCGTCGGCAACACTTTCGCAATTGTGGACGCTATAGAGGCAGCATGGCTCAATATTTCTGGAGGGGATTGCCATGTCTTGTTGAATCTACGCCAAGTCAAGCTGCTGCACTACCCCGGGCAAAAGGCATCACGACTTTTGTCCAAAATGGTTCAAATGGCTCTGAGCACTATGGGATTTAACATCTGAGGTCAGCAGTATCCTAGACTTAGAACTGCTTAAACCTAACTAACCTATGGACATCACACACACCCATGCCCAAGGCAGGATTCGAACCTGCGACCGTAGCAGCAGCAGCACGGTTGCAGACTGAAATGCCTAGAACTGCTCGGCCACAACGGCCGGCAAGACTTTTGTCACCCGGGTGTGTGTCTCACTTTCACCATTTATGTATGGCACAAAGCACAAAGCATGTGTGTAGTGGATGGACAATGTGAGAAACCTGTAACTTCCACTACATAGTGTCATTAATGCTAGTACTATGAGAAAAAAGTAAATATTGATAACTTATTTAGTCAATGTTACTAATAACATAAACGGTCTTTTAAAAATAATTTAGTTTCAGAACTGTAGCACAGTCAAATCTTTTTAGCTTTTACTGTTCAGAAAATCTTATTTTATCCCTCAGGGGGTAATTACCGCCAGACTGGGAACCACTGTACTAGCCAAAAGATAAAATTGTGTTTAGTAATAAATTGAACTGTGCTGTGGCCTTCTCCACCAGACATCACGGCGCCTAGAGTATCAGCAACCAAACTGACAGCCTGCAGCCGCGGGTTGCCCGCATCGCAGGCACACCGATGCACTACACAACCGACAGGCAATATTGATGAACGGCCACAACAACAACAACAACAACAACAACAACACAGCAAAGGCAGCAGCGGCCACCAGAGGCCACTACCGGCCCACATAAACATAAGGAAGAGGTCACTGCAGATCCCGGAACTATTTTCACAAGTCAAACCATGTGAAGGAAAATAATTCTTCTGTTTACGCAGACATAACAACTGCCTGACAGCTACCTCTACTTTCTTTTACATTGACATTAATTTTAAAATGAACAAACTGGATATCAAGTTGGCCAGGTTGAGAACTTATTTTGCAATAAATACGTAATTGCTTGAAAGGAAGCAGAATAACTGAGGAAAAAACTTAAGGATGAATATAATTTTGAAACAAATACGGTCAAATGGTTTTTTAAGTGATTTGCCTAAAAGTAACAAAATAGAGATCAGATTACGTACCTCTCAGTGACGCTCGAAATTATGTGGAACAAAACGAGGTGGCGATTGCGAATGTAAAGGTAATACGTCAGGGCCACGCAACAATAGACAACATGGTCTACATAATCCATCAGAAAAATATCCTCTAATACTCTTTAAAATTGTAAGTGAAACGTTGAATTTTAAAATCTCAATCAGCACCTTATTCGCCGTTCATAGTTTCCAGCATAATTGAAAGGCACGTAAAATGTTTCTTAACCTATTTTATTGCTATATTTTAGTCAAATAATTTGAAAAATCATTTTACCGTTTTTTTTCTCAAAAAACTGTCTTTATGCTTGATAGTGGGTTGTAACTTAGACATAAGCCGTATCTCTGGTGTTCATTAGGAGTTAGTTTCATTACGAGCAACGTCCACTGCCGTATATAGGGCTCCTAATTTTCAGCTACACGCATCCACGTTTTCTATTGTCATACGCCTCCTGTTATCGCCTCTGCCTTTCCTTCTTGATTCCTGCGAATGCGCGGCACAGATAGTATGTATCAGTCCGTCTGGCACATGACATCGATGGCTATGGAGGGTGATCACAGAAGAAAGTTATCCGTTGAGTTCTTTATGTTAAACTTGTTATCGTAGTTTGGATCTCTCTGAAAACTGGCGTTGATCGTTTACTTTTCTGCTTGCCATGGTTAATACCTTACCGGTCTGTATATGACTACCATTTAAATTTTATTGTTAGTGATAACATTTTACCGATATTTTCTGTATAACGCTTATTTTCCTCTGGTCGGTGCTAACAGTTGAGTACCTTGTTTACTGGTGTTAATTTACTATCTTAGGTTCTGCCTGTAATAACCACTGCCTTTTTTTTTACCTTGCGTTATTGTGATAATTCAGAGGGTGCCAAAACTCGACATCGTTCTAGCGTCACTTAGCCACAACTACTTTTTATTCATAATCGGATATAACCTGTTAAATGTTTTCAAACTGTATCTGGCATGTTAAGCCCTATGTTGTTTAAGAAAATAGTTTTTGATGCTTCTGAGCAACGGTCATAGAATAATTTTTAAATGAACACGATGCCATTTGACTCTATTGTTATTTATTTAATTACGACCCTGATCCCGGCCTTTTATACGATTTTCAAGTGATGGAGTTGTGAGTGTGTGGGTGCTATCCTGTCATTCTGCGCAACGGATTAATCTGAGATGTGCCCTTTTCCCTGTGGCTCCTGCAACACGCAATTTCCACCCCCACACTACTACAGAAGTCAGACAGACGCTCCTAACGTTCTAAAGAGAAATGCCTGAGAAACTTTCAGCAATAAATATCTTCTTGAGTCGTCCGCTGTAAGGAAATGACACAAAAATTCACAAAATTTCTCACGTAACTAGTGGGGTACTTGGGTACTCGAGTAGTGCTAGTTAGTGTAAGAAAAACATGAAACTAACGAAAATTATTATTTATTTTTGCAAAAATTCTGAGAAATCACAATGGCACTTTTGGTTATGAACTGAGCATGTTATTTCCAGGTTCTTTTCGGAATGTGAAGTTAGCACTTACGGATAGGTTTCGCTAATGAAATTTCTATACATAGTTTAAGATTGTTATTGACTTAGCAGAATGGCTGAGAGCTGCGCCTACTCAACTTGAATAATTATCTGTTAAAATGTTGCTAGGTGCGGTCGAGGTTGTCGCGTGTGAAATGCAGTGAAGTGTACTGTTGTGGAGGTAATATGGGGCTCGCAAGAGCTGTGGCGCACGATATCGTAAGCTGCGATGACTGCTGTCTGCGCCGCTCGCTGCTGACAAATAAGATAACTAGTTCAAATGGCTCTGAGCACTATGGGACTTAACATCTGAGATCATCAGTCCCCTAGAACTTAGAACTACTTAAACCTAACTAACCTAAGGACATCACACAACACCCAGAATAAGATTACTCTCGTTCTATCTGGATTGACCTTCGCCAATCAAACTCTCCCTACGCCTTGATGAAGTCAAGGACTCCTATTCGCCCCTAGTCTAACTATTGGCGTGGTACACCGGTCAGATAACCAGTCCACCGCGATGTCACTCAAAAATTCGCTTGCAGGCGTTTAACTATCACTCTGTCCGTTCACACCGCACAATAATTGTGGCGGCCAACACAGTGAACAACGCTTAATCGTAAGAACTCAATATAGAGTCGCACTCTGATTCGCTCTAGACAGAGGTGCTCTCCAGTGAAGTACTGAGGAGAGACTTGTTCCTTGCTCTTTGAGTACACGTACGAGCGTGCACGCTCTTGTTACGTATTCTCGCTCCAAGAGAGACAATGGAACGGCCCCTCTCCACGCCAGACGTGAAGGGGTATATCTTTCGCTCTCTTCCATTACTCTTTCAGCTCAAGACGTCAGAAATATTGTCTGCCAATCAGCATTGCTCTTCTAGAATGGGAGGATGAAATTTCGTTTAATGCGAGCAATCCAGAAATCTGCAGCATCGGCGTTTGGCGTTTGCTGTCTCCCTGTGAAAATCTCTGAAACTGCATGCTATGTTGTAAAGAGTGCGCAGGTTGGGCGCTCCCACAAAATGTAGCAGAATTTGCTTTTAAGCCGAACACGGGGTCATTCCCCCTTTCACTCGGGCACACGCTGTCCGCTCCACGGGCGGCCGCCGGCCGATGTAGATAGCTCCCTGTGAAAACCTCTGAAGGGACCGGCGTCCTGGCGTGAGGTGTTTGCCTCTCCCAAACTAAAAGCTCCTGTGATCGTCGTGTCTTGAATGTGTGTGCGTACGCCAGCCTCGAGTATTTCAACCATGGTGCGCACTTGCAATTTATTAGTTATTTGCATATCGTTTACATGAATTCATACAACTTTGATTTTATCTTATCGAGTTTTGGTTCGAATGAAGTGTCTTGATGTGCGGAATATGATTGTGAGGGCAGAATATGTAAGCAATGAAGGTCAAGAGACCACGATGTCTTACAGGGTGTATGTCACTAATATATACTGCAGGACATTAAGCTCAAAACTGGCCATAAATTAAGAAAAATATTCGCTCCACACGAAATTCCAGATGTAAAATCATCATTTTGTAAAGATATCAATAAATAGTAGTGGGAGGACGTCATATATGCCGGCCGAAGTGGCCGTGCGGTTAAAGGCGCTGCAGTCTGGAACCGCAAGACCGCTACGGTCGCAGGTTCGAATCCTGTCTCGGGCATGGATGTTTGTGATGTCCTTAGGTTAATTAGGTTTAACTAGTTCTAAGTTCTCGGGGACTAATGACCTCAGCGGTTGAGTCCCATAGTGCTCAGAGCCATTTGAACGTCATATATGACAAATGACGTCATGTATGACAAATGACGTACAGACATGCTGAAAGGATTTGAAATGGTGTATTCCATTCTTCATATAAACAAATACTTATAATGTTCAAATGTCTGTGAATTCCTAAGGGACGAAACTGCTGAGGTCATCGGTCCCTAGACTTGCACACTACTTAAATTAACTTACGCTAAGAGCAACACACACACTCATGCCTGAGGGAGGACTCAAACCTCTGGCGGGAGGGGCCGCGCAGTCCATGACATAATGCCTCAAACCGCGCGGCCATTCCGTGTGGCACTTATAATGCTATTGTTATTTTTCTTCAGCTAACAAATGACCCTTCAGAATAATAGAAGATTAATTCATACTTAAAATTACCACGTTACAAATATCTCATAAACCTGCTTCATCCAAACGAAGCACGTTGGTCGCAAGATGCATGACAAGTTCCAGTAGTACCACTCGAAGGAGGATCTTACTCTTGGGCAACAACGTACTGGCTCTAAGCTTGGCTGGCACCGCTGCCTGTCAAATGCCGTAGGGCATGTGTGGCTTACTTCACACATTATGTATGACCTGCATGTCATCAACACGAAACGTAAAGGCTGTCGGTCGACTGTTTCTGCCACAACTGATTTCTTGAGCTCACGTCCGAAGAAACAAAAAACAAAAAATTGCTGTAAGCACTATGGGACTTAACAGCTGAGGCCATTAGTCCCCTAGACTTAGAATTACTTAAACCTAACTAACCTAAGGACATCACACACATCCATGCCTGAGGCAGGATTCGAACCTGCGACCGTAGCAGCAGCGCGGTTCTGGACTGAAGCATGTAGAACCGCTCTGCCACAGCAACCCGCCCGAAAGAACAGACACCATTCATTCATATAATAGCCAAGGCAATCTGCACAGCTGCGTTTGTATCCTTGATGGCGCAGTGGCTATTGCATTTGCCTAGTAAGTGGGAGATCCCGGATGCGAATCACAGTCGGGTATATATTTTCACTTGTCGCCTCTGATTCCGTGTAATGTCCTGGTGCAGCTGACTTAAGTAATTCCTTTCCTTTCTTTCCTCTCCCCGCCGCCCCTCCACCTTCAGTTCATATACAACGTATTACAGCTGCGGACTGCACGTGGTATCTGTTCTTTCGGACATAGTCCGCGTTGTTGGGGTAGCACTGTGTTCCGGATGGCGTAGTAGTTAAGTAATACGTAGTCTATGTTTTTCCATCTTTTTCGTATGGGCAAAAAATATTGCTCGTCTGTTCGTATTTAGTGCGAAACCATTGTGATATTTCTGTATAGTTCTTTGGTGCTTCTTAATTAGTAGTTTCGATTTCAATCTATTATTTTATTCTTTTCCTTGTTTTTTTATCCATTAGTTCCTTCTTATCTCATATATAAGGTCGGACACGTGTTTATAGATTACGTAGCACGAACTGTGGATTCGTATTCGGTGCCGAACTGAGATGTACGTTACTTGCATTGCATTTCTACTTGGTATATGTACTGCTGTTATTCCATCCATACTGCAGCTTGTTGAACCTCCTTGGCTTGTTATTCAGTTAAGGGTTGTTGAGGCAGAATGCAAACAGCCACATAAACTTTTACGAACCTTCATTGCCATGACATATCCCAGGACATTAATATGCCCATATCCTGATGTTTACACTTCTTTTCCTACACTGTCAGAATCGTTAGGAGCATGTTTCATGTTCATATACTGCTTTGCACGCTCATATACTGCCCAAAGAACATTTAAGTAGTTAGCGCCATTTCATATGCTGTAGAAATGACTTACATAATAGAATAATACGCTAATGTGTATCCTACTGTAAACCAATAGTGGGTCATGTGCACTTAATGAATATTGTTCTGTATGGTTTTGATCCTAACACATTTCTTGTAGCAAGTACGAAGTGACTGAACGTAAACAACACACAAACATTGCACAGTCATTCGTGGCCGACGAATATTTCACAATATTCTTAAAGATGTTTGCAGGTTCAGACGTCTGCTTTACACGTAAGGATGTTGTTTATCGTCAAAGCAAAAGTACTACATATTTCGTTACAATTAAATATGTAAACTATCTCGTGATGACTGGGTGTTGTGTGATGTCCTTAGGTTAGTTAGGTTTAAGTAGTTCTAAGTTCTAGGGGACTGATGACTATAGATGTTAAGTCCCATAGTGCTCAGAGCCATTTTTTTGTAAACTATCTTTCGTTAGGCATATAATACAGAGACGTTGCTTACCTACTGAATAAACTTATTATTTATGGGCTACAAGACATATTCTTTCACAAAGTTAGCTGTTTGATTTATCGTCATATGGCCAACGAAGTGAATACTCTACAACAGAATATGTGTACCTATACTCCGTCATACCTTCTTCTGTCGTAACGAATTGTCAGGGACGAATTTTGCCATTAGAGAGTTTTTTTTTAGTGTAGTACTGATAACACCAAGTCTTGTCACTCGTGATGATATTTTCCGGAAATTGTCCGTGTTTTCCTTTTCTTGGCAGGCGTCCACGTGCCAGTGGTTTTCTTCGGGGGCAAGATGTGTAGGATATCTTTGCACACCTTTTTCTCTTCCTCAAAACATTCTGGCAAATTTCTTAAACTCTTGATTTAGAGATGTTCCGTTTCTTGCTCCACTGCGACTTGTGACACAACGACGTTGACACAAAGGTTGCACGTCCATGTGCTCACAACTGGCTGGTCGAATGTACATCTACAAGTGATTGTTGTTTGTTCAAGCTGCTGTTGTACTTGGCTCCCCGACTTTTTTTGTACGCCAGGAAATAAATCAGTCTCCCTACTTTTATATCGGTGATGTATACCTTAGAATCAATTTGAGACAAAAAAAGGCCACTAGAAAAAATTTAGGTCACATAACTCAATCACTTTATGTGTTACTAATTGCATGGACATTAGAATATATTTTTCTATATTACACAAATCATGCATAAAGGATTTTGTGGCAGAGCTAACTACTTAAATATTCTTACCCAAAATAGGAGCAGGATGCATGCTGGCACGATTCTGATACTGCACTAAAATATGTGTGACAGTTTGAATAAGGGCGTAATGGCCCGGAACGGGACACGGCAATAAAAGAAAAAAGAAAAATCTTCTGAAAAATGTCTATTGTTAGCAGCGTTTCTCCTGCGACAATGCTTAAATATATTTCACTGTTTACAATACCGTTTGCTGTGAATACATTAAGCATGTATATCTCATGCATATTGTTCACAGAGTCTCTTCGTGGAATTTATGAATCTCGTCGGATCACAGAGAATTAATGAAATAATCCAAACCAGATGTAAACAACATGTTTTATTTCCTGATACAGACCTAGCCTGAGCACTGGTAGGACAATGAAATTATTTTAATACAGCCAAGAGGTGTTTAGTAAGTCCTGAGATCTTCAGGTGATGGAGACAAACGATTTCATGTATTTCTAAAACTTTTTAAAAAATTTCGTATAAAATCTCGCAATTGTCTTGATCGCATTAATACGTTACTTCATAATGGATTACTAGTTTTGCCTGCTAAACAGCCAGTTTTAGATCAGTAAAAGTAACAAGACACAATTTTCTTCAGATTAAAATGACATCTGAACACTTCAAGAACATATATTATTTCAAAATAATGACTTTTACGTAGCGAAAACATATCACTCATGATAGAGACGGCGTCTATGTACACTGTAGGCCAGAATACTATCATCTGGCAGTGTACGTTGGAACTATGTTCACAAATGGAAAATATATGTCATGTCGATGTCAACAGTTAACAACTTTTACGACATGCTTTATTTAAATAGGTGTCAGAACGCAAACAGAATTAATAAATAACATAACACGCACGTTAAGGGAGCAAGATTCCAATACACTTTTGGCTGCACCAAGGAAGTTAAAAAGTGCAGTTCAGAAGCCTCATGACAAAAAAATAAAAATTCTGTCGACATATCCTCGTTACGAATTCTAATACGTCAATGACAAAAATTTAAAATTAAAAAAAAATGTAAAACTAACACACAGCATGTTGACAACCGTTTGAAATCATCAGAACACGAACTGTCGAGTGTGCTTGCGGTGCATCCCAAAATTGGCCTGTAACAACTGACAGGTGGTACGGAAGTAAGTACAGTTACAGTTCCTAGAATAAGTAGAATAATTATTAATAATATGATAATAAATACAAATTCTGAAATAAGTACGAAAACGTACGCTACGTGATTAAAAGTATACGGACATCCCCAAAAACAAACGTTTTTCATATTAGGTGCATCGTGTTGCCATCTACTCCATTTCAGCGATCTTAGTAGTCGTTAGACATCATGAGGGAGCAGAACGGGGCGCTCCGCGGAACTCACGTACTTCGAACGCGGTCAGGTGACTGGGTGTCACTTGTGTCACACGTCTGAAGGCGAGATTTCCACACTCCTAAACATCCCTAGGCCCACTGCTTCCGATGTGATAGTGAAGTGGAAACGTGAGGGGACACGTGGAGCACAAAAGCGTACAGGCCGATCTCGCCTGTTGACTGCCAGAGACCGCAGACAGTTTAAGAGGGTCGTAACATGTGGATCTCTACACCCGTGGTCTAGGGGTAGCGTCTTTGATTCATAATCAAAACGTCTTCGGTCTCTGGTTCGATCCCCGCCACTGCCTGTATTTTGATAAATAATCAGCATTGGCGGCCGAAGACTTCCGGCATAAGAAGCCAGCCTCATTCTGCCAATGGCATTGTCAAAGAGAGCGGAGGAGCGGATAGAGGTTCAGGGCACTCTCTTGTCCTAGGGGTGGGAAATTGCCCCTAAAGGCGGAAGAATCAGCAATGATCAACGACATGAAGATGCAGAAGGCAATGGAAACCATTGCATTAAACATACGTAACGTGTATCCACAGGACATGTGGCCTGTAATTAAAGAAGTGTCATGATGATCTCTCCATTGGCAAAAGATTCCGGAATAGTCTCCCATTCGGATCTCCGGGAGGGGACTGCCAAGGGGGAGGTCACCATTAGAAAAATATTGAATAATCAACCAAAGGATAACGTTCTACGAGTCGGAGTGTGGAATGTCAGAAGCTTAACGTGGTAGGGAAACTAGAAAATCTGAAAAGGGAAATGCAAAGGCTCAATCTAGATATAGTAGGGGTCAGTGAAGTGAAGTGGAAGAAAGACAAGGATTTCTGGTCAGATGAGTATCGGGTAATATCAACAGCAGCAGAAAATGGTATAACAATTGTAGGATTCGTTATGAATAGGAAGGTAGGGCAGAGGGTGTGTTACTGTGAACAGTTCAGTGACCGGGTTGTTCTAATCAGAATCGACAGCAGACCAACACCGACAACGATAGTTCAGGTATACATGCCGACGTCGCAAGCTGAAGATGAACAGATAGAGAAAGTGTATGAGGATATTGAAAGGGTAATGCAGTATGTAAAGGGGGACGAAAATCTAATAGTCATGGGCGACTGGAATACAGTTGTAGGGGAAGGAGTAGAAGAAAAGGTTACAGGAGAATATGGGCTTGGGACGAGGAATGAAAGAGGAGAAAGACTAATTGAGTTCTGTAACAAGTTTCAGCTAGTAATAGCGAATACCCTGTTCAAGAATCACAAGAGGAGGAGGTATACTTGGAAAAGGCCGGGAGAAACGGGAAGATTTCAGTTAGATTACATCATGATGAGACAGAGATTCCGAAATCAGGTACTGGATTGTAAGGCGTACCCAGGAGCAGATATAGACTCAGATCACAATATAGTAGTGATGAAGAGTAGGCTAAAGTTCAAGACATTAGTCAGGAAGAATCAATACGCAAAGAAGTGGGATACGGAAGTACTAAGGAATGACGAGATACGTTTGAAGTTCTCTAACGCTATAGATACAGCAATAAGGAATAGCGCAGTAGGCAGTACAGTTGAAGAGGAATGGACAGCTCTAAAAAGGGCCATCACAGAAGTTGGGAAGGGAAACATAGGTACAAAGAAGGTAGCTGCGAAGAAACCATGGGTAACAGAAGAAATACTTCAGTTGATTGATGAAAGGAGGAAGTACAAACATGTTCCGGGAAAATAAGGAATACAGAAATACAAGTCGCTGAGGAATGAAATAAATAGGAAGTGCAGGGAAACTAAGACGAAATGGCTGCAGGAAAAATGTGAAGACATCGAAAAAGATCTGATTGTCGGAAGGACAGACTCAGCATACAGGAAAGTCAAAACAACCTTTGGTGACATTAAAAGCAACGGTGCTAACATTAAGAATGCAACGGGAATTCCACTGTTAAACACAGAGGAGAGAGCAGATAGGTGGAAAGAATACATTGAAAGCCTCTATGAGGGTGAAGATTTGTCTGATGTGATAGAAGAAGAAACAGGAGTCGATTTAGAAGAGATAGGGGATCCAGTATTAGAATCGGAATTTAAAAGAGCTTTGGAGGACTTACGGTCAAATCAGGCAGAAGGGATACATAACATTCCATCAGAATTTCTAAAATCATTGGGGGAAGTGGCAACAAAACGACTATTCACGTTGGTGTGTAGAATGTATGAGTCTGGCGACGTACCATCTGACCTTCGGAAAAGCATCATCCACACAATTCCGAAGACGGCAAGAGCTGACTAGTGCGAGAATTATCGCACAATCAGCTTAACAGCTCATGCATCGAACCTGCTTACAAGAATAATATACAGAAGAATGGAAAAGAAAATTGAGAATGCGCTACCTGACGATCAGTTTGGCTTTAGGAAAAGTAAAGGGACGAGAGAGGCAATTCTGACGTTACGGCTAATAATGGAAGCAAGGCTAAAGAAAAATCAAGACACTTTCATAGGATCTGTCGACCTGGAAAAAGCGTTCGAGAATATAAAATGGTGCAAGCTGTTCGAGATTCTGAAAAAAGTAGGGGTAAGCTATAGGGAGAGACGGGTCATATACAATACGTACAACAACCAAGAGGGAATAATAAGAGTGGACGATCAAGAACGAAGTGCTCGTATTAAGAAGGGTGCAAGACAAGGCTGTAGCCTTTCGCCCCTACTCTTCAATCTGTACATCGAGGAAGCAATGATGGAAATAAAAGAATGGTTCAGGAGTGGAATTAAAATACAAGGTGAAAGGATATCAATGATACGATTGGCTGATGACATTGCTATCCTGAGTGAAAGTGAAGAAGAATTAAATGATCTGCTGAACGGAATGGTCTAATGAGTACACAGTATGGTTTGAGAGTAAATCGGAGAAAGACGAAGGTAATGAGAAGTAGTAGAAATGAGAACAGCGAGCAACTTAACATCACGATTGATGGTCACGAAGTCAATGAAGGTAAGAAATTCTGCTACCTAGGCAGTAAAATAACCAATGACGGACGGAGCAAGGACGACATCAAAAGCAGACTCGCTATGGCAAAAAAAGCAATCCTGGCCAAGAGAAGTCTACTAACATCAAATACCGGCCTTAATTTGAGGAAGAAATTTCTGAGGATGTACGTCTGGAGTACAGCATTGTATGGTAATGAAACATGGACTGTGGGATAACCGGAACAGAAGAGAATCGAAGCATTTGATATGTGGTGCTATAGACGAATGTTGAAAATTAGGTGGACTGATAAGGTGAGGAATGAGGAGGTTCTACGCAGAATCGGAGAGGAAAGGAATATGTGGGAAACACTGATAAGGAGAAGGGACAGGATGATAGGACATCTGCTAAGACATGAGGGAATGACTTCCATGTACTAGAGGGAGCTGTAGAGGGCAAAAACTGTAGAGGAAGACAGGGATTGGAATACGTCAAGCAAATAATTGAGGACGTAGGTTGCAAGTGCTACTCTGAGATGAAGAGGTTAGCACAGGAAAGGAATTCGTGGCGGGCCGCATCAAACCAGTCAGTAGACTGATGACAAAAAAAAAAAAATCTACCAGCATTTCACATTTGCAGTGGCTTTATTTCATGCTTGCATTAAACTGTGATCTTGTAGTGGCTATCACTTACATATTATGTTATCTAGCCAAAAGCATTTCCGAAATTTCATTACTCTACATTACTTTTTTTTGGTGTTGTGATTTCTTTCTGTCAGTGTAGATATTCTGCAAGTCTTCAGGCTCTCGTGAACGTCGTGATTGAAAGTAAAACCTTCTACATTGTTAGGCCGCATCATGTTCCTCTTCAATTTGTTCTACACTATCAATATTTCAACCCTTCTTCTGGAAACTTCTCAGGATATAACGCTTTTGTCCTGGTTAACTGACCATGCCATGTGTAACACGCAACACATTCTTGCAGGCAAAATAATAAAAGACGTTTTTCCTACTGGTCGCCCTTCTAGAATCACTCAGTAACCGTTTAACAGTAATAGTAACAGTAACAGTAACAGGATATAACGCTTTTGTCCTGGTTAACTGACCATGCCATGTGTAACACGCAACACATTTTTGCAGGCAAAATAATAAAAGACGTTTTTCCTACTGGTCGCCCTTCTAGAATCACTCAGTAACCGTTTAAACCTCATGATCTTCCGTTTTACGTTTCAAATTAATACACTCCTGGAAATGGAAAAAAGAACACATTGACACCGGTGTGTCAGACCCACCATACTTGCTCCGGACACTGCGAGAGGGCTGTACAAGCAATGATCACACGCACGGCACAGCTGACACACCAGAAACCGCGGTGTTGGCCGTCGAATGGCGCTAGCTGCGCAGCATTTGTGCACCGCCGCCGTCAGTGTCAGCCAGTTTGCCGTGGCATACGGAGCTCCATCGCAGTCTTTAACACTGGTAGCATGCCGCGACAGCGTGGACGTGAACCGTATGTGCAGTTGACGGACTTTGAGCGAGGGCGTATAGTGGGCATGCGGGAGGCCGGGTGGACGTACCGCCGAATTGCTAAACACGTGGGGCGTGAGGTCTCCACAGTACATCGATGTTGTCGCCAGTGGTCGGCGGAAGGTGCACGTGCCCGTCGACTTGGGACCGGACCGCAGCGGCGGACGGATGCACGCCAAGACCGTAGGATCCTACGCAGTGCCGTAGGGAACCGCACTGCCACTTCCCAGCAAATTAGGGACACTGTTGCTCCTGGGGTATCGGCGAGGACCATTCGCAACCGTCTCCATGAAGCTGGGCTACGGTCCCGCACACCGTTAGGCCGTCTTCCGCTCACGCCCCAACATCGTGCAGCCCGCCTCCAGTGGTGTCGCGACAGGCGTGAATGGAGGGACGAATGGAGACGTGTCGTCTTCAGCGATGAGAGTCGCTTCTGCCTTGGTGCCAATGATGGTCGTATGCGTGTTTGGCGCCGTGCAGGTGAGCGCCACAATCAGGACTGCATACGACCAAGGCACACAGGGCCAACACCCGGCATCATGGTGTGCGGAGCGATCTCCTACACTGGCCGTACACCACTGGTGATCGTCGAGGGGACACTGAATAGTGCACGGTACATCCAAACCTTCATCGAACCCATCGTTCTACCATTCCTAGACCGGCAAGGGAACGTGCTGTTCCAACAGGACAATGCACGTCCGCATGTATCCCGTGCCACCCAACGTGCTCTAGAAGGTGTAAGTCAACTACCCTGGCCAGCAAGATCTCCGGATCTGTCCCCCATTGAGCATGTTTGGGACTGGATGAAGCGTCGTCTCACGCGGTCTGCACGTCCAGCACGAACGCTGGTCCAACTGAGGCGCCAGGTGGAAATGGCATGGCAAGCCGTTCCACAGGACTACATCCAGCATCTCTACGATCGTCTCCATGGGAGAATAGCAGCCTGCATTGCTGCGAAAGGTGGATATACACTGTACTAGTGCCGACATTGTGCATGCTATGTTGCCTGTGTCTATGTGCCTGTGGGTCTGTCAGTGTGATCATGTCATGTATCTGACCCAAGGAATGTGTCAATAAAGTTTCCCCTTCCTGGGACAATGAATTCACGGTGTTCTTATTTCAATTTCCAGGAGTGTACTTATGGTAGCAACAAAGTAAACATACAGAACAGCGTTGTTACATCACTGATATAACGTCATGCGCTATAAATGAATGTCCCGTCTTCTGCAGATTAATGAAAAATAAAAGCCGGCCGCGGTGGTCTCGCGGTTCTAGGCGCGCAGTCCGGAACCGTGCGACTGCTACGGTCACAGGTTCGAATCCTGCCTCGGGCATGGATGTGTGTGATGTCCTTAGGTTGGTTAGGTTTAAGTAGTTCTACGTTCTAGGGGACTGATGACCACAGCAGTTGAGTCCCATAGTGCTCAGAGCCATTTTTGAAAAATAAAAATAGTGATTGTATTTAAATGGTTGGTACTATGTCATCAATAGCAACTAATCGCTTGTGACAGAAAATCGTTACAACTGAATTTAAATAATAGTGTTCGGGCAAATCGACTATAAATCATGACAGACGACACTAGTTCAACCAGTGGCTTACAAACTGTAAAACGTCTATAAAAATTGAGGCAAAGGGTGATTCTTCTACATATCTCTGAGAATTTTTTATTGTCTAATCACGTTCTCTACTACAGCAAGACGTATGAGAGGCAGGAAAGGTGAACCGGGGGGGGGGGGGGGGGGGGGGTGAATATTTGTAGATTTGTAGATTCTACCCTGAAAGCTATCTCTTGGGAAATTATTGGTAGTTTTAGCCACGTACACATGTCGATCTTCGAGTGTCGTCTTGTTGGAACGCTTCGACATTTCAGTTGCTGTTCCTCGCGAATAAAAATAGCTTGTGAGCATTTGCACCCCCGTTCTTTCTGCGTAAACGGTGTCTCCTGTTACTTGAGATTAGTATGGATCCCACACGCATAGATATTTCTCCAATTGCACCATACAAGTCTAGTGTAAGCAATATCTACCGTAGACAAATTACGGTCTGCCAGTATCTTAGTATATATCAAAGGCTGCATTGCCTTCACCTACTACTGGGCCTATGTGATCGTTCCACTTCATATTTCTAAACATTTTCATTTTCAGTTATTTGACGCCATTTGATATTAATTAATTATTTAATCAAACAGTATCACATTCAGCCTTTCCATATGAGATACTACTGCAAAAAGATAGCTGCAATCTATGAACACGGTCGATATTTTGTCCACGGTTCATTGATGTAATATCGGCGAGCACTTCCTCTAAAACTGGATCGAGTATTATTTGATGAATCAATAGTTTGGACCAAAACCATTTCCCTGGATATAGGTTGAACAACTATGTTATTGGTAGATAGAGATCCACGATAAACTGCTACGTTCTGTTTATCAAAAATGAAATAAAGTTTATACATCTAAGTGTCCAGATTCCATACTAACAAAATTTACCAGGAGCAGCCATTATTGAGATTCTTCTATAAGCTCCAGCACGCGTAAATAACGGCCCGCTAGTTTGCGTACCCTGTGATGGCATCCTATGCGTTCCATAGGATATACGTCAGGCGAATTTGGTCGTCGAGACGTCATCATGAGTTTATTATTATTATTATTTACTTTTTATGGCCTTCATTGGATCACTCCAGCCAACTTTATACAAAGAATTATTCAGTTTCCTGACAGCCCAGTACTTCTTCATTCTCTCGGATCTCATCCTTCTTTCTTCATCGGAAATCACCCTTCCTATTGTCTGTTTGTTGATTCTCGTTTGCAGTCTGGTTTGTGTGTCTGTGAGTTTCCTGATTCTGTCAGTTTTGTTTCTTAGGTCTTCCAGTGTAATCTGAAGCTCATCCATATCTTCCTTGATTTCTGTAATCCACTTAATGTCGCACTTACTATTCCACAGTTTTTCTATTACTCTCCTGATAATTCTGTTCTCTGGTGTTCTGATTAGAAGTCCGAAAAATGAAATGCGTTTCTTCCTGATTGTACTCATTACCGGTTCTCTTTCCTTGTAGACTGTTTCATTAGTAGCTACTCTCCAGTGTGCCTCTTTCTGGTACGATTAGTTGATGCACGTTCTGATGATTCTTCTCTCTATTTTGATTATTTTGTCTATTTGTGCAGTGTTAGTTGTTTTGAAGAAGATTTTACTTGCGTGTGTTATTTCTGGTTGAGTAGCTGTGTCTTAATTTTGTTGCTATTGACAGGCTCTTTTTGTTGTTGGTGTTCTTGGTGATATATTGTGATCTAGTCAGTTTGTTTATTCTGTTATGCTATGTTGGCTTTTCATTGAGGTTAAATGCTATGATTTCTCCCAGATATTTAAATTTATTTACAGTTTTAATTTCTTGGTTTCCTATGGCAATTTTGTTTATGATTGGTGGGTCAGTTAACATGATGACTGTCTTTTTCAAAGAATATCCCAAGACCAATTTTCTGGGCCATATCCTGTAGTGAGATAAATTGTTGTTTGGTTTCCTGAATACTGTTGGACAAGAAAGCAAGGTCATGAGCAAATCCTAGACAATTTAAACTTATGTTGTCTTTGGGTCTTCCAATTTGGATGTTCTTTGGATTAGTCTTGTACCATTCCTTCATTATGTATTCTAAAGCATAGTTGACCAGCAGGGGTGCCAAGCAATCTCCTTGTCTTAAACCTGTTTTTATGATGAATGGCTCAGAGAGTTCCCCCCTGAACTTGACTTTTGATACAGTGTTGGTTAAGGTGAGTTCTATCAATTTGATTAATTTTGTTTGGAGCCCGAAATTTCTTAAGATTTTTTACGTTGAAGGCCTATGGATACAATCATACGCTTTTTTAAAGTTCACGAAGGTTATTACGAGAGGTTTATATCGTTTTTTGTAATATGCTACTGAAGTGTTGGCAGAGGAGCCAACACTGTGTTGCTAGAGGAGGCCGAAATGCACGCGTTTAATTACACGCTGACTGGCGCGAGGTCTGGAACAGTTAAGGGAATTAATAGTAGCAAATAAAGTACGTAGTTGATATAATAGTTAACTTTAATCCACAATTGGTGTATATCGCTCTTGTTTAGACATTAATATCAAATGCTATGGCGCCTTGCTAGGTCGTAGCAAATGACGTAGCTGAAGGCTATGCTAACTATCGTCTCGGCAAGTGAGAGCGTAATTGTCAGTGATCCATCTCTGGCAAAGTCGGCTGTACAACTGGGGCGAGTGCTAGGAAGGCTCTCTAGACCTGCCGTGTGGTGGCGCTCGGTCTGCAATCACTGACAGTGGCGACACGCGGGTCCGACGTATACTAGCGGACCGCGGCCGATTTAAAGGCTACCACCTAGCAAGTGTGGTGTCTCGCGGTGACACCACAGCTGTGACTAATTTTAAAGTGATGATCTATTCTGCACAGCTCCTCCGAAGTCTGAAGCCTCCTTGGTATTCACCTAATTCTTCCTCTAGTTGTTCTGTGATCCTATTATAGCCAGCCGTTGTGATCGAGCGGTTCTAGACGCTTCAGTCTGGAACCGCGCGATCGCTACGGTCGCAGGTTAGAATCCTGACTCGAGCATGGATGTGTGTGATGTCCTTAGGTTAGTTAGGTTTAAGTAGTTCTAAGTTCTAGGGGACTGATGACCTCAGATGTTAAGTCCCATAGTGTTCACAGCCTTTGCTCCTATTATATAAGATTCTGGAGAAAATCTTGTATGGGCAGTCTGAGAGAGAGATACCTCTGTTATTATCTCGGTTGCTTTTATCTCCTTTTTAGAGGAGTGGGTGGATTATGGCTGTGGTCCAATGTTCGGGGAACTTTTCTGTTATCCAGATTTTTGTTAGGGTTATGTGTAAGGATGTTCGAATTGTATCACTGGCATTTTTCCACATTCCTGCAAAAACTTGTTCTTCTCCACATGCTTTATAAATTTTCATCCCTCTTAGTGCCGTTTCCACCCCTTGAATTGTTGGAGGATTTATGAGATCAGGTGGAGTCTTGATGGGTGTGACTGTATTAATTGCTAAAGTTTCCTGGGGGTTCTTCACAAAAAAATGGTTCAAATGGCTCTGAGCACTATGGGACTTAACTGCTGAGATCATCAGTCCCCTAGAACCTAGAGCTACTTAAACCTAACTAACATAAGGACATCACACACATCCATGCCCGAGGCAGGATTCGAACCTGCGACCGTAGTGGTCGCGCGGATCCACACTGTAGCGCCTAGAACCGCTCGGCCACCCCGGCCGGTGGTTCTTCACAATTCAAAAGTTTACTAAACGCTTTTGCCACGATTTCGGCATTTTCCTTGTCATTATGTGCCATTTTTCCATCTTCCCCTTTCAGCATTAACGTGGGAGGGGCGAATTTTTGTAATGGTCTTCCAAATACTTTGTAAAAGTCTTTGGAATTGCTTTTGTGGTAATTTTCTTCTATTGAGTCGATTAGATCTTTATGTGATTGTCTCTTGATTTGCCTGATAATTTGTGTGAACTTTTTCCTGATATTTTTGAGGTTGGTTGCATTTTCTTCTGTTCTGTGTGTTTGAAATTTTAACCCTGCACGATGTCTTTCTTCACGAATTTCGTCACATTCTGAGTTCCACCAGACATGTCTTTTACATGGGTTCAATGGGTAAGGCTCCTGAAACCTCTGTAGCACAGTTCTGGCTGCGGGACACGAACAACTATACTACTGAAAGATGACATCACCGTCAGGAAGGACATCAAGCATGAAGGGATGCAGGTGGTTTGCAGCTGCTAGCGCGACTTCGATTACTGCCACAGGTCCCATGCAGGCGCCAGAGAACGTCTCCCATGGTATAATACTTCTCCCACTAGGTATCGTCCGTGGCGCGCTGCACTTTTCGAGCCACCTTTCACATCGATGACGGTGTTTGTGTAGACGACCAGCGACCCAGTGTAGCAAAAATGTAGTTCACCCGAAGAGCCGACACTTTTCCATTGATTGACGGTGGAATCCCGATGATCCCCTTATAACGGTACTTTGCGGGCAGGCGTGTCAATTAGCATCATATTAATTATAATCGGGGATAAATAGACTTTATTTTGGACGAATTAAAAAGGGGAAAGTAATACGATACTTTAATAACTGCACAGTATTACTAAGACGCACTATAATGAAAAGTAATAAAAAAGAAAGTAGCAAAGACCAAGCGGGGCAGAAAGATATACACGCGCGTTAGTTTTTTAATACATATAAAAGTACATGTAAAACATTATTGAGCTCTCTACCTTCAGTTATCGCGATCGGGCTAGTCGATGAATAAGTGGTACGCGACTGCGAAATTCGTTAAGGAGATTATTTAAAGACTTTTCAAGCACGTTTAAAATACATTACGTGTGACAAAATGATCAGAGACGTTTATTGTCGGGTGAAGTGAAAATGATTCCGACAACATAATTCGAACTTCGTGTTAGCTGGGAAAAGTATTCTTGGGAAACTATTATGGTTTTGGAACCCACTGAAGTTGTACGCAACGGAAAGCTATAGTTTACGTAATTCTGCATTTTATAAAATTGTGAAACGCGTATGCGCGGAACATTAAGAGAATCTTATCCTTGGACGGTTGCGGGGGTAACTGATACAAACAACGCGCCAGCATAAAAATTGTTCGCTTATTAACTACCAGATATTAATTTACGGGGAACTAAGAACAGTGCATACAACGTTAAATTGAACCCTGCGTGTGAGAGACAAGCACACCGAACATTTCGAGAGCGAAGAATAGACATTTAAGTGCAGAATTGAGAGCCTGCGTCTTGTCGATATTTGGACATTATATGACACGCGTTATTCAGAACACGATATCGACCATTCTAATACTGAAAAGAAGGATAGGATCATAACCTCCAATCCCGATTCATATTTCATATTTAGTTAGTGAAAAGAAAAGTGATAATAAACAAACTACATTTCAATTTTATCCACGATTTTGGCTTCATTATGTAGTCTTGACTACATGATAAACAATATCTGTGGAAGCTGTATACAACGTATCGTCATAATATTTAGCCAACCAATATTATGGGAAACCAAAAAATATAAATGCATGAAATTGTTCTTCCAGCGGATGTATAATGTGTGAGTGCGACGAACTATATTGAGAAACTGAACATCCATTACGTACTTGCATGTTTATCTGCGAAAATGGTCCTTGTCGGTACATCAGCATAGAGTTCGAATAGAATCGCTGGAACATTGCAAACCATTCAGATTAGTCGAATCTAAATACGCATAATGCTGGTATCACTAGGATGTGTTCTTTCTCCTCACCCCCGTGCCAGTAATTGAATTAAGAGTCAGCGGGGAATAACATTTAAATCAATTGACGACCATTGAGCTGGCATCACGAATTTTCAAACGTCCACTGCCATGTATGTAGGCGAGTGACACCACGAGTGCTAACGTCGATCGAGGGTTGTTGTCGCGATCGTATTGAATGACATTGAGCGTTCACACCTTGCAGTGGCAACCGTATTGATGATGTCGTTGGGTCAACGTGTGAACACGTAGCAGTGGTCTCCTGCAGAGCTCCGTGTTAGACAATATTTAATGAATGGTGTGCTCCGAAAAACGTGTACCAGCATTGCGCTCTTTCGGCAGAGATGCCACAAATCGCCATCTATCCTACTATACAGCGCCACATTATATGGAGAGTGCATATAACTTATCTTAGCTAATGGGCCTAATAAGGACAATATTCCATGGCTCGGAAGGTCATGCCTATGGATGGAATGCCTTGCCCTTTAAGCCTACTAGATTTAGCGACACATGGAAGGAGACTAATTGGCATTCCAAGACAGAGACGGATCGAAGGAATGCAGGGATTTGACTGACGACACCTGAGCCTAGTCACGGAATACTGATGACGGTGATGCACAGTTATTGTACACATTAGGTCGATTCTTCATCGTCAAGTAACGTAAATTAATTTTTCCCTACGAAAACGTGGTTCTTTTCACAAAAAGCGGCGGTTTTTCATTTATTCAATTCGACGGAGAAACACTGCAACAAATATTACGCAGCACAACATAGCAGAGCTCTAACCACGCTCCTGACCTTCGTTTCTTGTGGAAATTTTTTTGAAACGAAACTAGATTCTAAGAGAAGGTGCCCTTGGAAGAGACGGACTCTCTTAAACTTGCCCTTCCAGTCGGGTGGTTAAAACGTAGCTCTAGGAAGTGGAACCGGTCTGTAGCAAAGACTAGCGCAAAGATTAGAGACTGTCACCTGACTGCTTCCTTCTCTTCTTTCCCAAGAGGTCAGCGGCAGAACAACACTCCTGGCAAGTGAAACTGACCTCAGAGAAAATCGACGAAGCGCCATTATTGTTATATTGGATCGAGAACAGCCAAACTGTCTAGTTGTTACATAACCAAACAACCAAAATGTTAAAAGTATTTTTGATACTGAAATGTAGAACAAGGCTGTCTAACCAACCAACAGTATTTTGTTTATTAACAGTTCTAACAATTATGCACATTTGTCCTTCGGATGCTCTTCTAGCTGTCATACGAATATTTGATTTGATGCTAGTGCTATAATAATTGCATTTGTCTGGTGGACTACGGCAAAATTCCGCTACTTGTAGCAGTGAAAAAAAAAACACTAATGAAGCTGCAATTATCTGCTTTGAGAATACTATATAACTGCAACTTCTATGAACTTTTCACTGTATGAAATTATAAATGATTACTACTAATTTCACTAATATAAAATATCAGTATCTCCTTCCAAGAATTAGGTGTTACAGTACCAATTCCTATCTCTATCATTCACCCACCGCTTATGAGGTCCACTTAGTTCCCGTTTCCAGTCGATAGAATTAGTAATACGTTTTCCATCAGCATGATCCTTTAGTTTAATTCTGTTCTCTTCTACTTCTCATTAACTGAAAATATTTTTATATCTGATCTTACTGTTGTCTTTCTTATTTTACTAAATCAATTACAGCGCTTGAATAGTAAAAAAATATCGTTGTTCGTCCCTCCTTAAATCGTTCTTGATTGGATCGTTTTCTGTCTTGACTCTATCAAAAATGTAGGAAGATAGTATGTTTCCAAAGACAATCGCGATATATGGTATATATATTAACATACAATGATGTAGGGTTGCGCCGTCCGGACCTAAAAACTACAATTCTCACCTATGTAGGTGATCGTGAAGTTATCAAGCGTTGTTCAAATACCTTAGAACACACAATAATAATAATCCTAATTGGCCGATACTGACTCCGTATTCCTTTAAACCCACTATTATATCAGTTGTGTCACCCCCTATGGTGCACGCGATCAATATTCCAAATACCCAAAATATTGTATGGTTAACTGATGAGTTTTCCAACATTCACATAAAACCCTAACCATAGAAAAGAAACCTCCACAACATCTAATTGCCGGTACGACCAACTACTCGTCAAAATTCATCAACAGATCTGCCATATAATCGCGTACGGTACTTCCGTACTCATTATCCACAGTGCGTAGCGTTACACCACCTAGCTATCTTCCGAATCTAAATTCCCATGCGCTTGTATAGCAATCACGCTGAGCTGCCACGTAGACACCAACACTTCTCAGTACTAAACCAATCGATTAAACTTCCGACATCAGTACTGGCTGCCGAATCTTGAACAAATTAATTTCAGTTAACTTGTCGGAGTATATCATTACTGATGACGAACGAGAATTAAGAATCAAACTATGACACGTCCATGTCCTGTTATACATCACTACGACCGACCGTTACCCGTCCGCGTCATGACAGCGACTACTGACCCTAAGTTCATTCTTAGTGGCCTTCGGTAACGTTTCTGGTGGCCAGCTGCAGTAGTTGTAGCGTCGCTGACTCGCGCAGCTACCCACTCGCTCTGGTGATGGAGCATCTCTGACTGCTCCCTCCTTTTCGTTAGCTTTTCCTCTCGGGCTTTAGATACAACATACCTAAGGAATACAAATTAAAAAAATATAGCTTTTACAAAGATAAAACATGCATTTTTCTTGTGAGACCAAGTTGAATCGTCTCTTACGTATTGCAAAACGAAAGAATCGTAACAAAAATTTTGGTGCATTACTTTGTCCATCTGATAGGAAAACACGAGCAGTGACCCAAGGGGACAAAATACTCTGGATAGGGTGTGAACCAAACTCACATGTACCACAGTTGCGGCTTCAACTGTAGCAGATCAGCCCTCATGAAGCACCTTCCAAAGCAGTGGGTGGGTAACCCACCATACTCCCAGTCACTGGCCTGTGCTCAGGGCCTCTGGATGCGTCAGAGTCAATTCCAGCTTACGAAGCCAGCAGTCGCTGCAGAAGACACGGGGACAAAATGTATTTAAGGGAATAAAACAAGTCGTATTTAATGTTGTTTTATAGCCACACAAGTTTCTCAGGTTCCATCCTGACGAAACTTAAGGGGTTTACAGCACGGGAGTGGGGACCGTACATTCACAAGAACATATGATAAAATTTGTAGATGACTAGGAAAGTTTGCATGGGGAAAAATTTATTTCAATGAGCTACAACCTCTGGCTGCAAGAAAGGCACAGAATCGGTTGGGCATGAAGTCAAACTGAGGCTTTATGCGCTTGGGGACTGGGTGTTGTATCGTCCACATCACAAATCCATCATCACTGACATGCAACTCACCGAAGTGGTGCCAAACAACAATAAATGAACTTGGAGGCCAAACAACCCCAGTTGAGGTTCCCCATTTAATAATGCCATATGAACAAAATTTAATTTCCATTTCGAAGGCAGGTGAAGGTAAGTCGCTCCATGCTGCTTCAAATCTGGGCCAAGAAGTTCACCAATCGAAGTGGCTGGTGTGCGGTGATCTGCCAGTCTTCCGGCAACACACGAGCAGATGTTTTCAGTGGCGGAGAGATTTGTAGAACACGCTAGCAAGAGCTTCAGGCGAACTCTCTACGTATCGAGATAGGGCAGGACAGCACAGGCAACATGCGAGTGGCACATTCTTTGTCTGTTTTGGAGAGCTATCACAAGGATGGTGATGGGTTCTTGAGACACATTGAGGCCGGTGACGTAACGTGAATTGCGCACTACACTCCAAAGAATAAACGTCAATTCAGTGAGTGGCATCATTCAAACGCCGCGACGAAACCAGGAAAATTTAAACAAGAACGTTCAACACGGACAATCATGCCCACAGTTTTCTGTGACCAGAAAGGCATTGTTCTGTTAGACATTTTGCCAAGAGGAATGATGATAAATGCTGCGGCGCGGAATTCAAAGTCGCCGGAGGGGACTGCTCTCTAGAGGCGTCGTTCAGCTTCACGACAATGTTCGGCCTCACGTTGCGGCAAGAACAAAGACGCAACTGGACTAGTTCCACTGGGAATTACTGGATCATCCACCATACGGCCCTGAGTTGGCATCATCAGACTACCATCAGTTTGCAAAACGCAAGGAAATTCTTGGTGAAAAGTTTTGAAAATAGTGACATGCTGAAAGAGACTAATTGGTTTAAAAGGCCAGGCGGCAGAGTTGTTTGATGCTGGGATCCAAAAGCTGGTACCACGACTTGAAAATATTTAAATATTCATGGCGACTATGCTGAAAACTAAAAAAATGTGCACATTGTATTTTGTGATATAATAAAGTTTCATAAATAAAGTTTCTTTTACTCCATTACAAATCAGTTCTTACTTTAAAAATAACCTACGTACAATTCCGTGCAGTTACAGACAAGTGTATATTCGAACCACGAAAAGAAGTGTCAACACCTGTGTAGCTAAACATACAAGGAACTGTATGGGAAATACAGGAAAATCATCCGGTAGCAGAATATGTCTTTCGAGATAGGAACCACGAATTAAAATTCAGTGAGACAAGCGTTTTACTGAGAACATAGCATTATCATGCATGAATATATAGAGAAGCGACAGAGATTTTCTTTTCAGTCATCATTCTTCTGACTGGTTTGATGCGGCCTCCCACAGATTCCTCTTCTGTGCCAACCTCTTCATATCAGAGTAGAACTTGTACCTAACGTCTTCAGTTATTTGCTGGATGTATTCCAATACCTGTCTTCCTCTACAGTTTTTGTACTCTACAGCTACCTACAGTATCATGGTAGTTATTGCCTGATGCCTCAACAGGTGTCCTATCATCCTGTTCCTTCTTCTTGTCGGTGTTTTCCATATATACTTCTCCTCGCCGATCCTATGCAGAACCTCATCATTCCTTATCTTAGCAATCAACTGGATATTTAACATTCGTCTGTAAAACTACATCTCAAATGCCTCGATTCTCTTCTGTTACGGTTTCCCCACAATCCTCGTTTCACTACATCTCAGTGCTGTGTTCCAAACGAACACTCTCAAAAATTTCTTCCTCAAATTTTGGACTATTTTTTATACTAGTAGACCTATCACGGACAGGAATGCCGTTTATGGCAGTGCTAGACCGCTTTTGATGTCATCCTTGCTCGATCCGTCATCTGTTATTTTATTGCCTAGCTAGCAGAATTCCTTAACTTCGTCTACTTCGTGACCATCAATCATGATGTTAAGTTTCTTCCTATTCCCATTTCAGCTACTTTCGTCTTTCTTAGATTTACTCTCTGTCCGTAATCTGTACTCATTCCACTGTTATTCCATTCAGCAGATCGTATAAATCTTCTTCACTTTCAATGAGGACAGCAGTGTCATCTGCGAATCTTGTCTTTGATATCCTTTCCCTTGACTTTTGAATCCACTCTTGAATCTTTCTTTTATTTCCATCATTGCTTCTTCGATGTATAGATGCAACTGTAGGGGTGAAACAATACGTCCCCGTCTTACATCCTTTTTAATCCGAGCACTTCGTTCTTGGTGGCTCTACTATACGTTATATATTAGCCGTCTCTGCCTACTGCTTACCTCTATTTTTCTGACATTTTTCAACATCTTGAACCATTTGACACTGTAGAACGCTTTTTGAAGGTCGATGATAAATCCTATGAACGTGTCTCGATTTCCCTTTAGTCTTTCTTCCATTATCAACGACAACGTAAGAACTGCCTGTGTGGCGGCTTTACCTTTCCTTAAGCCAAATTATCGTCATATAACAGACTCTCAATTTTGTTTTCCACTCTTCTGTATATTATTCTTCTCAGCAACTTACATTCATGAGCTGTTAAGCTGATTCTCCAGTAATCGTCGCACTTGTCTGCTATTGCAGTCTCGGAGTTGTGTGGATGGTATTTTTCCAAAAGTCAGATGGTATAGCGCCATTCTCAAACATTCTACACACCAACTAAACAATCGTTTTGTTGCCACTTCCCACCATGATTGCAGAAATTCTGATGGAATGTTGTTCATCCCTTCTCCCTTACTTGATCTTCAGTCTTCCAAAGCTCTTTTATATTATAGTTCTAATACTGAATCCCCTATCTCTTGCATGTCGACTCCTGTTTCTTCTTCTACCACGTCATCAAGTAAGTCCTCTCATTTAAAGAGGCCCTTAATGCACTCTTTCCACCTACCCGCTCTCACCTCTGTATCTATAACAGAGGACTACCCACCCCACTCTTAATGTTAGCATCCATGCTTTACAGTATATTCCTTATTATGTTTGTGTACATTATTTCATTATTTTATGTATGTGCAGTTAATCGTGAAAGAAAAAGTTAAACTTGAGTTAATCGTAACCTAAAGGTAATAGATATTAATCAGTGTTTGAATCTGTGTCTACTGCTATATGCCAAGAAAGTTTGTAAATTTTAGCTTTTAATACCATCGAATATCGTTATGACTTCTCTATATGTTGAGTGGTACCTTTCGGCAACCATTTTTATTTCGATTCCTTCCCATTTTTTGTGCAACCATTTCACCCTTACTTGGCTGCACTTTTTCTATTGATTTCATCCCTAATTGATTTGTATCTCTGTATTCTTGAATCTCCCTGAACATCGTTGTACTTACTTCTTTTACACGTCAGCTGAAGTTTTGCTTCTGTTACCTTTGGTTTCTTCGCAGTTAAATTCCTTGTACAAATATTTTTTTCAACTTCTGTGCCCTTTTTAGATATGTCCATTGCTATTCTGTTGAACTGCCTACTGAGTTATTCATTACCGCAGTATCTATAGCCTTCGCGAACTTTAAGCGCATCTCTTGGTTCCGCAGCACTTCCGTATCCCGCTTCTTAGCGAACTGCTTCTTCTTGAATAGTCTCTTGAACTTCAGGCTATTCTACATAAATAGTAAATTGTGATCGGAGCCTATATCTGCTCCTGGATACGTCTTACAATCCAATATCTGATTTTCGAAACTCATTTTGACGTTGATGAAATCTAACTGAAATTATCCTGTGTCTCCCGGCCTTTTCGAAGTATACCTTTCTAAACAGAACATTCACTGTTAATAGCTGAAATATATTACAGAACTCAATCAGTCTTTCTCCTCTCTCATCTCTACCGCCTATCCAATATTCTCCGGTAACTATTTCTTCTACACGCTCTCCTTTACACGCATTCCAGACCTCTGTAACTATTAGATGTTCATTTTCCCTTACTTACTGAATTACCCTTTCAGTATCCTCGTACACTTTGTCTCTCCATCTTCTCATTCCGACGACGGGATGTATAGTTCAGTTATCGTTGTCGGTGTTCGTTTGGTGTCAATTTTGATGAGAACAGCCCTATCACTGAGCAGGTCACAGTAACACTCTCTCCGTCGTACCTTCCTATTCATAACGGATCGTGCTCCTGTCATTCCATTTTATATTGCTGTTGATATTACCCAGTACTCATTTCACCAGAAATTGTTGTCTTCTTTGCATTTCACTTCACTGGCCCGCACTATATCTAAATTGAGCCTTTACACTTCCCTTTTCAGATTTTCTATCTTCCCTACCACGTTCAAAGTTTTGAAATTCCAAGCCGCGACTCGTAGAACGTTAGCCTGTCGTTGGTTATTCAATCTTTTTCTCATAATCACCTCCCTCTTCCCAATCCCCTCCCGGAGATCCGAATCCAGAACTATTCCTGGATCTGTTGCCAAAGCAGAGACCATCATGACACTTTTTCAATTACAGCCTACATTTCCTATGGACACACATCATTTGTCTTTAATGCAGTGGTTTCCCTTGCCTTCTGCATCCTCATACCGCTGATCATTGCTGATTCTTCCGCCTTCAGGGGCAGTTTCCCAACCCGGACAAGAGCGTGCCTTGAACCTCTGTCCGGTCCTCCATCTCTTTGCAAAAGCCTCTGGCAAAATGAGAATGACTGCTTATGTCGGAAGTCTTCAGCTGACACTGCTAATGATTCTAATTCAAAATTTAAAAGGTGGTCGGGTAGAACCGAGGACGTTTTAATTGGTAATCAAAGACATTACCCCTAGACCAAGGGTACTGTAAAATTGTGAGTCATAAACACCATAATAACTTTTCTAAAAAAGAATGCGCTCTATATGCGAGAGCTCCTCAGCCATTAGTGGCAGTAGCCATTTTACCTCTGAAGTTGTCTCCCACTATTAGCGACGAAACGGAAGGTAGCAGTTTTATACATCGACCACGGCCTCTGAGCTCGGAAGTTTTAACTGAACATACAAATGGATTTGCGATTAAAAAACCACCTGCGTAATCTTTTGCCACATATAGAGAAGACAGGTGGCGTTACTGCCACATAATTTGTACAGGTGCCCTGCAATGCCACTCATTTGCATATCCAAGCATCTAGTACACTTCATGCAATTTTGACGTTTGTTGCATATCACCCTCATTTCATTGCAGTTTTAATGATCACCACTGTACTACCAAGTTCACGTTAGTTTATTAGAACGAAGGTTTCCATGTAAGACGAGATACTGATGCTGTAGCTAATCTACTTTGGCCACATTATGAGAATTTTCCATGAAGAGAACGTCACTCGAATTGAGAATGGGAAGACCACTAGGTATGAACGATCGCTTTCAATAGACAGTAGCAAAATAGGTATTCACATGGAATTTCCTGAACTGATACGTACGTGAAATAAGTATGTTGATTCGGAAGCCAGAGAATGACTGAAAGCAGTTTTCTACTATTCTTTTTTTAATCATGGGTCCCACGGATCGTGAAATTTTTCTGTCCCCGAGACAGTTTACATGACCATTTTCATTTATATCTAAGTAGTGTCTAATCTGTTGTTCAACTGACTACTGGAAACAGTGCATATCGCATTAGCAGAGCAACGGAAAGGTATGAGAGAAAGCGGAATACCTTCAAAGAATCTGTGGGCTGAGGGAAAGTCTTTGACACTTTGACAACGTGAAGTGAAGCACTGAGCATGGAATTTCGGAAAGAGTTGCGATCAAGGGCGAAGACAGAGGAGTACATTAGAATATCAGCGAAAACAGTAACGTTACAGAAGTTCAACTTAAAGACAGGATGCTCCCATTGTTTGAGACATTAATGCAATTAATCAGAACTGGTGTACGGGGTGTATCATAAACAATGTCGTAAATACATACAGTCGGATGTACACGACTCTAATAGCGAAATATGTCTCACCAAACATGTGCTCTAAGTCACATACCTTAAGAGCTGCGAGGACTTGTTCATCTTCGATAACATGAACCAAATCTCTTCTGCTGCAAAATCCCTTATTTCCATATTTTTATAGGTGGTAGCATGGACCAAAAATAGAAGAAAAGTCCAGTAAATGTGGGCTCTAAGTGCATGATGAGCTCTTCATCTACGCTGCTTGACCCGCATCTCTTCTACCAAACAAGTGCTCACAGCTCTTAAGCTATGCAGATTAGAGCCCATATTTACCGGACATATTTTTCTTGTTTCGATCGGCGCTTCCTCCTCTCTACTTATGGAAAGCAAAAATATTACAGTGAAAGAGATTTGTTTCACAGTACAGAAGCTGAAAAAGTGCTAATAGTTCTTAAAGTATGCGTTTTAGATCGCATGTTTATTGGCACTTTTTTGCTTCTAGTGTCGTGTATTTTCTACTTGATGCGCTTGCTCCTTAGTTATTACGCACCGCCTTTGAACTTCTTAACCTTGGCGTGATAATACTATGGAATAAGTCAATAATAAGCACGAAGATGTACACTGAGGTGAAAAAAGTCATGGGATACGCCCCAGCATAGTGTCGGATCTCCGTTTGTCCGGAGAAGTGTAGTAAGTCAATGTGGCATAGACTCAACATGTCCTTGGGTGCTGCAACTAAAGCCTTCCATAATTGCAAAAATGTTGTCGGCGCAGGAATTTGTGCACGAACAAATCTCTCGACTGTGTCCCATAAATGTCCGATGGCACTCACGTCTGGTGATATGGGTGGTCGAATCACTCGCTCGAATTGTCCATAATGTTCTTCAAACCAATCGCAGGCAACTGTAACATGCCGCATTGTCATCCATAAAAAGTCCATCGCTGTTTGGAAACATGAAGTCCATGAATGGCTGCAAATGATCTCCAAGTAGCAGAACATAAACATTTCTAGTTGCACCAGACGACCCAGTCCATTCCATATAGACACAGCCCACACCTGGAGACCCACCAGCTTGCACAGTGCCTTGTTGACTACTTGGGTAGACAGCTTCGTGGGGTCTGGGCGACTCTCAAACCCTATCCTCAGCTCTTACCAACTGAAATCGGGAGTCGTCTGGCCACGCCACGGTTTTCCAGTCGTCTAGGGTCCAACCGACATGATCGCGTGCCTAGGAGGGACGCTGCAGGAGATGTGCTGTTAGCAAAGGCACTCGCGTCGGTCGTCTCCTGCCGTAACCTATCAACGCCAAATTTCGCCGCACTGTACTAACGTGTACGTCTGGCCCACGCCACACATTGGTTTCTGCGGTTATTTATCGCAATGTTGCCTATCTGTTAGCACTGACAACTTCGCACAGAAGTCGCTGTTCTCGATGGCTAAGTGAAGGTCAACGGCCACTGCGTTGTCCGTGATGAGAAGTAATGCCTGAAATCTGGTATTCTCGGCACACTCTTGACACTGGGTCTCGGTATACTGAATCCCCTGATGAATCATAAGTGGAAACTCGCATGTGTCTAGCTCCAACTACCATTCCACGTTCAAAGTCTCTTAACTGCTGTCGTGCGGCCACAATCACGCCGGAAATCTTTTCACATAAATCGCCTGAGTACAAAAGACAGCACCACCAGTGCACAGCCCTTTTATATCTTGTGTACGCCATACTACCGCCTTCTATATACATGCAAATCGCTATCCAATGACTTACATCAAGTCAGAGTAAAGTGAAGAGAAACGTATAGCAATTATAATGTTTTCAAATGAAATTATTGCTGAAGAACAACTGTATCATGACAACTATTGAAATTACGAACTTGTCATTTGTAACTAAAATCAATTAAAACATAGAAGCGTAGCATATCAAAACAGTAACCATGATATCAGCACTAGAAAATGTAAGTGAAAGAATTCAGCTGTGGAGAAAGCAACCTTGTGTTACGTGTCAGACTTTGATAAGAAGTGTGTACACGATTAGCACAGGTGAAGTTTTGTTTTTCAAGGATGAAGAAAAGAGGTAGAGAAACATTTACGAAACTGGGTGCTGGGAGCAAAGTAGACAGTGGGTAATCCTGAAACAGGGAACTGAATATATCAGAAGTGTACAACAAACTGAAGCTAAAATTTAACTGCGCAGATGAAAACTGAATGGAGAGATATTAGAATAAATGTTATGGGAAATAGCTATACAGCAAAATATTCACCAGATGAGAGTATAAAAAGGAATGTTCATTTGTGTTTAAAGTACCGTTGAAGAGAAAATTGTTAAACATCTAGCACAATCTTGGACTGGTTTAGGATAATGTAGAAAATAAGCCGAGCGATTTTCAAGGTAAGCTTTCGGGCATTTACCTGCCCACGAGGTTAGCGTACTTTTCCGGCGGTGTCGTGTTGATGCTGTCTGACACGGCGTGTATTACGACTGCCTCTGGTATTGCACTGTGCATATTTTGGAAGGCCTACCTTGGTTCTAGTGTTTCCTTCGGCATTGGGTATTTTCTGAAGACGCAGTGCTGTCTGTCTCTTCACCCTTGCCTAAAAATATTCCATCATTGTACCGGTGATCGGACGCTAAGCGGCCTGGTTAGTCGGTCGTTCGGCGCTTAAGCTGCCCCTAGTTTGAGTTGTCATCCTGTTAAGTGACTACAACTCTTGGGTGCCTGTCTCACCTTACCTTATGTTTGAGTTACCTTCCCAGGCCGACCCTTGGAACACTTGCTGAGAACCGCTTGTCGTGATTCCTTAGATTGTGATGTTTGCTTTAAGGATATTTGTAATTTTCTAATTATTTTTGGTGTGGCCATCAGCCGAGCAATAACCTCACTTCTTTGGTGATAAGGCCTTCAGCCGTGTTACAGTTTGTTTTAAAACGAAGTATTTATCTTAATATGTGCTATTTGGAATTGTTTTTGTGGCTTCTAATTCAGCCCCTCAGCCATTTGTTGTTTAAGATTATTGTTGGTGGCCTACGGCCCTAAAATTGTGGAATTTTTTTGTGATAAGGCCTTCAGCCGTTTAAAACAAACTGGGAAATCATGGTTGGATGGCTAGACAAGGGTTAGAACGGCAGTCCTCCCAAGTCCGAGTCTACGCTATACCTTTGCGCCAACTTCCTCGGTTTGAGGGCACAGCATTGTGGGATAGGGGCTTGTAGAAAATCGATACGTTGTATATCAACACGATTAACGAAAGCTGTTATTCATCATAATTATTATTTAGTGACTCGTGAGCAACGAAATACACAATAAGACGAAGAAAGGAATGATGCATCACGAAAGAATTATTCGAAAAGGGCGGAAATCAGTAGATGTTATGTACATGAACAGACAAACAAATGGTTGCAGTTTCAGAAAAATTGGACTACGTATTCAAAAAAAGAGTTTCAGAAATTGAGCAAGTCAACGACGCGTTGGTCCACCTCTGGTCTTTATGAAAGCAGTTATTCGGCATGGCATTGAGTGATGTTACTGGACGTCTTCCTGAGGGATATTGTATCAGATTCTGTACAGTGGGCGAGTTAGATCATCAAAATCGCCAGCTACTGAGGTCCCGGTCAATGGTGCTCAAAACGCTGTCAATTGAGGAGAGACATCTGGACCTCTCCGGCCAATGTAATGTTTGGCAAGCGCGAAGACAAGCGGTAGATACTCTCGCAATGTACGGGCTGGCCTTACCTTCCACAAATGTAACCCCACTTTGACTTCCTATGGAGAGAAAAAAAAATGTGGTTCTGCTTTGAAATGAAATCACCCTCCAGACAGTCAGGTTGATGTCCCAGCACTGTCTGGGAGTCTCCAAAGGCATTTCCGCTAGTCATCGGGGCTCAGTTCGGAGCGTGATTCATCGCTATAGAGCTGGAGACAATGCTACACCAGTCAGTGAGATTCCAGGCCAAATGTGCCTGACACCGCTGCAAACGGGCTGGTTGGTGTACAGAAGTCAATGGTAGTCAGGGCAAGGGGCGCCATGAACTCGGCCCCCTTACTGTGAGTCACCTGTTAATTGTCCTGGTGGTCACTGAAGCGTCGGTTGCACGTCGGAGCCATGACAGTGATGAATTACTACCGTACCTTCCTCTGTGGAGTACTACCGGAAATGTTGCCGAATGTCCCTCTAGCAGTCGGGCAACGAGTATGGTTTCAGCACTACATAGCCCCATCATGGTTTGCCGTTGATGTCAAAAAAATTTTAGACAGGGTTTTCCCAATTTCAGGATTGAGAGGAATGGTCCATAATTTTCTCCTGAGCATACTGCTATGGATTTCATTTCAATGAGGGGCATGAAGCCCTTTTCGTATGAAACACCTACATACAGCTTAGGAGAGCTGGTTGTCCATTTGGATGAAGCCGCAGGCATTCTTCGTGAAACACCTCATTGTTTTGAGCGTGTTATACAATGATTACCGATCAGATGCCAGTTGTACTTTAATGTAAACGGACGATATTTTCAGTAACGTCTCTAAAATGCAGTTTTAACATCGTCTCTGAACATCACAAGCGTCAAAACCATCACCGGCCACATGCGGGGACGGTGCACATGTTGATATTTTCGTAATTTTAAACAGAATTTCTTTTTATCCCCTCTAAACACTCTAAAATTGTCCGTAAGTAGTTAATCAGACGACACTATTCAAAGTTCAGGTTTATGATTTATTTTACCACTTTGTGTCCTTCTCTCACAAGAGTGTCATGCCATATTGTGAAAATAATGTTTTTCATCTGTATCTTAGCAATTGTCAGGAAATATACGCAACTGTCATTATAATACAGAATCGTCCTGGGAAGGACAGTGAAAACAGACGCTCGGTACGTCTTGTGAGGATTTGTGTGTCGGATATCTTACATATATTGTAAGGACAGTACTACGGAACATCTCTCAGCAACACAAGGACGCGGTGGGGAAGGCAGCAAACAGACGTTACTTGTTTGCTATGTCTATTCTGACACTTTCCGACAACAACAAAAAAATGATGAGGTATGGAAGAAGGACTTGTACGACTGGAAAATAAATTCTAACTGAAATAGTTCAAACAGGTATGCACACGCTATTCCATCAAAGCATAGATGTGAAAAGGTGGTACAGAACATTTTGCACCTTGACTTTTATTGGCTGTGACCTGTTGTGAAGGCCGCTATTCAAGTCCCACAGGATGCATGCCTGTGGAACAAACATGCAAGTCTTGTCGATCGTGCGTCACAGGCTTGCTTTGTGTTACAAGGACAACGATTTGTAAGTGGCCTCCTCTGCAAACAGACTGTTTGCGTCTCATTAACGTATGACCCTTGTCTGCACTTTCCCGTTTATCTGTGACACGTTGCAGCGCGGTCTCGAGCGGCTTGAGTACATGTAACTGACTTGTGAAAGATAGTATTTGAGTCAGATTTAACTCTGCTCAGTATAGTAGTACTAGAGAAAAAAAGACCTGAAGCAGATGGGTAAAATTTATCTTTTCTCTCAGCTGGTTTATCGTTGGTATCTTCACTACACCACCGACGGAGTAACCTAAAATAAATAGGCATGTACACTTGTAAGGTGGTCACGTCATTTTTATTTTTGTATGTTATCGATGTGCACGTCAGAAAGAGAGAGAGAGAGAGAGAGAGAGAGAGTGAGAGAGAGAGTGAGAGAGAGAGAGAGAGAGAGAGCAAGTTACGTTACGGTTAAACAATCTTTGGTTTTGTTGTGGCACAGTCTTTGCCTGTGTGTAGTCTGATACATGATGTGTTGACTTGTGATTGTATCTATTAGATGAAAATAGATTTATTGTAAAGAACAGAAAGGACGAGTGGGAAGCAAAAATAATTTAAATTTTGAATGATGTTATTATTTTTTTAAGCGAAGAAGTTGTAGGTAAGATTGCAGCACTGAGCAGCTAGGAATGATTATTGTCAACTAGTTAACTAGCTCAGAGATGCGAGGAAGAACACCCCGCTTCCCTGAGTCATGCCTTAAGATATCAAGCTGTTCGGTTTTTACAGAAATTCTCTATTAACATTGTACCCTTTTCAAATCATTTCTCACTTTGATAAGCATGGTATTGTTCAGACCAATGTTATGTGTGAAAATCATGCGAAGTTTTACTCTGTCTTTTTGAATACATACTTCATTCTAAAGTCGTTGTCTCGGGATATCATTTCATAGGAATAGTTACTCTCCCCATCCCGCTCTTTAAAGATTTATTATATGCATTACTACATTTCAGCATGTGGTATGCACCAGTCTGAATATAGTTTGGAAGTTTTATTTGGAAATAGAAATCTAGCTTAGCCACTGCCTGCTTGCTGTTTGCTGTTGTGTTATCGAGAAATCTACAACAATGTTGTTAAGACGCTCTGTAAGTGGAAATTTTGATTAGGGCCAGATATCTGTTTTACTTCAATTGCGGATTTAATATAAAGACAAGTTGTATTCAGACCAATTACAGTTCAGTTCAAATTAGGTTCTGTATAGCCAAAGGTTAGCATACAAGTGTAAGTTGGATAACAGATTGTGGGTACATGTTTTGATAATAGGTTGATTTTTTTAATGAATTTGAAGGTAAAGTTGGACTAAATTACATATAGAAACACATATATTGGGGAGATTAAACGTTATCTAATGGAAAGTAGCCGGACACCCATTAGCAGACGTGGGGATGGGTTCACCCTTCACCCTTCACTTTTACGAAGGCATGAACTCTGTTGGGGACACTTTCCAAGAATTTGCTGAATGCCTGTGGAGGAATGGCAACCCATTCTTCCCCTAGAGTCGTATCCGGAAGAGGTAGCGATGTTGGACGCTGGAGCTGGAGCGAAGTCGACGTTCTAACTCATCTCAAAGGTGTTACGTTGAGTTCAGGTGAGGGAATCTGGGTATGCCAGCTCAATCCAAGAGTGTTGTTGTTCACAAACGAGTGACTGACTTGACAATTACTTTGGCCCTACCGACGCACAGAAATTCCTGGAGAACTTATCATCCATGTCCGTCTTTGCCGTTTCCAGTTCCGCCCAGTTCTCGCCAACCCTCCTTGCTTCGCCTTCCACCATCCTCTTACACATGCACCCAGGCCTGCCTCTCCTTGTCATATCTACAGGCTAGTTTATTCCATTATTTTTCATTCCTGATGTAAGCTAGTAGGGAGAAGCTTTATTTTCGAACAGAAACGCAACACTGGAGTCACGAAACAAGCGAGATAATTTGTTTTGCGCATGTGCCACGAGCGAAAACGGACCAGTCGATCACCTCGGAGACATTTGAGCACTCCCACGACCGAACATATAAAATAACAGTAGTTCAAAAGATACTAACATATAACATCATTTATGATGTGGGCAGTGTGCAAGGATTGAAATACCGTATTTTATTTTAAGATCAAAATTGTATATTACATTTTTTGCGCCTCTAGGACTCAGATACTGTGAACTGTGTATATTACGTTGCACTCAGATTTTATTTTTACATGGTCACTTTAGCAGAAGGTGGGACATTAGCTTAAATTTTTCTGTTCGCATTCGAAAACCATCACTGCGTTTAGTGGCCGGAAATATACAAGTAACAGAATTAAAAATAGCAATTTCTTAGTTGATATCACGCCATTCTGTTGTTACTACATGCCAGTCCCTCGGAGCACTAACATCGCTGCAGCTGTCGAATGGTTGCACTCTTTTTCCCTGTAGAGTTTCGCGACTCTTTGTTATGAAATTAAAAATTTTCCCGGTGAATTAAATCTTCGAAGAGATTTCGGGACTGCAGCCGGTCATCGTAAACTTCGCTCCATGATATTTCGACTGCACGCCTGCCTATCATCTACAGGTGAACCATCGAAGACCGACGAAGACGTTCTCCGCTCCGCCCTATACAGGGCGAGTCACTAACTATTGCCGCTAAGAATAACTCCGAAAGTATGATAGGAGCTGAAAAGTTTGGTCCACAAAAGTTGCTTTTGGGAGGGGGGGAAGGGGGGTATAATATGACGTTGCTTTTTTGTTGCTACTTGGGATCGCTTCAGAGATATGAAGGTCAACTTTGTTTCTTTAAATGGGATGCTTATTTCTGATAGCGGCTATCGAGATGAATCGAATTATGTATAACAGTAAGGTCTTTGAAGGTCAAAGGAGGTCACAAAGGTGGCATGAACTCCATTTACAGACGGAGTTCGAAGTGATGACCACTGGTATCAGTGCAGTGCTGCAATCTTCTTATCGTGGATTGAGTGATATTCCTTATCACATCGGCACTTACCGATGCACATGCTTTGACAATTCTCTCTTGCATATCTTCAGATGTAGTTGGAACGTCTTTATAAAAAATGACATTTACGAATCCCCACAAGAAAAAAATCCGGAGGCGTCATGTCTCGCGAAGGAGTCGGCCACGACACATCTCCTCCGCGTTCAATCCAACGATATGAGAATTGTCTCTGAAACTCATTCTAGTCATCAGCGAAAAATGTGCCGGACACCCATCGTGTGGATACCACATTCTGTTCTTTGCTCCTAAATGTATTTCTTCCAATAACAGAACTAATGTTTCTTGGAGGAATGTGGTGTACTTCCTACCATTAAGATCGGTGAAATAGGGGTCTATTATTCTGTCCTCCAGAATCCCACACCATGCATTCACCGACCACGGTTTTTGGTGTGAAACTTGCCACAGCCAACATGGATTTCCAGTTGGCCAATAATGCATATTATGCAAATTAACATTTCCATGGTTCGTGAATGTAGCCTCGTCAGTAAATAAAACCAAATTAATGAATGTGTCATTCCTCTGAATCTGAAGTTGAGCCCATCGACAGAATTCAGTGCGACGCATACAACCCGTAGATCTCGAACCACAGTGGCAAGAGTACCAATTTCCGTTCCCTCGTTAGTAATTTTCCTTTCCCGGGTATGTTTCCGATGCGTTAAAGATCCAGTTGTTCTCAATTTATCATACACATATTTAAATGTTCGACGTGAAGGGTGAGTAGGTTGAGGATATCTTTTAGCGTACAAGACTCTATCTCTCACCGAATTTCGTTGGCATTTTCCGTAAACGAGGAGCATATCGACTTGTTCTTCGAAGAAATACATCATTCACATTCCCTTGATTCGACGATACTAGTCTCACCGTTCCTGTTAGTGTTGTATTACGAAATCGTCGAATGTTGTTTACATGTCAATGGTACGTTAGATGGATATGCCGTATTCGGCGAATATTTACTATATTACGATATATGTGAGGGAATAGTCAGAGCATGTGCTTCGATAAGTGCCGAAGTGATAAGGAATACCACTAAATCCATGATAAGAAGATTGCAGCACTGCAATGATATCAATGGTCATCACTTCTAACACCTTATGTAAATGGACGTCGTGCCTCCTTTTTGACCTTCGTTGACCTTCAAAGATCTTACTGTTACACATCACTGGATTCGCTTCGATAGCCGCTAGCAGAAAATAAGTACCAAACTATAGCTTCCAATCCAAAAAAAAGTTAACCTTCATATCTCTGACGCGACTCCAACTAGCAACAAAAAACCAACGACATATTATGGCCCCCCGTTGTGCCATGCAACATTTGTCCCACGAACTTTTCAGCTACTAACACACTTTCTGAGTTATTATAGGTGGCAGTAATTAGTGACTCACCCTGTATAGCCGCTCAGAATATTGCCGCGTATGCGTCTGAGGCACAGTGACAGGTGGAGCACACCACCCGAGAGCGCCATCGCTCATGAACTGCAAGGCTCAGCTGTCACGGGCGCTGCCGTTCGCCGCAGCATCAGAGCATTCTGGCGACTTCGTCAGGAGCAAATCTCGCAGATGACGATATTCCAAGCATTACACAGCTGGTAGCGGCTGTCACGGTTCATTAGATTTTCGGCAGTGCATATTTCAAGGGACTCTTTTATAATGGAGTCCCAAACAGATGTTGCTGTTGCCAAAATTAATGTTTTGTAACACTCCATCGAATGTCAGTTGGAGGTACAATGTTCCGCAATTGAATACTAGCTGGTTCTTTGTCCTATGTAGCCCATACCACACTGGCAAAGTATTTTGAAAATTCCCGCCTACCGCAATAACAAGTTATCTTTCACTGATCCCAGCAGGTCCAAAATCTCTGTAGATGGTTGCCGGAAAATCACTTTTACCTCAAAATTACTAAGGTTTCTTGCTGTTTTGAAGGAAAAATTTCCAACGAAGAGAAGAAAAGCTAGGGACTTTGCTGACGCGTACTCCTCTTTATCCACCTTCCGGTTCTTTGTTTTAGGTGAGAATGCCCTGTTAATTTGCAGGGCACACTATCCATTGTCGCTGAACACTGTCTTTAAATTTACAAGCTCTGTAGACAAACTGTCTGCATCCGACAGTGTATGGTTTTTAACCCACTATGGGTGATGACAACTTGAGAAGCGTAAGTACAACTCAAATTGAGTTGGCTTACAATAAACAGAGTGTCCCAAGAGCCGTCACTCTTTCGTCTAACCGAAACATCCAGGAATGGGAGATAACCATCTTTCCTTAATTCCGTAGTAAACCGAATGTACTCATGTAGATTTGGTGCAGATTGTGACACCACCACGAAATAAGTTACCTTGTTTGTTTGTTTATCAACGCGTACTTTCCAACGCATCTGCAAGGAGTGGTGTAATACTCGCGTCCACGACATGAGCACACTGGTCGTGGTAAGACGCTCACCGATATGCATCAGAGACAACTTTTACGAGTTGTCGATAGTGGGTTTAAGAATTCGACAGAAGTTACTGCTGTTAGTGAATTCTGGTCAATTCAGAGTGAACATTGTGGAGGTAACTTTGCAGTGGACATTCGGAGACCGATAACCCGCAAAATGCCATTGCTCACAGTGGCACAAGAAGCTTCACGTATTCAGTGGAGCAAACAACACAGAAACAGTACAGCAGCTGACAGGAGGCGTACAGTGTGGCCCAACGAGTTATCGTTTTACCTATTTTCGAATGATGGAAGGCATCGAGTACATAAGGAGACGTTTAGCTTTCAGCGTGTGGAGAGTATATTTCAGGATGGCGGTGGTATTGTGATGTTTCCTGTATGTTTTCTGTGCCATGAGTATGGCCTACCTTTTCATGTTGGAGTTAACATGAACCAATATGTTTATTTGAACATTCTCGGTCGCCAAGAGTAGCCCGTTCTTCTCTGTTTCCATGATATGCGTGCTGTGGATACTCCCGTCTTACAAGAAGACAAAAGCCGTGTTCATAGGCTTTATTTACAGGCCACGAAATTGCCAGATCTGTACATATTGTTTTAAGACGCAGTTCCTGACTGGAATCAGGATCACCTGAGGACAGCAACAAGTTAGAACGCCGAAACATCGCACCATCTGGATGACACCACCAGGCTGAATACCTGAGAACACTTCAAAATAATAATATACTGGTAATATCTGAGCTGGAGATATTATTCAAGTTCCATACATCGAAATAATTTTATGAAAGATATCGTTTTGTACTGCTAATATAAATTATATTATAAACTTTGATATTAATTTTAGGAGTGTCTACGAACATTTGAATAGAAGGAGCTGCTTAATAGAAGTGCTTCAACTCATTTTTAAACTCCACTACACATCAACAAGGTATTTAATGTACTCTGGCAGGTTGTTAAATTTGTGTGACGAGATGAAGGACGAAAGATTAGGGTTTACCATTCTTTCAATGATGGAATTATTAAAGACAGAAAACATCACAGAATGGGAGAAGAACTGGGAAGGAAATTCGCAGTGTATTTTTCACATGAACTATCCTGGTATTTTCCTTGAGTGATTAAAATGTAGCCGCACAGGATTAGCCGAGCGGTCTAGGGCGCTGCAGTCATGGACTGTGAGGCAGGTCCCGGCGGAGGTTCGAGTCCTCCCTCGGGCATGGGTGTGTGTGTTTGTCTGAAGGATAATTTAGGTTAAGTAGTGTGTAAGCTTAGGGACTGATGACCTTATCATTTAAGTCCCATAAGATTTCACACACATTTGAACATTTGATTAAAACGTAAATCCTATTGACTGAATGGAAATTTACACCACCTTTCTCCAGAATATCTGTCTATAACTGCTGAAAGAATAGGACCCCTCCCCAGGTGGTCCCCATACTCCCGAACGGTGGTAATCCGGGGTAGTGCATAACCATTATTTGCCGCTGAACAGAACGCGACGCCATTGACCGCCAGTCCATGCTTTCGCTCATGGCACCCTCCAAACGCAGCTGTTTGTGTTGCAATGTTGACGGCGGTCGGTAATTTCCTAGTTCGGTAGCTGCAATGGTGCGATATGACACTGAATGCTGTAAGGAGTCCATTACTTATTCTTGCAGGCGTAAATGTGAAGGGTTACGATGAGCGTGGTGCACAATACGGTGATCCTCCCTTCCGTGCTCAGACGTGGTCGACGATAACCTTTATGACGAGTAGGGCTGCCTTCATGTTCACATGGAGTCTAAAAATGTGCCAATGTCACATGCGAATGTTCCAAAAATCTGGATATTGCATGATTCGGCCAGCTGGCCAAATGGAGACCTACGATGAGGCCTCTTTCGAACAATGGCAGGTGCTGAAAATGCTGTGTCACACGAGTATGCGACGTCTCCGTGTCTTTCACAGTGATCAGCCATCATCCGAAGCCTCCACGCCACTTATATATTCTGCAACACTAAACACGATGAACACTAATGCACTCTGGTGGCCGTTCTACACTGTGCGACAGAATTACAGAATCACTTTTTCGAAACGCTGCAATCGTCGCGCATTCCAACGCATAAACTTTGAATTTGGCTCAAAGGTGGCCCTGCAATGTCATCCTCGTGATAGACGACACTTCAAACAACAAGGTGTCGACAGATACGGAAGAAAAGGCCAGAGCCCAGAAGTTAATCTGACACATAAAGTGCGTCACTAATGTCATATTGGCACCAAATTTCGCCACTATTCTGCTCAATGCTACCGTAAGCTTGTCACACTATCAGAATATCGTCACAGCCCCTTTTACCCTAATCATCATCATCTCATCCCCATCGACGCGCAAGTCGCCGAAGTGGCGTCAAATCGAAAGACTTGCACCCAGCGAAAGGTCTACCCGATGGGAGGCCATAGTCACACGACATTTAGCCGGACGTGGTGGCCGAGTGGTTCTAGGCGCTTCAGTACGGAAACACGCGACTGCTGCGGTCGCAGGTTCGAATGCTGCCTCGGGCCTGGATGTGTGTGATGTCCTTAGTTAGGTTTAAGTAGTTCTAAGTTCTAGGGGACTGATGACCTCAGATGTTAAGTCATACAGTGTCCAGAGCCATTTGAACCATTTGAACGCTTCACCCATATTACGCCCTGCTTTTGACGCCTTAACTGTAGAGGCCAAAGAAGTATTGACATCACGCGGTTTTCTTGTGGATGCCCTTGGAAAACATTTCAGACGCACTGCCGCTCAGAATCAAACCAAAAAGCCTCAAGGGGTGACATAAAGGGCGTCAGTCATGCAACCCATTACTTTGGGATATTGATTCACACACATTTCGCGGTCGAAACCAACAGCTCGCAGTGCTATGAGGAAAAGGACGATGTTCTTGACAACTTTTGGCACTGTTCATACACTCTGGACGATTGTATCCTTCTCCACTAAAAGGGATCTCATCCCTTTGCAGTGCATTGCTATGGCAACTTTAGTTCTCGTGTGCAGGGTTGAACTAGCAGAGACCTTTCAAAATTGTTCGACGGAATTTGAACGTGATCTGAAGCAGCAAATGATACTTACGCTGTTTCATTGCTCCTGTTACACGCCTTCCTGTGACGTGATCGTGGAGGTATGGGACATTGACATATCTGAAAATAAGAAGGTAAAGCGTCCCTTATGACTCCAAGTTCGGCAAAACTCTCGTTGGCATCCGCTTCGTTGACTGAGAATTTTAAAACTGTTCTTTTATAGAGAAAATCTGCGAACTAGTCAGAGGTGACCGAATGTAGGCGACCACATAACACACATCTGAAATCAGTCGCCAACATACAGGCGCCTTGGGCTATTTCGCCAGTTTTCTCTGTAAAGGCACACGTATAAAATAATAAACATGGTAGGCTCTACCAAAGTAGGGGTCTTAAAGGTGCCCTTCGTAGTTTTATTCGCACATGTTTCGGTGTCACTCCCTTCCATGGTCACGAAACAAGAGGGCGTGAAACGGGCGCACTGAAAAAACACATGGACCATCTTCTGCTACATACAACGCTCCTATTTGGTCGAGAAGGTTGAAAGATTCCTTATGGTTCCACTCTGCACTCCAGAGCAAAAATTGCGGTAGCGCTTCATTCCAAAGGGCGAGATCAGGTTCAGTGGTGTTTGCAGCTCCGTAATGTCAGTCGAGAAGGACAAATCGCACAGTGGTTACTAACAGTGCCAAAAGTTGTCAAGAACATCGCATCGTTCTGTGACTCGTCGTACAGAGAACTGTCGTTTTCGCCTCCAAAATATAGTATTGGCCATTAAAATTGCCACACCACGAACATGACGTGCTATAGACGCGAAATTTAACCGACAGGAACAAGATGCTGTGATATGCAAATGATTAGCTTTTCAGAGCATTCACACAATGTTGGCGCCGGTAGTGACACCTACAACGTGCTGACATGAGGAAAGTTTCCAACCGATTTCTCATACACAAACAGCAGTTGACCGGCGTTGCCAGGTGAAACGTTGTTGTGATGCCTCGTGTAAGGAGGAGAAATGCGTACCATGACGTTTCCGACTTTGATAAAGGTCGGATCGTAGTCTATCGCGATTGCAGTTTATCGCATCGCGACATTGCTGCTCGCGTTGGTCGAGATCCAATGACTGTTAGCAGAATATGGAATCGCTGGGTTCAGGAGTGTAATACGGAACGCCGTGCTGGATCCCAACGGCCTCGTATCACTAGCAGTAGAGATGATAGGCATCTTATCCGCATGGCTGAAACGGATCGTGCAGCTACGTCTCGGTCCCTGAGTCAACCTATGGGGACGTTTGCAAGACAACAACCATTTGCACGAACAGTTCGACGACGGTTGCAGCAGCATGGACTATCAGCTCGGAGACCATGGCTGCGGTTACCCTTGACGCTGCATCACAGACAGGAGCACCTGCGATGGTGTACTCAACGACGAACCTGGGTACACGAATGGCAAAATGTCGTTTTTTTGGATGAATCCAGGTTCTGTTTACAGCATCACGATGGTCGCATCCGTGTTTGGCTAAATCGCGGTGAACGCACGTTCGAAGCGTATATTCGTCATCGCCATACTGGCGTATCACCCGGCGTGATGGTATGGGGGGCCATTGGTTACACGTCTCAGTCACCTCTTGTTCGCACTGACAGCACTTTGAACAGTGGGCGTTACATTTCAGATGTGTTACGACCCGTGACGCTACCCTTCATTCGATCCCTGCGAAACCCTACATTTCAGCAGGATAATCCACAACCGCTTGTTGTAGGTCCTGTACGGGCCTTTCTGGATACAGAAAATGTTCGACTGCTGCCCTGGTCAGCACATTCTCCAAATCTGTCAGCAACTGAAAACGTCTGGTCAATGGTGGCCGAGCAACTGGCTCGTCACAATACGCCAGTCACTACTCTTGATGAACTGTGGTATCGTGTTGAAGCTGCATGGGCAGCTGTACCTGTACACGCCATCCAAGCTCTGTTTGACTCAATGCCCAGGCTTATCAAGGCCGTTATTACGGCCAGAGGTGGTGGTTCTGGGTACTGATTTCTCAGGACCCCAAATTGCTTGAAAATGTAATCACATGTCAGTTCTAGTGTAATATATTTGTCCAATGAATACCGCTTTATCATCTGCATTTCTTCTTGGTGTTGCAATTTTAATGTCCGGTAGTGTCTGTGGGAATCAACGTCCCAGGAAAGGGGTGGTTTCATTAACTCCCTTTGTGCCACCACTTGAAGCTCTCTCGTTTAGATTCTCAGTGGCAGTGAGTCTGAAATGTTTTCTCCGCCACACATAAGAAAAGCACGTGATTTCAACGGTGGGTGTCGCTGTTCTGACCTCCACAGCAGAGACAAGAGAAGTTTGAAACGTGGGTAAGAGGGGCTGTGACGAACTTCCTATTGTGTGACACGTCTACCGTGGCGTCGGGGAAAAATTGCGGTTTAATTTGGTGCCAATATGACATCAGTAACCCATTTTACACGTCGCATGAACTACTGAGATGTGACCTTTTTTCTGCTTGTGTCGGCACCTTGTTGTTTAAACCATCGTCGAAAGCGAGGGTGGCGACGTAGGTTAGTTAGGTTTAAGTAGTTCTAAGCCTAGGGGACTGATGACGTCCGATGTTAAGTCCAATAGTGCTTAAAGCCATTTTTTGAACCCTGGCATAAAAGGCTGCCCGAGAAATCTAAGTTCTGCCGAAAAAGTTCGACTAAGTCGCTAGATCGTCCGACTCTGATGAAGATCAGATCCCGAATCCCTGCGTCCCCACAGTGCTAGAGTGAAGCCAACATTGCTCAACTCCCTACTAACCTCGAAAACCGTGAATCAGCATTCAGTGCTGATTCCAAAATTCCTCCACACTGGCTCAGAATATCATTCGCGCCAATAGCGTTCGTTCCCTCTCATTTAGAGCAGGGCTTTATGACGTCAACTAACCTCGGTTTAAGTTGACCAATTATGCTTCTGCTATTCAGCTGAGGGCCACTGAACTTGCCATTTGACCGGCTATGAAAACAATATGCCTAGACTACCGGTCATCCGGCGCCAGACAGTGGTACCCAGCAGCGCACAGTCCGTAAGTATTCTCGGAATCATGAGGACAATGCACTTCAGTCGCTGGCAGCAGTCTTCGTTCCGGACGCGCCGGAACGGTAATCACATAAACTGTGGTGACACTCAGACGTCTCGCAGGTCGGTTCGCCCTCCAAAGAACAGGCGAAAGTCGACTGACGTCAGTCGTCCCGCCAGGCGCTTAAGTTCATTGATAAACGACCCTCTCAGTACTCAGGAAAGCGCACCCCCAACTGGAAACGCAGTGTTCTGTGTCACCCAACACCCATAGGAATCAATTGAAAGGTATTTTGAGCTCTCAGTACAGATACTCTCATTACAATAACCTTATTCGGCCTGTTGCCACCGTGCAATGACATAAAACATGAATAAAATTGATGGAAACGAGAGATTACATGCAAAAGAGGTCATGGAGCCTCTCAAGGTAGGAGTACTTGTTCGGTAGGAGAGATGTGTTTCACCACAGCGAAGATGAACAAGAGCGCATAGCTCTTAGGCATGCTACAAAATTTTTTTCTTGTTCTGGCACATACTAAATTCTCCCAAAATATGAAAAGCAAAGAGACTATGTTTACAGACGTTTTTTTGTCCTTGTTTTGACATAAAGAACCTCTCCTCAAAGTGTGTAAGGGAAAATTAGTTATGCACTGTGTTACTGGAAACATATCTTTACCAAGGAGATACTCCTTGCCAACGACTTGAATTTAGAACATAACTGGGTGTCATTTAACCTTTTAATTGTCATTAATTCCTTCTTTTAAGAACGCTTTGGCAATTCCCTTGTCCAGTTATAAAGTTGTATTTTTTCTCTCCTGAAAATACGTCACTGGTTGCAATTTGAAGTGGTTAACCTAGAATCCATATCGCTATGGTTAAGCATAAACGTAAATTTGTTATTACAGTATGGATCTGGTGGACCATCCTATTACGTTGCCTAATTAAAAATACCATAAGAAAAGTATTTTCCTAATCATTATAACTGGGGACCTAGATTAGTATCTGACTGTATGTATCAAAATGTTATGCCCCTCTGGCGCCGCGAACAGAACAAATGATTTAAGAAAAATATTTGCATGGAATAAATATTCATTGAATCTCCATGCAGTGATTTAAAAACTGCACACCATGCAAATTGATGGAAAATAAAATGTACACATTTTCATTTCAGTTCTCTCTGTAATCGAACCACCGATCCCTGAATGAAAAATATATGTAAATACACCCACAAAAAAAATCGCAAAACAAATAAGGAGTTGTTCGACATAATCGAAAATTAGTAGCCGTGTTTCTACGTCTGGAACATTCTATCTATTAATATTTCCCGCTAATCTCATAAGACAGGCGCTAGAATCACCACTATGACGATACAACTTAGCAGATTTGCCTTAAATACGCGCCGTAACGGTCTTGAACGTTGGTAACCTTTACTATGGGACGTGATGAGTTGATGTTAGTCAAGAATGCCTTCAAGGCGACAGAGACGCCATTTTCAAAACCCCACTGATTTTGAACGAAGTCGTGTAATAGGGGTACGAGAAGCTGAATGTCCCTCATGCGATATTCTAGGTAGATATGGCAAGAATGTACACTCAAGCTCATAAATTAAGGATAATTGCAGAATGTTGTACCACACAACGTGCCTCTACACAAAACTGGCTCTAATAGCACAGGCACATAGGGAACACACACGACACGGATCTGTAAGTCCACGGTATTGGTGATAAGGTGAGAAAAGCGTCCCGAAACACATGTGCTACAAAACGCCACTGCGCATGTACCCGGACATCAATATGGGATATGATCACTATGCACACGTATACAGGCCGCACAACGGGTTGGCATACTCTGGATCAGGTGGTCTAGCAGCTGCTGTGGTATAGCCTCCCACTCTTGCACCAGTGCCTGTCGGACCTCCTGAAGTGTCCTAGGGGTTTGAAGACGTGCAGCGATAGGTCGACCAAGAGCATTCCAGACCTCCTCGATGGGGCTTAGGTCTGGAGAACAGGCAGGCCACTCCATTTGCCTGATGTCTTCTGTTTCAGGGTACTCCTCCATGATGGCAGCTCGGTGGGGCCGTGCGTCATCGTCCATCAGGAGGAAGGTGGGACCCACTGCACCCCTGAAAAGGCGGACCTGTTACAGCTCCTCTGTCAAAGACACGCAGTGGTGTACGTGCACCACTCATGATCCCACCACACACCATCAAACCACGACCTCCATACAGGTCCCTTTCAAGGACATTAAGGGTTTGGTATCAGGTTCCTGGTTCACGCCAAATGAAAACTCGGCGAGAAACACTGTTCAGACTACACCTGGACTCACCCGAGAACATAACCTGGGACCACTGTTCCAATGACCATGTACTGTGTTCTTGACACCAGGCTTTACGGGCTCTTCTGTGACCAGGGGTCAGTGGAATGCACCTTGCAGGTCTCCGGGCGAATTAAGTATGTCTGTTTACTCGTCTGTAGACTGTGTGTCTGGAGACAACTGTTCCAGTGGCTGCGGTAAGGTCCCAAGCAAGGCTACCTGCAGTACTCCGTGGCCGTCTGCGGGCACTGATGGTGAGGTATTGGTCTACTTGTGGTGTTGTACACTGTGGACGTCCCGTGCTGTAGCGCCTGGACACGTTTCCTGTCTGCTGGAATCGTTGCCTTAATCTTGAGATTTGACCAGCCTCCAGTCGCCCTAGTATTCTAGCCCTCATAACGTCATCAATATGCGTTCTTTGAGCCATTTTCAACACAGTCACCATCAGCAAGTCTGAAAACGTCTGCACACTTACTCGCAGCACCGTACTCTGACATGTACCAACACACCTTGCATAAGTGGACTGCTGCCAGCACCACTGTGTGACGACCGCAGGTGAAATGCACCGCATGGTCATACCCCGAGGTGATTTAAACCCGCAAACCGCCCGCCAGAGCGTTGTTTCACCATGTATCATCATTATCCTTAATTCATGAGCATGAGTGTAGTTACCGTATATGATTGCTGGCACCGATGTTCAAGAGAATATGCAATCGCAAGAAGACCGGCCGCCAGACAGTAACTCGGCACTACTGAGAGGGAACACTACCGTGTTCGGCATATGGCCCTGGCGCATCGTAATGCATCTGAAGCAACAGTTTTAGCAGCAGTTGGCATCACAGTGCCATAGCGAACTGTTACCAGTCGGCTAATTCAAAGACAGCTCCGAGCCAAACACACTTCAGCGTTACGGTATATTGACAATTTTTACTTATGGACCGTCTGACAGCAACTGAATAAAACACTAATGCCATACGCGTTTCGCCTTTATTTTCTGCAAGACATCATCAGTGGCCTGGAATATATACACATGTTAGCTATTTAATTTACTTTTTTGTCACTGTGCCTATAGGCGTTAAGCAGTTCTGGCGATTGGTATTTCCTATTAAGTAGTAATGTTTTGAACTGTACTTACAGGTTGCGTGGACAATTTCTTACATATTACGCTCATGTTGCATTTTTGGTGTTCTTCTTCTTATGAATGCTAATTCGCGGTTTTTTCTACACATTCCACAGCACTATGTACTGAACGCTTGTTTCAATGCAATGTTTTGGTTTCTGTTGCTACTGTCAAATGTTTTTGCCAAAGATCGAATGTTATTGCCAAACTTTCCAGTGTAATTATTGAAGTATCTGTGATCTATTCGTGTACGCATTTGTATGTGCGTTTGTGTATGTGTATGTATGTGTGTGTGTGTGTATGTGTATGTGTTTTGATGTTTTTTTTCTTATTTGTGTGTGTGTATGGGTATTTTGGTGTGGTATTTTCTTTTTTTTTTGTGGTCTGTGTGTGTATTTGTGTGTGTGTGTGTGTGTGTGTGTGTGTGTGTGTGTGTGTGTTTGTGTGTGTGTCCAGATGGTGTGGCGAAGAGATTTTTTGTTTTATGTCATCATTTCCTTTATTAAGTGTAGTACGGAGCCTGTGCTGATGTGTGTTTGTTCATTTATCACATGTTTGTTTTCTGCTATGGCTTTCTGGATGTGGAAGTTTTCTTGCGTTTGTATACGACGTTTGTCATGGTTGCTTATTCTCATTATTTTCATTTCTTGTTCCACTTCAGCGTGCTTTCCACCGACCCCAAACCGCCATTTGTGACTTCAGTAGAGTCAAGCAAGGGCTCATTGGAGGTCAGGGTGGATATCCGTTACGTTTTTTGATGAAAACTGGTTCTGCCTCGGTGCCAGTGACGGCCGTGTGTTGGTTGGAAGGCGGCCAACTGAAGGCCTGAACCCAACCTGTCTGCGCACTAGACACACTTGACCTACACCTGGAGTTATGATTTGGGATGCGATGTCGTATGACAGCAGGAGCAATGTCGTGGCTATTCCACGCACCCTGACTGCAAATTTGTACGTCAGTCTCGTGCGTCAACCTGTTATGCTGCCATTCATGAACAACATTCCAGTGGATGCTTCCAACAGGATAACGCTCGCCCTCAAACCGCTGTTGTAACCCAACATGATTTGCAGAGTGTTGACAAGTTGCCTTGGCTTGCTCTGTCACTTGATGTGCCTCCAGTCGAGTACATATGGGGCATAATCGGACGACATATTCAGCGTCATCCAGAAACAGAATTAACCGTCCCTGTTTTGACCGACCAAGCGCAACACGATGGAACTCTATCCAACAAACTGACATCTGGCAGCTGTACAACACAATGCTGCACGTATGGATGCATACATTCAACATTCTGGCGGTTATACCGGTTATTAATCTACCCGTGGTCTACAGTCCGCCTTTAGCCGCGAAGCTGCTCGGACTTGTTTACGTCCCGGCTGCGAACGTTCGCGGAAGAAGCGGTGTCTACACCGTCGTCACTCGTGTGTGTTACTGTTTGAATCGAACGCAATGGCACACAGTTTTCGAAAAACCACGATACAGTTCACGTTCTGTAACGAGTATGCAAGACCGAAGGCTTTCGAAATCAAACGTTTCTTGAGGGACGAAGTGCAACTTAATTACACGGAGATTATTGGAATTCATTTATCAATCGTGAGCGGCACTCTTTACGTGAAGATGATTGACGACGCAGCATGCGATAGGATCATTGAAGCCGCCAAACGCCGGCCGAAGTGGCCGTGCGGTTAAAGGCGCTGCAGTCTGGAACCGCAAGACCGCTACGGTCGCAGGTTCGAATCCTGCCTCAGGCATGGATGTTTGTGATGTCCTTAGGTTAGTTAGGTTTAACTAGTTCTAAGTTCTAGAGGACTAATGACCTCAGCAGTTGAGTCCCATAGTGCTCAGAGCCATTTGAACCAAGCCGCCAAACGAGGATTCCAGTTCCGACACTCCGATGGTCATATTGGCGAAGTTTTAGTCGCTCATTCGGGCCTTGGCGTGCATACGATTCGAGTCTTCGAGCTGCCTTTCGAGGTACCAGAATCATTGGTCACTGAATGGCTCCAGCCATATGGCAGAGTTATCAGTCATACGGCCGAACGTTGGGCAAGTTTTAGCACGTATCCAGTGCTCAATGGTGTTCGACAGATGCGAATTGCCCTTACGAAACATGTGCCATCGTACATCAATATCGGCGGCTGTCGAGCTATTGTCATCTATGATGGACAGCCCCGGACATGCTCCGGGTGTGGTGGTGAAGGACATCTTCGATCTGCGTGTATGCAGAGGAGACTCGTGCAACTCCCCAGCGGAGACCTCCAGAATCCGACTACACCAACGTCACTGCCGATGACTTACGTGGCGGCGCTTCGCGGGGAGGTGACGCCGATGTCGGAGCGCACTATCGAACCGACGCCGCAGTTGATTGAGGCACCTTCGGACCCCACTGAAGAAGGAATGGCTCCGACCAACCTCCAATCCCAGACATTACAGGTGGTACAGAAAGAGGATGACAGCATCACAACAGGCATGGACGCCGAAGTGGAACGGCCCCACGGCATTGTGGCGGCGGCGGGAACGCAGGAGATGCAAGATGCGCCAACACCAGAGGCCGTGGTTAGGGCCCGCAAACAACGCTCGCCAAAGCGCCGCAAGACGCGCCGACTAAACTCTGCGGAGACGCTCCCTTCTCTTCTTGGGAGCCCAGATGAGTCTAACACTATGGATCTGTCTGACTTGGAACTACAAGCTTCGGATGTCGCAGACCATATGAATTCGGACAGTGAAAAGATGTCATGTCGTTCAGACGACGCATCCGCTCAGGGGCCTGCTACCCCTTCTGCGGTGGAGTCAACAGCTGCGAAAGAACAGTTGTCACACATCAATGCCGCACAGGAAAATTTGGAGCACCCCAATAATATCAGCTGGTATGAGCAGGTCGACGAAATCACCGATGCGGACCATTCTACTGGTGGGGACTCGCATCCGTCCGCATTTCAAGAAACCTAATGCCGCAGGGACACGTCCGTCGGGCGACCCTCTGCGGATGTGCAAAGGGACTATCGATACGGTGAAACTTTGTCATTTTAACATCATGTGGAGATGACAGCTACTCGACCCCAGGCATACAGAATAGGGACTGTGAATGTAAATACCATTAGATCGCCCGTGAAACAGCAGTTGTTTAGGGACATGATATACGCGTCGGATGTGGATATACTAATGGTACAGGAAATTTACATTCCTGCGTTCCAGGAAGTCAATGGATACAGCTCCTACACCTCGCCGCACTCTTAACAACGACAGTGGAACGGCGATATTGGTCCGGGACGGGATTCCGGTTCGCGACCTGGCTTATCTACCTTCGGCACGAGGACTGGCGATAACTGTTAATGGAATTCGCATTCTCAATGTTTACGCCCCTTCCGGCACAGACAACAGACGGGCGCGTGCGAGATATTATTCGGAAGAGATTTTGCCCTTATTTACCGGCAGATTCGATCATTTCATTAAAGGTGGTGACTTCAATTGTGTTTTAGCCCAAAAAGACCAGACTCCACATTACAATACCTGTCGTGAATTGCATGTGCTATGCCGGGATCTGGAGTTAAGCGACACCTGGGACATGATTCATAGGAACCGTGAGGGATATACTTTTTATACCAGTCACTCGGCGAGCAGACTGGATCGAATATATGTTTCGGTTGGCCTACAGGATAAGGTGGTCGACGCGGAACGATGGCCTGCGGCATTTACTGATCATCTAGCTTACATTTTTACCATATCACTCCCTAGGCAAAGTGTGTGGAGAAGCCGCAGGACATGGAAGCTCAATTCGTCACTTTTGGCGGACCCTGAATGTCGTCAGAGAGTTGAGGAGGTATGGGCCACATGTCAACGCCGTCTACCAACATATACCTCCGTGCTTCAATGGTGGCTCGAGTGTACTAAGGCGGCAATAAGAAGAGCTCTCATACAGTATGGTCGGGATAAGACGAGATGGCAAAGCGACACTCTTGATTATTATAACACCATGCTTCGTGAGCTGTCCTTCCAGGTGCCGTCTGCAGAACGTCATGCGGAAGTTCATCGTGTCAAGGCACAGATCCTATCGGTCACGCGACGACGACTGGGTGGCATCCCAATACGGGCAAGATGTCTCGACACCATCACTGGGGAACGTACCTCGATGCACCATGTGTCGCGGGAACATAAACGTTACCGCTGGGCATTGGTAACAGTGCTCCACGGTTTAGATGGCCGTCTACTGACAACACAACAGGACATTGCAAATGAATTTTTAGAGAATTTCCGACACCTCTATGCCGGTACACCGACGGACCGTCTGGTGGGAGAAGAGATACTGCAACATCTGCAAACGACACTGACAGAGACGGATAAGACAGCGCTTACGGAGCCCCTCACAGAAGACGATATAAAGGTGGCACTCGCAAAAGGAGCGGCCCATAAATCACCAGGGCCACATGGGATTACGCTAGAGTTTTATCGAGAATTCGTGGACATGATGATGCCACAGTTGGTGTCGATGTACGATGAAGCGATGCGTCCGGACATGCGCCTACCGTCGGGTTTTGTGACGGGCTTTCTTCTTCCCATCCCGAAGATGGCGGGGAGTCGCAGTGTTAATCAATATCGGCCTCTCACTATGCTAAACACCGACTATAAAATCTTTGCACGACTACTAGCGTCACGTCTCAAGCTGGCGATATCCAGGACAATATCCTCTGATCAGGCTTGCCTAGGGGTGCGAAGCAACATCTCCTCGACTTTAAGTGAATACCGTGACGTTATCGCCCTTGCGGAAACGTGTAAAATGCGAGCAGCGATGATATCTGTGGACTTCGATCGTGCGTTCGACAGGATAAACCATGACTTCTTGGCGTCAGTCATGAGCCGAATGGCGATTTTACCAGTTTTCATCTCCATCGTTATGAGGCTAATACGAGGGGCTACATCGAAGGTGATTATAAACGGTCGGGAAGCGGGCTCGATTCCTATTAACAGCTCAGTCCGACAAGGGTGCCCACTCTCCATGATGCTGTTTGCGATAGCGCTTGAGCCGCTGATGGGTGTTATGAGGCGCTCACTTACTGGGATAGCACTTAATGAGAACTTTTTCGTTTGTCGCGCATATGCGGACGACCTGATCCTTCTTGTCAGATCAAGACATGAAGTGCGTCAGGCTGTTGAACATCTAGACTCTTACGGGACGGTGGCAGGCAGTGTCGTTAACATGACGAAATCCAAAATTATGCACATTGGACGGGGTCTGGAAGACGTACCGGGACCGTTTCAGATAGTGGAATCGCTGAGATGTCTGGGGATTACATTTACCCGTTCACTACGGCGGTCAGCGGCGGCGAGTTCCCGGCGGGTTCTGCAGAATGTTCGTCTGACGATACGCAACAACTCACTGAGAGCCTTTGACATGATCCAACGTGTGGCATACACCAACGTTCACATAGCGTCACGACTGCCCCATTTAGCGCAGATCCTACCAATACCGAAGGGTATTGCAGACCGCCTCATGGCTGCCTTTGGTTACTATGTTAGTACTGGGATGTTATTTCAGATCAAATATGATACGTTAACGCTACAGTTCCGGAACGGTGGCCTCAACCTCACAAACGTGCGAAACAAAGCACTGGCGCTTTACATGCGAGCGATGATACGAAATTGGCGACAAAGAAAGCATACCATTACGTCAGCTCTGATAGAAGTACTTGTTCCGCCTTCGTACGAGCCCCCTATTGCGGTGGGCAATATTTCGCCTTCTCTTGCACACATTGCCTCATTTCTTGTTGATTACAGTTATGTTCGTCTGAAAGTACCTTCGACGAGAATACCCACGACTCGGGAGATCTATAGATGCTTGATGGACCACCATGGCCGCAACATAATGGAATTCAAATGCCCATCGAGAACGTGGAATCACATTTGGTGTGCAGTGCATACTCCATTACTGTCAACAGCAGCGAGATCGATGTGGTATATTCTTATAAACTGTAAACTTGTGACCAGGAGTCGGTTACATACAATTCATATGGTCGATTCTCCTCTTTGCACAAACTGTGGACTGGTAGCAACGGAAGAACATGGTTTAGAGTGTGGCGCAGCGAGGGACGTCTGGACGCTGACGCGTCGAATACTGGCCTTCCTTCGGCGCACCAACTACACAGAAATCACATCGGATGTACTTTTTCTACCGGACAAGACCTTTTTTCCCCAAACATAAGACGTATGCGGTCAACTGGATCGCTGGACATGCGACGAAATATTTGTATTCGTACGATATTAAGTCCGTGATGGATTATTCGATGTATTTACAAGAACAACGCGAGCTCATACGCAGTCATACGAAATACAGGATTTACTTTTCGAATTTTTTAGGAAGTGTTTTTCACAATCCGCCCGACATCTGGGGTGTCCCATAACTGAGAAGACTCCTGCAGCAGAACGACTAGAGACATTACTGCGCGGTTCAATTATATTGGCATATAGCACACTGAGAAGAAAACTGGCCCCTACCTGTTGGCGCCAGTTATGACTGGATTATGCTAACGTGAAAAAAAAAAAAAAACACAACGATGGTAAACACCGAAACCGCCTCAGATAATGGTCCTTCGAATGGTCGACGCAGGAGAAATACATATCGCCCACACTGGCAGAAATGGTTAAGATTATATGGCTTTCTGCCAGGTTTATGATGCGACACCGCGTGCTGCAGGGATTGTGCTGCAGATGATAACTTCATTTTCACTCCCGCCCGTGACTAGGATTGTCATTTACTTTATTCCTGTTACAAAAACAAAAAAAGAATAAAAAAGAGGGCGGCCTTTGCGTTGATTTTATGGTTTCCAAATTGTTTTTGCTGTCTCGATACTTTTCATATCTCTAGGACAGCACAATTGTACGAATAAAGATTGTTTGTTTACCGTGCCTTCCTGTTCCCAAAAAGCAGAAGTGGTCACGTTGATGGACCGTAAAGCGGAGGAACCGCGTTGTTATTTTTATTTATTTTTTCTTACAAAAAAAGAAAAAAAAAGGACAAAAAAAAGTCAGTAGAGCACTTGCCCGCGTAAGGCAAAGGCCCCGAGGCAAAAAAAAAAAAAAAAAAAAAATGTAGCATAATGGTAAGTGTCGTGACCCGTAGATAAAATGTCGTAAGTTCGAGTACGTACATTGCTACATTTTTTTAAAATGCAGTTCTTCTGTCTGATGAAGTTATCACTGTAATGGAACTTGCAACATAATTCCCTTCACTTCTCAACCCAAAATAGTCGCATGTGGAAAAAGGGCTAACTTCTGCGACATTTTGTTCTTTTCAGGATTAATAGACAGCCAGGCAGCAGATGCATCTCGAAAAAAAATAGAAAAAAGGGTAGCGTCTTTGATTCATAACCAAAAAACGTCTTCGGTCCCGGGTTCGATCCCCGCCACTGCCTAAATTTTGATAAATAATCAGCATTGGCGGCCGAAGACTTCCGGCATAAGAAGTCACCCTCATTCTGCCAACGGCCTTGTCAAAGAGGGCGGAGGAGCAGATACAGGTTCAGGGCACTCTCTTGTCCTAGGGGTGGGAAATTGCCCCTAAAGGCGGAAGAATCAGCAATGTTCAATGACATGAGGATGCAGAAGGCAATGGAAACCACTACATTAAAGACATGTAACGTGTATCCACAGGACATGTGGCCTGTATTTGAAGAAGTGTCATGATGATCTCTCCATTGGCAAAAGATTCCGGAATAGTCCCCCATTCGGATCTCCGGGAGGGGACTGCCAAGGGGGACGTTACCATGAGAAAAAGATTGAATAATCAACCAAAGGATAACGTTCTACGAGTCGGGGTGTGGAATGTCAGAAGCTTAACGTGGTAGGGAAACTAGGAAATCTGAAAATGGAAATGCAAAGGCTCAATCTAGATATAGTAGGGGTCAGTGAAGTGAAGTGGAAGAAAGACAAGGATTTCTGGTCAGATGAGTATCGGGTAATATCAACAGCAGCAGAAAATGGTATAACAGGTGTAGGATTCGTTACGAACAGGAAGGTAGGGCAGAGGGTGTGTTACTGTGAACAGTTCAGTGACTGGGTTGTTCTAATCAGAATTGACAGCAGACCAACACCGACAACGATAGTTCAGGTATACATGCCGACGTCGCAAGCTGAAGATGAACAGATAGAGAAAGTGTATGAGGATATTGAAACGGTAATGCAGTATGTAGAGGGGGACGAAAATTTAATAGTCATTGGCGACTGGAATGCAGTTGTAGGGGAAGGAGTAAAAGAAAAGGTTACAGGAGAATATGGGCTTGGGACAAGGAATGAAAGAGGAGAAAGACTAATTGAGTTCTGTAACAAGTTTCAGCTAGTAATAGCGAATACCCTGTTCAAGAATCACAAGAGGAGGAGGTATATTTGGAAAAGGCAGGGAGATACGGGAAGATTTCAATTAGATTACATCATGGTCAGACAGTGATTCCGAAATCAGATACTGGATTGTAAGGCATACCCAGGAGCAAATATAGACTCAGATCACAATATAGTAGTGATGAAGAGTAGGCTGAAGTTCAAGACATTAGTCAGGAAGAATCAATACGCAAAGAAGTGGGATACGGAAGTACTAAGGAATGACGAGATACGTTTGAAGTTCTCTAACGCTATAGATACAGCAATAAGGAATAGCGCAGTAGGCAGTACAGTTGAAGAGGAATGGACAACTCTAAAAAGGGCCATCACAGAACTTGGGAAGGAAAACATAGGCACAAAGAAGGTAGCTGCGAAGATACCATGGGTAACAGAAGAAATACTTCAGTTGATTGATGAAAGGAGGAAGTACAATCATGTTTCGGGAAAATCAGGAATACAGAAATACAAGTTGCTGAGGAATGAAATAAATAGGAAGTGCAGGGAAGCTAAGACGAAATGGCTGCAGGAAAAATGTGAAGACATCGAAAAAGATATGATTGTCGGAAGGACAGACTCAGCATACAAGAAAGTCAAAACAACCTTTGGTGAAATTAAAAGCAACGGTGGTAACATCAAGAATGCGACGGGAATTCCACTGCTAAATGCAGAGGAGAGAGCAGATAGATGGAAAGAATACACTGAAAGCTTCTATGAGGGTGAAGATTTGTCTGATGTGATAGAAGAAGAAACAGGAGTCGATTTAGAAGAGATAGGGGATCCAGTATTAGAAGCGGAATTTAAAAGAGCTTTGGAGGACTTACGGTCAAATAAGGCAGAAGGGATACACAACATTCCATTAGAATTTCTAAAATCATTGGGGCAAGTGGCAACAAAACGACTATTCACGTTGGTGTGTAGAATATATGAGTCTGGCGATATACCATCTGACTTTCGAAAAAGCATCGTCCACACAATTCCGAAGACGGCAAGAGTTGACAAGTGCGAGAATTATCGCACAATCAGCTTAACAGCTCATGCATCGAAGCTGCTTACAAGAATAATATACAGAAGAATGGAAAAGAAAATTGAGAATGCGCTAGGAGACGATCCGTTTGGCTTTAGGAAAAGTAAAGGGACGAGAGAGGCAATTCTGACGTTACGGCTAAGAATGGAAGCAAGGCTAAAGAAAAATCAAGACACTTTCATAGGATTTGTCGACCTGGAAAAAGCGTTCGAGAATATAAAATGGTGCAAGCTGTTCGAGATTCTGAAAATAGTAGGGGTAAGCTATAGGGAGAGACGGGTCATATACAATTTGTACAACAACCATGAGGGAATAATAAGAGTGGACGATCAAGAACGAAGTGCTCGTATTAAGAAGGGTGTAAGACAAGGCTGTAGCCTTTCGCCCCTACTCTTCAACCTGTACATCGAGGAAGCAATGATGGAAATAAAAGAAAGGTTCAGGAGTGGAATTAAAATACAAGGTGAAAGGATATCAGAGAAACGATTCACTGATGACATTGCTATCCTGAGTGAAAGTGAAGAAGAATTAAATGATCTGCTGAACGGAATGGTCTAATGAGTATACAGTATGGTTTGAGAGTAAATCGGAGAAAGACAAAGGTAATGAGAAGTAGTAGAAATGAGAACAGCGAGAAACTTAACATCGGGATTGATGGTCACGAAGTCAATGAAGTTAAGCAATTCCGATACCTAGGCAGTAAAATAACCAATGACGGACGGAGCAAGGAGGACATCAAAAGCAGACTCGCTATGGCAAAAAAGGCATTTCTGGCCAAATCTACTAATATCAAATACAGGCCTTAATTTGAGGAAGAAATTTCTGAGGATGTACGTCTGGAGTACAGCATTGTATGGTAGTGAAACATGGACTGTGGGAAAACTGGAACAGAAGCGAATCGAAGCATTTGAGATGTGGTGCTATAGACGAATGTTGAAAATTAGGTGGACTGATAAGGTAAGGAATGGGGAGGTTCTACGCAGAATCGGAGAGGAATGGAATATGTGAAAAACACTGATAAGGAGAAGGGACAGGATGATAGGACATCTGCTAAGACATGAGGGAGTGACTTCCATGGTAATAGAGGGAGCTGTAGAGGGAAAAACCTGTAGAGGAAGACAGAGATTGGAATACGTCAAGCAAATAATTGAGGACGTAGGTTGCAAGTGCTACTCTGAGATGAAGAGGTTAGCACAGGAAAGGAATTCGTGGCGGACCGCATCAAACCAATCAGTAGACTGATGAAAAAAAAAAAAAGTGTAATAGGCAGACATCTATCCAGACCCTCACACAGGAATTCCATACTGCATCAGAATCCACTGCAAGTACTATGACAGTTAGGCGGGAGGTGAGAAAACTTGGATTTCATGGTCGAGCGGCTGATCATAAGCCACGCATGACACCGATAAATGCCAAACGACGCCTCTCTTGGTGTAATGAGCGCAAACATTGGACGATTGAACAGTAGAAGAACGTTGTGTGGAGTGACGGTACACAATGTGGCGATCCTATGGCAGGCTGTGGGTATGGTGAATGCCCGATGAACGTCATCGAGCAGCACGTGTAGTGCCAACAGCAAAATTCGGAGGCGGTGGTGTTATGGTGTGCTCGTGTTTTTCAAGAAGGGGGTTTTCATCCCTCGTCGTCTTGCTTGGCACTAACAGAGCACGGGTCTACATTGATGTTTTAAGCACCTTCTTGCTTCCCACTGTTGAAGAGCAATTCGGGGAGGGCGATTGCATCTTTCAACACGATAGAGCACCTGTTCATAATGCACGGCCTGTGGCGGAGTGGTTACACGTCAATAACATCCCTGTAATGGATTAACTTGCACAGAGTCCTGAACTGAATCCTATAGAACACCTTTGGGATGTTTCGGTACGCCGTCTTCTTGCCAGGCCTCACCGACCGACATCGATACCTATCCTCAGCGTAGCACTCCGAGAAGAATGGGCTGCCATTCACCAAGTAACCTTCCAGCACCTGACTGAACGTATCCTTGCGAGAGTGAAAGCTGTGCCAAGGCTAAGGGTGGGCGAACAACATATTGAATTCCAGCATTACCAATGGAAGGCGCCACGAACGTGTAAGTCATTTTCATCCAGGTGTCCGGATACTTTTTATCACATGTTATTATTTTTGTGGTCTTCAGTCCTGAGACTGGTTTGATGCAGCTCTCCATGCTACTCTATCCTGTGCAAGCTTCTTCATCTCCCAGTACCTACTGCAACCTACATCCTTCTGAATCTGCTTAGTGTATTCATCTCTTGGTCTCCCTCTACGATTTTTACCCTCCACGCCGCCCTCCAATACCAAATTGGTGATCCCTTTGAGCCTCAGAACATGTCCTACCAACCGATCCCTTCTTCTAGTCAAGTTATGCCACAAACTTCTCTTCTCCCCAATCCTATTCAATACCGCCTCATTAGTTATGTAATCTACCCATCTAATCTTCAGCATTCTTCTGTAGCACCACATTTCGAAAGCTTCTATTCTCTTTTTGTCTAAATTATTTATCGTCCATGTTTCACTTCCATACATGGCTACACTCCATACAAATACTTTCAGAAACGACTTCCTGACACTTAAATCTATACTCGATGTTAACAAATTTCTCTTCTTCAGAAACGCTTTCCTTGCCATTGCCAGTCTACATTTTATACCCTCTCTACTTCGACCATCATCAGTTACTTTGCTCCCCAAATACCAAAACTCCTTTACTACTTTAAATGTCTCATTTCCTAATCTAATTCCCTCAGCATCACCCGACTTAATTCGACTACATTCCATTATCCTCGATTTGCTTTTGTTGATGTTCATCTTATATCCTCCTTTCAAGACACTGTCCATTCCGTTCAACTGCTCTCCCAAGTCCTCAAAGTTTTTATTTCTTCTCCATGGATTTTAATTCCTACTCCGAATTTTTCTTTTGTTTCCTTCACTGCTTGCTCAATATACAGATTGAATAACATCGGGGAGAGGCTACAACCCTGTCTCACTCCCTTCCCAACCACTGCTTCCCTTTCATGTCCCTCGACTGTTATAACTGCCATCTGATTTCTGTACAAATTGTAAATAGCCTTTCGCTCCCTGTATTTTACCCCTGCCACCTTCAGAATTTGAAAGAGAGTATTCCAGTCAACATTGTCAAAAGCTTTCTCTAAGTCTACAAATGCTATAACCCTGTATTCACCTGACCAAAACTCCTGTTCCTCCCGCCACCGAACTTCACTAATTCCCACTATATCTAACTTTAACCTATCCATTTCCCTTTTTAAATTTTCTAACCTACCTGCCCGATTAAGGGATCTGACATTCCACGCTCCTATCCGTTGAACGCCAGTTTTCTTTCTCCTGATAACGACGTCCCCTTGAGTAGTCCCCGCCCGGAGATCCGAATCGGGGACTATTTTACCTCCGGAATATTTTACCCAAGAGGCCGCCATCATCATTTAACCATACAGTAAAGCTGCATGCCCTCGGGAAAAATTACGGCTGTAGTTTCCCCTTGCTTTCAACCGTTCGCAGTACCAGCACAGCAAGGCCGTTTTGGTTTGTGTTACAAGGCCAGATCAGTCAATCATCCAGACTGTTGCCCCTGCAACAACTGAAAAGGCTGCTGCCCCTCTTCAGGAACAACACGTTTGCCTGGCCTCTCAACAGATACCCCTCCTTTGTGGTTGCACCTACGGTACGGCTATCTGCGTCGCTGAGACACGCAAGCCTCCCCACCAACGGCAAGGTCCATGGTTCATGGATCACATAGTGTGCATGAAAGTTGGGACTCACAATAGAAGTTTCAAATTCGACTAGCTGTGCCAAGAACACTTAAGAGCAATCGAAAGGCATGCATTTAAACAAGAGATGAAACGTAAAATGAATTTTTGAACCAAATGAGTACAGAAAAATTGTATGTACATACAAAATCGACTATCCCGGAGCACAGTATCAGTTGCAGGTTGCCTATCTTACGGATTCCAGGGGCATCAAAAATTTGATTTTCAGTATCTCGGATAGTTGTTGGCCACTTTATAAAAATTAAATTATATCGTAAATTACTCATTGAGAGGCATAATCTTATATTAGAAGTTTAAAATTAGATAAGTATTACATTTAGAAACTGTGTATTTCTCTTGAGACAGCGTAACTGACAGGCTTTATTCATCCAGTATTTGAGAATGAGAGCACTTAACGATCAAACATACACATAATTTCAAACATTTTCGAAACTTTTTCTCGCTGATACTCCCCTCAAACCCTCCCATCCTCACCCACCTCCCCCCCCCTCCCCCCCCCCCCCCAGTCCAACACAGACAAAACCATGAAAGGAAAAATGTTTACCGCTCACTAGATTTTCGCTGTTCATCAGCAGGATCAGTGAGTGGACAGCCAACAAGGACTACGAAGCCAGCTGAGAAGCGGTGCATTGAGTTGCCAGGACTGGGACTCCTCGCTTTCCTATTACAAGCGGTGCACTAACATTGTCCGTTAGTTACCAACAACCGGTTGAATGATTCAAGCTGTGTTCAACGTACAGTGAAGGGTGGAAGCGGTGCACGCTGGGCGTAACGGTTTCTCAGTCATCTTATACACGAGAGGTGCCGTGTGATGTGTTGTAGTTACTGTGTTTGCTTGGTTGCTGGGCGTGCGTTTGTTTTCTCGAGACGAGAGCCGTTAATCTCGCCTGTTATTATACACTGTGAGTCTAACCAGAAACATATCTGCAGAGAACTGTAGTTGCTAATTTAGTGGATGTAGTATTTTAGTTGATTGCTAGTAATGTTGCTCGTACACTGAGGTGATAAAAGTCGTGGGACTTCCCAGCGAAGTGCAACAACTACTTTTAAGTCGCCTGCAGAAATACTGAGTCATGTTGCCTCTATAGCAGACTATAATTGTGGAAGTGGTGCAGGGTTTTGTGCCCCAACTGACCACTCGATCATATCCCATAAATGTTCGATGGGATTCTTGTTGGGTACCCTTGGGTGCCAAATGATTCTCTAGAATTGTCCACAATGTTCTTCGAACCAGTCGCGAACAATTGTGGCGCCGTGACGCCGTGCATTATCATCTACAAAACTTCCCCTATTGTTTGGGAACATGGAGTGCATTAATGGCGGCAGATGGTCACCAGGTAGCTGAAAGTAACCATTTCCAGTCAATGATCGGTTTAGTTGGACCGAAGGACCCAGTCCATCCCACACCATTATGGATCCACCACCAGCTTGCACAGTGCCTAGTTGACAACTTGGGTAGATGGTTGCGAAACACTCGAACGCAACCATCAGCTCTTACCAACAGAAGTCGGGACTCATATCACGAGGCCACGCTTTTCAAGCGTCTAATGTTCAACGGTTGTGGTCACGAGCACAGGAGAACCGCTCCAGACAATAGCTTCCTGTTAGCAAAGCCATTCGCTTCAGTCGTCTGCTACCATAGCCCATTGACTCCACATTCGCCACACTGTCCAAACGGATAAATGGTTCAAATGGATCTGAGCACTATGGGACTTAACATCTGAGGTCATCAGTCCCCTAGAACTTAGAACTACTTAAATCTAACTAACCTATGGACATCACACACATCCATGCCCAAGGCAGAATTCGAACCTGCGACCGTGGCGTCCAAACGGATACATTTCTCGTTAAGTCCTATAGTGGTTTCTGCGGTTATTTCATGCGATGTTGCTTGTATGTTATCGCTGCTCTGGGTCATTAAGTAAAGGCCATAGGCCGCTGCATTGTCGGTGTGAGAGGTTGTGCAAGAAATTATGTATTTCCGGCACACTGTTGACACTGTGGATTCCGCAATATTGAATTCCCTAACCATTTGATAATATTTCCAATGCGTCTAGCTCTAACAACCAATCCGCTTTCAGAATGTCTTAATTCCCACCGTACGACTATAAACACATCGGAAACTCTTTCACGTGAATCACCTCAGTACTAATGCCAGCTCCACAAATGCACTGCCATTTTATACCTTGTGTACGCGATACTACCGCCAGCTGTACATGTGCTTATAAGTATCTAGTGTAAATGTATGAAGGCCCAATTAAATCTGAAGGCTGCTTTTCCGATGCATTGTTTGTATTACTTGTTCCATGTGGAAGCTATTTTCGTTTTCTGAATGATGTAATTTTTTGTTCAAGAGGCCAAATATTATGTAGTGTTTGTGTTTTTTTCGTGTCCTCCAATTTTAGTGCTACTGTGACGGTGTTAATTTCAAACTATTTTATTACTGGACTGAACAAATTTCAATTCGGTTATTGTGTTGTTATATTGCCCATGCTTAAGGAACTTTAACTGGGACACATGCTTAAATACAGTTTCTGAAATTGCTGTTCTGTTAAGAGTCGAGAAAGATATTTTTGGTTTCTTAAAATAAGTCCATACCAGCCGGGCGCGGTGGCTGAGCGGTTCTAGGCGCTTCAGTCCGGAACCGCGCGACTGCTACGGTCGCAGGTTCGAACACTGCCACGGGCATGGGTGTGGGTGATGTCCTTAGGTTAGTTAGGTTTAAGTGGTCCTAAGTTCTCGTGGACTGATGACTTCAGATGTCAAGTCCCCATAGTGCTCAGAGCCATTTGAACCATTTAGGACCATACCTCAACACCCCCAGCCCGGATCCCACTCCGTTCAAATCCTGCGCGAGAACTAGTTTAAAGAACAAGAAGTTAAGAAAGGAGAACTACATTATCGGAGATTCTCGGGGATTTCACGTGCAGCATTTATGTAGATAGAAAAACATAATTACAATATAAAGACTAAACACGGCGTCAGACTAGTTTAAACAGTGACAACAAATGTCTGGTGCATTTCTTAGATCGGTTACTGCTGCTACAATGGCAGGTTATCAAAATTTAAGTGAGTTTAAACATGGTGTTAGCGTCGGCGCACGAGCGATGGAACACAGCATCTCCGAGGTAGCGATGAAGTAGGAAATTTCCCGTGTGACCATTTCGCGAGTATATCGTGAATATCGGGAATCCGGTAAAATATCATGTCTCCGACATCACTGCGGCTGGAAAAAAAACCTGTAAGAACGGAAACAACGATGCCTGAAGAGAATCGTTCAACGTGACAGAAGTGCAACGCTAGCGCAAATTGCTGCAGATTTCTATGCTGGGCCAACAACAAGTGTCAGCGTGCGAACCATTCAACGAAATATCATCGATATGGGCTTTCGGAGCCAAAGTCCCACTCGTGTACGATTGATGACCCCACCACACAAAGTTTTACACCTCGCCTGGGACCGTCAACACCGACAATGGACAGCTGATGGCTGGAAACATGTTGCCTGCTCTGACGAATCTCGTTTCAAATTGTATCGAGCGGATGGACGTGTACGGGTACGGAGACAACCTCATGAATCCGTAGACCCTGCATGTCAGCAACGGACTGTTCAAGCTGGTGGAGGCTTTCTAACGGTGTTGGGTTCAAAATGGTTCAAATAGCTCTGAGCACTATGGGACCAAACATCGGAGGTCATCACTCCCCTAGACTTAGAACTACTTAAACCTACCTGGCGGATTAAAACTGTGTGCCGGACCGAGACTCGAACTCGGGACCTATGCCTTTCGCGGGCAAGTGCTCTACCAACTGAGCTACCCAAGCACGACTCACGCCCCGTCCTCATAGCTTTACCTCTGCCAGTACCTCGTCTCCTACCTTCCAAGCTTGGCTAGCTCAGTTGGTAGAGCACTTGCCCGCGAAAGGCAAAGGTCCCGAGTTCGAGTCTCGGTCCGGCACACAGTTTTAATCTGTCAGGAAGTTTCATCACAGCGCACACTCCGCTTCAGAGCGAAAATCTCATTCTGGAAACACCCCCCCATGCTGTGGCTAAGCCATGTCTCCGTAATATCCTTTCTTTCAGGAGTGCTAGTTCTGCAAGGATCGCAGAAGAGCTCCTGTTAAGTTTGGAAGGTAGGGGACGAGGTACTGGCGGAGGTAAAGCTGTGAGGACGGGGCGTGAGTCGTGCTTGGGTAGCTCAGTTGGTAGAGCACTTGCCCGCGAAACGCAAAGGTCCCGAGTTCGAGTCTCTGTCCGGCACACAGTTTTAATCTGCCAGGAAGTTTCGTATCAGCGCACACTCCGCTGCAGAGTGAAAATCTCATTCTACTTAAACCAAATAACCTAAGGACATCACACACATCCATGCCCGAGACATCTACATCTACATCTACATCTATACTCCGCGAGCCACCTTACGGTGTGTGGCGGAGGGTACTTATTGTACCACTATCTGATCCCCCCTTCCCTGTTCCATTCACGAATTGTGCGTGGGAAGAACGACTGCTTGTAAGTCTCCGTATTTGCTCTAATTTCTCGGATCTTTTCGTTGTGATCATTACGCGAGATATATGTGGGCGGTAGTAATATGTTGCCCATCTCTTCCCGGAATGTGCTCTCTCGTAATTTCGATAATAAACCTCTCCGTATTGCGTAACGCCTTTCTTGAAGTGTCCGCCACTGGAGCTTGTTCAGCATCTCCGTAACGCTCTCGCGCTGACTAAATGTCCCCATGACGAATCGCGCTGCTTTTCGCTGGATCATGTCTATCTCTTCTATTAATCCAACCTGGTAAGGGTCCCATACTGATGAGCAATACTCAAGAATCGGACGAACAAGCGTTTTGTAAGCTACTTCTTTCGTCGATGAGTCACATTTTCTTAGAATTCTTCCTATGAATCTCAACCTGGCGCCTGCTTTTCCCACTATTTGTTTTATGTGATCATTCCACTTCAGATCGCTCCGGATAGTAACTCCTAAGTATTTTACGGTCGTTACCGCTTCCAATGATTTACCACCTATGGCATAATCGTACTGGAATGGATTTCTGCCCCTATGTATGCGCATTATATTACATTTATCTACGTTTAGGGAAAGCTGCCAGCTGTCGCACCATGCATTAATCCTCTGCAGGTCCTCCTGGAGTACGTACGAGTCTTCTGATGTTGCTACTTTCTTGTAGACAACCGTGTCATCTGCAAATAGCCTCACGGAGCTACCGATGTTGTCAACTAAGTCATTTATGTATATTGTAAACAATAAAGGTCCTATCACGCTTCCCTGCGGTACTCCCGAAATTACCTCTACATCTGCAGATTTTGAACCGTTAAGAATGACATGTTGTGTTCTTTCTTCTAGGAAATCCTGAATCCAATCACAAACCTGGTCCGATATTCCGTAAGCTCGTATTTTTTTCACTAAACGTAAGTGCGGAACCGTATCAAATGCCTTCCTGAAGTCCAGGAATACGGCATCAATCTGCTCGCCAGTGTCTACGGCACTGTGAATTTCTTGGGCAAATAGGGCGAGCTGATTCGAACCTGCGATCGTAGCAGCAGCGCGGTTTCGGACTGAAGCGCCTAGAACCGTTCGGTCACAACGGCCGGCTAACGGTGTTGAGCGACTGCAGTTGGAGTGATATGGGACCCCTGATACGTCTGCGTACGATTCTGACGGGTGACACGTGCGTAAGCATCCTGTCTGATCATCTGCATTCATTCATGTCCATTGTGCATTCCGTCGGACTTGGACAATTGCAGCAGGGCAGTGCGACACACCACGCGTTCAGAATTGCTGCAGAGTGGCTCCAGGAACACTCTTCTGTGTTTAAATACTTCCTCTTGCTACCAAACTCGCCAGACATGAACATTTTTTAGCATACCTTGAAACGTGCTGTTCAGAAGATATCTCCACCCCTTCGAATTCTTACGGATTTATGGACAGCCATGCGGGATTCATTGTGTCAATTTCAACCTGCACTACTTCAGACATTAGTCCAGTCCATGCCACGTTGTGCTGCCGGCACTTCTGCGTGCTCGCGGGGCCCTGCTCGGTATGAAGCAGGTGTACTAGTTTCTTTGGCTCTTCAGTGTATTTGAACGTGGCCTAGTTGTTGCAAACAAACTGCAAGCTATTTGTATTTCAATCGCTCGTGCCGACACGGTCATTAAACTCGGAGACTTTCTCTCGAAGAGGTAGCGTCCTTGTGTGATCACGTGCGTGTGTACGTTGACTGGTGAAACAACTGCGGCCTTCGGAATACTGTGCGTCACGTAGCCAGTCATTTAGCCGACAAATGGGGACGTAATGACGTCACGTCGTGCACTCATTGCTAACCTGCCACACCAGATACTCGGGCCGGTTTTTGGTTAACTGACTGCTTGCATGCACATGTTGTAGCCAAGTTTCTGATACTACTTTTTGAAAAGTTGGTTCTCACCACATAAAAGAATACGCAAAATGTCAACAGGTTCGGAAGTCGTGCTGTAACTTGGCGTTCATTCACGACATTCTTTATTTTTGAAAGGAAATCGACACGGGTAGAATATTAACAACGTGTTGCTTCACGTAGTCACAAACAGAAGTAGAGTGGCTGATAATGCATTCATCTTCCTTTGTTGTAAATTTTAGACAGATTTAAAGGTAGAGATATTGAAGCCGTGCGAAAGTAGCTCAGTATCTTTTTTAACACCAGCAATACCAACACATTCTCCACAACGCGTAATACCAAGGGGTGTACTTTGTGCCTACCACAAAAAAGGTGTAAATAAATACGAACTTTGTTAAATGTTTTTAACTTTTATTAGCAACATACTTTATAAATAAGAAATGATGAATAATTAAGGTACAGAATCTGAAAACACCTTTTGGCATGATCTCGGCACCGCCAACGCATTTTCCGTAATGTTCCGCATTGCTTACACCAAGTGGAGGCGCACTTTATAACAACGACAAAAAATTTTAAAAAATACAAATATTGTTAACTGTCGTAGAGTTTCATTCACAAGATAGATTTTAAAGTTATATATATATGTTGGTCCTGAACCTGAAAATGTGAATGACATTTGTTGCCAAATGACACGTTCAAAGCTAAGAGTTAAATTTTTGCGTTAATTTTTATTGAAAAATTTGAGACAGGTATGGAACCTGATATTCAAAACAATACTTTTTTTCAAAATCATAAAATATGGAGTACCACACTGGACTACGATATTTGAAATGGTGGACACAAAGTAGTCCTGCCCCCCCCCCCCCCCCCCCCACTGAAGATCTAAGCGAATGTAGAGTCAGGTCTTTTTCTGGTACCGCGCGCCGCGGAATTTGAATCCGCGCCAGACGCTATGGACGTCCAAGACCCCTAGAGGTCTCTGCACCATCGCGCCGTAAGCTGTGGCGGCGCGCGCCTCCTGGCCCGTTTTTAGTGTGAGGGCGCCACCGTGGAACACGTGTTTGCAGCGGCCAATAGCGGCGTTCCCGATAGTGTACTTACGCGCCTGCCTCTCGCTCAGCCGGCCAGTCTAATCTTGCGTACGTCTTTGGACCAATCGCCTCGCGTTAGACAGCTTACTTACTTTCTTGTTCAGTGGTTGTTAGCTTTCCTTGTTACTCCGTTGTGTCGATCTTGTTGTTATTGTTCGTTTTGTCCTTCATTGGTCATGTCCGTCCTCTCGTGTTGTGTTGTTATTCGCGGGCCGCTCCGCAGGCCCCGCCGCGCTTTTCTTAACTTCAACCCCGCGACCGTTCCGGTTGCAGTTAAAACACTTCTCACGCAAATACCAGGTGCACTAGTAATGGAGTCCGAATTAGGGATCTTCTGAAGCCTATAAAGGCACATTTGCATGCCGAGCGTGAGTTTCCGCGGAAACGCGAAATACTAATTAAATAAATAATCAGTGACAAATAAATAAATCCTATGGCACACAACTGCAGCGCTGTGTCGCTGATAAAACAAAAGCACAATTACGTTACTCTTATGTTTGATTAAGAAAGGAGATCTCTGGTTGAAGTGGTGCGAGAAGCACGTATTTTATTTTATTGTCTGGCACACCGCCATATTTCATGTTATAGAAGAATACTGCGAGTTGCAACCACACTAGGCACTCGATTCTGTAAAGAATTTATATTTATAAAAGTAAGTAGGGTTATGAACTGTAGGCTTATTCATTGAATATATCTGATTTAACTAACTGTGTAACTTTTTTATGTTTAGTAGACAATCACCTCTGTACGACGTATTGGCATGGCTGGCAAATTATTGAAATATTGAGATCTAGATTATGAGTCCGCACCTACCGCAGCAGTCTTTGGAAACGATTTAATTACGAAGTCCGATTATTTCAGTTTTATTTCACGGTCAACTACGAGTAACATTGCCTTTACGAAAAAGCCATTGTCAAGCGTCTGATACCGAATAATTAAACGTCCACGTTCCAGATAAGCAAATATCAATTACAATTACAATCACCATCATACAGATAGAATAATTAATATTTAAATAACAATATATTTTTTTATTTATTTTATTTATTTTATAAGCCGTTTTAGTTATTTCCTTATTCTTCATTCGCTAGCTACAAAAATGTTCAAATGTGTGTGAAATCTTATGGGACTTGACTGCTAAGGTCATCAGTCCGTAAGCTTACATACTACTTAACCTACATCTACATCTACGTGATTACTCTGCAATTCACATTTAAGTGCTTGGCAGAGGGTTCATCGAACCACAATCATACTATCTCTCTACCATTCCACTCCCGAACGGCGCGCGGGAAAAACGAATACCTAAACCTTTCTGTTCGAGCTCTGATTTCTCTTATTTTATTTTGATGATCATTCCTACCTATGTAGGTCGGGCTCAACAAAATATTTTCGCATTCGGAAGAGAAAATTGGTGACTGAAATTTTGTAAATACATCTCGCCGCGACGAAAAACGTCTTTGCTTTAATGACTTCCGTCCTAATTCGCGTATCATATCTGCCACACTCTCTCTTCTATTACGTGATAATACAAAACGAGCTGCCCTTTTTTGCACCCTTTCGATGTCCTCCGTCAATCTCACCTGGTAAGGATCCCACACCGCGCAGCAATATTCTAACAGAGGACGAACGAGTGTAGTGTAAGCTGTCTCTTTAATGGACTTGCATCTTCTAAGTGTCCTGCCAATGAAACGCAACCTTTGGCTCGCCTTCCCCACAATATTATCTATGTGGTCTTTCCAACTGAAGTTGTTCGTAATTTTAACACCCAGGTACTTAGTTGAATTGACAGCCTTGAGAATTGTACTATTTATCGAGTAATCGAATTCCAACGGATTTCTTTTGGAACTCATGTGGATCACCTCACACTTTTCGTTATTTAGCGTCAACTGCCACCTGCCACACCATACAGCAATCTTTTCTAAATCGCTTTGCAATTGATACTGGTCTTCGGATGACCTTACTAGACGGTAAATTACAGCATCATCTGCGATCAACCTAAGAGAACTGCTCAGATTGTCACCCAAATCATTTATATAGATCAGGAACAGCAGAGGTCCGAGGACGCTTCCCTGGCGAGCACCTGATATCAGGTCAGTTTTACTCGTTGATTTGCCGTCTATTACTACGAACTGCGACCTTCCTGACAGGAAATCACGAATCCAGTCGCACAACTGAGACGATACCCCATAGGCCAGCAGCTTGATTAGAAGTCGCTTGTGAGGAGCGGTGTCAAAAGCTTTCCGGAAATCTAGAAATACGGAATCAGCTTGAGATCCCCTGTCGATAGCGGCCATTACTTCGTACGAATAAAGAGCTAGCTGCGTTGCACAAGAACGATGTTTTCTGAAACCATGCTGATTACGTATCAATAGATAGTTCCCTTCGAGGTGATTCATAATGTTTGAATACGGTATATGCTCCAAAACCCTGCTGCAAACCGACGTCAAGGATATAGGTCTGTAGTTCGATGGATTACTCCTACTACCCTTCTTAAACACTGGTGCGACCTGCGCAATTTTCCAATCTGTAGGTACAGATCTATCGGTGAGCGAGCGATTGTATATGATTGCTAAGTAGGGAGCTATTGTATCAGCGTAATCTGAAAGGAACCTAATCGGTATACAATCTGGACCTGAAGACTTGCCCGTATCAAGCGATTTGAGTTGCTTCACAACCCCTAAGTATCTACTTCTAAGAAACTCATGCTAGCAGCTGTTCGTGTTTCAAATTCCGAAATATTCCATTGGTCTTCCCTGGTGAAGGAATTTCGGAAAACTGCGTTCAGTAACTCCGCTTTAGCGGCACAGTCGTCGGTAACAGTACCATCGGCACTGCGCAGCGAAGGCACTGACTGCGTCGTGCCGCTTGTGTACTTTACATACGACCAGAATTTCTTCGGATTTTCTACCAAATTTCGAGACAATGTTTCGTTGTGGAACCTATTAAAGGTATCTCGCATTGAAGTCCGTGCCAAATTTCGCGCGTCTGTAAATTTTAGCCAATCTTCTGGTTTTCGCGTTCTTCTGAACTTCACATGGTTTTTCCGTTGCCTCTGCAACAGCGTCCGGACCTGTTTTGTGTACCATGGGGGATCAGTTCCATCTCTTACCAATTTATGAGGTATGAATCTCTCAATTGCTGTTGCTACTATATCTTTGAATTTGAGCCACATCTCGTCTACATTTGTATAGTCAGTTCGGAAGGAATGGAGATTGTCTCTTAGGAAGGCTTCTAGTGACACTTTATCCGCTTTTTTAAATAAAATTATTTTACGTTTGTTTCTGGTGGATTTGGAAGAAACGGTACTGAGCCTAGCTACAACGACCTTGTGATCACTAATCGCTGTATCAGTCATGATGCTCTCTATCAGCTCTGGATTGTTTGTGGCTAAGAGGTATAGTGTGTTTTCGCAACCATTTACAATTCACGTGGGTTTGTGGACTAACTGCTCGAAATAATTTTCGGAGAAAGCATTTAGGACAATCTCGGAAGATGTTTTGTGCCTACCACCGGTCTTGAACAAGTATTTTTGCCAACATATCGAGGGAAGGTTGAAATGCCCACCAACTATAACCGTATGAGTGGGTATTTATTTGTTACGAGACTCAAATTTTCTCTGAACTGTTCAGCAACTATATCATCGGAGTCTAGGGGTCGGTAGAAGGAGCCAATTATTAACTTAGTTCGGCTGTTAAGTATAACCTCCACCCATACCAATTCGCACGGAGTATCTACTTCGACTTGACTACAAGATAAACCACTACTGACAGACACAAACACTCCACCACCAGCTCTGCCTAATCTATCTTTCCTGAAAACCGCCTGAGTCTTCGTAAAAATTTCTGCAGGACTCATTTCAGGCTTTAGCCAGCATTCTGTACCTATAACGATTTCAGCTTCTGTGCTTTCTATTAGCGCTTGAAGCTCAGGGACTTTCCCAGCACAACTACAACAATTTACAACTACAATTCCGACTGTTCCTTGATCCAAGCACGTCCTGTATTTGCCATGCACCCTTTGAGATTGCAGCTCACCCCGTACTTTCCTGAGGCCTTCTAACCTAAAAAACCGCCCAGTCCACGCCACACAGCCTCCGCTATCCGTGTAGCCGCCAGCTGAGTGTAGTGAACTCCTGACCTATTCAGCGAAACCGGAAACCCCACCACCCTATGGCGCAAGTCAAGGAATCTGCAGCCAACACGGTCGCAAAACAGTCTGAGCCTCTGATTCAGACCCTCCACCCGGCTCTGCACCAAAGGTCCGCAGTCGGTTCTGTCAACGACGCTGCAGATGGTGAGCTCTGCCTTCATCTCGTAAGCAAGACCGGCAGCCTTCACCAAATCAGATAGCCGCTGGAATCCAGAGATTATCCTAAGGAGAAACACACACACCCATGCCCGAGGGGGGACTCGAACCTCCGCCGGGACCAGCTGCACAGTCCACGCTAGATGTCTCTGTACAATCTTGCCCCCCCCCCCCCCCCCCCCCCGCCAACAGACAACTGAAGCTCTTCAGTGCAGCCTTAATTTCTCCCTACAATTTTTGTTGTCCTCCCCGCACAAGCACACACACTTCGCTCCATTACCAAATTAGCTATTCTTTTCATACCTCACCTTATATTCTGTCAACCGATCATTTCTTCTAGTCGTGTTCTGTCAGACATTTCTTTTTGCCCTCATTAGGTTCAGTATCTCTTTGCTACCGATCTGATCTTCAGTGTTCGTCTACATTACCACATTACAGAATATTATATTCTCTCCTTGTGCGACGGGCGTTCAGTGAGTTTCTTTTCCTCGGCCAATTTCTGCTGAAAAAGTGCGAACCAGAAACAAAAGGGCAATCCATGGTGTGGCGACACACCACCTCTCCTGCGAAGAAAACGATACAACCATAGTGACGGTCTTCTGGGACTCTGCAGGGTTTATTCTGTTTGACGTACTCCCTCACGGCGCAACGATCAAATCTGAAGTGTACAAAGTCTTAAATCTCTGAAGTGTATTGTACTACCGTGGGTAAGTTGAAGAAATGACTTCAGCTTGTTCGCCGCCACAAAAATTCAAACGAAATTCTCCTTCTCCATGACAACCCAAGACCGGGCACAAGACTGTGCACCCGAGACTAGCTCACAAATCTTCATTGGGTTGTTCTTCATCATCCATTTTACATCCCGGATCTCGCTGCTTCTGCCGTCCACGTGTTCGGCCCAATGAAGGATCATGCCACGGTAAGCCATATGTTATTGACGTGGAGGTTATGGAAGCAACAAGGCGTTTGATCCGACGTCGACAAGTAGAGTGGTGCCTTCTGAGCACAGAAGCCCTCCCAGTAAGGCGGCGTAAGGCTGTCGCGTTGAACGGAGGTAATGTTGAAGAATATGCTTTTTTAGTCAGAATAGCGGGAAATAATATCGTGTACTGGACTTCTGAACAAAATCACAAAAAAATATGTTGCATTTCCTATTGAACGTGCCTCGTAAGTACTGATTATCGTCGACTTCTAATTTCCATTTAAGACTAGAATGCAGACAAAGACTTCCAGAAACGCCTTTCTAACACAAAAATTTATTTTAGATGCTAAAAAATTTCTCTTCTTGTCTCTGCAGTCTGATTTCTAGATCTTCTTTGCTTCACTAATCACCAGCAATTTTCCTGGGAAAATAGAAAAACTCATCTACTACTTTCTTTTCTTAATCATTCCTTCAGCGTCACCTGATTGAAATCGAGTAGAAACCATTTGCTTTGCTTTACTGTCGCTGATATCGTTGCAGCGGGTCGGGGTTTAATTTCTCGTGTCTATTCGTCGTTGTCACTGTGCAGGCTGCAAATTAAAATTCACCTACGTCAGAACGGCGACTGCTCAATGTCCTTTCACTCAGCAGTGTAGACACTTGCAAGATGATGTAAAAGCAGTGTTGATAAAAAACAACACCTAGTATCTACAGTTACTGAGGCCGCGCAACTCTGGTTATGAAAGAAAGTTCTGTGGAAATACTGTCTTCCAGTTTTATCAGGCAGTAAGAAAATGGATTGGGGATTGGAAAATAATGTCCGAAATTTCCACACAATAATGTTTATTTTGTCCTTGATTACCAAAGAAAAGGTACTATTCGGCCCACATTTAAACTATTGGCTATTTTCTTCCAGTTGACGACTCATAAACACATTTCAAACGCACAGCAGGCAGAAATCTGTCCAAACCCGAACCAAATCAAACAACGTTTTCACAGTCATTAATTTCACCTCTAACATGAGTTGCTACATTCGGTCCTTCTTGTGGATTTCTGCTCGCAAAAAAGCTCTGTAGTTGAATACTGAAACATGCCAAGCAGATTATATGAAGGCCAATATGTCACACGCGAATATCTGTCAACAGATTTAGCCGTAATCTCCGAAATTTCGCCAATCAGTCCTCAACAACAACTGCTATCGACTTAGCTCATCAATAAATCAAACTCTAAGTAATTCTTCATCTTACACATTATTTTTACTGGCACTAGTAACATGACCGCCCAGTTCAAAGCTAGCGAGCGACTCCCTTCTTCCAGCCTCACTCCCTGTATAACTATCAGGTAACGAGTGGGAACTGTCTCAATTCTGATTGGCTGACCATACTGACTGCCAATCAGAATACTCGCTCATGATCACACTCGCACCAAAACTGGTCTGCAATTATCCTTACATACAGACGCATTTGCGTCAGTCTGATATACAAATACTATAGTAATGTTTAATAAACGAAAACGAAAAGACAATAATTCTGGAAATATTCTTTAGATACAGATTTTACTCCAGCTGAATTTCTGGCTGCTCTGTTACAATAGCAGCCACACCTAGACATACGTCATCAGCAAAGTGGATAAGTCCCCTAGGATCATTTTCCCACGACAGGCTTGTCTAACTCTTGCACGTTACTTAAGACGGTATATAATGCAATATTGGAATTTGACGAATGTCCCACATACACATTCTCATTTACTCACAAGCTCACATTCTTCTTCTTCATGTGCCGTCTCCTCTAAGAAGGTTGGCTGTCATCATGGCAATTTCTGATCTTGATTTGGCTGATCTAAGGAGTTCTGACGTTGAACAGTTGTACCAATTTTTTAAATTGTCAATCCAGGATGTCCGTCTTCTACCCCTCGTTCTCTTCCCACAAATTTTCCCTTCTAGTATTATTTGCAATATTTTGTAATTTACTCCCCTAATAACATGGCCTAAATATTGTAGCTTCCTTACTTTAATAATTTTAATTAATTCTTTTTCCTTTCCCATTCTTCTTAGGACATCTTGATTAGTAATCCTCGACACCCAACTAATTCTAAGTATTCTTCTATATGCCCACATTTCAAAAGCTTCTAAACTGTTCATGTCCTTCTTTTTCAATGCTCACATAACAAATAATAAAATAAATATAGATTTTAACAGTTCTTTTAGAAGTTATTCTAGATTTCATACTATGAAAATTGTAAGGTATTTGAAATTTTTAAATTAAATTTCAATTAAGTAATTCTATACCCTGATACTTCAGGTGAGTATTTCAATTGACAACCAGAAACAAGTCATAAATGTTCCCAGGTGAATTTCCCTTTCTTAAGTGTAGTTTTTCTAACTTTAAAGTAAATTTTTCTATCACCAAAAATATGCCCGCTAGAAAGCTAAGATTTTCACAACACCTTTCTGTTAATAACAAAGTGCAGTATACAAATTTTGAAAGCGATAGAGCAAGCTATCCTAAAGCAAACGTTCGATCGGAACAACTTGCGTCTTGTAACCTCTTTTCTGTGCATGTCTTATGCAGAGTTTTAATTCTTTTCTCTATCTCTCTTTTTTTTTTTTAGTTTCTCCTTGTTCACTGGACTCGCATTCGGGAGGACGACGGTTCAATCCCGCGTCCGGCCATCCTGACTTAGGTTTTCCGTGATTTCCCTAAATCGCTCCAGGCAAATGCCGGGATGAGTCCTCTGAAAGGGCACTGCCGACTTCCTTCCCCGTCCCTACATAATCTGATGAGACCGATGACCTTGCTGTCTGGTCTCCTCCCCCAAACAATTCAATCCAATCTCCTCGTTTTCGTTTACTAACTGCTCTACGTCCAGACTGAGTAATGTAGGGAATATGCTTCAGCTCTCACTTTTTTCTCAATTACTGCCTCCACTTAACATCCTTCGACTCTTTATCTGCGGTCTTACTTCTCTACAAGCTGTGAGAATCCTGTTTTCTCCCCGTATTTTCTTTAACAAATTTTGAATGCTTAACTATTTGAAATGTTTCATGTTCGTATGATGTTTGCAGTCAGGCCACTCAGAGTCATGAGATTCTTCTTCTGTTATTTTTATCATGATGAATATTTTCATGGTTCTTTCTTTGACTATATGTCTTTTTACAAAAATCTGGAAAACACGGTAGCATTATGCTGTTCAGCATGCTGTTGTAATGTATCACCAACTGTATCACAAAACACCATTAATTTGTTGTATCTCATGATGCCGCGCAAATGGTACGCAACTCTTCTGGAATAAATGTTCTACACTGAGCTCAACAGCCATTTACTTAAATTAATGGAAAACATTTTCAGTTTCATATAAGACTTTCAAGGTACTCGATTCTGTACCTCAATCTCTGCCGACCAGCTGTGTTTGTGGGTAATGATTAACTGACATTAGCTACTGGTGTAACGATGGCAGTATTGCACTATGAATGGAATACGTAGCAGGAGTGAGTTGGTGAAAGTGTGTTAAATACGCTGCATTATTACGGAAAGTATTATGAATCACGAGTGGCGGTTAACGATTATCGACAGTTATTGATGTCAAGGAAAGTGTCTGGTAATGAAGTCTCTGTTGTAATTTTCTGAGAACAGTACAGGTTAGTATATCACGACGAGAACGACAAATTTCGCGTTTTCGACGAAGTTCGTGATAGATTCTCCGATAACGAGAACTTTATGTATGTGCACATCCACTGCATTCCTCGATTTTTCGATGTCAAATAATAAAATAAATAACGCAGAAGCAACTGAGAACATTGCAACTACGACGAGCGATGACCGGGCCCAATCGGCTTATACTACACAATACAAGCTAACTGGGCGATGATGGAAGTCTCTTTGCGTTTCACTCAGCACTAAAAAAGCTAAAAACAAGCGATAGTAAGGGCCGACAGAGTCAAACGATAGGCTCTAATAAGCTGTAGCTCGGTAAGATGAAGCATTGACTCCAAGCCTGTTTTGATGCAGCTATCGACCAGGCAGTGTTTATGGGCAAACGATAATGACTAGACAGTTGAAACCACAATAGCCAGTTGATAATTTTGCTAACGTTGACCGAATGAAACTCTATGGCGAAAAGTAAAGTGCTCGCTGATACTGCCAGTTAGTACCATGGCAAATATGTTGCTAAGAATACACTCACTAGGAACTGAATTGCACCCACGTAGTACCATCTCCGTTTCGCAGCCTCTCGTCTCGTGGACCTCACAAAACATTGACAACATTTGCAAGCCATCGTGATGTACAGTCACTCAACCGGAGCTTGTAAGTCAAGCAGATTTTTCAGAACTGGGTCCGAGGAATGGTGCACATGTTCACTGATGGCGTTTTTGGGGTCAGGTGACGAGGGGCATACAGACATTTTTATGTCTGTCCGATGTTCAGACTACTTTCATGCGTTGTGGGTGCTAGGTAAGGTTGGTTGGTTTGTGGGATTAAAGGGACCAGACTGGGTGCTAGGTAAATGTGCATTATCTTACTGAAGCTACACTTAGCTTGTTTGTTGCCAGCTGAGTAATGGGTGCAAACGACTGAACTTGAGCTTACTGTAGGGATCGACGCGACAGCAGGTGGTAGACTTATCACTGGCCCAATTATGGGCAATTTAAACATCCCACAAACACGAATACTGTCGAAAATCACGTTGTCTACAGTCAGCAGCTACATTTAGTTGCTATTAGTGCTGGTAGTGTTGACTGTTAATAACCATCATCAGACAAAAAAGATTCGTACACAGAGATACCGTAACAGAAAATCTCTTTTTTTTTGCATTGTGATTAGACACAGCTAAAAATGCTAACAGTAATGAAGATCTTCATAGCAGCTACAGCGGTACATGAGTTCGGCAAGTATCAGAGACTGCGGTTCTCCAACTGCTGAAAATATTTCACCGTTTCGATACCTACAAGTTCTGACTGAAAAGCGTTCGGCTGGTAGGCCATACGCGTCACTACCCTTCTATTTCGACAAATTCACACTCTGCTGCCTACAAGTACCGCTGACATTAGCCCACGTGAGCTATTTCCATGCTTAGAGTGTTCAACAACAGCGTTTCTCCTCCTTTGTTACCGTCTGTGGCCTTAGACGTGCAGTTACTTCTTTATCCTGCAGCGAGGAAGTTATTCTGAACAACAGACTTTGACATCGGACTGAGGTTCGTTGTCGTATACTATTAGCGTTAGTTAATGACAGCTTTTGTAATAAACACTTTATTGTTTATTCGAATCGAGGCAAACATGGCACGATGGCAGGTGAAACGTTAGAGTCTGCATTATTTAACGTATTCCTTTTCGCACTCATGTAGCCTCACACTTTTCATTATTTAGCGTCAATTGCTGATTTTCGCGCCATACAGATATCTTTTCTAAATTGCTTTGCAATTTGTTTTATCTTCTGATGACTTTGCTACACGATAAACGACAGCATCATCTGCAAACAACCTAAGGTGGCTGCTCAGATTTTCTCCTAACTCGTTTATATAGCTAAGGAACAATAGAGAGCCTATAACACTACCCCGTGGAACTTCAGAAATCACTTCTGTCTTACTCGATGACTTTCCGTCAATTACTACGAACTGTGACCAGTGACTCCAGTCGCGCAATTGAGACGATTTTCCATAAACACGCAATTTCGTTGCAAGCCGCTTCTGAGGTACAGTGTCAAAAGCCTTCTCGAAATATGGAATCAATTTTAAATGCCTTGTCGACAGCACTTAACACTTCGTGTGAGTAAAGAGCTAGTAGTGTTTCACAAGTCCGATGTTTCCTAAATCCGCGTTCACTTTGTGTCAATAAACCGTTCTCTTCGACACAGTTCATAATGTTTGAAACACAATACATGTTCCAAACTTTTGCTGCTCATCGATGTTAGTGATATGGGTCTGCAATTTAGTTGATTACTCCTACTGCATTTCTCGAATGTTGCTGTGACCTGTGCAACTTTCCAGTTTTATGTACAGATCTTTCGTCGAGTGAGCGACTGTATATGATTAAGTATGGGGATGTTGCATCAGCATAATCTGAAAGGAACAGTCTGGATCGGAAGACTTGCTTTTATTAAGACATGTTCGTAGTTTCACTACTCCTAGAATATCTGCTTCTAAGTTACTCATGTTGGCAGCTGTTCTTGATTCGAATTCTGAAATATTTACTTTATCTTCTTTTGTGAAGGAGTTTCATAGGGCTGTGTTAAGAAACTCTGCTCTAGCAGCACTGTCGTCGATAGCATTTTCATTGCTATCCCGCTGAAGACGCATTCACTGTCTTGCCGCTAGCATATTTTACATACGACCAGAGTCTCTTTGGATTTTCGCCAGGTTTCGAGACAACATTACGTTGTTTGAACTATTGTAAGCATCTCGCATTGAAGTCCGCGATAAATTTTCGCTTCTGTGAAAGATCGCCAATCTTTGAGTCTTGTCTTGTATTGGATTGTCTTGTACTGAACTGGGGACCCAGATACGGCGGAGAGGCTTCATCCAAGCCGTAGCCCTCCCACAACAGACTACAGCAGTCCACTCACCCCAACGCCGCCCCACGACGAACCCAGTGTTATTGTGCGGTTCGGCCCCCAGTGGACACCCCCCCCCCCCCCCCCACCGCCGAGAACGTCTCACACCAGACGAGTGTAGCAAAATGGTTCAAAATGGCTCTGAGCACTATGGGACTCAACTGCTGAGGTCATTAGTCCCCTAGAACTTAGAACTAGTTAAACCTAACTAACCTAAGGACATCACAAACATCCATGCCCGAGGCAGGATTCGAACCTGCGACCGTAGCGGTCTTGCGGTTCCAGACTGCAGCGCCTTTAACCGCACGGCCACTTCGGCCGGCACGAGTGTAGCCCCAATGTTTGGGTGGTAGAGTAATTATGGCGTACGGGTACGTGGAGACAGCGTTTGCGCAGCAATCGCCGACGTAGTGTAACTGAGGCGGAATAAGGGGAAACAGCCCGCATTCGCCGAGGAATATGGAAAACCGCCTTAAAAACCATCTACAGACTGGCCGGCACACCGGACCTCGACACTAATCCTCTGGGCGGATTCGTGCCGCAGACCGGCACGCCTTCCCGCCCGGAAGCAGTGCATTAGACCGCACGGCTAACCGAACGGGCTGGGTCTTGCCTTAGTTTAAATTTCGCATATTTCGTTATTTCTCCACTAGTCTTCTGACTCGTTTCGTGTACCAACGAGGATCAGCTCCATCGTTTGTTTATTTATTTGGTATAAATCTCTCAATTTCTATCGATACTATTTCTTTGAATTTAAGCCACATATGGGCTATGCTTACGTTGTTAATTTAGGAATGGAGATTCTTTCTCAGGAAGACTGAAGAGAATTTTTATCTCCTTCTTTGAATAGGTATTCTTTTCGTTTATTTTAGAGTATTTGGGAGTTACGATGTTCAGTCTTGCTACGACAGCCCTAAGTTCACTAACCCTCAGTGAACGCGTTCAGCACAATTTCAGATGATGTTTTATGTGTACTTCCGGATTTGAACACATTGAGGGTAAAGTGAAGTCACCACAAACTGTAATTGTATGATTCGTGTTCGTGTTTGGAAACAGACTCAAGATTTCTTTGAACCTTTCTACAAGGGCATCATCTGAGCTGGGAGGTCGATAAAAGGATCCAATCGTTACTTCATTCATGTTAAGAATAGTCTCTACCCATACTAACTCACAGCAGTTATCTTTTTCAATTTCGCTACAAGATGAACTACTTCTAATAGCGACAAACACGCCACCGGCAACTGTATTTAGCCTGTTCTTTCTGAACACCGTTAAGTCTCCGGCCTTACCCAGCATTTAGTACTGCAACGATTTGAGAATCAGTGTTTTCTATTAGCGCTTGGAACTCTGGTACTTTCCCAACACAGCTATGACAATTTATATCTGTTGTACCGATGATTCCTACATTCTTCATGTGTTCGACCAGCACTCTTTGTGTTTCCCCGTGACTCTCTAACCTAAAATACCACCCAGTCCATGCCAAACAGCCCCAGGTACCGGTGTAACCGCCTCCTGCGTGTAATGGTCGCCTATTTAGCGGAACCCGAAACCCCATCACCCTATGGCGAAAGTGGAATCTGCAGCCTGCACGGTCGCAGACCCGTCTGAACTTCTGATTTAGACCCTCCACTCAGCTCTGTACCAGAAGTCTGCAATAGAGTATACTGCAAATGGTGAGCTCTGCATTCCTAACGGATAGAGGGAATCGAATATGAATTTCTTAAGGGTGGTAATTAGTAGAAATCAGAAAGACTGTAATTTTGAAAATAATCAAAGTACACAAAATTTACGTCAATGAAAAAAAAAAAGGTCGCCAGAATAGTTAGGCATAATAATGTGCGAACATTATTCTCAATGGGTTTCTGTATACTCTTGCAAAAGTAACTTCCGTAAATTCTTTCTTAGTAAAGTGCAATGAACACCTACAACAACCAGACGAACTACCCTATGGGTGACAGTAATTGTCAACAGCATAGGTTAGTAGTCACAGAAATGTAAAATAGACTTTACCCCTGTTAATTACAATCATCACTTTAAGTAATTCAGCACAGAAATTGTTCCCAAGGAAACACGAGACATAGTGGCACCTGACAAGAGTTCAAGTTTGAATTACGCCCATATACACACCACAAATGCAATAACATAACACTGAAATAAAACATTTCATATTCATTCGACAGTGATAATGTTTCAGATTCATGAGAAAAAAAAAAAAAGATTCAAATTAACTTTCTTCTGCTGGCATAAATTAAAGTGGGGCCCTTAAACTGTTTCTTCCTTTATCATCAACTAAGCACACCTTACAGAAACACTTTTCATTACAATCAAGTTAGAGGTAAATTTCAAATAGGATCAAAATGAAGTGCCTTATAATACCACCTGTGAAGCAAGTGATTTTAACTAGCCACATTTATGTTCATTAGTACTAAAACTTTAGCACTTTCAAAGTAAAAGCAGTTCATAGCAAATTAAAACTTTTCGTAAGTTTAATATTATGTGCCTCTTTTACTACTTGGGAAGCAATTGTACCTCTTTTACTACTTGTGAGGCAAGCAGTTTTAACTAACGACATTTATTATCTTTAGCACTAAAACTTAGACACATTTAAATTAAAAACAAATTATTAGTTCCTTACAAACAGGATACTCGGTCTTTAGCACTTTTACGATAGTGTCCTACTTGGTATCATGAAGTGGACAATTTCAATGGTCAAACACAAATTTTGCAACACTTGAATTATTATTGCAACAAACACACACAAGCACACTGGTTCATACTGGTACACATATCTGTTCTACAAAGTTGTTGAAACAGTTGTGCAATAGTGGTGGCAAGCACGTGGTGGTTATTTCGTCTCAACCCTGGCGGTTTAATACTCTGTTTCATTTCTTTTTGACGGCGAGTTAATCATTTTCAGAGCAATTCCAAATACGAGAGCACCAGTTTACTGCCCGACCACATCCGAGGCCATTCCATCATAGAGTTGGATTCAGAATGCCTCACTTAGCACCTGTGGTGTTGATTGCACAACTGCTGGCCACTGGCTACCTAACGTGCTCTCTTTCTTGCCTCCCAGATTGAACGCCACTTCCGCCTTTTCTTCCACACCAAGCCCCTTCCGCAATGGAGGAGGTTGCCTAACGCCTTTTAAGTTACAACATATAATTTCCCTAAGTAAGAACCAGTTTTGTGTGGCTGTGTGTGTGTGTGTGTGTGTGTGTGTGTGTGTGTGAAATTTTATGGGACTTAACCGCTAAGGTCATCAGTCCCTAAGCTTACACACTACTTATCCTAAATTATCCTAAGGACACACACACACCCATGGCCGAGGGAGGACTCGAACCTCCACCGGGACCAGCCGCACAGTTCATGACTTCAGCGCCTAAGACCGCTCGGCTAATCCCGCGCGGCTAAGAACCAATTATTTACATACAATTGTGTTTTGACAAACAGGCGTATTTAATACAGTTTCATTATTTAAGCACACTGGTAAGTTAAAAAAATTATACATCATAAAGTTCCATTTCCCTCCAACAATTCAAAGATCTTAACTCGTAAAGAATAAATACTCCATAATTACATACAATTAATTACACTGTACCAATTATTCACAGTCGAAAATGGTGTTACACATGCCCCATGTTTCATTGAGGTTTCCCAACAGGGATACATCAATGAAACATCAATAACACCTATGCGGTGACGAGCGATTCAAAAAAAAAAAGTATATCCATTCAGTAATAAAAGTTTTACTACATAAAACAGTGAAACTTATCAGAAATAAAATCTGAATTTTATTACTTTGGTCTATATACAAGAAACTCACAATAGAAATAAACCAAATACAGCTGAATATACACACATTAGACATCAACCCCTACAAACCACACGTTCAACACAATGAACACGCCCACTGCAGCGGCTTATTACGCAGTACTGCGCTTTAAGTCATTACTGCCCAGACACAACCCGAGCACATCGTGCAGCAGTATTTGATGGCTAATCAAAGATTAAAGTAAAGGTATTCTAAAGGATTCTTGCCTAACAGCCTTGCTTCTGATTTAAATTATCGGAAATAAAAAAAAACATAAATTAACGTGGTGCACCACTTCTTTAAGTAGGTGGCCCTTTGATGCACTAGTGTTTATAACTTTTATATATTGACCAGCAGCGAAATAACACTCAGGCAAACCATTGCTTAACGCCTCTGTTTTAGTTAGAACGATACGGAACCCCTCCACCATACTCTTAATGTTTAATTGCTATAATCCTTACGGAATGTAACAGTTTAACCAATATCATGACTACAAAGAAAACTTTCACTGCACCGCCCATGTGGGGACAGAAGAAAACTCTTCAATAATGTAGCAAAATTGGATAGTGCATTGCACAGATAACACACACTGGGAAGATATGATATGAGCAACCCCGTTCCCATGTAAGGGCACAGCAACACTGCCGGTCCTTACCGTACTGAGCAAAATAGAAAAAATTAAACAAACCACAACTTTCCGTAACTTTGGCAAAGCAGACCAGTAGCAGCAAGTGACACGACAACGACGGGACAGCTAAAAGGGCCACACTTCGAGATATCACTTCGCACCAGACTCCACACTAACCTTGTTCCGCGCCGATTGGTGCTGCACAGGAAACCAGTAGCAGCCAGAAGTATTTGTTCTGGAGTGCTGACTGTCCAGCAGGTCACGCAGTTCCCGACGTTGACTGTCGGTAATACAATCAGACCATCTTGCACAACCGATCCAGGTTCTACATCAAAAGTGAATCGTCGGAGACATAGTGAAATTAAGAGCTTCAGTAACGGATCCTATTTAGTAAATACATCCGTATGTGTCACCCAGTATCACCTTAGAAGGCGTGCCTGGACAAATCCGACCGATTGCTACAACTACGTAGAGAACTCTCGCTAACAAACAATATAAATCACCAGTCAACTACAACATTAAAAAACAACCTTTTTTCGACACGTAATGTCCGCTTTTGCATTATCGGTACCATAGGCATAATAAAACAATTCCTTCAGCTGGATAGTTCAAACACTAGGTGGAATCCGCAGTTCATTATTGCCGTCCAATTCTGTGTTCCCAAAAGAGAAACATTTAAAACTCCGTACTACCGTACACCACGTCAGCGGCTCAGAAACAGGAGACGTTTCTGTAAGTAATAGCCACACCAAATTGCCGCTATTGGTTGCCCGAAGTAATCCAGGCTTCTCACAGAGGACGCTTCGCTGACAACGTAGAGGCAAATTGCAGGCCAGAGTCACCCAAGTTAGCCGAAGGGCTGACGGGTGAAAGAATCCAAACCGCCGGAACGATTAACATCCGATACAGTAGAACTGAACTTACTTTAACCCTGATTGCAAAATGAATTACACAAAACGGGCACAAGTAATAATGGTAATGTTCATAAATTACCAACAGGGCTCAAACCCAATAGATAGCAATAACTGTCCCATAAACTACGTAAGCTACCCAAGTGGGAACCGGTAAATCTGGAAATAAAATCTGGCTTAAGTCAAACTTGAAACAATACTGCACACATAGTACGAAGGACTCTGTGGCACAGGAGATTGCTCCGAATGACTGTTCTACAGTCTACACACCAAGGTGCTCACCAGCAAGTACAACAAGTGCCGATAACTACAGCTCAGTAACCCCACAGTGAACATGAATTCTGTAGACACAAAGAGCAGACGAAGCTCTAAGCTCGCCTTCCATCAGCTCCATGTGACATGTAAGTTGGTAGAATAGTGATTATAGAGCCACTCAAAAGTGAAATTCAGTATTGACAAATGCTCATAGCGTCCATGTCCCACATTTAAAGCACTCCGTCTTCAGGCCACGAGTGGCCTACCGGGACCATCCGACCGCAGTGTCATCCTCGGTGTAGGATGCGGGCAAGGAGGGGCGTGGGGTCAACACACCGCTCTCCCGGTCGTAAGATGGTATTCTTGACCGAAGCCGCTACTATTCGGTCAAGTAGCTCCTCAATTGGCATCACGAGGCTGAATGCACCCCGAAAATGTCCCACATTACTCACAGCAATTGTCTTTGGATGACCAACCTGCAGAAACTGGTGGAAAATAATCGAGAGCGGGCTCGTGCAAGTCGCCATTGATTCGGCATGGTCGAGAGCGCACGTGCCCCCCTACACAGACAAAGACATTATATCAAGCAAGCATTCGATTACGTATCGAAGCACTTTCCGAGCCAGTTCTCCCTACCCCCACCCCACCCTCACACTCCCCCAATTAGCTCTGTTGGTCTCATAATCATTAGAAGGAAAACAACTAACCCGACGAAGATGAACCCAATGGTGTTTACCAATACCCAAATTTGTAAATATGGGACTAACTGGCTACTTGCTTCCCACTGTAGAGCTGACCCTTAATACTCCAGACTGTTTCGTCCTGATCTTGCTGCTACTTCAGATTCTTGAAAAGAACAGAATCCCTGTTAGTATTGCTGCATCACACTGAAGATTATCACCCTGATTGCATGGTGTCAGCAGACTCCTGATTCCCACTAAACTCACGACGCAGCACATCGCCCAGCTGGTTGCCAGGACCATTTACGTCTTTTTTCTTTCTTTTTTTTACGGAAAACTAGAAAGCCGAAATTCCAACTGCATGGTCTGCTACCCTACCAATCTTAAGTGGCCTTGACAGTACCCAGCTTAGCGCCTGGTTGACTGCTTCTCATAAGAATTGTCTGTCATATAAGCAGTAAATTCAGGAAAAATGAGACTACTAATGCTCCCAACTCTCCTGCCGAGAGAGTCCTCTATGCATACGTGACCAGTTAATGATCTCGTTCTAGTTCTTGTAACAGGACTACAGCGACTCCAGAATTAGAGGCATCTTCTGGGGACTAAATTGACGCTATAAATTTGCAACGGCTAGCACGGAATATTGCTGACAGCCTGCCTCGGACATGTAAAGCCGACTGCTGGGTATTCTATCAATGAAGTGGATCCCCCTTACGACAAAGTTGGTTTAAGGGAATAAATATTTGCGTGAAGTTCAGAATAAACTTAGTAAAAAAGTTTACCAATCTGATAACCAGTGCAACACCCTTTTTATCACAGAGGGGTGATAGGGCAGAAAATTACATATGATCTTTGTGTGTTTGATATCAGTTTCAGGGGCACTGTTTGAAACTAGATGATCCAAAAACAACAGGCAGCACATGCCAAACTAATCTTAGTATGTTTCACCGTTAATCCACGTCCCTATAATTGGTCAACATTGAATTTGCTCTCGAAAGGACTTGCTATAAACAATCTCATCATTGAGGTAATTATACAGACAATGAAACTTCAGCTCACTCGAAACGTAAAGTAGTAGATGTGATAGAAGTGCTGCATAAGTTTACAATCCAAAGGGATCTACTGAACTCAAGCAGTCAGAGGCTTAGACTGTTCATCTAGAGTTATTCGATAGTAGGCTTGGTTCACGCCCAAAACCATGAAGCAGCAGGATTCAGAAAAGTAAGTAAAGCACATGTAAAGATCAGGCACTGACTTGAAAACTACCTTCTGGTCTACGATGGGCCTCCAACCTTCACCATTGCCTTTGGAAATCAAAGACATTGGTGAGGTATACGGAAAAGTAACGAGGCCATTCGTGAACAATTTACCATTAATCCGCCTAACTATTGCATTTTTAATGGAAATAATAAGGAGAGTTGCAAACAGGGATCTTGTCGTTGAATTGGACCTGATATTTGTCTTTGTTGGTTACACCCAAGTGCACTGTAAAACATTCGGAAATTCACTTCATAAACTTAATAGCATTTCAGGTTCACCATTCCCAAAACGTCAGACATCAAACTGGAAATCACTCGAATCAGGAGTTTTAACTGAAGGAAGTTGACCATGACTACATAACTGATAGCACTTACCCCTGGAAGAAGTTTATAGTGAAACCTGTTTCCAAAGCAGTCTCAGAAATGACCTGTTTGGTTTATGAAATAGCACCCTATAGCAAACCAGTAGACAATTATTCCGCAACGAAAATTGTAACAGGTCACGAGATTAGTTTCCAAATTAACTCGTATCTCTCCCAACAAAGGTAATGACAGACCATTAGTAGTCTAATTGTTGAGTTACCAAGCACAATTAAACAAGGAATTATTGATGTTGGAATACAACAATTCACAGACCAGTTCACTGTTAAGGGCAGTACTGACAAAGGGTAGGGAGGACTTGCTGATTACGCTTAATTGGTGACACCCTTCACCTCCTGGATGGCCACCTTGTTCGTCTCCGCCAGTCCCATTTACGCAAAGGTTGGGTGTCACTTCATTTTCAGGTCTGTCCTTACAATCCCTATCGAAATGTCCTGGCTTATTATACCTAAAATAATTTCCATTATCTCCTCCGCGTTGGCTACTCTCGTGGTATCATGGGGAAGAGATTCCAGGCGAATTAGTCTCTTGCTCGACGCTTGTGGTTTTCTGGTGAGCAAAATTTATGCTCACTATATTCCGCGAAACTTGATCAAAGTCAAGGAAACTACACGGCCCATTAGCAAAAACCACCCATAAATGGTTTTCCGATTTCACGCATTCGAGTATGTTACAACCGATCTTATTTTCGCTGATCTCAACAAATAATGATAATTCGGCCCGTTACTCTCAATATGATTAACAAAGATTCCTCATTGCCCTTCCTCTAGGAGATGATGTTTGTTACTAATTTGTTCCTCTGTCTATCTGACAAACCTTGGCGAACAATCCTACCACGCAAGTAACTGAGGGTAGACCTTATCGAATAACCTGACCGATAATACTAACCAACCGACCATCAATCAGTGGGTAAATGATCTGAAAACCATCAAATTGGAAGTCTGCACAGCATTAGACTGTAGCTGTAATTCAACTCGCAATTGCAAAAATTACACACATTGTTCACTAGTTTCCATTGTAACTTTAGTAATGTCTTGTGCACTGGCGGAAAAAAATCGCAGCAGCAAAAAATAATTACAGAGTAATGAAATTTCGGGAATACGTTTTTCTACGTAACATACACTAATGACCATTAAAATTGCTACATCACGAAGATGACGTGCTGCAGACGCGAAATTTAACCGACAGGAAAAAGATGCTGTGATATGCAAATGATTAGCTTTTCAGAGCATTCACACAATGTTGGCGCCGGTGGCGACACCTACAACGTGCTGACATCAGGAAAGTTTCCAACCGATTTCTCATACACAAACAGCACTTGACCGGCGTTTCCTGGTGAAACGTTGTTGTGATGCCTCGTGTAAGGAGGAGAAATGCGTATCATCACGTTTCCGACTTTGATAAAGGTCGGATTGTAGCCTATCGCGATTGCGGTTTATCGTATCGCGACGTTGCTACTCGCGTTGATCGAGACCCAATGACTGTTAGCAGACTATGGAACCGGTGTCTTCAGGAGGGTAATACGGAACGTCGTGCTGGATCCCAACGGCCTCGTATCACTAGCAGTCGAGATGACAGGCATCTTACCCGGATAACGGATCGTGCAGCCACGTCTCGATCCCTGAGTCAACAGATGGGGACGTTTGCAAGACAACAACCATCTGCACGAACAGGTCGACGACGTTTGCAGCAGCATGGACTACCAGCTCAGAGACCAAAGCTGCGGTTACCCTTGGCGCTGCATCACAGACAGGAGCGCCTGCGATGGTGTACTCAACGACGAACCTGGGTGCACGAATGGCAAACCGTCATTTCTTCGGATGAGTCCAGGTTCTGTTCACAGCATTATGATGGTCGCATCCGTGTTTGGCGACATCGCGGTGAACGCACATTGGAAGCGTATATTCGTCATCGCCATACTGGCGTATCACCTGGCGTGATGGTATGGGGTGCCATTGGTTACACGTCTCGGTCACCTCTTGTTCGCATTGACGGCACTCTGAACAGTGAACGTTACATTTCAGATGTATTACGGCCCGTGGCTCTACCCTTCATTCGATCCCTGCGAAACCCTACATTTCAGCAGGACAATGCACAACCGCATGTTGCAGGTCCTGCACGAGCCTTTCTGGATACACAAAATGTTCGACTGCTGCCCTGGCCAGCACATTCTCCAGATCTTTCATATACTGAAAACGTCTGGTCAATGGTGGTCGAGCAACTGGCTCGTCACAATGCGCCAGTCACTACTCTTGAACTGTGGTATCGTGTTGAAGCTGCATGGGCACGCAAATTTCGTGAAAATGTAATCACATGTCAGTTCTAGTATAATATATTTCTCCAATGAATATCCGTTTATCATCTGCATTTCTTCTTGGTGTAGCAATTTTCATGGCCAGTAACGTATTTAAGTGATTAACACTGCAAGATCACAGGTTAATGTTAGGACGAGGTAAGCCATTGCAAATGTAATTTCGTATGCGATTACGTATGACAGCAGGAGTACTGTTGTGGTTATCTTGCGGACATTGACTGCAAATTTGTACGTTTGTACGTCAGTCTGGTGGTTCGACCTGTTGTGTTGACATTCCTTATCAGCATCCCAGGGGGTGCTTTCCAACAGAATATCGGTCGTCCACATACGACTGTTGCAACCCAACATGCACTACAGAGTGTCGACATGTTGCCTTGGCCTGTTCGGTCAGCAGATCTGTCTCCAGTCGAGCTCATATGGGACGTCATCGGAGAAAAACTCCAGCGTCATCCGCTAACAACCTTAACTCTCCCTGTATTGACCAATCGCAACAATAATGGAACTCCATCCCACAAACTGTTATCCGGAACCTGTACAAGACAATGAATGCACGTTTCCATGCTTGCATTCAACTTTCTGGCTGTTACAAAGGTTATTAATGTACCAGCATTTCTCACTGCAACGGCTTTTCTCGCTCTTGCGTTAATCTTTGATATTGCAACGTAAATCACTGAAATACGTTATCTAGATAAATTTATTCCCGAAAATTCATTACTCTACATTAATTAGTTTTTGGTGTTGCGATTTTCTTCCGCCAGTGTATAAAGTACCTCAGCGCACAGCAGACTGCTTTGAATAAACTTTCCGTGCACTCTACACACCAAGGTGTTAGCTAAACAAGTCCAACAAGCACCATGGCTCAGTAGCCCCACCTTGTACCTGAATGCTGTAGATACCAATAGCAGACGTATTTCCAAGGCCCTCTTCCATCAAATCGGAGCGAAGTGCTTCTTGGGCCTGTAAGGTGGTAGAATAGAGAATCATACAGCCGATCAAAAGTGATACTCAGCTTTGTCAAATGTTCATAGCGTCTATGTTCCATATGACTCGCAGCGCTTGTCCTTGGATGGCAATGCTGCAGTTGACAGTAAAAAACGACTGTGGGACAGACCAAGGAGATCGCCGTTATGTCAGCGTGGGATGCGAAGGAGGGCTTACCTATCTACAAAGAGGTTGTATCACGCTTCTCATTTCATATCGAAGCACTGCAGGGTCAGCAACATTCTCCAATGGCGCCGGCGGTACACCGCCTGTTAATCTGTTTCGTAAAGTGTATGACAATATACTTCCGTCACCGACAATCCCTGCTCTTTCCATCAATATTGAAGCCAGCCTGTTGCCTGACCTCCATGATTGCTCAAGGATTTGCGCCTGCACACATGTGCATTTTGTAGTAATTCACTATGCCATCACTTATGAATCCTGCCTCATCTGTAAATAGCACGAGGGACGTTCAATAAGTAATGCAAAACATTTTTTTCTGAAAACAGTTGGTTTTATTCAGGATTACAACACACAGTATTAGTCCCCACTCTTCTGGCTCAATAACCCCATATTTGTACACAAACCTCTTTTAGTACGGTGGCCTTCCGCCACCTTAATGACAGGGCGTGTATGCCAGCATTGTACCGCTCTACCGGTCAACGTGGGAGCCAAGTTCTTGCTGCATCGAGAGTGTTTGAGGAAGAGTATTTCAATGAGGTTTTGTGAGTTCCTCTCTGGTGCGCATATCTGTGTGAGACCTTGTGTTTTCATGGAGAAGGAGAAATTCATTCGCATTTTTATGGCGAAGAATACGCTGAAGACTTTTGTTCAGTTTCCTGAGAGTAAAGTTGATCGTTGCACCACGAGGGAGGACATCAAACAGAAATAACACTTTCGGAGCCCTTGCCTCAGGGTGTGACTGAACTTTTCGAAGGTGAGGTGTGCCGCCACTCCATGGATTGCCGTTTTGCTATCGGTTGGTTGGTTGGTTTGGGTAAGGAGACCAGACAGCGTGGTCATCGGTCTCATCGGGTTAGGGAAGGATGGGGAAGGAAGTCGGCCGTGCCCTTTCAGAGGAACCATCCCGGCATTTGCCTGGAGTGATTTAGGGAAATCACGGAAAACCTAAATCAGGATGGCCGGACGCGGGATCGAACCGTCGCCCTCCCGAATACGAGTCCAGTGTCTAACCACTGCGCCACCTCGCTCGGTTTTTGCTATCGGTTAGAAGTGATAAAACCATGTTTCATCGCTTGTGACGGTGTTCGACAAACAGTTGTCACAATCAGCCTCGTGACGTGCAAGCAACTCCGCACAGATGGTCCTTCGTCGCTCTTTATTGTATTCTCCTAGGCTGCGAGGAAACCAGGGGACACGAAACCAGGGGGACACATCTTTGAGTAATCTGACTGGTGGACAGCTGTTCCTGATTTACATAAATGATCTAGGTGATAATCTGAGCAGCCCCCCTTAGACTGTTTGCAGAGGACGCTGTAATTTACCGTCTAGTAAAATCATCAGACGATCAATTCCAATTAAATGATACAGAGATAATTTCTGTATGGTGCGAAAAGCGGAAATTGGCACTATACAAAGGAAAGTCTGAGGTCATCCACATGGGTACTAAAAGAAATCCGATAAATTTTGGGTACACGATAAATCGCACAAATCTAAGGGCTGTCAGTTCGACTAAATACCTAGGAATTACAATTACGAGCAACTTAAATTGGAAAGACCACGTAGATAATATTGTGGGGAAGGCGAAACAATGACTGCGCTTTGTTGGCAGAACACTTAGAAGGTGCGACAAACCCACTAAAGACACAGCCTACATTACACTTGTCCATCCTCTACTGGAATACTGCTGTAGGGTGTGGGATCCTTACCAGGTAGGATTGACGGAGGACTTCGAAAAAGTGAAAAACAGGCAGCTCGTTTCGTGTTAACGCGCAATAGGGGTGAGAGTGTCACTGATATGATACGCGAGTTGGGGTGGCAGTCACTGAAACAAAGGCGGTTTTCTTTGCGGCGAGATCTATTTAGGAAATTTCAATCACCAACTTTCTCTTCCGAATGCGAAAATATTTTGTTGACACCCACCTACGTAGGGAGAAATGATCATCTTAATAAAACAAGAGAAATCAGAGCTCGAACGGAAAGATTTAGGTGTTCCTTTTCGCCACGCGCCTTTCGAGAGCGGAAAGGTAGAGAAGTAGTGTGAAAATAGTTCGATGAACAATGTGCGAGGCACTTGAGTGTGAATCGCAGAGTAACCATGCAGATGTAGATTCAGACTGTTTTCTTTCGTGTGTAATACTATATTAATGCTGATTAATGTGTTAAACACAACACGTAAATATAACATATAAATGAAAGAAGATACGCTAATTAGTATGAACTGTACTAATAAAAATGAATTTCAGCTTATCGAGATAACATAACTGTTTTAGTAAGACAAAGTACTCCAGATCGTTAGGAATTAGCAAAATATTACTCGTATTCGGTTGCGAAACGATCTGTGTCAACGTTCAGACGAGTTATACTGGATACCTACCATGAAATTGTGCAAATTTAACAATTCATAGCGAAATTCAGTTAAAAATCATTCAGTGCCACACTTAAGTCAATTAAATTATTGACAGAAGCAGAAAAGTAGGCAGTAACAAGTATGGAATTGTACAAGAGTTTCATATTGACAGCCAAAATGCGCCGGTACAGAATAAAGGTAGCAATAAAACGTATTGGGGGCGCGAGAATTTCTTAAAATTGCTTTACTGATAGTCTATCAGACTCCATCGAGATTAGAACCGAAAACAAACCAGACCTCCCTGGCAGTAGCGAACACCTTTCACTACGCTAGCAGATAACCCAGCCAAACAGCCCTCTATTATTACCCCAGACACGAATAAGCCGGCAATTTCGCAATGAAAGTGGCAAAATGATCTGCAGTTTCTGTTGCATAGTGTTTCTGGACTCAAAAACATGAATTTTCTACCTTTATGTCACCGCTTGTGTGACAATCATTCGGGATGTTTATCGAAATAACAAAATACTTTTATAAGCGAGTAAATTTAGAAGGATAATTCTGCACCACCGCAGGAAGTAAAGGGGGACATAGCAGCCAAACGTATTCTAAAATGTTTCGAATTCTCCATTAGACTCGCCACAGCCAGAAAACGTTCATTAGCCGATTTGTTTCATAAGATAGCTAGCAATGAGAATGCTCGCACTTCTAAAACGCTGTGGCATTAATACTGGTATCTGAATTACCACGTGTGTGGGCAAATGGATTTTATTTGTATTCCTGTAAACGTGATTTGGATCGAGAGCATAGCTACGATTAATATGCTGATGTATCGACTGCAAGTAAAACATTTCGAATAGAGAGTAGGGGGAATTATTTATGCGTCCCTCATCTTCAGTAACTGTCGCAGCTATTTTCGTTGTTAGGATTTCGTCACCTAAATCTGTAAAAATGGAACCCTACTAGTCTCACTTTCTTAACCGTCTATCTGTCTACCCAACCTTTAAAACCCGTTCACCTCGTGTACGGGTAGACATAATAAGCGGAAATGTATCGCAGTTACTACGGTATACGGTCCCTTGGTGGTGTAAAAAAGTGAGCTTCTATGTCAACGCAAAGAAAATTTATGCGAAAGGGAAAAAAATGACTCTACGAGCTATGCGACGAAACTGCTTAGGTCATCAGTCCCCTAGACCTAGAACTACTTAAACCTGCCTAACCTAAGGACATCACACACATCCATGTTCGGGGAAGAATTCGAACTGACAGCGCAAGCAGCCGCGTGGTCCGTGATATGACGGCGTTGAACGCACGGCTAAGCAGCGCCGCAAGCTGTTAATATCATCTGGTGTTGGTAAAAAGTTATTCACTTCAGTTCATTTAAGATAGAATAATAAAATAATAAAATGTGGCGTTTTTGGAGCGCGAGCTTCGCCAGTGGTAGCTATCTCAGCACATCTGCTGAGCGAACGTTTTCTTCCTGCTGCTAATCTAATGGACAATGGCAACACCGTAGAAAACGTTTGACAACTATGTGACCATCGATTTACATATTGATTGGTTCATAATTATGTTAGTTAATCCACTCGATATTTTTATGTCCTTTAAATTACATCTGCTACATGATACGCACTGAAGATGTAGGAAATGTATGTTATTTGATCCAGGAAGCACGTTCCAACAGAAATTGCTGCTTACATTGACATTTATGTTGCGAATTATTCGTCTTATCCATCACATGGACAACGAGGATGCTCTATTTTGCTACAGTTGTTTCATAGCTTAGTGGTATTGTGAGTTGATGGCGTTTCTTCTTTCATTTATGTGTTATATTTACGTGTTGTGTTTAACACTATAATCACCATTAGTATAGTCTTACACATGATTGAAAACAGTCTGACAAATTTCGGATAGTTTTTCAATTTCACGCCTGTGCATAGTATGTTGGTAGCACTTCGTTGCCTTGCCTGTTATGCTGTGTAGCAGACTTTAAAGCTGTGCGGATAAGCATAACGAAAAGGCGAGGGATCTCGCTAGTTTTGTCCACGACTGTACATGTGGACGAGTGTGTCAGCACTACCAACAGAGACGTCCAGTTGTACAGTGAGGTGTTTGATTGTGATCCGTCGATCACCGTACGTTCAGCATTCGGTAGGCACAGCTGGATCACTTCATCCGCGTGGCAAATCTACGTGTGTAGCGTTCGCCTACATCACTCGCTGTGCACGCGCTCGTGGAAGCACGCGGCTGACAGTTCACTCACTTGGATTTACCCTGCACTCATTCACGGTGTGACGAGCAACAGCCGCGTGTCCTTGTCACGCTGCTAAGGAAACATGTACTCTACCTATACAGCTTCGAAACAACGTAGCGGCAGTAATGGGCCCGGAATTTATTTTCAGCTGTCGATTTTTCATATTTTCTATGGAACAGATTTCTCAAGTACTACCACAGTATAACGAAAATTAAAGTGATAACCGAATATTGAAATGAAATGTTAATGAAGGTCATTCTCTCAGTTACGGAAATGTACAGTTCCACAAAATAATATCTGATGAATTAATGCCCGTTTTCAGCCAGCTGCAAAAATCGCACTGGCATTTAGACATATTTTGAACAGAACAAATTAAAAAGATTTACATTGAAGAGTGTGATAACAGACTATATTGCTAACTTTGTTTATAACAACAACAAAAATTCATCCCAGGAACACCGCTGGCTTTCACGAGTAAATCAAGCAAATGATCTGGTAGGACTCGTTCCATATCTACTAAAGAGAAAGGAAGTGTAAGATGTAGTGGTGAAAAGAGATGAGTGTTATTGGAATAGATGGCTACACTATGTAATCAAAAGTACCCAGATACTTGGCTGAAAATGACTTACAAGTTCGTGGCGCCGTCCATCGGTAATGCTATAATTCAGTATGGTGTTGGCTCACCCTTAGCCTACCACTCTCGCAGGTGCTGGAAAGTTTCTTTGAGAATGGCAGCCCATTCTTCTCGGAGAGCTGCACTGAGGAGAGGCAGTGATGTCGGTCGGTGAGGCCTGGCACGAAGTCAGCGTTCCAAATCATCCAAAGGTGTTCTATAGGATTCAGGTCGGGACTCTGTGCAGGCCAGCCCATTACAGGGATGTTATTGACGTGTAACCACTCCGCTACAGGCCGTGCATTATGAACAGGGGCTCGATCATGTTGAAAGATGCAATCGCCATCCCCAAATCGCTCTTCCACATTGGGAAGCAAGAAGGTGCGTGATACATCAATGTAGGCCTGTGCTGTGATAGTGCCACGCAAAACAACGAGTGGTGCAAGCCCCCTCCTTGAAAAACACGACCACACCATAACACTACGGCCTCCGAATTTTACTGTTGGCACCACACACGCTGGCAGATGACGTTTACCGGGCATTCGCCATACTCGCATCCTGCCATCGGATCACCACATTGTGTACCGTGATTCGTCACTTCACACAACGTTCTTCCATTGTTCAATCGTCCAATGTTTACGCTCCTGACACAAAGCGAGGCGTCGTTTGGCATTTACCTGCGTGATATGTGGCTTATGAGCACCCGCTCTACCATGAAATCAAAGTTTTCTCACCTCCTGCCTAACTGTCATAGTACTTGCTGTGCATCCTGATGCAGTCTGGAATTCCTGTGTGATCGTCTGGATAGATGTCTGCCTATTATACATTGCGACCCTCTTCAACTGTCGGCGGTCTCTGTCAGTCAACAGGCGAGGTCGGCCTGTACGCTTTTGTGCTGTACGTGCCCCTTCACGTTTCCGCTTCACTATCATATCGGAAACAGTAGACCTAGAGATGTTTAGGAGTGCGGAAATGTCACGTACGGACGTATGACATAAGTGACACCCAGTCACCTGACCACGTTCGAAGTCCGTGAGTTCCGCGGAGCGCCATATTCTGCTATCTCACGATGTCTAATGACTACTGAGGTCGTTTATATGGAGTACCTGGCAGTAGGTGGCACCACAATGCACCGAATGTGAAAAAGTATGTTTTTGGGGGTGTCCGGATACCTTTGATCACATAGTGTATGTGGATAATTATTAGAATAAGTAGATCATTCAGACAAAGTCATCCCTCTATAAATTATCTGTAAATTAAATAATGAATAAGATGTAATGCTACCGTATTTTCTTTGTTCACTCCTTGTACAGATTAGTTTTTTTTCTCTTGGCTCAGTGCAGTTTCTGTTTGATAAATAACTTATTAACAAGTTGTCCAGAAAGGTGCGTTTGTGGATCAGTGGCTTAAGTTCCAGACTAAAAAACTTAGGGTTAGGGTTCGATCCCCACTTGGTCATACGATTTTATCTGTTCTTATCGCTTCTTTCACCTACGCTGTTGACAATAGTGCCACGACAAGTTGCACCGTATTTTGGGGTCCGTGTTGAAATGTAGATCACACTCTAACTGGCTGTGTAGATCTATTCGGAGGTGGGAGGAAGTCAAGGGCACACCCGCAATGCCTAGTAAAGCACTTCAGTGCTGAAAACAGTCCTTTGAGTTGAGCACAGCTTTATTTGATTTACAATGTAACGAATGAAACATAAAAACGCTTACAGGAAGTCCGCTTCAGCAGTTTCTGCTATAACGCAGTGGAACATTGAGCAGCCAATTTCGTCAGGGAGCTGGCGGTAAGTCGTGACCGATCGGCCGAGGGAGATGGATTTTTAATATGTGACCACAATCTATTGGTTATGAACTGTAGATTAAAACTGAAGAAACTGCAAAAAGGTGGGAATTTAAGGAGATAGGATCTGGACATCGAGTATAGATTTAAGTGTCAGGAAGTCGTTTCTGAAAGTATTTGTATGGAGTGTAGCCATGTATGGAAGTGAAACATGGACGATAACTAGTATGGACAAGAAGAGAATAGAAGCTTTCGAAATGTGGTGCTACAGAAGAATGCTGAAGATATGGTGGGTAGATCACGTAACTAATGAGGAGGTATTGAATAGGATTGGGGAGAAGAGAAGTTTGTGGCACAACTAAACTAGAAGATGGGATCGGTTGGTAGGACATGTCCTGCGGCATCAAGGGATCACCAATTTAGTATTGGAGGGCAGCATGGAGGGTAAAAATCGTAGAGGGAGACCAAGAGATGAATACACTAAGCAGATTCAGAAGGATATAGGTTGCAGTAGGTACTGGGAGATGAAGAAGCTTGCACAGGATAGAGTAGCATGGAGAGCTGCATCAAACCAGTCTCAGGACTGAAGACCACAACAACAACAACAACAACAGGATCTGGACAAACTGATTAAACCAAAGGTTGTACAGAGTTTCAGGGAGAGCATAATGGAACAATTGACAGCAGTGGGGGAAAGAAGTACAGTAGAAGAAGAATGGGTAGCTCTGAGGGATAAAGTAGTGAAGGCAGCAGAGGATCAAGTAGGTAAAAAGACGAGGACTAGTAGAAATCCTTGGGTAACAGAAGAAATATTGAATTTAATTGATGAAAGGAGAAAATATAGTAAATGAAGCAGGCAAAAAGGAATACAAACGTCTCAAAAATGAGATCGACAGGAAGTGCAAAATGGCTAAGCAGGAATGGCTAGAAAACAAATGTAAGGATGTAGAGGCTTATCTCACTAGGGGTAAGACAGATACTGCCTACAGGAATATTAAAGAGACCTTTGGAGAAAAGAGAACCAGTTGTATGAATATCAAGAGCTCAGATAGAAACCCAGTTCTAAGCCAAGAAGGGAAAGCAGAAAGGTGGAAGGAGTATATGGAAGTCTATACAGGGGCGACGTACTTGAGGACAATATTATGGAAATAGAAGAGGATGTAGATGAATATGAAATGGGAGATATAATACTGCATGAAGAGTTTGACAGAGCACTGAAAGACCTGAGTCGAAACAAGGCCCCGGGAGTAGACAACATTCCATTAGAACTTCTGACGGCCTCGGGAAAGCCAATCCTGACAGAACTCTACCATCTGGTGATCAAGATGTATGAGACAGGCGAAATACCCTCAGATTTCAAGAAGAATATAATAATTCCAATCCCAAAGAAAGCAGGTGTTGACACATGTGAAAATCACCGAACAATCAGTTTAGTGAGCCACAGCTGCAAAATACTAACTCGAATTCTTTACAAACGAATGGAAAAACTAGTAGAAGCCAACCTTGGGGAAGATCAGTTTGGATTCCGTAGAAATATTGGAACACGTGAGGCAATACTGACCTTACGACTTCTCTTAGAAGAAAGATTACAGAAAGGCAAACCCACGTTTCTAGCATTTGTAGACTTAGAGAAAGCTTTTGACAATGTTAACTGGAATACTCTCTTTCAAATTCTGAAGGTGGCAGGGCTAAAATACAGGGAGCGAAAGGATATTTACAATTTGTACAGAAACCAGATGGCAGTTATAAGAGTCGAGGGACATCAAAGGGAAGCAGCGGTTGGGAAGGGAGTGAGACAGGGTTGTAGCCTCTCCCCAAAGTTATTCAATCTGTATATTGAGCAAGCAGTAAAGGAAACAAAAGAAAAATTCGGAGTAGGTATTAAAATCCATGGAGAACAAATAAAAACTTGGAGGTTCGCCGATGACATTGTAATTCTGTCAGAGACAGCAAAGGACTTGGAAGAGCAGTTGAATGGAATGGACAGTGTCTTGAAGGGAGGATATAAGATGAACATCAACAAAAGCAATACGAGGATAATGGAATGTAGTCGAATTAAGTCGGTCGATGGTGAGGGAATTAGATTAGGAAATGAGACACTTAAATTAGTTTTGCTGTTTGAGGAGCAAAATAACTGATGATGGTCGAAGTAGAGAGAATATAAAATGTAGACTGGCAATGGCAAGAAAAGCGATTCTGAAGAAGAGAAATTTGTTAACACCGAGTATAGATTTAAGTGTCAGGAAGTCGTTTCTGAAAGTATTTGTATGGAGTATAGCCATGTATGGAAGTGAAGCATGGACGATAAATAGTTTGGACAAGAAGAGAATAGAAGCTTTCGAAATGTGGTGCTACAGAAGAATGCTGAAGATTAGATGGGTAGATCACATAACTAATGGGGACGTATTGAATAGAATTGGGGAGAAGAGGAGTTTGTGGCACAACTTGACAAGAAGAAGGGACCGGTTGGTAGGACATGTTCTGAGGCATCAAGGGATCACAAATTTAGCATTGGAGGGCAGTGTGGAGGGTAAAAATCATAGAGGGAGACCAAGAGATGAATACACTAAGCAGATTCAGAAGGACGTAGGTTGCAGTAAGTACTGGGAGATCAAGAAGATTGCACAGGATAGAGTAGCATGGAGAGCTGCATCAAACGAGTCTCAGGACTGAAGGCCACAACAACAACAACATGCCTTTTTTTTGTAACAAATCTACTTTACTATAATTATAAAATTTATTTTGCCGTCGTTTTACTTGCTTTATTCCCTGCATATTATAAGTTCACTTGCGTACATGTGGGAGCATACGGAAAGTATAGTGACGTCTGTTTTTATGCAATCAATTTACTGTAAATCTTGTCAGTAAAAATTTACGAATATGGGAGAAGAGCCCCATAACAAATAGGGGGAGGACCGATGACATTTGCCATTTTCAGAGACTAAACATTCGGCCTATCTGAAAATTTTATGCATCCGCAGGGGGGAAGGAGTTTACAAACAATAGGAGAAGCTTTAAAAGCCGACTATCTCGGACTACGCAGTTTATAGAATGCACTTTTGGTACTTTAGCAAATAAACGGAGAACGGAGAATTTTTCATTCCTCCACGAATGTTCGAGAAGAATTTGCAATTGTCATAATAAAGGCATGCTGTGTTTTACAAAATTATGTGCCAGAAAGACATAGATACAAATTTGATGACATATTGTTCATCCCTTCAGAACTGGAAATACTCCCAGGATCTACAACCTGTCAAAAGTCGTCTTGAAATTTGTTCCAGGATGCAAGCAACGTCTGGCTGCTACCGTACACGGCCTACCAAACGCCTTACAGCCCTTACGCTACTCACTGAACCCCCTCCAACTGTCTCTGCACCGCCGGCCTTGGTGACCGTGCGGTTCTAGGCGCTTCAGTCCGGAACCGCGCGACTGCTACGGTCGCAAGTTCGAATCCTCCTTCGGGCATGGATGTGTGTGTTGTCGTTAGGTTAGTTAGGTTTAAGTAGTTCTAAGTTCTAGGGGACTGATGACCTCAGATGTTAAATCCCATGGTGCTCAGGACCATTTGTCTCTGCACCTGCCAATATGTTTCCCCTTCCATTGCTAACTCTACGTAAGCAGCCTACGAAGAGAAAGCAGCTGACAAAAACTCTCACTCTTCAACACATTTTTTAGATTGCTAACAATATGGGATATGTGTTTCTCCTTGATATAACTACACTTTTCGTAGCTGTTGTGCTACAAAACGAGTAAACCAAAATCATTCAAAGTGTTTTAGCTTTAACTCTGAGTAATTTTACCATTAGAATATCGAAAAGTTTCTCGATTAGACTTCCGCCTACGACATTACATAGACCTTTGCGATTCAAAAATTTCGGAGGAGACATTCGGGTCGAGTACATAAAAGAGTTCGTAATATTGCAGCGCATTTGCAACTCTCGTATCATGTAAGGGTCAAGAGACGCTTGGAAGACGTTTCTCCCGTTTCTTTACAAATTGCAATTGTTGCAGCGAAGTCTTACACACTAATTCAAAACAGGTAATCCACCTGTATTGCTCATCATGATCAAGAGAGGCTTACAACAAACTTCAGATATATAATAGCCAAAGAAATGTCAATGAAATCACGTCACGGGTTTCGGATTACGTTATGACGTAAACAGAAGGTTTGATTTGCAGTGTGATTTGAGAATTGAAGTCAGTGGAATTACAACGAATTATTAACCAAAAACTACAGTGGAATCGATGATTTCTCAATTTTTCTTTCCGAAGAAGGTTGTGAGCTGAAAGTCATACTTTGAAATCATGATTAAAGACGAATTAGGAGTGCACTGCATGTGTACAAAGCAATTTCCTTAGCACCACCACGGTAAATCTCCATAAACCAAAGTTCCTGACTAGACGTTTCAGAATAAGAGTTGTTCTAAAAACCAATTTAAAAGAAAGGAAAAATACATTAGTTTAATAAATGACAAAGAATTGGAGCAATAAATTCAATTGGATTTGAAATTTATCTGTTATTCACAGATGACAAATAAATGATTTTATTCGAGTAAGTGAATAATGTTTCGAATAATATTTGCAATTCGCGAATAACAAATGTTAACTCTTATCTATATTCGTCATTCGCATAAACTTTCCCCAAGTCTGCTGCTGGCGAAGAGCATCGCGCATGTGCACTCTGCAGATTCGCAGCATATGTGCAAGCGAATAAAGGCGCGTGAAAGCAGTGTGACCGTGGATAAGTCCCCAGGCGGCTGTGCTAGTCGCAAGGCCGGTGCACATGCTCTCACGCGGCTGTCATAAGCATCGGTAATCTTCGGCAACTTCCGCCAACGTTCGCGAAGTGTATTCGCGCACTTACATATCGCAGGTGCTTGCGCGCCACGCGGACAGGAAACACGTTTGCAAGGCAATGGTAAGAGCTGCGTGCAGCGGGCCGGCACGTGGGCGATCGGACAGGTTTTTCGTGACCTTGTGATAATGACAGACGCCTGGCAACAACTTCCCTTGGTTTTGTTCCCTGCCAGGTCACCGTGCGCATTGTGCAAGCGCTTATGAAAATCTGCGATGTTTTTCCGCCAAAAGAAAGTGAATGACAGCTTCCGCTTCCAACGCGCCTCAGTTGCAGATGCTATTTTGAAAGCTACGTTCAAAAAAATGGCTCTGAGCACTATGGGACTTAGCTTCTGTGGTCATCAGTCCACTAGAACTTAGAACTGCTTAAACCTACCTAACCTAAGGACATCACACACATCCATGCCCGAGGCAGGATTCGTATCTGCGACCGTAGCGGTCGCACGGTTCCAGACCTTTTCTGAGTAAATTATTACATAAATGACAATTTAGTCTTTCCACTCCCATTCTTTCATTGTACAATTAGCATACTCTAGTTTTCCTTGAGCTCTTATGGAGAGGCGCTGGAAGAGGGAACGCGTACGTGGCAGACATTTGTAGACAGATGCTGAGGTGATTTTGGACGTGGAACGTTACCGGACAGTCAAAACGCAATCTTCTACAAACATCTCCGCCATGTCATCCATCGTTGGGAACATTGTGTCACATTGAAGAGCGAATGTGCAGAAGACGAATAATACTAGCACCATGATTCATGGTCGCAAATGGATTTTTTCGTGGTGATAATTAAAACTTTATAAATAACCCACCGACATCTACCTCCAGAGAAATCTGTGAAGATAAAACTGAAGCTCACGCAGCAGCTCACCAAGAGACGTTATTCTGAGCACCATTTTGTTTGTGACTGATGTATGCTGCTGGTTACTTTTCACATTCTGTTATTGTATTTCGTTGTTTCATAAAAACTGTTGGTTAACAATACTTTCTTGGTCTCAGTCTTGTTTTTACTGTCGATTGTCTCCTCGCCTTGATTATTCTGTGTTCATATGCACCTCACTATATTGGGTTTTCCTCCTTAAATGTACTGTCTCGGAAAATTCGGAATCTGAGCAAACATTTATTGTGTATTCTGTGTCTAACTCCCTCAAATTATCCTTAGCATTCTTGGTTATTTAGTGTACATCCTACTGATCACTGCTTATACAGGGTGAACCACATGAAACCTACACCACAAGTATTGCGGCAATGGAAAGCGCTATTGGCGTCCGGTTTTCACAGACTGTCAGAGGCTCGTATTGTTAGGCAATCAACAGCTTGTAACTTACAAAGTTATTTTTGTCCAAAGTACATCTTTTAAATCGAACAATACCTATTCAAAGCAACAAACTAAAAGCATGGTAAATTAGAATGTTAGTGATACTTACTGCAGGATTCTAGTGCGAGTCATTCAGGAAATATCGTATTTTGAAAAGTTCCCACACTGTCACCTGTACAACATCTAAAGAATAACAACACAAATGCCTACACTAGCTATGTAGATTCTGAAAAGTAACAAGGCAACTGATCATCAGAGATTACGTTCAAATTGGCCACCGGCAGCTGAAATACACGCTTCCAGTCTGGTATGGAACGACTTTTGCAGACTTGCTAGCATTTCAGCGGAGTTGTCCCGGTAGGCTGCAGTAATGCGTCGTTGCATATCATCGGGTGTAGTTGTTATGTCCTCGTAGACAGCGTCTTTCAGCTTTCCCCACAGAGAAAAAGTCTATGGACTTCAAATCCAACGAATTGGAAACAGTTCGTGAAGACATGCTATCGTGCTCTGTGGGCTGGACAGCAATCATATTGGTACCACAGGTTCCTCCTGGTATGCAGAGGTACATCTGGAATCCATGGAAAATGGTCCGTTAGGAGGCTGCAGCACTTGTGCTCGTTCAGTGTTCCGTCTATGAAAAATGGGCCTTTGAGCTGATGATTCGCTATCCCGCTCCACGCGTTAACAGTTCATGGACGCGAATGTTCCGCCTGAAGAAGCCAACGGGGAGTATTAGCAGTCCAACAGCGCACGTTTCGGCGGTTTACCTGGCCATGACTGGTAAATGTGGCTTCATCACTGCACATGAAACATCAGGAGTATTCTGCCTCAATGCCAAGTTAACACGATTCTCGTAATTTTTTCCATTCAGCCCTTGACAGAAGAGAAGCGACAGGGATGAAACCTATGTCGATGGAGAATGCCTAGGACACTTGCCTGACACATACAATTTCCTCGTGCGATTGCACTAACATGCGGGTCAACTGAAACATCACCAACCATTCTGTCGAGATGCTTGACGTCTGGTGGGATATCTTGCCGTATAAACCGTACAAGAACGAAGTGCCATTCCTCCTACACTCTTCATACACCATGAGCATGTCCGCTTTTTCTGCATTAGGAAATTCCATCGTTCACTCACGACATACTGTTTGGACTGTCACATACTAACTGAGAAGCAAGTCGTAATGAACTCCAGGAATATCCATCACAATGTAAGCAAACGTAACAACATCGTATCTAGCTACTACACAGGTTGAATGGCACAAACAAGTGTTGGTGTAGATTCAAATGGCTCTAAGCACTATGGGCCTTAACATCTGAGGTCTTTAGTCCCCTAGAACATAGAACTACTTAAACCTAACTAACCTAAGGACATCACACACGTCCATGCCCGAGCCAGGATTCGAACCTGCGACCGTAGCGGTCGCGCGGTTCCAGACTGAAGCGCTTAGCTAGAACCGCTTGGCCACACCGGCCACATCAAAATATGATATTCCGCAACCGACTCCCACTATAATCCTGCAAGAAACATCACTCTGCTTTTAGACTGTTAATGTCAATAGGCATTGTTCCATTTTAAAAAGTGTATGTTTGCACAAAAAATACACTAAGCATTATTACAATCTATTTATTGGCTGACAATACGAGACCCTGACCACCAATCCATTCCGTGAAAACTGCACATCAGTTTTCTATTCCGCAATATTTGCCGGGAAAGTTTTAAGTGATTCACCCTGTATAATCACAAGCAACATGGTACACTTAGCAGTTCACAATAATGATTCAAATGTAGCCCCAATTTTGTTACATAATGCATGCATGTACTTGACAAAATTAATTCTGTGTCATGCAGGAAATTTATATGTGCTGAGGGTATCAGAAAGATGCGTCAGGTGGAGACAGATCTCGTATTTTCTCCTTGTTTGAGTAATATTGTGACGGTACGTCACATAAATGGACATTTGGAGAAAGGGAAAAGAAGTTTTTGTTATGCGACGTGCGAACCATACATTATCTAAAGACTAAGTACGTCTGCGCGATGTATAACAAATAGTAAAGACTGTAAATTATTATTATCGATGTAATTAACAAAACACAATTTTTTTGGTATGATCTCTGTGTAACATAGGCCATGAAGATCATAGACAATGCTTTGATTGAACTCTCTCTCCTCTTTTTGTTTCATCTAGCGCTAGGCCGCCATTGTAGCGTTGGATGATAATTAATGTAAGTTTTTTTCTGTATTTTTGCAAAATATAATAATTGTTATTAGAAAGTGTGTATTACTGACTTAGTTGTCCATGATCGCAATCATTAATTCTCATTAACCAAATTTTTACAGTGCTTTGTAGTGCAGGGAGCTCATCTCCCCTAACAGGATTTAGTCGGCCATTACGCTGACTGTATTATTTAATTAAAATTTCATGTCATAATATTAAATGTAAAGTTGAGAGGTTTCTCTACCTTGATCTTACAATAGTTTCAGAGTTAACAGAGTAAAAATAGATTTCGTTTATTAATATTTAGAATAATGAATGAGTTCAGTATGTTTCGAGTTTGGCCGCCTAACGGCAGATGAGATTCTCTCCAGTTTTGCCTTGCCAATAATGAACAAGAAATATTGAAAATCATTCCATTAAATAAGCTCCGCTATATCTCAGTTAATCTTTGTGGAATTTGGTACATAAATAACCAGTACCCGCTGAGAATCACATTAATGATTAGAGTTTGCGTAAGAATACGCATATTTCCTTTTCTCAATAGCAGCGCTCCCGCAAACTATTTATTAGAGGGCGGTGAGTCGTGCGTTGTGTTTAAAAAATATTATATCGTACGTATTCAGGGACAGCCGATGTCCATACGAGTGTTATCGCGGTATAAGTTGATTAAAAGTCTCACGCTAGCCCACAATATTTAAAGACACCCCAACCAAAACCATAAAATATAATTATGAAAATTAAAAATATTTAATTATCCCTTGATAAATGCACCCAAACATACACAGCTATACCGTGATAATATTACGTAATTTTTCCTATAAAAGGAAGCAGCAGTATGAAGGTAAGGCTTGGTGCCAATTTGGTAATAGTTAAATAAATCTTTAAATTTTTGAAAGTGTAACCAGGTACTGTGTCTTCTTGTCTTCATTTTACCCGCACATTTCGTAGTTTCATTTCTTGCTTTACACATCATTTTAAAATTATCGTATGCCATGAGGCCACGGTCAGGTGCTTTGAGCTTGCAATACCTGTAAATGTCAACTTGGACGAGTGTGAGACATGTGAAGTAGATTTGTGGCCACTGACGAGGGCATCCGTTTTACAACCTGGCCTACAAGTGCCCTGTAATGCAGCCTTGAACCTGGCTCTCAGACGCTCAGGGAAAATCGAGCTGAACAAGTTGGCTCAGGGTCAGTTTAAGCCAGCAGGATTCGTTGCTAGCCTGCGTTTGTCAGCAGCTGAGCTACGAGGCGAAAAGAACAACTTTACCATTCTTATGCCAGATGAAAATTGACGCATGCGCTAGAACTTAGCTTCATAAACCCTAGGCGTTATGAGATATTAAAAGGTGAGTAAAGTGCTAGTGGCAGGTTTTTGGCGACAACAGTTTATTTCCCCATAAATGATATGAGATGGCATTTTGCTCTACATTATGGATGTGACTGTCGTCGCAATTCTCCCGACTATTAAGAAAGAATTATTAAGTTACTAAATAATTACACACAGACTTTTTCCATTTTGTCCCAAGATATATTGCTTGGATAATGTGTCGTCGTCTGTGAGTAGAATGAAAGTTTAGAGGAGATAGCAAAGGGAATGAACAAAGTGTTATCCATGTACCAGTATAAAGAAGTCCAACATAAAGAAAAAGTATACTTATTGGGCATGGTGTGAGTTCTTTCGGAATGTAACAGACACCGTATCCATATAAGCATATAGTTCTAGCGATACCGGTCATTATCTTCTTCTTCTATGCAGATGCACACATATTACTCGAACTCTTACGGGACTTGGTAAGAATGTCTTCCACGCGTAATGAGTGTGTTGGGCAGGGACACTACGAACGTAGAGTGTGGACATACAAGGTGAGTATGTGGGTCTCGCGGGAGGCGTGCGCGAGATGGTCCCTGTAGTCGCACTCTCCTCTATGCCCTCGGTGGCTCAGTGGATCGTGTTCGGTCAGAGAGCCTGTAGGCTTTTGTAATAAAAAACTGAGTGGAGGGATTAACAAACGAACTTGAAAGGATGTCATGTGACGTTCGCAACGACCAAACACAACGATTAAAAAAAAGATCGATAGAGTGTCTGCCATGTAAGCAGGAGATCCCGGGTTCGAGTCCCGGTCGGAGCACACATTTTTACCTGTCCCCGTTGATATATATCAACGCCCGTCAGCAGCTGAAGATATTAATATACAATTCTAATTTCGCAAAGAAAAAGTGGTGAATAATACGAAATGAAAGTTCTCGATGGCAAAAATTTTATTACTTTTAATATGGTTAGTGTTATGTGTGCATATTTTGTTGGAGTGAGAATGAAATATGTATATGAATCTATTTCGTTGTTGCTCAGTGAAGGTATATAACATTTATTACGACGTATATACCAGCACTCGTAATCTTGGATGTAAATTTCACCATATTGAATGACGGAGTCAACACCAGGGTGACTGTGAGTAAAGATCTTAAGCTTGGCCCAATATTTCAAATAACAAGTAACTGAGGAATAATACTTCATTTCAACTGTCATCTAACCAGATGATCTATCTTGGCAGTTTTAAGAAATTACAGGGAAAAATTAAGCTTAATACTATATTAGAGAATGATCATAAAGAATGACAAAGATGAAAGATTACAAAGTGATGGTGAGACTCACGGAACTAGGTGATTAAACCACAGATCCTAAGTCTGTGACATGTGGTGCTAAATAATGACGATACAAATCTATTGATGTTACAATATTTGAGGAAAGGTTCTGAGGTTGAAACGTCCCCTTAGAAAAATTATGAATGACTGTGCTTCTACGTTATTTGATACAAAGACAGCTGAGTAACACTCAACGTGCTCAGTTTTCTCTTTACTTATTCTGATCATTACTAAACTGACACACAATATTTTTAGCGCAACGCAATCTCACTTTCAAAAATCACTACAAAGGAATGGCCCTGACTAACAATAACCTATACCTTTCATGAATCACTTACCTCACAAAAATCTTTGTTACTGTAACTACTGCAATACAGCGAGCGCCAATAGTGCCAGGTAAATAAGAGATTCTAGCTACTGAAGGCACTAACTACGGATAGGCACAGTTAGCAAATGAAAGATTTTTATAGAGAACAAACAATGTATTTACCTTAATAGTGTGCAAAAGTCATCATATATATGTCTCTCAATTCATAACATCCATCTTTACAAATTTCCTTTTTCTGGCGGACACACGTCCAGATCGTCCGCTCATAGCACCCTCTCAAAACTCTGGCATCTCTCTCTACACATCCACCACTGCTGGCGGCTCACCTCCAACTGCCCAACGCTATGCGCTGTTCACACGAGATGTATGTAGGAGGAAGCTGTGGTGTCTAGGAATCCTGCATACTCGGTTCGCTAGACAAACAATCAAACAAGTCGCATTAATGAGTTTTATTACAATAAGAAAGCTGGCCGGTGTGGCCGAGCGGTTCTAGGCGCTTCAGTTTGGAACTGCACGACCGCTACGGTAGCAGGTTCGAATCCTGCCTCGGGCATGGATGTGTGTGATGTCCTTAGGCTAGTTAGGTTTAAGTAGTTCTAAGTTGTAGGGGACGGATGACCTCAGATGTTAAGTCCCATAGCGCTCAGAGCCATTTGAACCATTTTTTACAATAAGAAAACTACAATAATTAACTTTGGCAATTACACAGATGTTTCGCAAGCAAAGGGCGACATACGAAATAATCTGTCTTTGCAGTGACTTCTGATCTCTAAATGACAAAAGTCATTCCTGTACTGCTGTCGAAATAGAGATGGATCGAACTCGTTCATTCCCGTGAACTACTTCATTCATTTCACTCTTTGCCATGAAGCGTTCAAATGAAGTAGTTCACTCGTGAAGTAAGGAAGCCTGGTGAAGTTGCCCAGTTCGCCGCTCAGCCGCCTCTACGTTCGCTTCGCCTCGCTCGTACAAGAAAGCTTCGTAATAATAATAATTTTACCAACAGATGGCCGAACTATGCAGTACCGTGCACGCAACGTTTTATGCTCTTACAGCGTCTAACTTAAATAGAGCATGGTCGAAGGGGACAAAGGAAAGATAAACAGAGAAGCCTGTCACATATAAAGAAGGTATTACATTTAATTTTGCTCGACATTTTCTCATGAAGCCCCCAAGAAAGTCTTTACCTGCCAAATGAAACATTATTTGTTGTATTCATGGACTGAAAACTAGGGCTACCAACGAAATGCAGTCAAATTTTATGTTCCTTTTAAAATTTAATCCAAAATAGGATGAGTATGTTTACCACTGTCACAAGGTCTATATACCTACGTTAAGTAATTATTCAGAAGTTTTCCTGTAGATTTTATTTTTGTTCAGAATAATAACCCTCCAGATTCAAAACGTAAACTGTCACCTGTAGTCACTGGTACGGTTTCAGGTAAAATCCCTCTTTAAGTGTTATTAAGAAACCTTTTATATTCATGTTGGCTGTGCGTGCTCACACAGCCAGCCTCTTCATTTGTATCTTTAATATTCATTTGTCTGCAAGCGTTGCCAACGATAGTACCCGTGGGCGCGAAGTTTAACTGCATAAATAGTCACGGGTAATGATGTCAGCACTGCAGGAAGCAGCTGACGCTGCCTTCCCCTCGCCCCACACCTCCCAATCCCCTCGTAAACCTTTCGTTCCCCACAAACACCGCGCGATTCGTCGACAGGCAGTAGAGGGAGGAATGAAGTGAATGGAGGATGAGTGACGTAGCGCCGGTGTAATGGGAGAGGGAGAGGGGAAGAGATTGAGTGAACTAGAAAAAAGTGTGGAGTGTGCTATCTGTGAAGAGTTTGAAGTACCAGTTCATTGAAATTGAGTGGTTAGTTCACACTTCACTGGAGTGAAGCGTTCATTTGAACGACTCATTCACGAGCTCCCCATCACTATGTCGAAGTGTCTAACATAGACGCTGCTATCCAAGTCGCTAACATAGAAGCTGCTATACAAGTGGTTTAATCTCGAAGCTGCTGTTGACGTGGGGCCCACCAGTCGGGCGCGGCGCTTATGTCCTCTTCACGTAGGGGTCGCTGCTGTCGCGTTGTCGTAATGGAAGGGAGATCGATCAGCATACGATTGGCTGACTTCTTCTCACAGCCATCTCTTTCTTGTCCTTCCCCACTGGCATGCCGGCGCTTGACTTTATGCTGTAACAGAAGTAATATACACTGACAGATAAAAAAATCACAACACAAAAAATAATTAATGTAGAGTAATGAAAATTTGTGAATACGTTGTCTAGGTAACTTATTGAAGTGATTAAGATTGCAAGACTATACACAACAGCGGTATGTGGGCCAGGGTTATCCTGTTGGAAACACCCCTGGAATGCTGATAATTAATGGCAACAGAACGGATCGAATCACCAGACTGACGTCCAAATCTGCAGTCAATGTGCGTGGGATATCTACATCTACATCCATACTCCGCAAGCCACCTGTTGGTGTGTGGCGGAGGATACTTTGAGTACCTCTATTGGTTCTCCCTTCTATTCCAGTCTCGTATTGTTCGTGGAAAGAAAGATTGCCGGTATGCCTCTGTATGAGTTTTAAAATCTCTTTGATTTTATCCTCATGGTCTCTTCGCGAGATATACGTAGGAGGGAGCAATATACTGCTTGACTCCTCGGTGAAGGTATGTTCTCGAAACTTCAACAAAAGCCCGTGCCGAGCTACTGAGCGTCTCTCTTGCAGAGTCTTCCACTGGAGTTTATCTATCATCTCCGTAACGCTTTCGCGATTACTAAATGATCCTGTAAAGAAGCGCGCTGCTCTCCATTGGATCTTCTCTATCTCTTCTATCAACCGTATCTGGTATGGATCCCACACCGGTGAGCAGTGTTCATGCAGAGGGCGAACAAGTGTAGTGTAATCTACTTCCTTTGTTTTCGGATTGCATTTCCTTAGGATTCTTCCAATGAGTCTCAGTCTGGCAGTGCTCCTAAAGTCGTACGAAATCGTACCCCACGCCATAGTGCCAGATGTAAGCCCACTACGTCAAGCACGCAGACAGATTGGTTGCAGCCCTTCAAAAAATGTTCAAATGTGTGTTAATTCTTATGGGACTTAACTGCTAAGGTCATCAGTCCCTAAGCTTACACACTACTTAACCTAAATTATCCTAAGGTCAAACACACACACATGCCCGAGGGAGGACTCGAACCTCCGCCGGGGCCAGCCGCACAGTCCAGGACTGCAGCGCCTGAGACCACTCGGCTAATCCCGCGAGGCTTGCAGCCCTTCAATGCCCTCCTTGTAAATAACACACGGTCCTCATTCGCACCGAGGCACAACTAGCTTTCATTAGAAAACACAACAGACCACCACTTGCCCTCGAAAGAGCTCTCGCTTAACACCACTGAAGTCACAAATGGCGGCGGTTTGGGATCAGTGGAATACACGCCACAGACCGTCCTAGCTCGGAGCAGTCCTCGACATAATCGATTTGTAACAGTTCGCCGTGTCACTGTGGCGCCAACTTCCGTGCGAATTGCTGCTGCAGACGATGCGCCAGAGGCATACCCCGAAAGCGATAGTCTTCTCTCTCGATAGTGCCACGTGACCGACTGGAACCTGGTCTTCTTGCGACCGTAGTTTCTCGTGACCACCGCTGCCAGCAGTCATGTAGCAGTCTTACAGCCACTATATACAGTGTCTATATTCATGCTAACTCTTCCTGCACTATAGCAGAAGGAAAATTCGGATTCTCATAGCCTTATTATTGGACCTCGTCCACATTCATTGAGGTGTTGATAATGACGTCTTTGTCGCCTTAAAGGCATTCTTGACCTACATCAACTCACCACGTCCAGTCTCAAAGGTCACTCACGCTCACGACCATTACAACGTGTCTTCAAAGCAAACCTGATTCGCATCTTCATAGTGCGCTACTAACGCCACTCTTTTGCGACTGGCGAGAAATTAGAATATATATCATCTTTCAAACGTAATAACAGACCTACCAACTTTCGTTTATGTCACACAACTCCTTCCTGGTGTTCTGAGAATTTTTCCGTCAGTGTATTAGTTCGTTTTTCTAGGAACGTACGCTGTCACAACTTTAACAGTAAACCACGCAACATCTCTTGCAACGTCCACTGCTGTGGTTCTGTGACGTATTCGCTCTCGCTCGGGAATCCCATGTAGAAAAACGCTGCTCCTCTCTGGATCTTCTATATTTCCTCTATCAATACTACTTCATCTGGGTCCTATATAGGAAAGCAGTACTCCAATATCGGTCGAACGAAGGTTTTGCAAGCCACCTTCTGCTTGGATGGACTACACTTCCTGAGAATTCTCGGTCTGGAATCTGTCTTTTCTACGATTATTTGTACGTGGTCGTTCCGCTTTGGATCATCTTTGCCCATACTGACATGTATTTAACGAAAACGGCTATTTACAGTGACTGTTTAGCAACAGTGTAGTGAAACAATAGTAAGGCCTTCCATCCATTTATGATTAATGCGTTACATTTGTTTATCCTGACCGTCATCTGCCAATCCCGGCACCAAGCGTCGATCGTCTACCGGTCATTTTCGGTTATGTAGTGTTTCTTCCAGTTTTGTCCCATTTTTCCCACATAAAACCATATACTGGTTTTAATCACCTGTTGTAGCACAAAATTACCACATTAGTATCCAGCTGTTGACCATCGCATTCAAATGATCGATAAAGCTGTACTTGACTACATAATATTAAGTGCTCGCATATTTTCAGATAATATTCTTCTATGTCCTGTCTGGGTCAGTTAATTAAAAAAAAAAGAATGAACCACTGTAGTGAAACTGTGGTGTCACCGCCAGACACCACACTTGCTAGGTGGTAGCCTTTAAATCGGCCGCGGTCCGTTAGTATACGTCGGACCCGCGTGTCGCCACTATCAGTTTGCAGACCGAGCGCCGCCACACGGCAGGTCTAGAGAGACTTCCTAGCACTCGCCCCAGTAGTACAACCGACTTTGCTAGCGATGGTTCACTGACAAAATACGCACTCATTTGCCGAGACGATAATTAGCATAGCCTTCTGCTACGTCATTTGCTACGACCTAGCAAGGCGCCAGTACCAGTTACTATTGATACTGTAATAATGTACCGTCAAGACCGACGTTCAGCATTAATGGATTAAAGTTAAGTATTCCACCAGCTACGTCCGTTTTTTCTAAATTCTAATTTCCTTGTCCTGTTCCAGACCTCACGCCAGCCTGCGTGAGCTAAAACGCGTGCCTTTTGGCCTCCTCTAGTAACCCGGTGTTGGCTCTCCTGCCAACCAAAACAGAAACAAAATATACGAATGTATACGCTAAAAAATGAGCGCGACTACAACTGGGAAAGTAAAGCCTTTGAAAAAGATGAAGTCCCATACTCCTTGACAGAGCGTAGGGGAACGATGCGGGAGACCCGCACCGCCTTACTAGGCAAGGTTCTAGTGGAGGTGGTTTGCCATTGCCTTCCTCCGACCGTAATGAGGATGAAAGATGATGATGAAGACGACACGACAACAACAGTCATCTCCAGGCGGGTGAAAATCCCTGACCCCGCCTGGAATCGAACCCGGGACCCCGTGCTTTTTTTTTAACTCTCATTTTGTTCGTTTTTGATCATTGTATCTGCTCGGGGCGGACGTCGCAATACACCCATTTCAGTTCGTCGTTGATTCATTAACTATTTTTATTACAGAGAGCAGCTAACCCTCCGACCGAACACGCTGAGTTACCGTGCCGGCTCGCTCGGGAAGCGAAAACGCTACCGCGAGACCACGAGCTGTGGGCTCGAAAAAGAAAGTGAAGGCAAAATACTTGCAAATGGTTGACTTTGATGCGTGAGTAAGTAAACGTTCATTGCGAACAAAAAGATTTATGTCGAAATTATTGAGCTGCTAAAAAGTTAAAGTAATTTTGAAATGAGAAGAAGATAATGAATTGCCTCGAGAAACAGGAAATATCTCAGGACATATGTTTAACATATGTAATATCATTAAGAAATATATGGTGTTTCAAAAAGAATATACGTATTACAGAGTACTATTTTGTCCAATCTATCGATCGCTGCGCCTCGGCTCGGTTATTGGAGAAACAAACACATAGCCTAGTTTATATTAATATCCGCTAGACGTCTGTTGTCTTCTGTTTTGCTTGGTCACCGTCATATGTTTAAAATGGCTACTCCGCAGCAGGAATCATTTTGTGTTCTCGAGTTTGCGAAATGCAATTCCGTGATTACAGCAGTGCAAAGACATTTCAGGTTGAGGTACTAAATTGATTCTCCGAATTGGTGGAACATTCGCAGGTGGTATCGACAGTTTATAGATACAGAATGTGGATGTAAAGGAAGGAGTCCTGGCCGCCCTCGTGTTGCTGAAGAAAATGTTGCACGAATTCAAACTGCTTTCCATCGTTCTTGTTGTTGTGGTCTTCAGTCCTAAGACTGGTTTGATGCAGCTCTCCATGCTACTCTATCCTGTGCAAACTTCTTCATCTCCCAGTACCTACTGGAGCCTACATCCTTCTGAATCTGCTTAGTGTATTCATCTCTTGGTCTCCCTCTACGGTTTTTACTATCCACGCTGCCCTCCAATACTAAACTGGTGATCCCTTGACGCCTCAGAACATGTCCTACCAACCGATCCCTTCTTCTAGTCAAGTTGTGCCGCAAACTTCTCTTCTCTCCAATCCTATTCAATACTTCCTCATTAGTTATGTGATCTACCCATCTAATTTTCAGCATTCTTCTGTAGCACCACATTTCGAAAACTTCTATTCTCTTTTTGTCCAAACTATTTATCTTCCATATTTCACTTCCATACATGGCTACACTCCATACAAATACTTTCAGAAGCGACTTCCTGACACTTAAGCCTATACTCTATGCTTTCCAGCGTAGTCCTTAAAATATAACTCGTCGTGCCAGTCGGGAGTTATAACTGCCTACAACCACAATTTGGCGTGTTTTGAGACATCAGTTGGTTATGAAGCCGTACAAGTTACAGCTGGCATAAGCCCTGCGCCCTGATAGCAAACGAAAAACTGTGGCATTTTGTAACTAGATTCTTGATACTGTTGACAATGATAACACTTTCGCACAACGCATTGTGTTCAGTGATGAAGCGACTTTCCATGTTAGTGGTCAGGTAAACAAACACAATGTCCGAATTTGGAGCCTACAGAATCCATATGCAGCTATTGAATTAGTTTTGTGCGATATCCAGATCATCTGTTTACGACCAATTCTTGTTGGATGGAAATACGGTTGACGGTCAGCAGTATCTTGCTATGTTACAAAACTGGTTGTTTCCGAGGCTGCATGAACTTCATTTATCAACAAGATAAGGCAACACCTTACTGGAGTCGCCAAGTGCGTGAATATCTGAATGAAACTCTACCGAACCGTTGGATCGGTCGTCAAGGAGCTGCCGACTTAGTATGTCTTAGCTGGGCTCCACAGTCAGCGGATTTGACACCCTCTGACTTCTTTCCGTGGGGTTTCGTCAAAGACAACGTTTATCTACGACCACTCCCACAGAACCTGAAAGAGTTGAATAACTGGATCTGTACTGGCATAACATCAGTGACGAAGGACATGCTTGCCTGAACATGGGAGGAATTTTAGTATCGATGTGATATAGTTAGTGACGGTGATGGAGGACACATTGAACATCTGTAATCTGAACTTGAGAGGTTCGTAAATATGTCTGTAAAGCTTCATATTCGTATGTCTTAAAGTTTAATAAATACATGCATTCGAAATACGTATATTCTTTTTCAAACACCTTGTACATGGCAGAAAATCAAAAATAAAATGCTTTACTCACCCGCGAGAAATGAATTTCACCAAAGGCACTGTTCAAAAAGAAATAAAGCAGATAAGAGCAATCAGCAAAAAGAGATTTTTTAGAAACTGTGCTACTAATATACTGATCTACATTTCTTAACGCCACTTACCGCTCAAATTGGAAATCTGCTAATGTAACTGGCATGGGAAGATGGATTTGCAGGGACGCCTGTTGCGAGGATTACAGTCATTTGTCACATTGTCTTTTTATTTATTTTCGAAGTCTCAGTGTAGATAAACTTTCTTGATATCTCTGCAGGCATCTCCGCCATTAGTAAGTTGTAATTACCTATAATCCATCTTCTTCTGGCGTCAGTATGTTACATAACCAACTGGTAGCGCTTTCCTCTGCGAAACTCAAGTGTTCAAATCAAAGTAGACTTTCTGATGCACACTTGATGTTGGCTGACCACTAAAATAAATAGTACTTTGTTAAAGATTTACGACTATTACAGAACAAATGTTTGGATGACACAGGGTAATATTGTGTAATGGTATTATTTTAGAATTGATCACGTCAATACATATAAATCTTCCGGTCGTGTTCCAGATATCTGTTATTAGATTCCTTCCACTACTTAGACTTTTTTGATTAATTATGATATAAAATTAACGCCTGTAGAAAAGAAATAGTGAGAATTCGATATTTAACTAATCGTTTTTGAGAATGGAGTAGGCGAACAGAAACACTCAGGATGCTGCAGCGTTCACCTTTACCGATGGAAATTAACCTGTCAGACTGATTGTACTCTAGGGGGCAGATTTACATATTTACATTAAGTGCCGATGACTAACTTCGACCATACACAAAGACCTGAAATGCTCTCCATCCTCCCCCCCCCCCTCTCTCTCTTTCTCTCTGAGATTATTCTGCATAGAAATGGTTCTGTACACTTTTTGAAGCAGAAAGTTTTTTTTTTCTTCACTGTTAGGTTTTCGTTTCGATTTACATTGATTACAATTTGCAGTCTAAGATGATTTTCCGGAGAAGACTTTCTCTTCTTCAAACATGGCAATAAATTCAAAAATCACCAACTTTTACATATGAATGAGCTCGTATATTTGCAATAGAAAGTATTACTACCGTCTAAACTTCAGTTGCTGTAAGTAGCTTGTTTATATGTTTGTATGTTGGCAGCGCTTTAGGCTGCATTAATATCACTGACAGCACTGTGCGGCCACTGTAAGAGACTCTGGAGCTGGAAGGATTCACATTTAGAGGTTAATAGTTAGCAGTGATGGACGTTAGAAGTATTAGTAGTGTGAGCGGATGGTCTGGATGTGCGTCTGTCATGGAGATTTAGTGTTGGTTGGAAATGGATTGTAAAATGATAATGGAGTTATGGACTATTATATAAATTTTGGAACTGGATGTCACATGATTAAGGTAAAATCTGCTAAATACATTGTTTGCTCTGCAACAAAATCTTTCTTCTGATAACCATATGCCTATTAGTAGTTACAGCATACAGTAGTTAGAAGCCTTTTATTTAGCTGGCTGTACACTTGCTGTAGTTTGTGTCATGAAGATTTTCTGTGGGGTAAGTTCAAATGGTTCAAATGGCTCTGAGCACCATGGGACTTAACTTCTGAGGTCCTCAGTTCCCTAGAACTTAGAACTACTTAAACCTAACTAACCGAAGGACATCATACACATCCATGCCCGAAGCAGGATTCGAACCTGCGACCATAGCGGTCTCGCAGTTCCAGACTGTAGCGTCTAGAACCGCTCGCCCACTCCAGCCGGCTGTGAGGTAAGTGACTTATGAAATGTATGGGTTATTGTTAGGATTTCTTCTAATTCAGGGACTTTCTTTTGTGTTAATTAATAGTCAGATAGTGTTGTATTTGTATATTGTGGGTCATAAGTGAATAGAATAAGTTTGAGCTTTATTTGTCAGGGAAAATTCTGTAGGTCAGTGCTGAAACGATAAAGACAAGCAAAGTGCCAGTACGTTCAGTTTCACTCAGTGGTTTTAGAAGGTTCAGTTTCACTCAGCAGTTTAAATAAAAACATATTAAGAAGTTTCACCTGACGACCCCGCCAGGATACCTCAGTGGAATCTTATTTTCTGGTAGTTGGAATAATTAGTGCATGATTAGAAATTAGTTATTGTTTACTGCTAGCACTTAATTGTATATGGAATTTCCTTTGTAGTTGTAGTTTCTTATTGTTATACTGTATTGTAATGCATAAAGCAGTTGTGGCATGCATGTGGATTTGTACTAAGTGTTTAGCAGTCACTTTTGCAACTAATTATATATTGATTATTTTCAGTGCTATTTTAGTGTGTCTTCTTATTTTTGTTTTTCAAATTGTTTTTTGTGTGTTATCATGTGAAATAGAGTGACAATCATGGTGTGTGAAAAGCACAAAACTAGGCTGTAAAGCAAACTGAGAAATGACAGTGAGGATGAGTGTAGCTTGTAAGGACCACTTTGTAATGAAGTGGCAAATGTTTGAGACAATAATTTGGTAACAGTGCATAGGGACATGGACCAGACAGTAAATAATGGCGTAGACATTGAAACAATTAGTGAACAGGGAAGTATTTTCGATTGAACGGTCAGTAACTGTTCGGCTCAGGAATGCGAAATAACAGAACAAAATCTTGCAAATACCGTAGGTTCAGGTTTTGCGTCATTACACTTTTCTCAATTAAGTGAAGATGCAAACTCTGCTCTTCATAATACGAATATTGCTGATGCAAATGCGCTGCTGAAAAGCACAAAGCAACATGTTTCATTCAATAATATATTGTTATTGCAATTAATGCAACAAATGGAATAAAATCAGAAACTAACACAGCAACAACTCCAAAAATAGACATAACTGAGCAAACGCTGGAACAAACACGTGAAGGTTTAACCGCTGTGTTACTTAAAATCGAATAGAAATGTCAAAAAATTTGCAAAGATGTAAAAACACAAATTTGTGAGCATTTTCAGCCTCTTTTTACGCGACCTGAAAACACATTATAGAATCATGAAGCAGCCATAAAAGAACTGCAGATCATTGTACACGAAAATCACGACACCTCGGAGGATAAAACTGTCTCTGTTGCATCTACCGATATGGTCGTGCAACTTGTTAAAGATCAGGAAAACTTAAGGGACACAGTAGATACGATTACGACACAAATGGGCACTGTAAAATTCGGTTCAGAAAAACACATGGAGGAAATCAGCACATTATCGGAAAAAGTAGCCGAAATTTCGGATCAGTTAACAAATTTATCTTCAAAGGTAGATGATAATTTGAACGATACAAGACCGGTAGCCTTTACTGACACAGAGGCGTACGAGGAAATTAGGAAAGTTAAACAAAGTCAGAATCAAATTAATACCCAACACAAAAGAGAAATGAGGGAAGTACAAGATCAGTTGTCACAGGTGATACAAGAACTGCATATTTCAGAGTATAATCTCGCTCCGACACGGGAAATGGGATCTAGAAATATGGAAAAGTCACAAAGCAATAACACAGGGTATTTCGGAGATTTTGAAAGGTGTTGGCAAGGTGCACTGAATCTTGAGATGGAGCCGCCGACACGACGTAAGAATGACCGATTCACGACTCGGCGACATGATGACCTTGACTATCAGCTCTCCATGACAACACGCTAATTTAACACATTCAAGAACTCCAGTAACGATATACATCCAAAAGCTTGGCTTCATCAATTTTCTCATTGTTTTCCTCCTAATTGGTCATTAGAGCACAGATTAGAATTTATGTGTGGCTATCTAGAAAATGAACCAGCTGTAAGAATGCGATCAGTTATTCGCGACTGTCACAGAGAAGGAGATTTTTATCATGCCTTCCTTTCTGCTTATTAGTCTCACGCTACTCAAGATCGAGTAAAACACGACATTATAATGATGAAACATTCTGACAATTTTAATTTTCCAGCCCTGTAAAATATTTTGAGATATGTTGCACAAATATCAGTATTTGTCAAACTCGTACAGCCCTTCAGAACTCACCCGCACTCGCTTAATTAAATTGCCTGAACATTTAAGACATTATTTTGGCAGAACGCTGTAAAGATGATATCGAAGCTTTTCAGGAACTTTTGCAAGAACTGGAAATCGACACAGACAATCGGATGATGTGAAAACAGGAAAATGACATCAGTTACAGGTCACATCCATCACAATTACGTGACGACAGAAGTAATAACCAGACACGACAAGGCTACTCTTATAACGCAAATAGTGATCAAAACAGACACCACTCTTATGACAACCATTACTACTACTACTACAACTACTACTACTACTACGTGATCAGGCCCAATGGACCGCTTGCATCTACAAGTTTCCTCCTCCACTGTATTCTGTCCATTGCTGCTATCCGCCATCCGTCCACATCTGTTGACTCTTGGTTTAAATGTTCATGGAGTCCATCCCTCCAACGCTTCTTGGGTCTCCCTGGCGGTCTCTTTCCTGTAGGTGTGAAATCCAGGAGCTTCCGAGGCCATCTGTGATCCTCCATCCGGGGCATATGGCCGGCCCACTGCATTCGTTTGGCTTTGACAGTTCCTGCTATGTTGGGCTGCTGGTATAGTTCCTAAAGTTCTTGGTTGTATCTGATCCTCCATTCCCCTGTATCTGCATCCAGAACCGAACCGAAGATCTTCCGAAGCACTTTTCTCTCAACAACAAGGAGCTTATGGAAGTCCTGTTTCCGGATACTCCATGTCTTACAGCCATATAGAACAACAGGCTGGATCAGGGTTTTGTACAGTCGAATCTTGAACTGTTTGGAGAGATATTTGGACCGAAGCAGTTGCGTTAGGCTGTGGTAAGATCGGTTTCCTGCTTGTATTCTGGCATTGATCTCTGCTTCACATGACGAGTTCTCAGTGAAAAGAGCCCCAAGGTATTTGAATTCTTGCACTCTCTTGTAGGAATGATCCCCAACCTGCAGTGATTGTAGATGATCACAAGCGTCATAACGAGGTACTCTGTCTTGGCTTCGTTTATGTTTAACCCAAATTTGCTGGCAGCCTCCTTTAGTGCTGTGGTCATTTGCTCCAACTCCTCTTCCGACCTAGAGAGTAAACAGATGTCGTCTGCATAGGCTAAGTATGCCAGTCTCTTTCCTTCGATTTCAATCGCTTCGTTCTCTTGGAAGGTCTCGCGTACGATCTTCTCGTGGGCAAAGTTGAACAGGATAGGGGACAACCCATCTCCTTGCCTGAGTCCTGTCACAATTTCAAACTCCTCAGTTATGCGATTTCCCATCTTCAACCATTGGCAGAATAATAATAGTTACAGAGAAACGCAACAGCCCACCTCGTAATTACGATTATGGACGAGATTCTCCACCACATGATCGACAAGAAAGAAATTTCAGAAATTACAGACATGACGACAGACGCTATAGTCACGACGACAGACCTGAATTTAATCAGAACTGGCGTGTTTCAAATAGGGCAGGGTCCTGTCGACAAGCTGACATTGTAGAAATTGGACTTCCAAAACCCAGTATCGATGCGTGACAACAAAGAGATAACAGACAATGACTCACACCGCGGGCAGCCACAAAAATTTCCTATGCAACTGACGACGTAGCTGGCCTGCATATCAACTAATAGAGTAATTTTACGAGGTCACTTTTATAGGGAATATAAGATACAGTCGTATTGTGTGTACATTTTTGCTTGTTAGTTGCACGATTATGTCACGACTATAAAGACCACATTCTTGGAACACATACTGCCAATGAGGTTTTACTGCAACATTTTGGTTTAGTTGAAAAAAAATTTTGTATTTAAAGTAATTTCTGGGGAATCACAGATGAGACAGTACTTGATTTGTTTTTGATAGCTACACGATTATGATACGACGCTACTTAGGAGTGATACAATCTTCATTATTGCTTTTGCGCTGTATCTGTTTATTGTCTGCATAATTTTTCTGCATTCTTCTCAAAAGTAAAACGTATTTTGGTAATGACTTTTGTGGTGTAGCTACAATGAGACAGGAATTTTTCGTAACACAACAGCACATTACAGTACACTACTGTCAAGGTCACGGCAATGAACGTAATAACTATATTTCTACAGATAGAACTTTAATTTTGTATATGACAAAGGTAAGTTCATTGATTTGTGGAGAACTTCGCTTATGAACGATGATAACTACGACATTTGGTACATTTTTACCGTTAGCCAATGACAGAAATTGTTTTACAGCAAGAAGCATAGTTTAGCACTACATGACACGCATTTGAGTGCTCACTTTTTCTACTTGGAACATTTTTAGAAATACTTTAAACTACAATGATACAGAGAAGATTTTCGGAGATACATTTCATTCCGCAGTTTTAATCTGTAACATCTGAGGTATAATTACATTATCCTTCATGGGGGTGCGCCTACTTTGTGTACGATGTGTGTGGCAAGTGCAAGGAGGCGTAGCTAATATGGTATTTGCTTATACAATTTTACACATTGGAAACATATTTCTCTAACACAGAATTACACATCTATCTGGTCATTTAACTGAGAGAAATAAACATTTTTTTTTTTACTACGTCTCTGACACATGTCTACGTTATTACACAGTGGGATTACTTTGCATTTAAGAAAGTTTACTTTGTATGCATTTTGTGAACAGTTTACATGTATTTTTGGAACCTCTGTGATACGGCGAGAGCTTTGAGTGATGTATATCGTGTGGGATCATTATTTTTGATGTACGTTTGAGGTAGATGACACTATTGAAACGAGCAAGAGAGCATTTTTTTTAGAGATTTTGCGATTATTGAAGGAAGCTAATACGATTTTGAGATTTGATTGATCTGTTATGATGATGTTATTCTTACAGCGATGTGTATTGCAATGTTGAGATATCTTTGTAATAACTGAGGTGATGCCGTATGAGGGATATGATTATGCTATGTGTTTATTATAATGAAATATTGATGAAGTATAGATGTATATGTACATGAATAATGGGTAGTGGTTAGAGACTCTGGTTTGTGGAAAAGGAAGTTGCAACCAAGAATCGTACTTTAAGAGTTACGAAAAATGAGTATATATGTGAATGTGAGTACCACATGCCGACGGAATGTTTGGAAACTTATTTATGAGATTTCGTCTCTATACACTTCCAATGTAAATTTTCAACCTGTGAAAGTTCTTATTTGTATGAAATTGTAATTGTAGCTCAAACTGCTGTCGTAAATATTTCGGTGAAGTGTGTACGTGAGCTTGACGTAATGCTCTGTTACGCCCAGCTGCGTGCTAGCCACCTGAAAAAACCCTTTGTTGTGTTGCCTTTCAACTTTACTGGTGCCGATTAAACTTTCTACACGTGACTGTGATTCTGTGAATCTCTCTTCGTAGAAGAGTGGCAAAAAATATATTTAAGAACTAGATTGCGATATCTGCGTGAGATAAAATGTTCTCATGCTTACAGCCGCATCTACCCTTCCGCCGAAAGTTCTTTAACTCTTAGCTGATTTCATTGCCTAATTGATGAGTTTCTCATTGTGAGTATGGGCATGGAGGAGAGGATTATTACAGTGAAGGTGGAGAAATGGTGTGCAACATTTTCTTTGACGTCCATGTGCACCATAAATACAAATGATGCCTCAGCCGCAGACAAAACAAACGCTCACGAAACTATATCTGAGTGTTCCGAAATTAATTAGCGGATTCCATAATTCCTTTACATCAGTTGCATTACGTATAGATTTACCACCTATAGTGACATGTGATAATATGCGCTCGATAGGGACTCGAATCCTCATTTCTCATGCGTCGTGAGTGGTCAGCTTAACTATTTAGGCTACCTATGCACGCTCTTCGGACTGACCCAAACTTCCATATGTCGTTTGTCTACATTATGATATCGTAGCCCACTGAATTCATCACATAATACTCGCACCATTACTTTGATTCCCGCAACAAGGAGAATGAGACAATGAGGAATCAAGACCAGTGTTGTTATTGTCATGCATCCACCTTCAAAAAATGGTTCATATGGCTCTGAGCACTATGGGACTTCTGAGGTCATCAGTCGCCTAGAACTACTTAAACCTAACTAACCTAAGGACATCACATACATCAACACGCGAGGCAGGATTCGAACCTGCGACCGTAGCGGTCGGGCGGTTCCAGACTATAGCGCCTAGAACCACTCGGCCACTCCGGCCGGCCATCCACTTTCGAATTAATTTCAAAGTATTTTGTAGAGCTGTGGACCGTCAACAGTGTCTGTTATTTAAGATAAGCTTAGGGTTAACTGAGTGCCCTCAACTGTTACATACAATACTGAAGCTGATTGTTCTGAGGATTCTAGTGCATCAAGCTACATTGAACTGAACTTACACTACTGGCCATTAAAATTGCTACACCTAGAAGAAATGCAGATGATAAACGGGTATTCATTGGACAAATATATTATACTAGAACTGACATGTGGTTACATTTTCACGCAGTTTGGGTGCATAGATCCTGAGTAATCAGTACCCAGGACAACCACCTCTGTCCGTAATAACGGCCTTGATACGCCTGGACATTGAGTCAAACAGAACTTGGATGGCGTGTGCAGGTACAGCTGCCCATGCAGCTTCAACACGATTCCACAGTTCATCAAAAGTAGTGACTGGCGTATTGTGACGAGCCAGTTGCTCGGCCCCCATTGACCAGACGTTTTCAATTGGTGAGAGATCCGGAGAATGTGCTGGCCAGGGCAGCAGTCGAACATTTTCTGTATCCAAAAAGGCCTAGGAGGACCTGCAACATGCGGTCGTTGCTGAAATGTAGGGTTTCGCAGGGATCGAATGAAGGGTAGAGCCACGGGTCGTAACACATCTGAAATGTAACGTCCACTGTTCAAAGTGCCGTCAGTGCGAACAAGAGGTGACCGAGACGTGTAACCAATGGCACCCCATACCAACACGCCTGGTGATACGTTAGTATGGCGATGACGAATACACGCTTCCAATGTGCGTTCTCCGCGATGTAGCCAAACACGGATGCGACCATCATGATGCTGTAAACAGAACTTGGATTCATGCGAAGAAATGACGTTTTGCCATTCGTGCACCCAGGTTCGTCGTTGAGTACACCATCGCAGGCGCTCCTGTCTATGATGCAGCGTCAAGGGTAACCACAGCCATGGTCTCTGCGCTGGTAGTCCATGCCGCTGCAAACGTCGTCGAACTGTTCGTGCAGATGGTTGTTGTCTTGCAAACGTCCCCATCAGTTGACTCAGTGATCGAGACGTGGCTGCACGATCCGTTACAGCCATGCGGATAAGATGCTTGTCATCTCGACTGCTAGTGATAGAGGCCGTTGGGATTCAGCACGGCGGTCCTTATTACCCTCCTGAACCCACCGATTCCATATTCTGCTAACAGTCTTTGGATCTAGACCAACGCGAGCAGTAGTGTCACGATACGAAAAAACTGCAATCGCGAAAAGCTACAGTCCGACGTTTATTGAAGTCGCAAACGTGATGGTACGCATTCCTCCTCCTTACACGAGGCATCACGACAAAGTTTCACCAGGCAACGCCGGTCAACTGCTGTTTGTGGCCGGCCGAAGTGGTCGTGCGGTTAAAGGCGCTGCAGTCTGGAACCGCAAGACCGCTACGGTCGCAGGTTCGAATCCTGCCTCGGGCATGGATGTTTGTGATGTCCTTTGGTTGGTTAGGTTTAACTAGTTCTAAGTTCTAGGGGACTAATGACCTCAGCAGTTGAGTCCCATAGTGCTCAGAGCCATTCGAACCATTTTTTTTTTTTTTTTTTTTTTTGCTGTTTGTGTATGAGAAGTCGGTTTGAAGCGTTCCTTATGTCAGCACGTTGTAGGTGTCGCCACCGGCGCCAACCTTGTGTGAATGCTCTGAAAAGCTAATCATTTGCATATCACAGCATCGTCGTCCTGTCGGTTAAATTGCGCCTCTGTAGCACGTCATCTTCGTGGTGTAGTAATTTTAATGGCCAGTAGTGTACATCCAGTATGTGGATGAGGGAGCGCACCTGTCATATCAGCGAATGGAAAAGTTCGAAGTTCCACAAGAATGGGATGGTGTCAGATACTGTACTGCCCGTCGACATTACTTCCAGGCAGTCTTTGGGCAAGACACACCATATCAGTATATTTTCTCTAGCCAGACAGAGAGTGCCTCCACCCTGGAGGTCTCGCTGAGAGTAGGACTTGCGCAGAGTAACGCTGCCCCTGCACTGAAACATGTTCTCTTTCTAAGTGGTGGCGGATTTCTCCCTTCGTTCAGAATGGCAGTAGGAACGCTGTTGACTAAGCTATATTTTTACCCCACTTTTGTTTTGAGAGTACCTGTTGGCAGTGTGTGGTAGTACTTCTTTTGCTTTAGCTGGCCCTTTGTTCATGTGATTACCCCGTTTTGGTATTCTAGTGAGAAACTATAGTCTCTGAACGGCTATATTTGCCTAATCTTTCGTCATAGTGATATAACCTTTAATATTATTTCTTGCAAACCTACTGACTGCTCTTTACAATACATACGCTTGCACTGTCGATCTACACCACCCCTTCTGCGAGGTGGCCGTTCACACTGGAGCCATCACCACTACCATCGTCCACGCTTTTCTATCCTCTTGTACAGGAACGAGACTCGCTGAAGTGAGACATACATTTTGTGACAACAACTCCTCTCCGTCCGAGCAGGCCACGAACGCCCAAGAGTACTGACTGGCCGCCGTGTCATCCTCAGCCCACAGCCTTCACTGGATGCGGATACAGAGGGGCATGTGGTCAGCACACCTCTCTCCCAGCCGTACGTCATTCTACGAGACCGGAGGCGCTCCTACTTCTTAGTCAAGTAGATCCTCAGTTTGCCTCACAAGGGCTAAGTGCACCCCGCTTGCCAGCAGTGCTCGGCCGACCAAATGGTCACCCATCCAAGTGCTATCCCAGCCCGACAGCTCTTAACTTCGGTTATCTGACGAGAACCGGTGTTATCATTGTGGCAAGGCTGTTGGCGTTTATTACAAGCTCTAAGGTATGTACAACCTCTGAGAATGTCTACGAAACTTGAAAACAGCATTGTATTAAGGAGCAAGGAATATTAACAACGACACAGTCCCACGAGGCTGGAAACTCGTAGGCGTCTCCTGACGAGCAGCAGGTGCTATGACGTCACGGTCTTATGAGGCTGGGAACTTGTAGGCAGTCTAGAGGTAACGAAACGGTCCACAGCGCGATGTGCACGCGAGCAGTCACAACGAATACAGCGAAGCAGTGTCTTCGGAGCAGCTGGTGGAAGTGTAGAGTCGGGCGTGGCTCAGGATGAGGGCTGCACTGCACCTTGGTGGGCAGCGAAGTGACAGCAGTATGCGGTGTCCGTAGCGGAGACTTGAGGCGGTTGTTGGTTGCTCAGAGCTTGGGAGGTAAGTGGCTCTCCGACTTAAGTACACGCCAGAGGAAGGATATATAAGTAGTCTTTCTTTCTTTCTTTCAATGGTGCCATGTCCTGTGCTGACACAGGGTCGGCATTGCTAGGAACGGATTTGGCAAGGTTCCTTTCTGCTGCCACCTCGTAACCCCCCCCCCCCCCGCCCCTCCCAGGACGGAATTGGTGTACCCGTGCTGTCTGCATCTAGTGTAATTCATAGAATAATGCGAACGTGTGCAGATGACTGCGAGTCGTGGAACTGAGGTGGGACGTGGGGATCAGCCCGGTATTCACCTAGCGGGATGTGGAAAACCGCCTAAAAACCACATCCAGGTTGGCCAGCACACCGACCGACGTCGGTAATCCGCCAGGCGGATTCGATCCGGTGCCCGTGCGCCTACCCGAGTCCAGGAAGCAGCGCAATAGCGCTCTCGGCTAACCTGGCGGGTTGAAGGACATATGTGTAGTATCACGTCAGAATGTGACCGTGTAGACATTAGCGCCCATGACTGCAGTGCTGTGTGCTGAGATTCGCACATCACTTAGTGGCGACGCTGTAGCGACAGATAGCGGCTTGACTGTGCACAGTACCACGCCTCTTCTGTATACACATAACCTTCTACGTGAGATAGAGGTCGCACCTGACCTTCTAAACATACACTTAAATGTGGCAGACGAAATATGCAAGGGGTAGCCCTACACACTCAAAACCCTCCCCTGCAGCGTCCTCTTCACAGTGCATGGGGGCTTAATTATATAAATACACTCCTGGAAATTGAAATAAGGACACCGTGAATTCATTGTCCCAGGAAGGGGAAACTTTATTGACACATTCCTGGGGTCAGATACATCACATGATCACACTGACAGAACCACAGGCACATAGACACAGGCAACAGAGCATGCACAATGTCGGCACTAGTACAGTGTATATTCACCTTTCGCAGCAATGCAGGCTGGTATTCTCCCATGGAGACGATCGCAGAGATGCTGGATGTAGTCCTGTGGAACGGCTTGCCATGCCATTTCCACCTGGCGCCTCAGTTGGACCAGCGTTCGTGCTGGACGTGCAGACCGCGTGAGACGACGCTTCATCCAGTCCCAAACATGCTCAATGGGGGACAGATCCGGAGATCTTGCTGGCCAGGGTAGTTGACTTACACCTTCTAGAGCACGTTGGGTGGCACGGGATACTTGCGGACGTGCATTGTCCTGTTGTAACAGCAAGTTCCCTTGCCGGTCTAGGAATGGTAGAACGATGGGTTCGATGACGGTTTGGATGGACCGTGCACTATTCAGTGTCCCCTCGACGATCACCAGTGGTGTACGGCCAGTGTAGGAGATCGCTCCCCACACCATGATGCCGGGTGTTGGCCCTGTGTGCCTCGGTCGTATGCAGTCCTGATTGTGGCGCTCACCTGCACGGCGCCAAACACGCATACGACCATCATTGGCACCAAGGCAGAAGCGACTCTCATCGCTGAAGACGACACGTCTCCATTCGTCCCTCCATTCACGCCTGTCGCGACACCACTGGAGGCGGGCTGCACGATGTTGGGGCGTGAGCGGAAGACGGCCTAACGGTGTGCGGGACCGTAGCCCAGCTTCATGGAGACGGTTGCGAATGGTCCTCGCCGATACCCCAGGAGCAACAGTGTCCCTAATTTGCTGGGAAGTGGCGGTGCGGTCCCCTACGGCACTGCGTAGGATCCTACGGTCTTGGCGTGCATCCGTGCGTCGCTGCGGTCCGGTCCCAGGTCGACGGGCACGTGCACCTTCCGCCGACCGCTGGCGACAACATCGATGTACTGTGGAGACCTCACGCCCCACGTGTTGAGCAATTCGGCGGTACGTCCACCCGGCCTCCCGCATGCCCACTATACGCCCTCGCTCAAAGTCCGTCAACTGCACATACGGTTGACGTCCACGCTGTCGCGGCATGCTACCAGTGTTAAAGACTGCGATGGAGCTCCGTATGCCACGGCAAACTGGCTGACACTGACGGCGGCGGTGCACAAATGCTGCGCAGCTAGCGCCATTCGACGGCCAACACCGCGGTTCCTGGTGTGTCCGCTGTGCCGTGCGTGTGATCATTGCTTGTACAGCTCTCTCGCAGTGTCCGGAGCAAGTATGGTGGGTCTGACACACCGGTGTCAATGTGTTCTTTTTTCCATTTCCAGGAGTGTATGAAATGCAAATACTTTTTAATTAACTTCTTTTTTAGTAGCTGTAAGTCCGATTACGAAGTCTCGTAAACGGTTGGCCCTGACTAGTTTTAGTACGCAATCTGACTGCATAGAATAACAACAAAGAATGAAAGAAAATTTCCGTTAACACAATTAATTAATTAAGTCCGCAGCAACTATAAAACCTACGAAACCAAAGCACAAGTGTAACTGTTCTGTGTGTGGAAGTGTGATTCAACGTACACATCTGGCACGGTTCTTCTTCAATAAGACAAGAAATTTTAAATACCATTTATACTGAAGTAATTAAAAAAATAGAAATACTATAATTGCGCAAGAAAACCAGAATCACACTCTAATACAAGAACACGAGCCAGATGCTTTGTTGACTGAACCTGTGACAAGGCATTGTTTAAGACATAATGAAAAAAAAAGGAATAGATAAAATTTTGGCTTTGCACTGACCTTATAGACAAATTTGGTGGTATTTTCACTTACTATTTCAATTGCTCACGAAGAATGCAGTGTAATAACTGTCAATGGTCTAAACCTAGTGTTGGTATGTCATGTCGTTAGATTCCTTCCTATTAGAATAAATTTATATAGCTTTCATAAAACCTCCAGCTCATGTGACTTCAATGAAGTTTCTTGTACCAATGTTGTTCGTCGAATTATAGCAGTTCATTTTCTTATCTTAAAATATAAAGCACTGAGCGTAAGCAAAACATGCAAAAGCGAGACAATATACCAGTAGAGAACATAATGTCAACAAGTGGATGCAGAACAATCCCTACAACGAGGCTCTGCCAAGCGAACAATCTATAATTAATACCACAGTGTAACCTAAACTCCATATTCGTACACCTCATATCAGCATTTCTATATACCAAATTAAAGAGTAGTTATGACAACAAAACAGAAATGTGTAAATATCCAATCCATACGCAAAGCAGCAAATATATATCTTACATAATAAACAGGTCATTAGCATCATATCAGCATAAGCAAATAAATGTTCATATGTAATCTTAATAAGTAAACATGAAGGCGCAAGCTGATAAATCACAAAGTATAACTTACATACATAACCACAGTCAGCACAATTAATCAGGTGACAATTATAATTTAAATAAATAAGCACAGCAGGCACATAATTAAAAAAATATGACGTCAGTGAAAAAGCAGTGCAGCCAAGCGATGCATAATATACACAAGTAACAACCCTGTTCATTAATCAATCATTGTCAAAATCAGTTAACACGCAAGCACGTCGCTTCACAAGTAAATTCATAGAACATGAAATTTAGCACAAAGTATGAAGCACGTAATTGCGAGCAGAAAATTACGTCTAAAGTACGTACCTAAGTGGAAATATGTTACCTGAAAAATAAACTCAATTAACAGTTACCTTTTTAGTTTATTAGTTTCTTCTTCGAAATTGCATTCTTCCTGAAATTTTCTCCATAGCAAGTCGTCTTAACGTCGGGCACACACAGAATTTACCTGAAGTTCTTAAATATTTTATAGAACCGTATCCTGAAAAATACTGAACGTTAATAACATAATTCATCAAGTCACTATAGCTTTATACTGAATTTAATCGGAGAAATTAGACTGTGTATTTGTTTACGGCTGTCAGTGCATTCGCACTGAGCGCTCGATCAGCTGTAGGCGCGGGACGTAGGAATTGATTGTTTGCGGTCAACGACTGCCTTGTGCGGCGCGCAGACTTGACTGTTGCTTTGAGTATGTGCCGCCGCCGGAACACGGCGCGGTATCCTTGCATTCCCCGTGTGTTTACGTATAACTGTTGGTTTCTCAAAAGTATGTCATTCCACAAAAATTTTAACGTTCGATATGTTATGTATTCCCTTAGAGAGCCGAGATTTAAGAGTTTCTACTTCGACAGTGTTATCATGAATAATTTTGCGAATTCTATATGGACCGTTATACAGCAGAAAAAGTTTGCGACACAAGCCCTTTCCTTTGTGAGACAAACGATGAGACTTAATTAACACCTTTTGAGCAACTGACAAGATTTTTAAACGACCAGGATGTTCAGCTGATTTCTCTCTTCTAGCAGCCGCAGATGCAATATTTCGTAGAGTCAAGTTCACAACTTCAGAATGCCGCAGTTTCTGTGTAGGCGGAAAAGGAACTATTTCAGAAATGCGATTTGTCGGTGCTTTATTTTTTAATATCAATATAGGCGGTAAAGAAGTTGAATCATTAGGAAGTTCATTCAGAATATTTGAAAAATATGAAGGTACTGATCCCATGTTCTGTGATTCTGATGACAATACAGTCGACACAATTTATTGATTTCCTTCATCCATCTCTCTGAAGCGTTAGATTGAAGGTGAAAACGTGAAATGAAAATTGGTTTAATCTTATGATGCCTTAGAGTACGAAGCCAAATTTTGGAGCGAAACTGTGATCCATTATCTGATATAACCTTATCAACATGACCCACTTCTTTAAGAAAATGTTTGATGAAAGCATTAGATACTGAACGAGCTGTTGCTTTGCGTAAAGGTGTAAAACACACTTATTTTGGTGTGAATTCCACTGCTACGAAAATGTACGCAAAACTATTAGTAGAACGAACCACTGGACCGAACAAATCGACTGCAGCCATGTCCTTTAATCTTGCTGGAATGATAGGAAACAACGGTGCTCTGTGAGAAATAGTTGGCGGCTTAGCCTTTTGACATAATTTGCATTTGGCAAGAACAGATCGAATACGTTTTTCCATATTACTGAAGTAGCAATTTTCTCGTAATTTGTGAAAGCATTTTCTGGGACGAAAGTGTGCATAACTGAAATGTGTGTACCAAATCAATTTATTAACCCACTCATCAGGAATACAAACTAACCAAACAGAGTTGTCGACCAATTTTCGTTTAAAAAGAATATCATTGCGAACTAAATAATACTGTCTAATCGCTACGCTTTCCTTTCTCCTCCACTTCTCCTTAATGTCCTTCCAGATTGGATCCTTATTTTGCTCCTTAGCGATGTCCTGGAGCGAAGACGAAATAAAATTCTCAAACGCAACACCTTGAATATACATCAAACAATAATTGTTTTCTTTGCAGTCCTCCTCAGCACTTTGTTTCAAACCCATAGGTGCACGTGATAAAGCATCAGCAACAATATTTGAAGAAACCTGTATGTAAACAATACTAAAATCAAATTCCTGTAGATACAACGCCCATCGTGACAATCTTCCATGTGTTAATTTTGTTGGCATAAGAAATTCCAGAGCTCGATGATCGGTGTAAACCTTAGTATATCTGCCGTACAAAAATATGCGAAATTTTGTGAAAGCCCAAACAACAGCCGAAGCTTCAAGTTCCGTAATCGAATAATTCTTTTCTGATTTAGAGAGAACACGACTTCCAAATGCAATATTCTTCTGTACTACAACGCCGTTTTCTTCTATCTCTTGAAATAAATGTGCACCTAGGCCTTTGTATGATGGGTCCGTCGCCAAACAAAAATCTTTAGATAAATCCGGGTGTGAAAGAAGTGGAGCAGCAACTAAAGCATCACGAAGTTGTTCAAATTCTGACTGAGCTTCCTCATCCCAACACCAATTAGAGTTCCTTCCAGATAGTTCACATAAACGAGGTGTGGCCAAATTGCCCAATCTAACAAAGCGTCTATGAAAATTACAGACACCAAGGAAACTACGAACATCCCGTTTTGTGGTAGGAACAGCATAATTACGAATAGCGTCTAGTTTCTCTGGATCAGGAAGAATACCTTCTGTAGAAATAATGTGACCGAGAAATTTCACCTGAGAACGACCAAATTCAGATTTTTCCAAGTTCACAGTAATGCCAACTCTTGCAAAGATAATAATGAATCCAAAATTTTGTTATGCTCACTCCAAGAACGTTTAGCAATAAGAATATCGTCAACATATGAAGTAATATTGTCACGGAGATAAACAGGTAAGATTTCGTTTAAACTACGAATGAATGCTGCTGAAGATACAGTAAGTCCAAACGGTAATTTCCGAAACTGGTAACAGTTGCCAAAGGCTAAAATGGCAGTATATTTTCTACAATCAGGGTGGAGTTCTATTTGCCAAAAACTTGCGCGCATATCAATCGTGGATAAAACTTTAATTCCATGGAAATGTTGAAGTTCATCTAAATTTTGTGGACGGTCAGTTTCAGGAATGATGATATTATTTATCTGCCTGGAATCCAGAACCAAACAAATTGACCCATCCTTTTTAAGAACGACGTGTAATGGGCTGGTATAAGGACTGACTGCTGGCTCAATAATGCCTTGATCTAACATGTATTGAAGTTCACTCTTAACCTTGTCTCTGTAAGCCAAAGGAATAGCGTACGTTTTCCCCCGAAATGGTGTGTGTTCTTTTACTTTAAATAAATATTGTAAGCCTTGTATAGTTCCTGTGTGATGACTAAATACTGTAGCATGTGAAGTCAAAATTTGGTGCAGTTCTTCTCTTGCAACGTCATCTGGCACTTCAGCTTTCTTAACCTTTTCATTAATTAATTCTTCGCTATTAATTATATCATCCATCGCGTCTCTGTATCTATTGTCATTGTCATGAATGAACACATTGTCGTCATAATGCTCAACGAAAACATCAGAAGTAAGAAACCTTAAACATTTTGTATCTGATTCAGATCTGGTTAAACACTCGAAAAATTTCAAACATTTCGGCATTCCGGCAACAGTCAAATTCACGCTTCCTTCTTTAAAGTTCAAAATTGCCTTATGTGTGTTAAGAAACTCCATACCTAATATAATTTGTGTACTGAGTAATGCAACAATAATAAAATTAGCAGAAAATTCGTATACTTGACAAATGAAATTTAGGTTGGTCTGTTGTTTGACTTCCACACTTTTTCCAGAAATAGCTCCTCGAATTGTAGTTTTAGAAACAGGTAACACAGGACAAGCAATAGTTCTTGCACATATACGAAAAACTGATTCACTAATGACATTCAATGGGCTCCCAGAATCTAAAACTGCAGTGAACTTATTCTTACCCACACATACTTCAATAACAGGATGTAAAAATGCGTCTACATTATTTTCCTTTTCGTCTAGCAAAATGTCTCTCATGTCTTCCATGCGTACGTAGTGTAAAGTCGTAGTGTCATTACTTTCTGAACCGTCTATCTTGCTGCCAGAAGCCGAAGCTACGAGTCATTGTCGATTGTTTGCGTCACGTCTTTGATTATTTCCGTCATTTCGCGGATCAATTTCTACTATTTGCACTTGTCTCTCTGAATTTCTGCCACGTGGAGCATGCCAATTAGGTCCCTCCTGTCTGTTAGATGCAAATTCTTGGTTGTGTCTGTTATTAAAATTTCTATTTTCCTGTCTGTCTGCATGACTACTTCTTGTGTAATTTCGACTGTCACTTCTGAAATTATTCTTGTATCTACTACCCTGGTTATTTCTGTAGTAAGAATTTCTATTACTGTATAAATAATTTCTGTCTTGATGATACCGATTACTGTTTCCGTATGATTGATCATTCCGGTAGGAATTTCCGTTATTATAACTGTCTGTGTAATTTCTGTTAGAACGTCTGTTATTGTCATAAGGCTGGTATCTATTGTCCTGTCTGTTTCGTCTGTCATTCTCAAAATTACCGCTATAACGTCCGTTCCGATCACTATCCCTTTTCTCTGACAATCTATTGTAATTATTGTTACTGAAAAAATTACAAGAAGTCCCGTCGTCGTTGTCATACTCAAGTTCTTGTAGCAAAGTCTTAAAAGTCTCAATGTCGTCTGTATATCTTCCAGCTAAAGCAATTTGTCTTATGGATTGTGGCAGCTTAGTTAAACAAATGCGAATTAATTCAGTCGGGCTATAGGGGCTGGAAAGGAACTGATTCTTTCGAATCATGTCTTCAAAGTATTCTGCTGGCGTGCGGAACTCAGACTGTTTAAAATTACGCTGCATAATACAGGGTGATTCAAAAAGAATACCACAACTTTAGGAATTTAAAACTCTGCAACGACAAGAGGCAGAGCTAATCACTATCTGTCGGCGAATTAAGGGAGCTATAACGTTTCATTTAGTTGTACATTTGTTCGCTTGAGGCGCTGTTGACTAGGCGGCAGCGTCAGTTGATGCTAAGATGGCGACCGCTCAACAGAAAGCTTTTTGTGTTATTGAGTACGGCAGAAGTGAACCGTCGACAGTTGTTCAGCGTGCATTTCGAACGAATTATGGTGTTAAACCTCCTGATAGGTGGTGTATTAAACGTTGGTATAAACAGTTTACAGAGAATGGGTGTTTGTGCAAAGGGAAAAGTTCTGCACGGCCGAGAACGAGTGATGAAAATGTAGCACGCAGCAGCAAGCATTTGTTCGCAGCCCCGGAAAATCGACTCGCAGAGCTAGCAGAGAGCTGCAAATTTCACAATCAACTGGATGGAGCGCCATCACATTGGCACTTATCTGTCCGTAACTACCCGAGGCGATGGATCGGCCGCCAGGCAGCCCGTGACAGAGCACTTCATCACTGGCCTCCAAGAAGCCCTGATCTTACCCCCTGCGTTTTTTCTAATGGGGGTATGTTAAGGATATGCTGTTTCGGTCACCTCTCCCAGCCACCATTGATGATTTGAAACGAGAAATAACAGCAGCTATCCGAACTGTTACGCCTGATATGCTACAGAGAGTGTGGAACGAGTTGGAGTATCGGGTTGATAATGCTCGAGTGTCTGGAGGGGGCCATATTGAACATCTCTGAACTTGTTTTTGAGTGAAAAAAAAAACTTTTTAAATACTCTTTGTAATGATGTATAATTAGAAGGTTATATTATGTTTCTTTCATTAAATACACATTTTTAAAGTTGTGGTATTCTTATTGAATCACCCTGTAAGACTATGTTTGACTCCGTCTTGTGTGTTTTCGGACCAATATGCCGATAGAAATGAATGATAAAAATCATTTAAATTATTACAATCTCTAATAAGTGCGCGCATGCGCGTTGCCAGTTCGTTTTCTAAATATCCACACATAAATTCCAGTTTGTGACTTAGTGGCCAATTTGGTGGAAGTGCGTACATAAATTGATCTAACCATGAACATGGACGTATGTCATTCTTGGAATTGCGAAAGATCTTAAATTTCCGAACAGTCAAAAAGTGTTCATAGTCAAAGTTTTCGCCTCGTGGCGACAAAGACCTACCACGTCTGTCCCAGTCCGAATGTCGATTATTGTCAAGTTCGAGCGCCTGGCGCTCTCTTGTTGCTTCTCGTAAATGAAATAAACTACTTTCTTCAAACCCCTCTGCTATCTCTGATTCTAAATTTCTTTTGCTGTCTTTTCCTACGATTTCGCCTTCAATTTGTTTGACTTGCTTTTGTAATGCTTCAAATTCCCTTTCAACGCGTTCATTAAATTTTCCCTGATTTTCAACATGCTTATTTATGTTCTGGTACTCTTCGGTTTCTGCAAATGGCAAAGGAGCTGTATCATCTGAATCTCTGTCCCCATTTAAACTAAGACTTGTCAGTTAATCTGAAATCTCCTCAGCTCTTTCTGGTAAGTCACCTATTTTTTCTTTCTGTTTATTTACGTCTTCTGTAAGTGTCGTGACTCGGGTTTCAGTATTGACACATTTAGCAGTTAACTGTTCATATTGTTGTGTTAGGTTATTTTTTCTGTCATTTGGTACGGATTCCTCGATTCTCTCAAATATTTCTTCCTTATCGTGTGCACGTTGTAAATTTAACTCTGAAAATTTCTGTACTATCACGCGATCTCTTTCCTCCTGTTCTCTATCCTGTTCCTTTTGTCTGATTTCTATTGAAATTAATCTATTATTGTGAGCATTCAAAATCGGTTGTACTTCTTCTCTAATTTCTTTCTTTAGTTCATCTTTCATGTTTTTGAAACATGTCCCTATTCGTGAGTCTAACCGTGTTTCCATTGTTTCCATCTCTGTTTTAATTGTTCCTATTTGTGATCCCAGTGAGTCTAACCATGTTTCCATTGTTCCCATATCAGTTTTAATTTCAGATCGTAACTGTGATCTCACTGTTTTTAATTCAGATCTTAAGTGTGTTTCCATTGTTCCCATATCAGTTTTTAATTCAGATCCCAAAGTTCCCATCTCTGTTTTAATTGTTCCTATTTGTGATCCCAAATTTAATATTGCACCCATCAACTGCTCCATGTTAACTGGTTCAAAATTCTTTTCGCTCCTAACATTTCCCGTAGAACTAACTTCCTTCGGCATAGCCGTAAAGCTATCTGTGTTCGATACTATTCCAGAGTCTTCTATCGTTAATCTCGTATTCTGAAAATGTTGTGATTGTGAAAAATTTTGAATTGGTTCCGGACTATTTTCCCCGCTTATTAAATTATTTTCTACTTCATTATTCATCATACTGTTCTCCTGTGTTGGCGAGTACGCCATGTTAACAATTTCGTCATTCTCACTATTCATCATTTTCGCCTTTTTCATCGATCGCGTAATCATTTACAAAACATACAAAACTCGTCACAATACGAAAATTACAGAGAATATAACACGTTATCGCCAACAATACCATTCACACGAAATGCTTCCCTCAAACACGATTAACGAACAATTGAAATCTTCATAATTGCACAAAATTGTCAAACCCGTGTACAAGACAACAAAAATTAAATTCTGCAAAAAATACCATTAGAAGAATGACAATTACCAAATCTACACATGCAATATAGACTACAATTACTAAACTACGAATTACTACAACAATACTACTGTCTGCTATTTATACAATCAGAAGAATTCCAAGGGACGATCCGAAGCAGCGGTCGCCGCGTGCATGGGGGCTTAATTATAAATTTAATGCAAATATTTTTTAATTTTTAGTAGCTGACTGTCCGGTTACGAAGTCTCGTAAACGGTTGGCCCTGACTAGTTTTAGTACGCAATCTGACTGCATAGAATAACAACAAAGAATGAAAGAAAATTTCCGTTAACACGATTAATTAATTAAGTCCCCAGCAACTATAAAACGTACGAAACCAAAGCACAAGTGTAACTGTTCTGTGTGTGGAAGTGTGATTCAACGTACACATCTGGCACGGTTCTTCTTCAATAAGACAAGAAATTTTAAATACCATTTATACTGAAGTAATTTAAAAAAATAGAAATACTATAATTGCGCAAGAAAACCAGAATTACACTCTAATACAAGAACACGAGCCAGATGCTTTGTTGACTGAACCTGTGACAAGGCATTGTTTAAGACATAATGAAAAAAAAGAATTTTTTTTTACCTTCATATATATTGACGAAATGCACTCTGATCATTACAATATCTCCATTCAAACAACATCTGCTGTCTATCCCATCAAACAACTGCATACAACATAGCCACAAATAGCACAGCTATCAATATCCTCTCAGCAAGATCTGCACAAGCACTCACTACGACGACATCTCAACAACGACTTGACTCCTACTACTTCTCAACAAGCACTGCCTACTGCCACATCTCGACAAGCACTGCCAGTGGAGGCGGCGGAATAAAACTCTTTGGCGCAATCTCTGGCGCTGTGGCTCAGTGTAGCCACCTTTCAACAGTTAGCTGCCGAAGTTATTTTGTGCACATTGCACCTCGATTATCTGTTGCTGGCAGATGTCTTTGTATGTCAGACCTGGCCAAACACAGAGCTGTGTTCGCTAGCATTCCAGCGACCCTCCATCTGCGCCCCTGCCTAGCTAGCGCTCCGAGTGCAGTGGCATGTGGCTCTGAGGCAGGTGAGGAAGAAGTGGAAAATGAAGGCACCAGCCGGGTGATGCTAGAGCACTGCGGTCGCGTTTGCAAACACCAAGCAATTAGATGACAATACTGTTTGCGTTGTACTAAATTTACGTTCTGCTAGGAGTACTATGGCGTCTGCGCACTTGCCCAAAACAGAAAAAATGGAGAAGTCACATTGTTCTGTGCCGAACAGGAACTGCCTTAGTTTTCGTATCATTTGAAGGTCGTTTAAGTGCTTAATGTGCTATCTCATTATCATGAGCCAGAAAAGCGCTTATTGGAACCTTGTTATCTCGTTAGTGACACCAGCCACAGAGACGATATGAAGCATCTGTTGCCTGACCAGCGACACGGAATGCCAGCTGCACTGAAGGCAGCATCTGGAAAAAAACTTCAGTTAATGGTAAACAGACCAGTAACAAAAAATTTTTCGGTTACTTGAATCCACCTGCCCTGCTAGTCACGTGATCTAACGCGCTGCTTCCGGAGTGGGAAGTTCCACTGGGGACCAAACTACACAATAACCCTCGGTTCGATGTGGGGCAGCGAAATGGTGGGTGGACTGTTGTGGCCTGGTTTAGGGTTGTGAACCACTGAGAGCTATGGTGGGAAGAAGCATTTCTGTCTTTTCTAGGTCAATGGTTTAATACATACATACATACATACATACATACACATACATAATTGAATCCATTAAGCGCCTTAATACAAGGGAAAGATCATTTGGTAGAAAATATGGCGGGCAATACTGATTCTACCAAACAGAAACCAATCATTCCCTAAAATGCAAGGCAGTCATGTGTTGACCGAACGTGACTGACAACGTTTCAGTACTTGAAACCTTTCATCATTAGTTCTCAAAGAGTTGCTAAGACAGTGCACGAGCGAGCAAGCTGGCGCAGTGGTTAGCACACTGGACTCGCATTCGGGAGGACGACGGTTCAAACCTGCGACCGGCTATCCTGATATAGTTTTTCTGTGATTTACTTAAGACCGCAGCTCGTGGTCTTGCGGTAGCGTCCTCGCTTCCCGCGCACGGGCTCCCGGGTTCGATTCCCGGCGGGGTCAGGGATTTTCTCTGCCTCGAGATGACTGGGTGTTGTGTGTCTTTCATCATCATTGACTCGCAAGTCGCGGAAGTGGCGTCAGTTAAAAAGGACTTGCAATACGGCGGCCGAACAACCCTACATGCGGTCTCCCGGCCAACAAAGCAATACGATCATTTCATTCATTTCATTTTGTGATTTCCCTAAATCAGATGAGGCAAATGCCGGGATGGTTCCTGCGAAAAGGCACCTGAGAAAGGAGGTCTGTTGAGTGCTCACTGTCGGGGACTGTATAGGAGCACAGAAAGGAGAAGGCCTGGATGCCAGAGAAAGTGGTTCAAATGGCTCTGAGCACTATGGGACTTAACATCTGTGGTCATCAGTCCCCTAGAACTTAGAACTACTTAAACCTAACCAACCTAAGGACATCACACACATCCATGCCCGAGGCAGCATTCGAACCTGCGGCCGTAGCAGTCGCACGGTTCCGGACTGAGCGCCTAGAACCGCTAGACCACCGCGGCCGGCAGAGAAAGTGGTCCTTTGAGCGCTAACCACCAGAGCGTGCTTAGGAATGTGTAAGGGAAAAGGCAGGCCTTTGGTAAGGGATGAGGAATGAAGGTTTCCATAGAGCTGAGGAAGCTGGCTGCAGGCATGTGAAGCTGGAGGTAGTGGACCCTTATAACTCGAGAGTGATGTATCCTTGGTGCCTTGGAGGCAGCTGTGCTTGGAAGCAGTTGTCCCTGAAGGCTGGTTGACCCTGGAAGCCGATTATCCTTGGAGACTGATTTGACCCTGCAGGTCAGTTGACCCTAGAGACCAGTTGACTGTGAAGGGATGTCACAATTAGAAGAGAGAGCCAGCAGACACAAGAGAATGCAGAATCGGGCGTGGAGGATTGGCCATGGATACAACGTGCAGAATAGGGAAGAAGTCAAGCATAGAGCTCAGTGCAAAGATAGGGCATGTAGTCAAAATGGCGCTGGATCCATGGAGCACACCAAGTCAGCAAGTAAAATCCTTCACTAAGCACGACTGGTGGCGATAAAGTAGTATCTCGTGGCCAGGTCCTTTGTCCAAAGCAGAACCAATGGAAGAGAACCTACCAAGGCTGCAAATTAAAAACAGCATTAGGCAGTGGGAGGGTCGGTGGTCGTCAGAAGTTGGCCCACCTACGAGTAAAGGGCCTGCCATGGTTGCAGCGCACAGATATGACAGGAAACAACATCGTGTGGCTGTAATAGGTCAGCAGTCGAAAGTCTGATGAGGCTGGAAAGCAATGATGTCGCGGTTCTGAGGGAGGGGCGAGAAACAGTGCAATGAAATTGGATACCTCGGTGCCTAGGGATGAAATGGAGATCGCTGTCAGGCCAAAGCTGTCCTCAACACCAATCTGTTATGTACTAGATTTTGGTAAACACAAATAATAGAGCAGACGAGTAGACTGGGAGTAATAACAAATTTATTCAGCTTACAGTTACAGGAAGAAGCAGCACTATGAAGCAACTGTACTATTTATGTGGGTTCCTGGAAGACATAACACTTAACAAGTAACCACAGACGGATTGACTAGAGAAGGTAACAGCAGTTAGGTAACTCCACTGAAAATGCGTGATAGAGACTTAACAGTGAGACATAGTCTTAGGTCTGCGAGTTGGTGTCCACCGAGGAAAGACTCATCATATCAGTAGAAGTCGTCTTGTCTGCAGTAACTCCAAATGAAGAAATTTTTGGTGATGGTAAGTCCCTATTGGACCAAACTGCTGAAGTCATCCGTCCCTAGGCCTACACACTACTTAAACTAACTTACGCTAAGATCAGCACACACACACGCACACACACACACACACACACACACACACACACACACACACAGACACACACACACACACACACACACACACGTATACACACCCATGCCCGAGGGAGGACTCGAACCTCCGACGGGGGGAGATGCGTGAACCGTGGCAAAGCGCCTGAGACCGCGCAGCTACTTTGCGTGACCCAGATGAGGAAATGCGAAGCAGTTGGTGCAGCTGCCCAGTGTAACTTCTTAGGTGGAAATATGTAGGGTGGATTATTTTCAGGCAGGTGACTTGCAGAGGAAAATAGCGCATACCACAGCAAGACATGCAGTAAGAATGCAACGAGGTGCTGGAAGGTACTGACAGGAATGTAAAGCCATGCCGATTCCAGTGCCATGAGCAGCTGCTCTAGGTTTCTAGGTTGAGGGTCAATGGCACGAACTGCCAAACTGAGGTGGTCCGACAGCTTTTCGATTGTATCTAAATAGGAGGAGTTTGGTGGCTAGGGGCTTTGTGATGATTTCTCTTTCCGGCTGCTCCTCCTTCATTAAATTTGGTAGGTAAATCGAGATTATTAAATAGAATTATGTCTTGATCTTCTTGTAGATTTTTGGTTCTAATTTTTTTATCTTTCCTTAGAGCTGTTTATGCTTTATACATATATTCCTATTCTCAGCATGGTAATTACTATTCTGGGGTTTATGCTTGTTCTCTTGGTTATTTTCGGGAGTATCATCTTTTACTTTTACACTGATTGCACCACTATTGCCTCAGTGCTGGTTTTGGATAGCACCATTTTACCATGCACGGTGTACAAACTTAGGTATTTTGGAAATGCTTCCACTCTTGGTCCGAAAACCAACGATCATGCCATTCTGGCCGTCCAATAAATCGCAGCATAGCATTACGACAAGGACTGTACTCTTATTCCGCATTCCCCCTCCCCCCCCCCCCCTCCCCCGACACATTTTATATACCCGTCACTGATAGTGCTATCATATGTCATCTGCGTATGGTCATTGCACTTTGACGTCGAACATTAGCGGGTGGTCACATTAATGAGACTGGACGATGTATTTGTTGTTCTTGCGCTGGCTTGCTAACCTAAGCTGACTTGCAGACGCCTGTGCAGTATGTAGACGATGCCTGAGGCGCAGCTCACCAACGGAACGAGGGTGTGTGTGCAGCTGAATTCGGTCAGAGTGTAGGTGCGTATAGCGCAACATGTATTTGAAATGAGAACCTTTAGATCAAGGCCCCATGGAACCTGGCTCAAATTTCAACCAAGGCTTGCCTTAAATAAGAAATGGGAGTGGAAGCCCAAGAACTAAGTGCTCGGATTAAAATGAGTTAGACAGGGGTGTTGTCTTTTGACCCTGCTGTTCAAACTATACATCTAAGAAGCAATGATGCAAATAAGTGAAAGGTTGAAGAGTGGAATTAAAATTCAGGGTGAAAGGAAATCAATGATAAGATTCACTGATGACATTACTGTCCTCAGTGATAGCGAAGAATTCTTACAGGATCTTGTGAATGGAATGAACAATCTAATGAAAACAAGTATGGACTGAGAGTAAATGGAAAAAGTCGAAAGAAATGAGAACAGCGAGAAACTTGACATCAGGATTGGTGATCACGAAGCAGATCAAGTTAAGGAATTCTGCTGCCTTGGAAGCAAAATAACACGTGATGGGGGCAGCAAGGAGGACATCAAAAGCAGACTAGCACTGACAAAAACGGCGTCCCTGGCCAAGAGAAGGCAACAAGTACCAAACATAGACCTTAATCTGAGGAAGAAAATTTCTGAGAATGTACGTTTGGAGCACAGCATTGTAAGGTAGTGAAACATGGACTGTGAGGAAACGAGAACAGAAGAGAATCGAAGCATTTGAGCTGTGTTACTACAGAAGAATGTTGATAATTAAGTGAACGGATAAGGTAAGGAACGAGGAATTTCTCTGCAGAATCGGCGAGGAAAGGAATATTTGGAAAATACTGAGACGAAGGGGGAGAGGATGGTAGGGCATCTTTTAAGACATTACGGAATAACTTGCAGAATGCTAGTGGGAGCTGCAGAGAGTAAAAACTATAGAAGAAGACAGAGATTGGAAAGCATCGTGCCAATAATTGTGGATGTAGGTTGCAAGCACTACTTGAGATGAAGAGGTTGGCACAGAAAAGGAACTTTTGGGGGGCCACATCTGACCAGTCAGAAGACAGATGACTCACAAAGAAAAGGACAAAAATTCGGGAACACCAAGAACACAACACGTTACCCTTTCTAATACGGTGCAGGAAAACCGTTGACATTCAAAACAACTTCCATTGGTCTCAGATTGCATAAATATAGGTGCTGTACAGTTTTCAAGGGAATCACATACCACACTTACTGCAAAACAGTGGTAGGTGTAGATGATTATGATAAAGGAGGATAGCGTTCAAGCAACCGTCTGTCCAAAATAGACCACAAAGAATCGACGCCCTTAAGATTTTGGATGCAGACAGCAGGTGCTATCGCCCGCATCACGTGGGATGGCGCTTCTGCACATAGAGGCGAAGTGATAGGGAAGCGTGGAGGGGAACAGGTTTGCGCATGTATGGCGTCTGATAGCGGGCAAACCACGACCGTGTTTTGCCAAACTGTGTTGCTGTGGGCAACAATCAGGTTCATCTGCCTTTGGTACAGCGTATTATACGTTCGAATATGAGAGGAATAATACATTTTAAAACAGATTTCGATCAATCATTTACATGAGAGAATTCTTACTTCACGTCTTTACGCTGCGTCCACTCTTCCGCAGCAATTCTCTGTGTGATGTCAAAAGACGAGAACAGCTGACGCAGATTTGTGAAGAGGTCAAGAATAATTTTTCTCAGAATGACGATTTCTAACGACAATACATCGGAAATTGTTGCAATAAATGCCGTTGATTGCGATTTGAACAGTATTATGAGTAAAAATGTATTACGGAACAAAATGAACTTCAAACGCAAACTGAAATCATTACATTTGCTTGACAACTGCTTCTACTCCATGTAATTTTTTAAGAGATTTATAATGCGTGTATGTCTGTGTCTGTGACTCTAGTTCACTGTAAATCACTATGTGTAAAAACAGAATTACTTGTAGGAAAGACTAATGAAAAAGACTGTTGCAAAAATTATCAGTATGTTATCATATTTTTTGGTATCAACATGCATTATAAGCTTAACTTGTTCGACTTTACAGTGAGACACCGCATGTGATTCTGGCGTTAGGAACTTGCTTATTCTGGATAAGAAATAGTAGTAAATAATAATAGTGATGCTGTCACTGTTGCTTGGTAATGTTTACTGGCAAAATGCAACCTAACACCAGACTGCGTACTTACGGCTATCCTGTGTGGCCGTTTTTTAGTACGACTTTAAAAGAGAGATTATTAATTGATCACCGATGCGTCGGTTCTCGATTGTGTTCAGGAGCCGTACGGATTGATTAGGCGAATAATTGACCTCTTGACCCGTATTGCCTTCACGCAATCAGAATCTTCGATGAAAATACCTAAGGGACCTGTTTGAATATAAAAATGGAAATGAAAGCAAATTAGTGGAATTTCGTAAGAGAAAGATTAACAGATCGGAAGTTGAACGCATTAGTGGTCTCCCAAATACAAACGAGACGCCGCGATAAAGAGCGAACCTGTAACAAAGCTAATATAGAATTTGAACATCATATTTGGTTAGTGAAAGAAAGGAATAAGAAAATTACTGCATCGTGAAATATTAATATATTTTGAACAAATTGGCATTAAACTCCTAAACATTGACAAATACACAATAAATGCATGACTTGCATCTGATATTTATTTTGTGCATGGGGCAGTCCAATAATCGCTGCTTTCTCAGTCCGTTCCTTCATAAAAATTAAATGTCCTTGCGTGTGCTAAGTACATTGTATCCGCACCCGAGTTACCGAAATGTTTGGTCGTCGTTTCACGTAGTTTTTACAGAAAATAAAAATACAACTTGTGGTAATGCTATGTAGTACGTCTTAACATGTCGGCGACCAAAAGTGCAAGGGTAATGAAGTCTCTAGAATATTTCTTAGCAAAAGATAGGTTGTTCTTTCTTCTGTTCCGCAGCTTCTTGCTATCAAGCGCTGCTGCAGTGATTTTAAATATCTGCGCCGAGCGGGTCATAGTGTTTATTTAGAGTATTTAAACGCTGGACCCGCGTCTTGATATAAGATTTTTACCAACTACAGCTCGTTCGCTGCCCTTTTCTTTTACGACAAATATCTCATATGCAAAGTATTTGAAATCCAATAATATTACATTGCTTCCCGCTTGAGGAGCGATGACTCCGCGAGGATCATAGCGACTCAAGCGTAGTCGTAATACTATCGCTTTCGTGAATCAAGTTAGTATTACTTGCTAAAATTCTTCACAATAGATTTCATATGTGACATTAGACAAAGTGGTTGACATAAAGAATAACAGGAAAATATATTCGTACGACTGAAATTGGTGGTAACTTGTTCATAGGGTAATTACATGACAATTGAACCGTACTCTTACTAATGCATTATACAAAGATAACAAATGTTCATTTCTCGGTAAGAAACAATGAAATCAGGATAAAGATACACATACATAGATACATTATACATGGCATAATAAATATTAAAAAATAACGAAGAAATGAATTATTTGACTTCGCAGGAAGTCTGGGTGCAGTGTGCACTCTTGGAAAAATATATTATAAAGAATTGACGTTCTTGTTTTACAATGACATATTACAGGAATATTTTTTACCGTGGTTTTGACGAGGATTTCTTGTAGTAAACACGTAGCACTTTATTGATTTGTGGCTTTCATAACTTGCAAAAAAAAAAAAAATATATTTCACTACACTTAGGTAGCTATGACTTGCACTGGGAGCGGTAGAACTTCGGGTATAAATGGTAGTACTGCACTTGTGTGAGGGAAATTGATTGCACTTTCACAGTGGAGGAAAAGTAGGGCATAACTTTCACTGTGGAGGTTGAAGTGGTTGTCTGGATGTGATGGTGCGTTGGAAATGCGTCGTGGATCAGGAACTGGAAGACTGGTTCTGCAACGTGTTGAGCCGTTTGGTGGCGGTCTCTATTTCACGTGACACATGTTCGAACTTCCATTCATGTTCTCGTACATGAAAAATACAGAGAAAATCTGTATTAGAATGTGCTTACTTACTAATAACTTAGTCTAAAAGAAAATTGGATTAGCTAAGGATAACAACTGTTTATGTACATAAGGTCTCATTCTCTTAGCAGTACTCAGTTCTCGTATTTATTTATTTTTCCGGTTTTATTTGGCTCGACACGTTTTCGTCATTAATTGACCTGGTCTATAAATTCGGTAGCAGTTGCCAAAGTCGAGTTTAAGACTTTTCAGATTAGTGTCTTGGTGATTTTATAAGGTACATAAGGTACATAAGTCATTAATTGGCCTGGTCTATAAATTCGGTAGCAGTTGTCAAAGTCGAGTTTAAGACTTTTCAGATTAGTGTCTTGGTGAATTTATAAGGTACATAAGTGCTTAACTCATGGTTTCATCCGATTTTATATGGAAAGTATTTCAAACACATTTGGCGCCCGCGCTCTTTGTGCAAAGGAATCTGGATTGTTGAGCGCGCAGCGTACTCTGTGTTACGTCCGTTTGTCATAGTCACGTGATAGTAACTTGATGCCTTCACAACGCTAGCAGCAGTGTTATGCGAAAGGCAGAACTTTTGGTGTCTACTGGCTATGTTGTGACTTTTTACAGTTTTTCATCGACTCGGAATTACGGAAGCAGCCAGACGCGGCGACTCCCGCAGCTGTGTCGAAGAACGTGTCCGTGGCAAGGCGTACAGTACCGGTTACGATAAGTACAACACTTCTTCACTTACACAATTCGGCTTTCTACAACGTGGTTTCGTGGTACAAGTATTTATAACATTACTTCACAGGCGGAATTTCACACGGCCCATAAAGTTATCACCCTTTCAGTTCACACGTAATGATTATTTCGTGACCACATGTATTTGGTCGTCATGTTAAAGTTCACACGCACCACTTTTATACGTGTCCGTTTATTGCTTGTCTGTAGTCGGTTCACACGCAGCAGCACATACGTGTCCATAAATTTATGACTGCATTATCACTACAAAGTACAGTTAACATTCGGTGTACACATTATGTCTAAAAATTATTTAGAAAGAAAATTTAGTCTCTGTGACTACAAGGCCTGACGAAAATCACGTGTCTCTTATTCATAGTTTGTGCTTCCAAGGCACTTTACGTTTACATCTTGTTCGAAATCTAGTTATTCTTTTCTTTTTACAATAATTACTCTTTTCTCAAGTTCAGCTCTTTTATTTTCTCTCTGTTAATTACGTCGTTAGTTTGAAGACATAGTCAATGTGGCTTTATTGACATGATGAACAGTTCATGTTCAAGTTTCCACCAGGGAAATTGGGAAGCTTGGTGTTCCCTATCGTGCAATTGCACACAACAAATCTTAATTGAATTCGCAGTTCACGGAAAATAAGCATAGCCTGTCAACAACCAATGTGTCACGACCATCCGCACGTACAGTCTGTACGTATCAAGCATGCAGTCAGTCCGTAAAATTCAGTTCTCTACCGGGTTGGGTTGGGAGGTAAGGATACTGATTAGAGGAAAGCACAATAGACTTTTTTTGGAGTGAAGAGATTTGAAGATACAATGTTAATGCCGTATGAAATGATGAGCCTAACATAAATTGTGCATTATCACCCTAGTTGTTCATGATAAGTAGTTAGCGTAATTAAATCTATATAGTAGTCTCGGTATCGTCTGACCCAGCTCTCTAACATTTCTCTATACATATCTAAAATTGCCTACACCATGCATTAGCAGTGAACAGAGTCTGATAGCTATATTCTGTTCTGAAAAAAAGAAACAGTCGTCGTATCTCGAGGACCTGAAATAGATGCTTCTGGTACTAAAATAGTTTATTTATAAATCATCTTTGTAGGTATTTCAGCTGCACTGTGCCGTAAAATTTTTATGAACGCATACGGTTTTCTCGGTACTATAACAAAAAATAATTGAGCAGCGCACTTCTTTCCTGCAACGTGGATCGTTATTGATTTACTTGATTCTTATGTGCTAAGCTGCTGCCTTTGTCTTCTGCTTTTCACAGGTGGTCTCAAAAATTTTTGTCAAACACTCCTTATACATAACATAACATTTACCTCGTAAGAGTAAGAGACCTTGATCAACTTTTATTTACGAGCAATCATTCTGGTCCGAATGATCATTTTAATTTATTTCATTCAAGAGGAGAGAGCTTTGCTACACTTAAAACTAGTAGTAGCAGGTGGCACTTAGCATGTCCCTACAATATTATTTATTCGTCTGCTCTTTGGCTGTGGCCGTTCATGGCTCAAATAACTTAAAACTAATTTACATCTAAGGCAAATCTTGCTGTCCTACAATAAATGTATTTTTATTTCAGGTGCTCACATAAATTACTTCTTTTGTGGAGGCAGGTCGACAGGATTTTAGTCCTGTGCATTATTCTTATGTACGCTTATACTTCACACATAGTATGACAACTTATAATTAGGTATATATATATATATATATATATATATATATATATATATATATATATATATATATTAGTAGCTTAACTCATCAGATATCTTCAGTGGTTGACTCTGTATTTCTTTAAGTCTGCGTGATGAAACAATCCTTTCATTCGTCCAGATTCAGGGTCAGCTAATAGATAGCAAACAATATGCGGTTTTCTTAGCATAATAAATGGTCCTTCATACAAGTGCTGCCACCTGCGATTCTTATGATGAATCAAAGGTGGGTTGAAGTGGGTCTTTAATAGCTCTTGTTCATTTATATGATACCATAAGACTTTGCTAATGTTTTTGTCATGTGTCTTTTTCTTAGGTTGGCATGAGTGGTTAAAATTATGAGAGCTTGTCTTAATTTGTCTAATGTTACTTCAGGGTGTTGTAATTTTCTTCCGCATCTTCCCCGTGGAGGCATAAAGAAGCTGCTAATGGTTTTCCTACTTGGATGGAGTCGAAATGTCAATTATATTTATTTGATTAGTATTTTGTTCCATACCAGGCTGAAAACTTGCGTTCGTATCCCATAGGAACTGTGCATCACTTAATTGCGTGTCATTTGACATCGCATTTGATGCTAGATTCGCCTCTGTGTAAAAAATTGTCGGGTTTCCTTGGCTATTATGACTGGTGGTGTTAAGAAAAGCATGCAGCGGATTGTCCTGATTATTGTTCCTGAACTATTGGTTGAGTTGGTGAGAAAATATGGCATTTTGAGGCAGTAAAGAATTCATTTGATGTGAGGGAGTGAATTGACTTGGCTGACTGTGCTGTTGTGGCCCGTTATAATTGTTCCATTTCTTTCCATTGTGACGATTTCCTTTATATTTCCTGTTGTTCGAATGCTTGTAATTACCGTTGTGATTTATTGGTGAGTTACCGTATTGTCGCTGTGTGTTTTGATAAATCGTGTTGTAACTATTCTGGTTTGGGTATTTACTAGGGTTATATGGTTTTCCACTGCGGCGGTTGAAATCATTATGATTGCTGTAAGACTGAGCGTTTGGTTGTCCCGTGGTATGTTGGTACGACATTCCGTTGACACAGTCTGCTACGTGCTGTCGCGAAGCGGGCGGTCCATTATTGTAATTATTCCGCGCATCCTACGCACGTCCTCATAGATCGTATCCAAATTGCCAAGAATGGAAAGAAAGGCTTCGTGTCCCTCTTTACTCACATGAACTAATTTTTCCCTCATTGACGCAGGAAGTTTTGATTTTAAGATCATGATGACATCTTTGGTTGAAATGGGCGTGTCCCAATACTGAATTTTACGAAGATGTTTTTCGAAATAACGCCTCAAACCTCCTCCCTTGGTGTTGTAAGGTTCGGCGTTGTAGACCTCCTTTTCGGAGTCTTTGTTGTATACCTGTACTCCAGAATTTAGGCCTATTCAAAAAATGCCTTTCGAAATCTGCGTAGGTGTGACATTTGTCTATTATTTCAGTACCCCAAATTGATCCTTCGCCCTGTACTTATCCTAATATAAACTGTATTCGCTGTCCGTTGTTCCATGATTCTGGAAAAGCATCTGTGAATGATTTTATGAATATCATGGATGTATATTTCGTTTTTCAGGTATAAAAAGTTGGAAAAGTCTGTTTCAGCACACTCTCATCTCGCAATAGTTCAATGAGTGTCAGTTAATCGGTATGACTACGTGACGTTGAAGCTTTATCACGAGTATTATTTACAGTTGGTGATAATTGTACTTGACACTCGGGTTATTGCCGAGTATCTTGTTCTGGCGGTAGTGAATAATAGCTTTGACTGTCATCTTGCAATTCTATAACTTGCCTTTTCAGCTGATCAATGTCATTGGTCAGCCGTTGCTTCCAGTCCGGCAGATCGTGGCTGAAGGCTCGTCTGATTTCGCCTAAATCACTAGTTAAAGTGTCACCAGAAGTACCGGGAGCGGTTAGGATTTCTACTGTGGCTGATTTAACTGCACCTTTTAGATCAGAGTGTACCTTATATTCAATGTACTGTTCATTGGACTGTATCCACTTCTCAAATTCCCTATTAACTGTGGTGCTTATTCCTGCGGTGACATCTTTGATCCTTTTGTCAATATTGACATCGGATATTCGCTGAGCAAGGTTTTCTGCTCGCTCGCCAATGTGACTGACAGCTTCTGTCAATTGGCCTAATCTTTTTGAAACATTATTGTAATGTTTCGAAGAGTCACACGCTGTTGATTTACACACATCGACTTGAGTCTGCAAATCTGTTAACTTTCTACCAATGTTGGTATCGGCGGAATCCACCATGGAAACGTGACCGCTACGGTCGCAGGTTCGAATCCTGCCTCGGGCATGGTTGTGTGTGATGTCCTTAGTTTAGTTAGGTTTAATTAGTTCTAAGTTCTAGGCGACTGATGACCTCAGAAGTTAAGCCGCATAGTGCTCAGAGCCGTTTGAGCCGTCCACCATGGAAAGAACGCTGTCTATTTTTGCATGTACGCTTGCATTTAGCTCGCTTGCGTTAGCGGTGGTAATGGCTTTAATGTTTTCTTCCATGTTGTCATTCGAACTTTTGATTTGTGTTTGGATTTTTTTTTTTTTTTTGTGGTTTTAGGGCGCACAACTTCAACGGTCATTAGCGCCCAGACTACGTTAGGAATGCACCGCGAGTCACAAGTTTAAAACAGCAACGAAACGGAAAACACGATAAAAGACAGACTGACAGGCATAGGATTAAAAAAGAAAACAGCATAATCAAATGTCCTTAGAGAGGGTCGTCAAATTGATAAAATGAAGAACGCAAGCAGCTGCTCGTGGGTCATCCGCTAAAATGGCTTCTAGAGGACATGGCAGGCCAAGATCAAGACGCAGTGTGTTAAAATCCGGACAGGACGTTAAAATGTGGCGGACCGTCAGCAATTGCCCACATGGGCAGAACGGCGCCTGTGCAGCCGTCAGCAGATGGCGATGGCTGAACCGGCAGTGTCCAATTCGTAACCGGGCCAAAACTACCTCCTCCCGCCGAGAAGGGCGTGAGGAGGACGTCCAAGCCACGGGAAGAGGTTTCAAGGCCCGAAGCTTGTTGTCTGTAAGTGCAGCCCAATCGGCATGCCACAGCGAGATAATGCGCCGACAAATGACCCTGCTACAATCTGACGAAGGGACACAACAAGAAGCTGTCTGAGGCTGGAGGACCGCAGCCTTGGCCGCGGCATCTGCAGCTTCGTTCCCAGGGATACCGACATGGCCAGGAACCCACATAAAGCTAACTGGAGAACCGACGTCCACCAGCTGCTGAAGAGAGCGTTGGATCCGGTGCACGAAAGGGTGAACCGGGTACGGATCACTGAGGCTCTGTATAGGGCTCAGGGAATCGGAGCAGATGACATATGCAGAATGTCGGTGGCGGCAGATGTAAAGAACAGCCTGGTAGAGGGCAAAGAGCTCAGCTGTGAAGACCGAACAATGGCCATGGAGCCGGTATTTGAAACTTTGTGCCCCGACAATAAAAGAACACCCGACCCCGTCATTGGTCTTAGAGCCATCTGTATAAATGAAGGTCATATTAATGAACTTCGAACGAAGTTCGACGAAACGGGAGTGGTAGACTGAACCGGGGGTAACCTCCTTCGGGAGCCAGCAGAGGTCAAGGTGGACGCGAACCTGAGCCTGGAGCCAAGGTGGCGTGTGGCTCTCGCCCACTCGAAAGGTTGCAGGGAGTGAAAAATTAAGGTGTTGAAGGAGGCGACGAAAGCGAACTCCAGGGGGTAGCAGGGCAGAGACATACAACCCGTATTGACGGTCAAGAGCGTCATCAAAAAAGGAACGATAAGACGGGTGGTCGGGCATTGCCAGTGGCCGACAGGCATACCGACAAAGCAGTATATCGCGCCGGTAGGTGAGTGGCAACTCACCAGCGTCAGCATGAAGACTCTCGACGGGACTAGTATAAAACGCTCCGATCGCAAGTCGTAAACCCCGATGTTGTATGGAGTTGAGGCGGCGTAAGATGGATGGCCGTGCAGAGGAGTATACGAAGCTCCCATAATCCAGCTTGGAGCGGACGATCGACCGATATAGGTGAAGTAGGACGGTTCGATCCGCTCCCCACGACATACCGCTGAGAACACGGAGGACATTTAGAGAACGGGTACAACGGGCAGCCAAATACGACACACGTGGAGACCAACTAAGTTTCCTGTCAAATGTAAGACCTAAAAATTTTGTTGTCTCCACGAATGGGAGAGCAACGGGACCGAGTCGTAAGGACGGTGGGAGAAACTCTTTGTAGCGCCAGAAGTTAATACAGACCGTCTTCTCGGCAGAAAAACGGAAGCCATTGGCGACACTCCAGGAGTAAAGACGGTCAAGAGAACGCTGAAGACAGCGCTCCAGGAAACATGTACGCTGCGCGCTGCAATAGATGGTAAAATCGTCCACGAAAAGGGAGCCTGATACATCAGCTGGGAGGCAATCCATTATTGGATTGATCGCTATGGCGAAGAGAGCGACGCTCAAAACTGAGTCCTGTGGCACCCCATTCTCCTGGCGAAAGGTGTCTGACAGGACAGAACCCACACGTACCCTGAACTGTCGATCCATTAAAAAGGAACGAATAAAAAGAGGGAGGAGACCGCGAAGGCCCCATGTATGCATTGTGCGGAGAATGCCCGCCCTCCAACAGGTGTCGTAAGCCTTCTCCAAATCAAAGAACACAGCCGCGGTCGGGCGCTTCCGCAAGAAGTTATTCATAATGAAGGTCGACAAGGTAACCAGATGGTCAACAGCAGAGCGGCGCCTACGAAATCCACATTGTACATTGGTAAGTAGGCGTCGAGACTCGAGCAGCCAAACCAATCGAGAGTTAACCATTCGCTCCATCACTTTACAGACACAGCTGGTAAGCGAGATGGGTCGATAACTGGAAGGCAAGTGCTTCCCCGGCTTAGGAATCGGGACAACAATAGACTCGCGCCAGCATGCGGGAATATGTCCCTCGATCCAGATGCGATTGTAAGTACGAAGAAGAAAACCTTTACCCGCAGGAGAAAGGTTCTTCAGCATCTGAATATGAATAGAATCAGGCGGAGGACCGTGATCGGCCAAGTGCGTTTTCGAGTTCCCGCATAATGAATGGGGCATTATAACTTTCACGATTCGAGAAGCGGAAGTTAGGTGGCCTAGCCTCCTCTGCCTGTTTGCGGGGGAGGAAGGCAGGGTGGTAATGAGCGGAGCTCGAAACCTCTGCGAAAAAGCGGCCGAAGGCATTGGAGACAGCCTCAGGGGCCACAAGGACGTCATTCGCGACCGTCAAGCCAGAAACTGGTGAGTGGACCTTAGTTCCAGATAGCCGGCGCAGGCCACCCCAGACAACAGAAGAAGGAGTAAAACTGTTGAAGGTGCTTGTGAAAGCAGCCCAGCTGGCTTTCTTGCTTTCTTTATTAATACGACGACACTGTGCACGTAATCATTTATAATCGATACAATTCGCCACTGTAGGGTGGCGTTTAAAGGTGCGTAAAGCACGTTGACGAGCACGCAAAGCGTCTCTACATGCTGCGGTCCACCAGGGGTCCGGTACGCGACGTGGAGAAGAAGTAGGGTGAGGGATGGAATATTCAGCAGCAGCGAGAATGACTTCCGTGAGGTGTGCGACCTGACGATCGCAGCTTGTGAAGGTTTGATCCTGAAAGGTCGCCCTGGAAGAGAAGAGCCCCCAGTCTGCTTTGGAGGTGGTCCAACTAGATGAGCACGGAGAGGGGGTATGCTGCAGGAGATGGATAACACACGGGAAGTGGTCGCTCGAATATGTATCAGAAAGTGCATACCACTCAAACTGGCGTGCAAGTGGGGGAGTACATATAGAGAGGTCTAAATGTGAATAGGTGTGAGATGTGTCCGAAAGAAAAGTAGGGGCGCCAGTATTGAGGCAGACAAGATTGAGCTGGTTGAAAAGGTCTGCTAACAGGGAGCCCCTCGGGCAGGATGCTGGAGAGCCCCAAAGGGGATGATGGGCATTGAAGTCTCCAGTTAACAAAAATGGTGCAGGTAGCTGAGCAATAAGTTGCATCATGTCTGCCCTGGTAACGGCAGACGACGATGGAGTGTAAACGGTACAAATGGAAAATGTAAAAGTGGGGAGAGTAATGCGGATGGCAACTGCCTGCAGGCCGGTGTGCAACGTGATGGGATCATAGTAAATATCATCCCGGGCCAGCAACATAACCCCTCCATGAGCCGGAATACCTACCACAGGGGGTAGGTCAAAACGCACAGAGGTGTAGTGTGCCAAGGCAATTTGATCGTATGGGCGTAGCTTCGTTTCCTGGAGGGCTACGACGAGCGGACGGTGCAAGCGGAGCAGCAACTTCAAGTCCTCTCGGTTGGAGCGAATGCTGCGAATATTCCAGTGAATAAGTGCCATCGAAAGAAGAAAAGGAAGATGAAAGAAGGGGTCACCTCGAAGGTCGCTGAGGGCCTGGCTTCGAGCGAGCACTGCCGCCGCTATCAGTAGGCGGACAGTCATCGTCCATTGGGTCTATAGGTTCATCGGCCATCTTGGGAAGATGGCCGTGAGGGGGAGCTTCCTCCGCCGGTGAACGGCCAGATGTTCGGCTTCCAGCGGTGCGGCCAGGCGAAACGGATGACGGCCTGGGGCGGCAACCGCTGGGTGGCGCAGGAGAAGAAATGCGCCGTGGCGGAGAAGGAGAACTGTGCTTCCTATGAGCCTTCTTGGAAGGTCGTTTGGTGGAAGTACCGGTCGAAGGCTGGGAGGTCGAGGTACGTAGGAAGTCTGCACGGGACAGTTCCTTCTTGAAGGCCCGTGCATCTGACTTCGGGGTCTTCGTCTTAGCAGAAGCTGATGAAGGGGCTGGTGTCTGTGGGGTGATGGGAGGAAGAGGAGGCGTCGACCGCGCGATCTTAGCACTGGCCGAACGGACGACCGTGGTGCTGAAGGTCAGATCGCATGTCTGGGTTGCCACCTCCCTGGTAGTCCGAGGAGAGGCGAGGACAGTACTGTATTTCCCCGCTGGGAGCAGCGTGGGCTTCCTACTAGCCAATAGCTTGCGAGCAGCCGAGGTGGACACTTTCTCTTTGATCCGAATTTCTTGGATACAGCGTTCTTCCTTATAGACAGGACAGTCGCAGGAGGATGCGGCATGGTCACCCTGACAGTTCACACAATGAGGAGACGGAGGTGGACAGTCACCCTCATGGGCATCCCTGCCACAAGTGACACATTTAGCCGCATTGGAACAAGACTGTCGAGTGTGATTGAAACGCTGACACTGGTAGCAGCGCGTAGGTGTCGGGACATAGGGGCGAACAGAAATAACCTCGTAGCCCACCTTGATGCGCGATGGCAGCTTAACACTATCAAAGGTCAAGAAAAGTGTCCGGGTTGGTACAAGGTCATTGTTGACCTTTTTCATGACCCTATGGACAGCCGTCACGCCCTGCTCAGCGAGGAAAGATTGAATCCCCTCGTCAGTCAATCCGTCGAGGGATCTAGTATAGACCACACCACGCGACGAATTCAAAGTTCGGTGAGCCTCCACCCGGACAGGGAACGTGTACAGGAGTGTGGCCCGAAGCAGTTTTTGTGCCTGAAAGGTGCTCTCAGTTTCTAGTAATAAGGTACCGTTACGCAACCTGGTACAAGATTTGACAGATCCGGCTATGGCATCTACGCCCTTCTGGATAACGAAAGGGTTGACAGAGGAAAAATCCTTTCTGTCCTCAGATCGAGAAACGACGAGGAACTGTGGGGCAGGCGGTAGTACTTTTGTCACTGGTGGCTGGTCATGTTTCCGTTTTTGGGCAGAAGTCGAGAGAGATGGAGTGAAATCCATTGTGGAGGAATCCCCCATGATTGCCAGCGTCTCCGATGGCGCACTCCTTCCTTGTGGGGACCCTCTCAGAGGGCACTCCCGCCCTAGGTGAATGTTTACACCTCAGGTCACACCTGAGAAACAGACAGAGGGACCAATCGGCATGGTCAGAAGGTATCAGCTCAGGCAATCACCCCTCCCTGGGCCTGGCCTTTACCAGGGGGTATGTGCGTGCCTTACATGTCTACCCAGGGCGGGGAATTACGCGTTACCCCGTCACCGGCTACGTGTGCGAACGCGTGGGTCGGCCTTCAGGCGCGCACAGGGAGGAAGGAAGAAGAGGAAAAAGAAGAGAGAGGGGGAGAGAGAGGACAGACTGTCTCAAACGCCGAGGCGGAGACCAGAGAAGGCAAGGAGAAGAAGGCAATGAGAAGGCAAGGAGAAGAAGGCAATGAGAAGGCAAGGAGAAGAAGACAAGGGAAAGAGTAAGGAAGACAGTGAGGTGGAGAAGAGCAAAGAAAGGAACCAACCAAAGGAAGGTAGAAACGAGAAGTGAAAAAGCAAAATGACCGCAAATAGAGGTCGTGGAACCGTCCGTCTCCGGACGCAGGCGCTAACTACCCCCTTGAGGGGGAGGGACTCCTTTTAGTCGCCTCTTACGACAGGCAGGAATACCTCAGGCCTATTCTAATCCCCGGACCCGCAGGGGGATTGTGTTTGGATGTCGGTAATAACAGAATTTATATTGGTCATTCGCACTTGAGTTTCCTCTATCCTCAATTCTAAACTGTTGAACCTGCTGTCTACAGCTCTGTTCTGTTCCTGTAATCTTGCATCAACATCCGCTATTTGGCTTCTAAGATTACCCATGAGAACTTCAATGTCGTCACTTCTTTGTGTTAACTGTCCCATTTGTGCCTCAAAACTGGTTCTCATATCAGCAAACAATTTTAGTACATCTGCAACGGGTATTCACGCCGTTGCGACGCGGACTGTGGCACCGATACCTCGCGTGTCGCTTCGTCGTCTGTTGTACCTTCACTACGAGATTCAAGTTTGTTTACATCAGCGTGCAGTCTAAGTTTTTTGGGTTGCTCATCTACCATCTTAAATTTAGCGTAGTTACACCACACGAGCCAGAAAAGCGAATTTATAATTATGACTTTCACTTGTCAGGCGCGCCAATGATTTCGCGTCCTAATTTCTTAGATATTGCTTACGCGTTATGAACAATTGAACGCGTTATGAACAATTGAAACTCTAGCACGCGAAGATGCCAATAAATAAATAAATGAAAAACACTTATACAGCACTGAATCTGGTGTAGATAGCGGCCATTTTGATCGACTAAAATTTACAACAATGGAAATTGTGATTATTTCTAACTACTTTAAGCGAAATAATGTGGAAGAAGCGGATCTAACAGCAAAAAGAAGCAGAAATTTGGGAAATTAGATAGAGTGAAGAAAAGGAAAGAAACGTAGAGAGTGAATGTTCACTAGCCGATTTAATGCTCGGTACGCAAAACTTCACACGTAATGAAAAGTCGTACTCACTTTAGTTGTCTTGCGCGCTGCTATTTACTGCTGTTGTGGATTCGTACTGCGGTTTTCTGCACATACATCCTTTTTTACTGGTTTCTTTTCCGTGCGCTTCCAAATTTCGTCCAGATGGTAGCATGAAAAATAAAAAGAACAGATTAGTTTTTAGTCATGTCCCTGTCCGGGCGCCACATCTGGCGTTAGGAACTTGCTTCTTCTGTATGAGAAATAGTAGTAGATAATATTAGTGCTGCTGTAACTGTTGGTCGGTAATATTTACTGGCAAAATGCAACCTATCACCAGATTGCGTACTTACGGCTATCCTTTGTTGCCGTTTTTCAGTACGACTTAAAAAGAGAGAGAGATTTTTAATTGATCACCGATGCGTCGGTTCTCGATTGTGTTCAGGAGAAGTACGGATTGATTACGCGAAGGGGTTTTCTTAATTGACCTTTTGACCCGGACTGCCTTCACGCAATCAGAATCTTCGATGAAAATACCTAAGGGACCTATTTGAGTATAGAAATGGAAATGAAAGCAAATTAGTGGAATTTCGTAAGAGAAAGATTAACAGATCGGAAGTTGAACACATTGGTGGACTCCCAAATACAATCGAGACACCGCAATGAAGAGCGAACCTGTAACAAAGCTCATATACAATTTGAACATCATTTTTGGCTAGTGAAAGAAAAGAATAAGAAAATTACGGCATCGTAAAATATTAATATATTTTGAACAAATTGGCTTTAAACTACTAGGCATTGACAAACGCACAATAAATGCATGACTTACATCTGATATTTATTTTGTGCATGGCGCAGTCCAATAATAGCTGCTTTGTCAGCCCGTTCCTTCATAAAAATTAAATGTCCCTGCGTGTGCGTAAGTACATTCTATCCTCACCCGGGTTACCGAAATGTTTGTTCGTCGTTTCACATAGCTTTTACGCAAAATAAAAATACAACTTGTAGCAAGACTATGTAGTGTGTCTTAACATGTCGGCGTAATGAAGTCTCCAGAATATTTCTTAACAAAAGATAGATTGTTCTTTCTTCTGTTTCGCAGCTTCTTGCTATCAAGCGCTGCAGCAATGATTTTAAATATCTGCGCCCAGCAGGTCATACTGTTTCTTTAGAGTATTTAAACGCTGGTATAAGCGCACATTAAAAAAGAATATTTCGTCTCTTTACTCTCGCTCTGTAATGCTTAGCATTTTTACGAACTACATCTCGTTGGCTGTCCTTTTCGTTTATGACAAATATCTCATATGCAAAGTATCTGAAATCCAATAATATTACACGATTCATTGAACGAACCAACTATTAACCATCTCCTGCGAATAAGTCGTTGTAATGTGGATTGATAACGTCGAAAACCACCGATATCTCGAGTGCTAACCCTTCCTTTTCATTGTAAGGCATTTTCCAATTCATGACTTGAGAATGACAGGGGTTTACTTGTCGAAATGCTTGAGTTTTTGTCGAATTTATACGGGCGCATTCTCGCGAGTAAATGCAGCATGGAACAATCTGGAAGAAACTTGACTTTTCCTTGGGCAATATGTTGAACGTTGCAGTCTGAATACTTTAGGCTACAAATTCCTAATCAGTAAAGGCTAGGAAGTTCTCATACACAATTTATATGCAATTCATATGGTGGCAAACATATTATTTAAACCACAAATACTTAAAACCAGGGAATACTATTACTTTTCTTTGTTTCAAAATGTACATCGTAATTGTCACTGCTATCAGAGTATATGTCTGAACCATTTGGTTGTAAATTTTAATGACAGATTCAAGCTTTGTATCCAGCTCCACCTGCCAATCAAAGTCTTCCTTCTGGGACTTCTCAGCGTTCCGCACACAGTTTGCCCACGCTGAAAGGGGAAGTTGTCTATTGCTTCATGAACAGGCGTTTTATTTCAGTGTCGGTTACCGTCAACGTTTTGGTGTTGATTTTTCCCGAATAGCTTTTAACCTGTGCCTAAATTAATTAATTCTATCGGATTGTAGTGACAGTGACACGTGGGTAAACGCAAAACTGAGTTACCACATACTCATGCAAGAAAGTCGAATTAGTATGTTCTGTCGCGTGACTTATATAAATTAACGAGCCTCAGGAGCTTCGCCTACGCTGTCCAGTATGTTTCTATTTTTCAGCCACAGCACGATATCCCCTTTCCTGGTGCTTATTCTCGTTGTTTTACTGTAACAGCCGAATAGTTCTTGGCATGGTAATTACAATGACCGAATTCGAAGCAAAGTATGGCAAGAATTGTTCAGTGAACCACTTCTTGAAAGTGACTGAAATCAATACGCAGTAATAAACGGCCTATGCTGGAGTTTCCCTTTTTTGCAATACTTCTTGTGTGGTCGTGGTGAACAAACGTCTTAATGCAATTAAAGAAAAACAATTATTTCACTCATATTTTCAATGGTACGAAGATTAAATTGTGACCTTTCTCCTGGGTTTTCTTTTTCAAAGGAATGTTTTGTAATGGAGGAAGCATTTCAGCTTTTAGTTTGCTGTCCCCAGCTTTAGTTTCTATCTCATTTGCAAGTGACTGGACTAATGCCACTAACGGCCGTTACGCAGGGTTAGAATTTCTTCCGGTTCTGTGAAAGATAATTTGACGATATTCTTTTACGGTGCTACGATAGTCACTGAAGACTTCACGCTTTGTTCTCTTGGCAGCCAAACACGTTTCGCTCTATCTCTCTATATACAGTCTTATGCTTTGTTTTACAACTATTACGCGGTAGTCACTGTTTGTTTAGAAGTATCTTTACAGTGACTATATATCGTGGAGGATCTTCGTATTATGAATTGTTCTACTGGGTAAATATCTATCCGGTGCATGTTGAGCTCCTGTCCTCTGTTGCAAGTTTCAAGTTTCAGTTTTAGGTATGACTCCGCTGCTTTTTCATCTAGTTTACTGAACAGTTATGTCTTTCTACTTGTAGTTTTCCTTTGTATTTTGGTAATCAGTTTGCCATAACCAGCTCGTGGTCGCTGTTATTAGTTTCGATGTGTACATCCTAGAGGTCACGTCTATTTGTTACAGTTGTTTGTAATACATTTCGATCTCGAGCGGGATTACGAACTGTCTGTTCTGGGCAGTTTTCAGAGAAGGCGTTCAGTAATGTTTCACAGGATGTCTCGTCATGCCCACCACTAACAAAGTTATATCGTAGTTATCACAGTTGATTGTTGGATGATTGAAGTCTGCACGAACTTTTATAGGATGACTCCCCAGTCATACTATAACTTAACAAATTAGATAACTGAGGTTTTCTCTATGGTTTTCAGTGACATCACGTGGTGAGTCCGGGAGTCAGTAGAAGGATCCAGTCATCGGTTTGTGCCCACTCCTGATAATGAGTCTTACCTAAACGATCTCGCATGCACCTCCAATTTCTATCTTGGTGGATATGCGCCTCTTGTCTCCTGTGACAAACACGCCACCTCCATTTCCCATTAACCTAAACTTTCGATATACAGTTTAATTTTCCCCAGTATTGACACTGTTATTAATTTCAGATTTCAACCGTTTTTTCACTGCGCGCTTCAAACTCTGAGACTTCCCTGCGAATGCTTCGGCCGTCGACTGTTAGGATGTTAATACTCTTGCCTATAGGGGCCATTCTTTCGGATCTCACACTTATACTTTTTGGCTGCATATCGGTACGTTTTATGGAACGTCTTCATGAAAGTTTGCAAAGACCTGATCACGAGGTACAGAAAACAAAACGGTAGCAAAACTGAAAGTGCCATTTAAGATGCAACTTAAAAACTTCTCAGCTGAACCAGGTTCATAATATGCTCTTCAGGGAACCAGTATGAAAATATCCTATAAAATTTAAAATAAAATAATCTAACAAAGAAAATTTAACCCGAGGGGGAACCTGTTCCCCTACCGGCCGCGTCCCCAGGTGGCGGATAGGGGAAAGCTCTACAGATATGTAGGGTAGGTGGGAAATAAAATACCACCCATGGACCAACACAGGACCAGGAATCCAAAGGCGACTGTCTCACATTGGGCGGTCTTTGGTCAGCGTCTGTTCCCCAGGTTAGGGGCGGCTGGGAAAAACCTCCAGGGCTAACAACCGTGGTTGTAAATTTGTGGCTCGAAGAGTCACCCCTTACATAATACTATCAATCATGGAAGAGTGTAATGTGAAACAAATTACCCCAGGTGGACAATCCACCGCACCAAGGTGCGCAAGCAGACTATCGGATTCTGGGGAGTCTGCAGCATTGCACAGAGATGAATCGGGACATGATAAGACATCAAGCAAATTGAAATGTAAAAAAACAAGTTACGTAGCTACTTTCAATGTAAACTCTCTTTTAAAAACAGGAAAATTAAAACATCTTACAGATACCCTCAAACATCATAGAATACTCATAACATCACTACAAGAAACTCGATACATAGATGAAAACAATTTTGATTCCGGAGGTTTCAGAATATACAAAGGAAAGGTAGGCAAAAGAATAATGAAAAACACACCCCACCTCGGAACGGGCTTTATAATAGATAAAAGTATTTTAGACTCCATTATCAGCTTTCAATCACAATCGGAAAGACTCTCCACACTCACTTTTAAATCTGCTAATAGAGTATACACAATTGTGAATGCACATGCCCCCATAAATGAAGACAATAGGAAAAATAAGGAAAAGGTGGAACGTTTTTGGGAACAACTAGATGACGCGGTGCAAAAGATCCCAGACAAACACAACATCATACTTACGGGGGACTTCAATGCTCAAGTAGGAAAAGAGAAGAAATACAAAAATATTGTTGGAAACTACCCAGCGCACAATATAACTAACCAAAATGGAGTCAGATTAGTAGAACTCTGCCAAGCGCATGGCTTGATCCTGAAATCCACAGCCTTTAAGAGACTACCCAGAAAACAGAAGACATGGACCTCGCCAAACCCACACTTGGGTGAATTTCAACTTGATCATGTGGCGATAAAATGGAAACACCATACAGAAATACAAAATGTCAAAGTACTCAGAGGAGCAAACTTGGATTCTGATCACTATCTTTCTAAAATAAAACTCAAAATTATCCCCAAAAGGAAAGATAGAAACAGTAAACCCAAAAGCAGAAGATATGATCCAGAAAAGATAATGAATTCGAAGGAGTTTCCCCTCGCGACTCAAGATATAAGGAACCAAAATTGGGATCAAATGAAGGAAAGCCTACTAACCAAAGCTGAACAAATAGCACCTGTAACTAAAATCAAAAAACACGCATGGTGGACAGAGGAACGTGACAAACTTATTGAGCAAAGAAAGAAAGCATGGCAACAGATGCAATCTCAGAAAAATGAATATAATAGGCAAAATTTCCTGAGTGTAAGAAAACTAGTGAGTAAAAACCTCAAAAGAATTAAAAAAGCACAAGAAGATCAACTCCTTTTGCAGATCAACGAAGACTTCAACAAAAACAAGACTAGGAGCTTTTACGGAACTTTTAAACAAAAAATAACCAAGTACAGCCCACCGACACTCCAATTACAAGATAAAAATGGTAATAATGCACACAACAACAGGGATAATTGCAAAATTTTGAGGGAATATTTCAGAAACCTTCTCAACTGTAAAGAACCAATTGAAAAAATGGATTTCAGCAACTCAACTTCAACAAGTCCTAACTCAGAACCACCCACCGTCGAGGAACTACAATCAATCATTTTGAATCTCAAAAACTATAAGGCTTCGGGAGAGAACCAAATTACAGCTGAACTGTGGAAAAATGTCAATAGAAATGCCATAGAATCTCTCCAAAACATATTTGAAGAAATATGGAAAACAGAAAGAATTCCGGATGAATGGAAGATGGCCCTCATTCACCCAATTCATAAGAGGGGATCCAGAACAGACCCCCAACAATTACAGAGGGATTTCGCTCCTTGACGTAACATACAAAATACTGTCTAAAGTCCTTTTGAACAGAGCAGAACCCCAGCTAGATTGTCAACTTGGAGAATACCAGGCAGGCTTCAGAAAGGGAAGATCCTGCCCAGAACAAATTCTAAACCTCAAAAATCTTATGGCCTACCAAAAATCGAGAGCAAAAGCGTATGTCATCACATTCATTGACTTTCAAAAGGCGTACGACTCCATAGACAGGGAATCTCTAATCTCCATATTAAAAGAATTGAACCTAGACAATAAAACTACAAACCTAATTAGAGAAACCATCACCAACACATACTCCAAAATTAAATTTATGGGAGAACTCTCAGACCTATTTGAGATAAAAACTGGAGTACGACAAGGTGATGGACTCTCTCCATTGTTATTTAACTGTGCCCTAGAAAAAATAGTAAGAGAATGGAACAAGGAAATCAATAGTGGAATCCGACTAGGAACAAAAAACAAAGGCATCAAGGTTAATTGCCTAGCATTTGCAGATGATATGGCCCTACTAGCTGAAACATGGGAAGAAGCCAAAGAACAGATCCTCGAATTACAGAAACAAGCAGAGAAAATAGGCCTTAAAATTTCTTTTGAAAAAACCAAAATAATCACAAATATAAAAAAGCCAATGGAATATCTTAAAGTAAGAGACCAAAAGATCGAAATTGTTAAAGAATTCAAATATCTTGGTGAATGGATTAGCTGGAACGCCCTTGAGAAAAAAGCAATAGAATTAAGAAGAAACAAAGTTGAACTAGCCTTTCAGCTTACTAAAAATACTTATAATAAAAAGTCCCTCTCATGGAATTCAAAAATAAAACATTACAACACTGTCATTAAACCAGAAGCACTATATGCAGCTGAGACATTATCTATCACTAACCATGGCCCAATTGAAAGGCTAGAGATCAAAGAAAGAAAAATATTGAGAAAAATTTTAGGCCCCAAATTTCATAACGACAAACTAATTCATACCAAAAATGAAACACTCTACAAAACCACAGAAAAACTTTCGGATACAATGAGGAAAAGAAGAATTGAGTTTTATGGGCACATTCTCAGAATGAACCCAAATAGACTTACAAAAAGAATGTTTGACTACTTCAGGAATAAAAAATCCAAACCAAATTGGTTTATCCAAACAGAGAAAGACTTAAGAGAACTACACATCACAGAAAAAATGCTCACAGACAGGACCGCAAAAATGATAAGCAATCTCTGATGAGGAAAGAAAAGCAAGATCAGAAAGAATGAAGCAGTACTGGGCGAAAAGAAAGGCACAGAACACACAGAAGTGATTGATTCAATGTACCCCAAAGTTGGGTGAAACGAAGAAGAAGAAGAAAGAAAATTTAAGTTTTAATGATCATTCTGATGCTAAATTGAAGCAACCGCAATTTAATAGCAAAGCTTTTAGGCTTGACATTATATAAAACCAAACCATGAATACCTATGTTTGAATTTTACAAAAAAGCTGGTTGTACAAAAAAAGACAACTATTTAATAGGATCGGTTAACGAATTTATTTAACAGTAATGGATGGCCCATGAGGAACTCTCAAAAACTGAAGTAAAACAGTGAACATTGATACTTCACATTAAGAACTGACTAACACACAGTGAAGTGAATCAGCTGTTCATTGACGAAGCTGGTTACTTACAGGGTGACAATTATTGAACTATAAGCAATAAAACCGTCATAACTTCTGAAAGGTTTGCGTTAGTACGTTCACACTGCACAGTTGGCTCCGGTGCATGATGGGAATTTGTATGTGAATATTATTTGTTTCAGCGACGAAGCCCACTTTCATCTGGTTGGGTTCATCAATAAGCAAAATTGGCGCACTCAGGGGACTGAGAAACGTAGTGATCGAGTAGTCTTTTCATCCTCAACGGGTGACTGTGTGGTGTACTATGTCCTGTCACGGAATAATCGGTGCGATATTTCTTGATAGCACGGTGACTACCGAAAGGTATGTGAAGGATTTGGAAGATGATTTCATCCCCATTATCCAAAGAGGCCCTAATTTCGACAACATGTGGTTCAGGCAAGACGGAGCTCGACCCATCGAAGCGGGAGAGTGCTTGAAGTCCTCGAGGAGCATTTTGGGGATCGCATTCTGGCCGTGGGTTACCCAGAGGCCACTGGCAAGGGCCTCGATTGGCCGCCATATTGTCCGGATCTGAATACATGCGCCCCCTTCTTGTGGGGTTGTATTAAAGACAAGGTGTAGAGCAATACTCCCCAAACCATTGCTTGGCTGAAAACGGCCATTCAGAGGGTCATCGACAGCATCTATGTTCCGACACGTCAATGGGTCATGCAGAATTTCGCTATTCGTCTGCGCCACCTCATCGTCAATGATGACAGGCACATCGAACATGTCATAACCTAAATCAAAATATCTATAGTAACGTTTAAATGTTGAATAAAGTGTGTGCACGCCATAGTTTGTAAGTAATATACGTGTTTTTTCATATAATTCAATAATTGTCATCCTGTAACTGTATACAGCACAAAATTGCGATAACATTTGGATGAAAATGACTATTAATCAAACGTGAAATAACAATAGACTTGCATAGATCTATATATACTAAACAACAGTGAATGCAAAGACATTGTCATTCGTATAAGGTGTAGGAAAACTGATAATCATAATCGAATGCCTGTCCTGAATTGGTTCATTAACCAAAAATCATCTTATAAGTTATGAAAATCCCTCTTATATAGTAAAAGATGAAAAAATCATATATGTACTCAGGGGAAGGGTTTCATGGCAGTGGGAATGAAAAACCAATAGTACAAGGCACGAAGCAAATGGTTCAACATTAAATAATGTTCAGAAAAAGTATTAGCAACAGATTGAAACTAACATTAACGGTGAATAATTTATTTCCTTGTGACATAACGCCTGTATGTTCAGTATTATTCAGAAAATATCATGTTTCCACGAAGAACAAGTTACATATCTCCTTTTACTCATCAGTTATTAACATTATTTAGAAAACGAGGTAACAAATGAATACAAAATTTTGCAGGTTAATCGTTGAGCTATGTTTCCACCTACTACATTTTACGTGAAACTGTATTTGTTTCGTAATTAGAAAATCTGTACCAAATACTATGAAATTACTTTGTTCGAGGAACGGAGGAGTAGTGTTCTCAGACATTATGGTGACATTGCTTTATACCATTAAACAGTCAACCGTACGAATGGGGCACATTAATTTGTTTGTTTCTTGGGCAATGATACCTGAGAGGATACGGTGTATTATTGAAATGTCTTGAAGTTTTCAAGACCTCACGATTGACCTTGCCCTGCTGTACTGTCATACTGGGACGTGCCCCAATCGATTCAAGCTTGATGCTGTATATGGGAAGAAACCTCTTTATATTTGCACCATTATGCAGTTATGAGCGCACGTGATCTATGGGTGGTAATAAAAACGTCCTCGGTCCCAAGTTCGAAACCCGTCATCGCTTAAAATTTAATTAATAGTGAGCATTGGTGGCCGAGGACTTCCGGTATAAGAAGTCACTCTCATTCTCCCGACGGCCATGTCAAAGAGGATGGAGGAGCGGACAGAGTGTCAGGACTCTCCCTTATCCTTGCGGTGGGAAACTGCCTCTAAAGACTGGAGAATCAGCAATGATCTACGGAATGATGATGTAGAAGGCAATGGAAACCACTGCATTAAAGACACATAACATGTATACATAGGACATGTGCCCTGTAATTGAATAAGTCTCATGATGATCCCTCCATTGGAAAAAGATTCCGGAATAGTCGGATCTCTGGGAGGGGACTCCCAAGGGGAAGGTGACTATGAGAAAAAGTTTGAATAATCACCGAAAGGAAACGTTCTACGAGTCGGGACGTGGAATGTGAGAAGCTTGAATGCGGTATGAAAGCTAGAAAATTTGGAAAGGGAAATGCAAATGCTCAATCTAGATATAGCAGGGGTCAGTGAAGTGAAATGGAAAGAAGACAAGGATTTCTGGTTATATGAATATAGACTAATATCAACAGCAGCATAAAATGGTATAACGGGAGTAGGATTCGTCACGAATAGAAAGATAGGGCAAAGAATGTGTTACAGTGAAAAGTACAGTGATAGAGTTGTTTGTGTCAGAATGAACAGCAAACCAACACCGACAGTGATAGTTCAGGTATACATTCCGACGTCGTAAACTGAAGATGAAGAGATAAACTATATGAGGATGTTGAAAGGTAATAAAGGGAGATGAAAATCTAATAGTCACGGGGGATAGGAATGCAATAGTAGAGGAGGAGTAGAAGAAAAGATTGAAGGTGAATATGGCCTTGGGACTAGAAATGAGATAGGAGAAAGACTAACTGAGTTCTGCAATAAATTTCAGCTGGTAATGGCGAATATTCTGTTCAATAATCACAAGAGGAGGAGATATACTTGCAAAATACCGGGTGATACGGTAAGATTTCAGTCAGATTACATCATCGTTACATAGAGATACCGAAATCAGATACTGGATTGTAAGGCATTGCCAGGAGCAGATAAAGTCTCAGATCTCAATGTAGTAGTGATGAAGAGTAGGCTGAAATTCAAGAGAGTAGTCAGGGAAGAAGCAATATACAAAAAAGTTGGGTACAGAACTACTAAAGAATGACGAAACATGCTTGAAGTTCTCTAAGGCTGTAAATAAAGCAATAAGGAAGAACTCAGTTGGCTGTACTGTTGAAGACGAATGGACAACTCTAAAAAGGGGCATCACAAAAACTGGAAAGAAAAACATAGGTACAAAAATAACTGCGAAGGAACCATGGGTAACAGAAGAAAATAGTTCAGTTAATCGATGAAAGAAGAAAGTACAAAAATGTTCAGGGATATTCAGGAACGCAGAAATACATGTCACTGAGGAGTGAAATACATAGAAAATGCAGGGAAGCTCAGAAGAAATGGCTGCATGAAAAATGTGAAGAAATCTAAAAACAAATGATTGTCGGAATGACTGTCTCACCATACAGGAAAGTCAAAAATATTAAAAGTATAGGTGGTAACATCAAGAGTGCAATGGGATTTCCACTATTAAATGCAGAGGAGAGAGAGCGGATAGATGGAAAAGCTACATTGAAGGCCTCTATGACGGCGAAGATTTGTCTGATGTGATACAAGAAGCAACAGGAGTCGATTTAGAAGAGATAGGGGATCCAGTATTAGAATCGGAACTTAAGAGAGTTTTGGAGGACTTAAGATCAAGTAAGTTAGAAAGGATAGATAACGTTCAATCAGAATTCCTAAAATCGTTGGGGAAGTGGCATCAAAACGACTAGTATATGAGTCTGGCAACATACCATCTGACTTACGGAAGAATATCTTCCGCACAATTGCGAAGACTACAAGAGCCGACAAGTGAGATAATTATCGCACAATCAGCTTAAGAGCTCAAGCATCCAAGTTGCTGACAAGAATAATATACAGAAGAATGGAAAAGAAGGCTGAGGATGTGTTAGATGACGATCAGTTTGGCTTTAAAACAAATAAAGGCACCAAAGAGGCAATTTTGACGATGCAGTAGATACTGGAAGCAAGACTAAAGAAAAATCAAGACACGTTCATAGGATTTGGCGGCCTAGAAAAAGCGTTCGACAGCGTAAAATGATGCAAGATGTTCGAAATTATGAGAAAAATAGGAGTAAGCTATAGAGAGTTAATACACAATAAAAATAGACAGGTACTGTACAATGTGCAGAGAGCCAAGAGGGAATAATAAGAATGGTCAACCAAGCATGAAGCGTTCGAATTCAAAAGGGTGTAAGGCAGGGATGTAGTCTCTCTCCTCACTATTCAACCTGTACATCTAAGAAGAAATAATGGAAATAAAAAAACTTTCAGGAGTGGAATTAAAATACAAGACGAAAGGATATCAATGATACGATTCGCTAATGACGCTGTTATTCTGAGTGACAGCAAGGAAGAATTATTTGAAATGCTGAGTGGAATGAACAGTCTAATGAGAACAGAATATGGACTGAGAGTAAATCGAAGAAAGACGAAAGTAATGGGAAGTAGCAGAAATGATTACATCGATAAACTAACATCAGGATTGATGGTCACGAAATAGATAAAGTTAAGGAATTCTACTACCTAGACAGCAAAAGAACCAATGATGGACGAAGCAAGGAGGACATCAAAAGCTGGCTAGCACTGGTAAAAAGGGCGTTCCTGTCCAAGAGAAGTCTACCAGTATCAAACATCTGCCTTAATTTCAGGACCGAGCGAGGTGGCGCAGTGGTTAGACACTGGACTCGCATTCGGGAGGACGACGGTTCAATCCCGCGTCCGGCCATCCTGATTTAGGTTTTCCGTGATTTCCCTAAATCACTCCAGGCAAATGCTGGGATGGTTCCTCTGAAAGGGCACGGCCGACTTCCTTCCCCATCCTTCCCTAATCCGATGAGACCGATGACCACGCTGTCTGGTCTCCTTCCCCAAAACCAACCAACCTTAATTTCAGGAACAAACTTCTGAGAATGTACGTCTGGACCACAGCATTGTATGGTAGTGAAACATTGGCTTTGGGAAAACCGGAACAGAAGAGAACCTAAGCATTTGATATTTGGCGCTACAGACGAATATTGAAAATCGGGTGGACTGTTAGGGTAAGGAATGTGAGGGTTCTGCATAGAATCGGAGAGGAAAGGAATATGTGGTAAACTGACAAGGAGGAGGGACAGGATGATAGGACACCTGTTAAGACATCAGGGACTGACTTCCATGGTACTAGAGTGAGCTCTAGAAGGCAAAAGTGTAGAGGAGGACAGAAATTGGAATACATCCAACAAATAATTGAGAACGTAGGTTGCAAGTGCTGCTCTGAGCTGGAGGTTGGCACAGGACAGGAATTCGTGGCGGGCAACATCAAACCAGTCGGAAGACTGACGGTAAAAAAATAAAAAATAAATATGTAGTTATTATCTCACCCAGACTGGTAAGAGCTCCCAGCACTGGAGGTGGAGGAGTGTTATTCCGGTGAGAAGGTGAGCAGGTTCACAGAGACCTGTGTATCTCCCATCGGAAAAAATGTTCTCTCTCGAGGCCCAGTTACCACACGCCTCGACCTTCAGTATGTCAATCTCATTTGTTTCCCCCGTTTCTCACCAAATATGCGAAGTGTGACAAAAGATTTAATTTTAAGTCTAATACAGCATTTCCATGTATGCACAGAATATATATCTGACAACACACAATAATTTGAACTAACAGACTCTTCCCTTGCCAACTTTTTTAAATGATCTTGTAGTCTCAGTTAATCAGTAGACATTTGACAAGTTTCATTATTACCGTGGACTAAACAAAATGTACACAGCAAATGGCTGTAATTGAAATATAAACAAATACACTAATGTCACACTCGGTGTCATCAAGTAAATTCTGTAATAAGAATGGAGTTTTGCGTGGATCCTCATTTATGATGGCCACACACATGCATAATTCTCAAAAAAAAAAAAAAAAAAAAAAAATTGTCCAAGCATGTTCTAATAAAGCAGCGTTCATTTCAAAACTACACTTCTACACCAAATACCACTACTTTCTGTTACTCTCAGTGCTACAAGCAATCCATCCACTACATTTCAAATGGCTCTGAGCACTATGGGACTTAACATCTGAGGTCATCAGTCCCCTAGAACTTAAAACTACTTAAACCTAACTAACCTAAGGACATCACACACATATATGTCCGAGGCAGGATTCGAACTTGCAACCATAGCGGTCGCGCGGCTCCAGACTGAATCGCCAAGAACAGCTCACCCACACCGGCCGGCCACTACATGTCGGTGGGCTCCTTTTGTCTGATGGATCACTTATACGCATTACATATTAACACTTCACAACGCGTACTACAGTCCTAAATGTCTTAACAATATATAGAGAGTAAAATAGTGTTGTTTATCCCAGTTGTAGGTAGTGTTAGCGTCTCCACATAGTTTACAGGAAGATAATTAAAACTGTAGACATCCAAATGTCTGTGAACAACCTGCATCAGCATCTACTCACATAATCTGCAAATCACTGTGTACTTACGACGGAGGGATGCGTCGTAACAGTATTACCAGTTTTCTTTTCTTTTCCACACACGAACTGGTAGAGAAAGCAATCATTGCTTGCTCATGTGATGTCACCGCCAGACACCACACTTGCTAGGTGGTAGCCTTTAAATCGGCCGCGGTCCGGTAGTATACGTCGGACCCGCGTGTCGCCACTGTCAGTGATTGCAGACCGAGCGCCGCCACACGGCAGGTCTAGAGAGACTTCCTAGCACTCGCCCCAGTTGTACAGCCGACTTTGTTAACGATGGTTCACTGACAAATTACGCTCTCATTTGCCGAGACGATAGTTAGCATAGCCTTCAGCTACGTCATTTGCTACGACCTAGCAAGGCGCCATTATCAACTGCTATTTATCTTGTGATGCATGTACCGTCAGACCGATGTTCACCAATTATGGATTAAAGTTAAGTATTCCAGAAGTTACGTACTATTTTTGCTACTATCAAGACCTTGTCATTTTCCAGGCCTCACGCCAGCCTGCGTGAGCTTAAACGCGTGTCTTTCGGCTACCTCGTAATGGCTTGGCTGTCTCGCCAAGCCACAACAGTTTGACGACGAGGATTTTGCGTTCGTATCTATACAGACTGATTTACTTGTGTAATGGCTTCGCCACCATCTCCAGATATCCTGTCCGAATCTTATCACTTACAGAATCAGCAGACGCAGGCCTTACTGGATGCCCTTGGACAGCTCGTCCAGGGTCAACGTGCAATGCAAAACGATGTGGCAGCCGCCGCTCCACCGCTACCGCAGCCACAACACACAGTTGCACCACCTTTTCGTCCTTTTGATGTGGCACTGGAAAGCTGGACGTAGTGGTCACGCCAATTTGGATTCCATCTCGCCGCCTACAGAATTCAAGGTAACGAGCGGCAGCCTTTCTTATTATCGTGCGTCGGCGTGTCCACGTACCTTGTGATAGTCAAATTGCTTCCCTGACGCGACGTAGCAACTCTGTCCTACGAAGAAATTTTGTCTGCATTAGATGCATACACTCCTGGAAATGAAAAAAAGAACACATTGACACCGGTGTGTCAGACCCACCATACTTGCTCCGGACACTGCGAGAGGGCTGTACAAGCAATGATCACACGCACGGCACAGCGGACACACCAGGAACCGCGGTGTTGGCCGTCGAATGGCGCTAGCTGCGCAGCATTTGTGCACCGCCGCCGTCAGTGTCAGCCAGTTTGCCGTGGCATACGGAGCTCCATCGCAGTCTTTAACACTGGTAGCATGCCGCGACAGCGTGGACGTGAACCGTATGTGCAGTTGACGGACTTTGAGCGAGGGCGTATAGTGGGCATGCGGGAGGCCGGGTGGACGTACCGCCGAATTGCTCAACACGTGGGGCGTGAGGTCTCCACAGTACATCGATGTTGTCGCCAGTGGTCGGCGGCAGGTGAACGTGCCCGTCGACCTGGGACCGGACCGCAGCGACGCACGGATGCACGCCAAGACCGTAGGATCCTACGCAGTGCCGTAGGGGACCGCACCGCCACTTCCCAGCAAATTAGGGACACTGTTGCTCCTGGGGTATCGGCGAGGACCATTCGCAACCGTCTCCATGAAGATGGGCTACGGTCCCGCACACCGTTAGGCCGTCTTCCGCTCACGCCCCAACATCGTGCAGCCCGCCTCCAGTGGTGTCGCGACAGGCGTGAATGGAGGGACGAATGGAGATGTGTCGTCTTCAGCGATGAGAGTCGCTTCTGCCTTGGTGCCAATGATGGTCGTATGCGTGTTTGGCGCCGTGCAGGTGAGCGCCACAATCAGGACTGCATACGACCGAGGCACACAGGGCCAACACCCGGCATCATGGTGTGGGGAGCGATCTCCTACACTGGCCGTACACCACAGGTGATCGTCGAGGGGACACTGAATAGTGCACGGTACATCCAAACCGTCATCGAACCCATCGTTCTACCATTCCTAGAACGGCAAGGGAACTTGCTGTTCCAACAGGACAATGCACGTCCGCATGTATCCCGTGCCACCCAACGTGCTCTAGAAGGTGTAAGTCAACTACCCTGGCCAGCAAGATCTCCGGATCTGTCCCCCATTGAGCATGTTTGGGACTGGATGATGCGTCGTCTCACGCGGTCTGCACGTCCAGCACGAACGCTGGTCCAACTGAGGCGCCAGGTGGAAATGGCATGGCAAGCCGTTCCACAGGACTACATCTAGCATCTCTACGATCGTCTCCATGGGAGAATAGCAGCCTGCATTGCTGCGAAAGGTGGATATACACTGTACTAGTGCCGACATTGTGCATGCTCTGTTGCCTATGTCTATGTGCCTGTGGTTCTGTCAATGTGATCATGTGATGTATCTGAGCCCAGGAATGTGTCAATAAAGTTTCCCCTTCCTGGGACAATGAATTCACGGTGTTCTTATTTCAATTTCCAGGAGTGTATTTCAAAGAATCAGTCAATGTAGTTGCCAAACGGTATACGTTCTTTCGTACAAAACGTATGTCCGGTCAGACTAATCGGGAGTGGGTTGCAACCTTGCAAGGCCTTACTAGGGATTGTGCTTTTGAGTGTGAATGTAGACTCCCTTATTCAGATACTATGGTACGTGATGCAATTGCACAGAACGTTTCTGATGTTCGTATATGGGAACAGTTTTTGAAACTAGTCAATCCCTCCCTTCAACAAGTGATGGACATATTGGATTGGCAGGACACACTTGACTTTGCTCAGGAATCATTTGCAACTTCGCCCCCCGGTGTGAGGTTAACCGGCCCGCCGGGCGAGCTGCACGGAACAGTAAACAGTCCTCGCGCCCGGCTACGCCAAAGCCACCTAGCTCTCAGCCACGTGTCCCGCTCCAGCACGCAAATGCAGGGAAATCATGCTCGCGGTGTGCTACTAGACATTTGCGTGAGAATTGCCCGTCACGCCAGGCTATTTGCTTTTTCTGTAATAAAAAAGGACATGTTCAAAGTGTTTGCCAGAAAAAGCTCCGATCGGAAGCTCAAAACCATTCCAGGCTCTTTGCTTCGCGATGGAATCGGAATCGAGCCAAGGCATACATCCCAGTCCAGAGCACCTCCTTGCCATACAAGACTTGCCTTCGCTGCAGAATTTGAAGCAGCTACAGAGTGTGCTGCGAGAAATCAATTACTACCATAAATATGTGCGCCACGCCTCTGCCATTTCAGCTCCGCTTCATCGCTTACGCTGTAAAGGTGTTCCGTTCGTCTGGACGATGGAATGTGAATGCGCCTTTCGCCAGTTGAAATCGGCGTTGCTTTCCAATACTTGCCTTACGCCATTCGATCCCCAAAAGCCCCTTTTGTTGATGGTGGATGCATCGGATTTCGGGATCGGGGCTGTGCTTGCGCACAAAGATGGTTCGCACGATCGCCCTATTGCCTTTGCGTCCAAATTGCTCTCGTCTGCGCAAAGAAATTATTCACAGATCGAGAAAGAAGCTTTGGCTCTCGTATTTGGTGTTACAAAGTTTCATGATTTCTTGTATGGTCGTCACTTTACCATCATCATAGACCACAAATCTTTGACATCGCTTTTTCATCCGAACAAACCTGTACCTCCACATACAGTGCAGAAATTCATTCGCTGGTCTATTTTCCTCTCGCAGTACCGCTACGATATCTTGTATCGGTCCACTGCTAAGCACGGAAACGCCGATGCGTTGTCCCGTTTGCCTGTTGCTGAGGATAGGGCATTCGATTCTTCTGAACTTGCTTGCATGTTCATTGATTCGGAAACCGATGACGTGGTCGAATCGTTTCCGATTGATTTTCGTCGTGTAGCTACAGCCACAGCTGCTGACCCTGTCCTTGCTACCGTTCTGCGTTTTATTGCTACGCAATGGCCCTTGTCAAAGTCACAGATCGAGGATCCGTTGGTTCGCCGATTTTTTGCTCACAAGGAGAGACTTTTTGTTCGACGTGGTGTTTTGCTGTTGCGTTCTGTTAATGATCAGTCCAGGGTCGTGGTCCCACGTTCGTTACAGTCCTCTGTCTTACGGCTTCTCCACCAAGGACATTAGGGTATAGTGAGAACGAAACAACTTGCTCGTCAACACTGTACTTGGTTCGGAATGGATGCTACGATTACGAATATGTGCTCTTCTTGCATGGCGTGTACTGAACAACAATCCGCACCACCGCGGAAATTCTTTGCATGGCCGAAAGCCACTACCCCTTGGCAACGCTTACACATCGATTTTGCTGGTCCATTCTGGAATGCTCGATGGTTGGTTGTGGTAGATTCCTTCAGTAATTTTCCTTTTGTTGTCCGGATGTCTTCCACGGCGTCATCTGCCACCATCCAAGCGTTATCCGGTATCTTTTGCATTGAAGGTCTTCCACAGACTATTGTTTCCGACAATGGCCCACAATTCATGTCTGCAGAATTTCAGTTATTCTGCAAGGCCAATGGTATTCAACATCTGACGTCCGCGCCGTTTACGCCGCAGTCAAACGGTGCCGCTGAACGTTTGGTCAGGACTTTCAAGTCACAGATATTGAAGTTGAAAGAGTCTCATTCTCGGGAGGACGTGTTATTTCTCTTTTTGTCCACGTATTGCTCTCAGCCCCGAGATGGTCGCTCGCCGGCTGAGTTGTTGCACGGTCGCCCTCATCGCACCTTGATGTCTTTGCCACATCCGCCGCATCAGGTTCCTGTGCAGCGGCAAACACCTGCTTTTGCCCCAGGCGACGTTGTATACTGTCGCAACTATCGAGGTTCACGGCGTTGGCTCGCAGGGCGCATTCTTCGCTGCCTCGGCCGCGCTATGTATCTGGTTTTGGGGGCCTCTGGTGAGGTGCGTCGGCATCTCAATCAGCTGCGCCTCTGTCGTCGCACGGGTTCTGCCGCTCCCCGTCTGCTTTCAGCGACGGTGCCGTCCGGTCAGCGCCCTGGGGACCCATCTACTGGCTCGCCTCATCCCCAGGTGTTACCGACGCTGCCTTCCATTTTGCCCCATGGCGACGCGCCGCCGCCTGTTCTCCCGCCGGCGACGCCTGCAGTGGACGCGTCGCTGCAACCGCCGGGTGCCTCCCTGGGTCACGCGCCGCCGATCGCTTCCCGTGACCAGCTGTCCTCCGACATGGAACTCTTGCCCGCTCCTGACCACATGGCGTCTTCGCCCGTCGGGTGCCCCGACGCAATGGAGGTCGACCCTTCGGCCCCTCCTGTCTCTTTACGGGCGCATACACCGCATGTTGGCGTGCACCCTGGACTAGGTTTGCAGGCGTTTCCTAGCTCCCCTCGGACCGAATGGCAGGGTGCGGGTGGCACAGCCTCGCCTGTTGTTAGGCTCCCCACCTCGTCACATACGTCAACATGGGGTCCTCCCCACGGCGGGCGGAAGCCTTATAACACAACCGTACGCCGATTTGCGGGGGAGGAATGTGGTGTCACCGCCAGACACCACACTTGCTAGGTGGTAGCCTTTAAATCGGCCGCGGTCCGGTAGTATACGTCGGACCCGCGTGTCGCCACTGTCAGTGATTGCAGACCGAGCGCCGCCACACGGCAGGTCTAGAGAGACTTCCTAGCACTCGCCCCAGTTGTACAGCCGACTTTGCTAACGATGGTTCACTGACAAATTACGCTCTCATTTGCCGAGACGATAGTTAGCATAGCCTTCAGCTACGTCATTTGCTACGACCTAGCAAGGCGCCATTATCAACTGCTATTTATCTTGTGATGCATGTACCGTCAGACCGATGTTCACCAATTATGGATTAAAGTTAAGTATTCCAGAAGCTACGTACTATTTTTGCTACTATCAAGACCTTGTCATTTTCCAGACCTCACGCCAGCCTGCGTGAGCTTAAACGCGTGCCTTTCGGCTACCTCGTAGTGGCTTGGCTGTCTCGCCAAATCACAACAGCTCACATGCAATGGCCCACTGTTTTTCCACTAGCAGTTCTACATACAGCCCCTTCTTTCAGATATGAATCTGTTCCATGAATCTCCTCGCCTTGCTACCTAGGAATGTGATTCCATCACGATGCAACGTCACCACCCATCTGACAGAAAGCCAACTTGACTCTCGACCTACCACTGGCTATGTGGACTGATATCTCAACGAGAAGGACGCGACCGATTTGTGTCTCAACCCCTAGCTAATCCACATCTGCGCTCCCTATATTGTTTACAGTAGACAATGTCCTGCATGTGACGATTTGCCTTTACAAGAGCTTCACGGAAAAAGTGAGATGTGAAACTCAAGCTCACCACCTCACCACCTCACCATGTTTGGTGCGGAGGACCACACCTGTCCCTGCTCCATTCACGTCGAAATGTAAGTATTTGCTTGCAAATCTGCAATATTGCGCTCTCTTCCAACGTGGTGCACTGTGTGACCAACGTTGTGCAAACACTATCTGACCAAAGGTATCTGGACGCCTAACAGTGGACATAAATACGAGATAATTTAACCGGTCGAAACGCAGCCCGTGTCCTGGTCGAAATGTCGTTAGTAAACCTCTGTATGAACTGTAGTTTCGTGTTGCAGTCATTACGCGAAATGTATACGGGGAAGTGATATGTTACTTGGAATGTACACTCTCGAATATTCAACAGTAATCGTGCAGTGATAGGTGCCACCTACCTGCAGCGAATGCTACTGAAGTTTCTCCACTATAGGGTCTGTGAATGTATACCTCTAACGCAGTGTAAACTGTACAGAATATCCCCAATATGTGCTTACCTTCCATATCTCCTACTTGTTTGTATTCTATGAACTTAAAGTGTTTTGTGTAGTGTAATATTCTTTGGAACTCCGATCACGGTGCTACATTACCATCCCTTAGGGTAAAAAGAGTATGACGTTGGGTGTAAGTGCTGCTCAGGGATGAAGAGGTTAGCGCAGGACAATAAGTCGTAGCGAGCCATATCAAACAAGTCAGACGACTGATGATGCAGAAAAGCGTCTCTATTTACATATCATTTTCTTCATAGGGACAGTCAAGCAATTTCTCATTCCCATTTAAAGAGAGATATCTTCCTCCCGAGAAGGATGTGTCTCTGAGAACTGGTCCCCACATCATTCTTAAATATGATCATGATGAGGTCGTCATTGCCTATCACATCACAACATATTCTCATAATAAATATCCCTATTTGAGTCTTTTAAAACGTATTTCAAGTGGAAAGAATCAGCGATAGATATGTGGAGATGAAGTTTCAGCGGTCTATAGTTTATGCACTTCGGTGGCTGGAAAATTTTTATTCAGTTCATAAGTTGAGACAATAGTAGTTTTAGAAACTAACACATCATTTACTGTTTTGTGACTGGTTTAATGCGTTCCGCGTAGTATTTGAGTTAAAGATATGGGAAGAGGTTGATTACCTCAAGAGCCAGGAGTCAGGGACTCGAGTGACGAAACGCAAGGAGCACGCACTTAACGAGTATGAGCTAGGTGCTAAAACTCTAGTTCTTCATTTTGAATTCCTTGAACCTGAACCCAGTATTACCTGCGCGAAAACAGTTAGCTTTAGCAAACGCAGCGTGAAATGAGCAGCTGATGGAAGTGCTGAAATGTCACGCGCGTATTTCATCACATGTCATCCGTAGAAGTTCTTCACCTGTCTCTGTCTTCGATTGAAGCTAAGACAACACTTTTAAATTATCAGTGGGGGGTGTAAGAGAAAAAAACAAATGATTGCTAACATAACGTAACTTTCTAGGCGAAATATCGCAGTAAGTTAAATATGAAAATACACTCCTGGAAATTAAAATAAGAACACCGTGAATTCATTGTCCCAGGAAGGGGAAACTTTATTGACACATTCCTGAGGTCAGATACATCACATGATCACACTGACAGAACCACAGGCACATAGACACAGGCAACAGAGCATGCACAATGTCGGCACTAGTACAGTGTATATCCACCTTTCGCAGCAATGCAGGCTGCTATTCTCCCATGGAGACGATCGTAGAGATGCTGGATGTAGTCCTGTGGAACGGCTTGCCATGCCATTTCCACCTGACGCCTCAGTTGGACCAGCGTTCGTGCTGGACGTGCAGACCGCGTGACACGACGCTTCATCCAGTTCCAATCATGCTCAATGGGGGACAGATCCGGAGATCTTGCTGGCCAGGGTAGTTGACTTACACCTTCTAGAGCACGTTGGGTGGCACGGGATACATGCGGACGTGCATTGTCCTGTTGGAACAGCAAGTTCCCTTGCCGGTCTAGGAATGGTAGAACGATGGGTTCGATGACGGTTTGGATGTACCGTGCACTATTCAGTGTCCCCTCGACGATCACCATTGGTGTACGGCCAGAGTAGGAGATCGCTCCCCACACCATGATGCCGGGTGTTGGCCCTGTGTGCCTCGGTCGTATGCAGTCCTGATTGTGGCGCTCACCTGCACGGCGCCAAACACGCATACGACCATCATTGGCACCAAGGCAGAAGCGACTCTCATCGCTGAAGACGACACGTCTCCATTCGTCCCTCCATTCACGCCTGTCGCGACACCACTGGAGGCGGGCTGCTCGATGTTGGGGCGTGAGCGGAAGACGGCCTAACGGTGTGCGGGACCGTAGCCCAGCTTCATGGAGACGGTTGCGAATGGTCCTCGCCGATACCCCAGGAGCAACAGTGTCCCTAATTTGCTGGGAAGTGGCGGTGCGGTCCCCTACGGCACTGCGTAGGATCCTACGGTCTTGGCGTGCATCAGTGCGTCGCTGTGGTCCGGTCCCAGGTCGACGGGCACGTGCACCTTCCGCCGACCACTGGCGACAACATCGATGTACTGTGGAGACCTCACGCCCCACGTGTTGAGCAATTCGGCGGTACGTCCACCCGGCCTCCCGCATGCCCACTATACGCCCTCGCTCAAAGTCCGTCATCTGCACATACGGTTCACGTCCACGCTGTCGCGGCATGCTACCAGTGTTAAAGACTGCGATGGAGCTCCGTATGCCACGGCAAACTGGCTGACACTGACGGCGGCGGTGCACAAATGCTGCTCAGCTAGCGCCATTCGACGGCCAACACCGTGGTTCCTGGTGTGTCCACTGTGCCGTGCGTGTGATCATTGCTTGTACAGCCCTCTCGCAGTGTCCGGAGCAAGTATGGTGGGTCTGACACACAGGTGTCAATGTGTTCTTTTTTCCATATCCAGGAGTGTACTTTCTATTTCAAAATGTGATGTTTGTGAAGAAATGACCTATATACAATATAGAATTTGGATCTCACCAGTCGCTCATTGATCTACACAGCTAGACTTTTTAAGAGTACCGTTACTGCGGTTTTAACCACATGTGCAGCCTATACAGGGTGATCCATTGATACTGACTGGGCCAAATATCTCACGAAATAAGCGTCAAACGAAAAAACTACAAAAAACGAAACTTGTCTAGCTTGAAGGGGGAAACCAGATGGCGCTATGGTTGGCCCGCTAGATGGCGCTGCCATAGGTCAAACGGATATCAGCTGGGTTTTTTAAAAATAGGAACACCCCTTTTTTATTACATATTCGTGTAGTACGTAAAGAAATATGAATGTTTTAGTTGGACCACTTTTTTCGCTTTGTGAGAGATTGCGCTGTAATAGTCACAAACATGTGGCTGACAATTTTAGACGAACAGTTGGTAACAGGTAGGTTTTTTAAATTAAAATACAGAACATAGGTACGTTTGATCATTTTATTTCGATTGTTCCAATGTGATACATGTACCTTTGTGAACTTATCATTTCTGAGAACGCATGCTATTACAGCTCGATTACCTGTAAATACCACATTAATGCAATAAATGCTCAAAACGATGTCCGTGAACCTCAATGCATTTGGCAATACGTGTAACGACATTCCTCTCAACAGCGAGTAGTTCGCCTTCCCTAATGTTCGCACATGCATTGACATTGCGCTGACGCATGTTGTCAGGCGTTGTGGGTGGATCACGATGGCAAATATCCTTCAACTTTCCCCAAAGAAAGAAATCCGGGGACGTCAGATCCGGTGAACGTGCGGGCCATGGTATGGTGCTTCGGCGACCAATCCACCTGTCATTAAATATGCTATTCAATACCGCTTCAACCGCACGCGAGCTATGTGCCGGACATCCATCATGTTGGAAGTACATCGCCATTCTGCCATGCAGTGAAACATCTTGTAGTAACAACGGTGGAACATTACGTAGGAAATCAGCATACATTGCACCATTAAGATTGCCAATTATCCTTCCTCCCATAATGCCGTCAAGGTCGCTGATGTTCCACTTGTCGCAGCCATCGTGGATTTTCCGTTGCCGTATAGTGCATATTATGCCGCTTTACGTTGCCGCTGTTGGTGAATGACGCTTCGTCGCTGAATAGAACGCGTACAAAAAATCTGTTATCGTCCCGTAATTTTTCTTGTGCCCAGTGGCAGAACTGTACACGACGTTCAAAGTCGTCGCCATGGAATTCCTGGTGCATACAAATATGGTACGGGTGCAATCGATGTTGATGTAGCACTCTCAACACCGTGTTTGAGATGCCCGATTCTCGCGCAGTTTGTCTGCTACTGATGTGCGGATTAGCCGCGACAGCAGCTAAAACACCTACTTGGGCATCATAATTTGTTGCAGGTCGTGGTCGGCGTTTCACATGCGGCTGAACACTTACCTTAAATAACGTAACTATCCGGCGAACGGTCCGGACACTTGGATGATGTCGTCCAGGATACCGAGCAGCATACATTGTACACGCCCGTTAGGCATTTTGATCACAATAGCCATACATCAACACGATATCGACCTTTTCCACAATTGGTAAACGGTCCATTTTAGCACGGGTAATGTATGACGAAGCAAATATCGTCCGCACTGGCGGAATGTTACGTGATACCACGTACTTATACGTTTGTGGCTATTACAGCTCCATCTATCACAAAGTGAAGAAAGTGGTCCAACTAAAACATTCATATTTCTTTACGAACTACACGAATATGTAATAAAAATGGGGGTTTCTATTTTTAAAAAACGCAGTTGATATCCGTTTGACCTATGGCAGCGCCGTCTAGCGAGCCAACCATAGCGCCATCTGGTTTCCCCCTTCAAGCTAGACGAGTTTCGTACTTTGTAGTTTTTTCGTTTGACGCTTATTTCCTGAGATATATGGCCCGGTCACGATCAATGGACCACACTGTACATTAACGGAACTACGAATTCCACAGTCCAGTCACACTAGGTGACCACCGCTTACTTCGACGACATCATGCAATAACCACCTCACAGACGACAGAGGACAGCACTAGCAGCGGTGGGTATATAAAGCGTGTCGGGGGACGGAGGAAACAATGTAGTCGTTGTTGTGATACGGAAACGGAGAAATTTATCTGACATCCAAAAGCGCATAATCATCTGCTTTCGGACGAAGACTGGAAGCATTTCCAAAACGTTTGCTTTCCACCGTGGTAAAAGTATACGGTGCATGGACAAGTGGCTCTAGCCAAGACAAGCGCAGAGACAACTGTGGTCTGCCACGGCCACGGCTGACAAGGGTGAACGGCGGCTGCGTGGATGGATATGGATGAACTGGTGTGCGACTGTTGAGCAACTGACCACCCAGATGAACCAACAGTGTCTCCTAAACAGCCGTTCAGAAAATGTTGCTGCTTATAGGCCTCCGCAGAAGGCGCCTGGTTCATGCCCCCATGCTGACTGCCATTCATCGTAGGTGAAGGTTGGAATTTGCACACCATTACCACAACTGGACGTTCACTGATTGCTGACAGGTGTTCTTTTCAGATAAATCACCTTTTATGCTTCATCGGACAGATGGCCGTTGGGCAAAACGAGTACGCATCTATTATTGGGTACAACGTTCACCCATACAAGCAGTTTGCTTTTCTTTGGCAGCTGTACAACGCAACACGCCACATAGCTCGCAGTGTACGTGGATGGTCCGAAGAGCTCCAGGATCAGTTTACCATGCTCCCCTGGCCATCAAATTCCCCTGATTTAAACTCAATGGAGAATATGTTTGAACACCTCAATTGGTCTTTTCGCATCTTCGATCCTCAACCGAGAAATCTAGGTCAACTGTCCAAGGCTCCTCATCCCTCTCGGTTCAAATGGCTCTGAGCACTATGAGACTTAACATCTGAGGTCATCAGTCTCCTAGAACTTAGAACTAATTAAACCTAACTAACCTAAGGACTTCACACACATCCATGTCCGAGGCACGATTCGAACCTGCGACCGTAGCGACCACGCGGTTGCAGACTGAAGCGCCTAGAATCGCACGGGCACACCGGCCGGCACTGTCGGTTCCCTACAGAATTTCAGTAACTCTTTCTGCACGTCTCGTCCTGCAAAAGATGGTTGTTCAGTATTTTACAGGTGCTCACATTAATGTGACTGCAAAGTGTGCAACTACTAACAACTATCTGTGACCTCCAGAGTGATTAAAAATGATAGGACGAAATCGTAGAATTAGATTTTCCCTAACACTGGACACAAATAATACCACCGAACCAAATATTAGCCACCTTCTTAAACGATGCCGCGCGGGGTAGCTGCGTGGTCTGGGCGCCTTTTCACGGTTCACGCGGCTCCCCCCCCCCCCCCCCCCCCTCGGAGGTTCGAGTCCTCCCTCGGGCATGGGTGTGTGTGTGTGTTGTCCATAGCGTAAGTTAGTTTAAGTTAGATCAAGTAGTGTGTAGGCTAAGGACCGATGACCTCAGCAACAAATTTCCAAATTTTTCGTAAACGAGCACACTGCTTACTTTGTAGCGTTGTACACGCTGTACGACTTCTACCAAGCCATTATGTGACTCGCCAACGCTGACACAAGTAATGTGAGTGAAGCTGTGCGAATGTACCAGTCAGTTGTACGAAATCAGCGCAGGAAGATGGGTCCATTCGGAGATGTGACAAAATATCAGAAAGGATCTAACCTGTTTGGACGCGCCCTTGAAGTTGCCTTATTTGTTGGTGTATCACCGTGGACTCTTCAGCGTGTCTACATGTCGCAGTCATGTAAGACGGCGTAAAATCACGGAGCTTCTAAAGATGGTGATCAACAGGCACGGAGAAGACTGTCAGGGTTTGTTCAGGACAGTCAGTTTTATACCCGAGAGGAATGGCTGATAACAGTGAATGCAGTTTGCGAATAGAAATTATGAAAAGAACTACATGGGTCGGATATTTCCAGTCGGATACCCTACAAAGAGTGGTTGTTCAAAGTAGAATACAAAGCTGCACGTCTTCAAGGGCCAAACAACACAAAAACTAACAGTAACCGCCTGAAAGCGTGTAGTGTGGTACGAGAAGTCGTAATTTTGCTTCTTTTACAAATGATACAAGGTGTCGAGTGCCAACGGTCGAATGAGAAGTTTAATTCACGGCGGATGGAGAGTGAGGCTCAGGCAATTGGTGAGACTAAGTTGCTTTGTATGTGTTCTTCGTACCTTGACTTTAGAGCACTGTTTTTACTGTACCGTGAATATGAATCAGAATTTTTCTTTCAACATACTTGACGACAATGTGTTGCTCTTAGTTCTACATTTTTATCATGATCCTGCTGTAAATACACCCTCTTCCAAATTAAAATAGGCATGTTCACAATAGCCAGAGATGAAGAACCGTGTAGTGTTTACTTACTACAGAACTGTACAGAACACAAAGTGTTTTTCTTTTATGACCCACATCTATTAGTTGGTGACTGTCAGGTTTTGTCACAGCGGAGCTAGCGTTGATACGAGGGTGAGTCAAATGAAAACCTTAAATTTAAAAAAAAAAATTATTTATTGTGAAGAAGTGGTACAAAGCTGTATCACTTTTCAACATAATCTCCCCCACACTCGATGCAAGTCCTCCAGGGCTTACAAAGTGCATAAATTCCCTTAGAAAAAAATTCCTTTGGTAGTGCGCGCAACCACTCATGCACCGCGTGGCGTACCTCTTCATCAGAACGGAAATTCTTTCCTCCCATTGCGCCTCTGAGTGCTCCAAACATATGGAAATCACTTGGGGCAAGGTCTGGTGAGTTTGGTGGATGAGGAAGACACTCAAAATGCAGGTCTGTGATTGTTGCAAGTGTTGTACGGGCAGTGTGGGGCATTGCATGGCCATGTTTCAAAAGGACACCTGCTGACAGCAATCCACGTCGCATTGATTTGTTTGCAAGCCGCAGATGATTGTTTAGGAGATCTGTGTATGATGTAATGGTGACAGTGTTCCCTCTAGGCATGTAATACTTCAGAATGACGCCTTTTTCGTCCCAAAAGAGTCAGAATAACCTTCCCTGCTGAAGGTCACAATGCCCACATAGTACTAGAGACAGAAAGTTGGCTGGAACCAGATGTAAACAGTAATGAAATTCTAAACTCAGATTGGAATGTATACCGCAGAGACAGGCTGGACAGTGAAGGGGGAGGCGTGTTTATAGCGATAAAAAGTGCAACAAAAAATGGCTCTGAGCACTATGGGACTTAACATCTGAGGTCATCAGTCCCCTAGAACTTAGAACTAATTAAGCCTAACTAACCTAAGGACACCACACACATCCATGCCCGAGGCAGGATTCGAACCTGCGACCGTAGCAGCAGCGCGGTTCCGAACTGAAGCGCCTAGAACCGTTCGGCCACTCCGGCCGGCAAAAAAGTGCAACAGTATCGAAGGAAATTGACGGAGATCCGAAATGTGAAATAATTTGGGTGAAGGTCACGGTTAAAGCAGGCTCAAACATGCTAATAGGACCCCTGGCTCAGCAGCTGTTGTGACTGAGCACCTGAAGGAAAACTTGGAAAATCTTTCGAGTAGATTTCCCCACCATGTTATAGTTCTGGGTTAAGATTTTAATTTGCCGGACATAGACTGGGAGACTCAAATGTTTACAACGGGTGGCAGGGACAAGGACTGGCTGGCTGGCTCTGAGCACTATGCGACTTAACTTCTGAGGTCATCAGTCGCCTAGAACTTAGAACTAATTAAACCTAACTAACCTAAGGACATCACACACATCCATGCCCGAGGCAGGATTCGAACCTGCGACCGTAGCGGTCACGCGGTTCCAGACTGAAGCGCCTTTAACCGCACGGCCACAACGGCCGGCCAGGGACAAGGAATCCAGTGAAATTTTTTAAAGTGCATTATCTGAAAACTACCTTGAGCAGTTAAACAGAAAACCGACTCGTGGAGATAACATATAAGACTTTCTGGTAACAAAGACTCCCGAACTATTTGAAACAGTTGCAGAACAGGGAACAGCGATCATAAAGCGGTTACTGCATCGATGATTTCAGCCGTAAATAGAAATATTAAAAACGGTAGGAAGATTTTTCTGTTTAGCAAAAGCGACAAAAAGTAGATTTCAGAGCACTTGACGGCTCAACAAAAAAGTTTTGTCTCAAGTACAGAAAGTGTTAATGATCAGTGGACAAAGTTCAAAACCATCGTATAATATGCGTCAGATGAGTATGTGCCAAGCAAGATCGTAAGAGATGGGAAAGAGCCACCATGGTACAACAACCGAGTTAGAAAACTGCTACGGAAGCAAAGGGAACTTCACAGCAAACATAAACATAGCCAAAGCCTCGCAGACAAACAAAAATTACGTGAAGCGAAATGTAGTGTGAGGAGAGCTATGCGAAAGTCGTTCAATGAATTCGAAAGTAAAGTTCTATGTACTGACTTGGCATAAAATCCTAAGAAATTTTGGTCTTATGTCAAAGCGGTAGGTGGATCAAAACAAAATGTCCAGACACTCTGTGACCAAAATTGTACAGAAACAGAGGATAACACACTAAAGGCCGAAATACTAAATATCTTATTCCAAAGCTGTTTCACAGAGGAAGACTGCGCTGTATTTCCTTCTCTAGATTGTCGTACAGATGACAAAATGGCATATATCGAAATAGATGACAGATGCATAGAAAAACAATTAAAGTCGCTCAAAAGAGGATAGGCCGCTGGACCAGATGGGATACCAGTTCGATTTTACACATGGTACGCGAAGGAACTCGCCCCCCTTCTGGCAGCGGTGTACCGTAGGTCTCTAGAAGAGCGTAGCGTTCCAAAAGATTGGAAAAGGCCACAGGTCATCCCCGTTTTCAAGAAGAGACGCCGAACAGATGTGTAGAACTATAGACCTATATCTCTAAAGTCGATCAGTTGTAGAATTTTGGAACACGTATTATGTTCGAGTATAATGACTTTTCTGGAGACTGGAAATATACTTTGTATGAATCAGCATGGGTTTCGAAAAAGACGTTCGTGTGAAGCCCAGCTAGCGCTATTCGTCCACGAGACTCAGAGGGCCATAGACACGGGTTCACAGGTAGATGCTGTGTTTCTTGACTTCCGCAAGGCGTTCGATACAGTTCCCCACAGTCGTTTAATGAACAAAGTAAGAGCATATGGATTATCAGACCAATTGTGTGATTGGATTGAAGAGTTCCTAGATAACAGGACGCAGCATGTCATTCTCAATGGATAGAAGTCTCCCGAACTAAGAGTGATTTCAGGTGTGCCGCAGAGGAGTGTCGTAGGACCGTCGCTATTCGCCATATACATAAATGACTTTGTGGATAACATCGGAAGTTCACTGAGGCTTTTTGCGGATGATGCTGTAGTATATCGAAAGGTTGTAACAATGGAAAATTGTACTGAAATGCAGGAGGATCTGCAACGTATTGACGCATGGTGCAGGGAATGGCAATTGAATCTCAATGTAGGCAAGTGTAATGTACTGCGAATACATAGAAAGAAATATCCTTATCACTTAGCTACAATATAGCAGGTCAGCATCTGGAAGCAGTTAATTCCATAAATTATCTGGGAGTTGGCATTAGGAGTGGTTTAAAATGGAATGATCATATACAGTTGATTGTCGGTAAAGCAGATGCCAGACTGAGATTCATTGCAAGAATCCTAAGGAAATGCAATCCGAAAACAAAGGAAGTAGGTTACAGTACATTTGTTCGCCCACTGGTTGACTATTGCTCACTAGTGTGGGATCCGTACCAGATAGAGTTGACAGAAGAGATAGAGAATATCCAACGGAGAGCAGCGCGCTTCGTTACAGGATCGTTTAGTAATCGCGAAAGCGTTACGGAGATGATAGATAAACTCCAGTGGAAGACTCTGCAGGAGAGACGCTCAGTAGCTCGGTACAGGCTTTTGTTGAAGTTTCGAGAACATACCTTCATCGAAGAGTCAAAAAATGTTCAAATGTGTGTGAAATCTTATGGGACTTAACTGCTAAGGTCATCAGTCCCTAAGCTTTCACACTACTTAACCTAAAGTATCCTAAGGACAAACACACACACCCATGCCCAAGGGAGGGACTCGAACCTCCGCCGGGACCAGCTGTATAGTGCATGACTGCAGCGCCACAGACCGCTCGCTAATCCCAAGCGGCTCACCGAGGAGTCAAGCAGTATATTGCTCCCTACTATGTATATCTCGCGAAGAGACCATGAGGATAATATCAGAGTGATTAGAGCCCACACAGAGGTATACCGACAATCTTTCTTTCCACGAACAATACGAGACTGGAACAGAAGGGAGAACCGATAGAGGTACTCAAAGTACCCTCCGCCACACACCGTCAGGTGGCTTGCGGAGTATGGATGTAGATGTAGATGTAGATGATTCTCTTCGAAACTTCTTTGGTTTTGGTGATGAGGAATGGCGTCATCCCTAGCTTGCTCTCTTCGTTTCCGGTTGGTGGAAGTGAACCCAGGTTTCGTCCCTAGTAACGAATCTTTGCAAGGACGCCCTCACCTCCTCGTTCAAAGCGCCCAATAAGTTCTTCACAAGCATCAACACGTCGTTCTCTCATTTCAGGAGTCAGCTGCTGTGGCATCCATCTTGCAGACACTTTGTGAAACTGGAGCACACCATGCACAATGTGGTGTGCTGACCCGTGACTAATGTGTAAACATGCAGTAATGTCATTCAGTGTCCCTCGGCGGTTTTCCCTCGCTATGGCTTCAATTGCTGCAATGCTCTGTGAAGTCACAACTCGTTGTGCCTGACCTGGATGAGGAGCATCTCCCACTGGAGTCACACCATTTGCGAACTTCCAATTCCATTCGAAGACTTGCTGCTGTGACAAACATGCATCACCGTACCGAACCTTCATTCTTTGATGAATTTCAATAGGTTTCACACCTTCACTACTCAAAAACCTAATAACAGAACGCTGTTCTTCCCTGGTGCAAGTCGCAAGTGGGGCGGCCATCTGCGACGGTGTATGTGCATCTGCACTATGCTGCCATCTACAGGCCATTCTGCATGCTGTTTGTAGCACGATTACCAACTTACAGAATAACGGCGTGAAATTTCGATTTGTTACCACAAGTTTAAGGTTTTCATTTGACTCACCCTCGTATGTAGCAGAAAATGGTCCATATGTTTTTTCAGTGCGCCTGTTTCACGCCCTCCTGTCTCGTGACCATGGAAGGGAGTGACACTGAAACGTGTGCGAATAAAACTGCGAGGTGTCCCTATAAGACCACTAGTTTAGTAGAACCTACCATGTTTATTGTTTTAAAAGGGTGCCTTTACAGAGAAATCTGGCGAAATAGCCCAAGGCTCCTGCATGTTAGCGACTGATTTCATATGTGTGTTATGTGGTTGCCTACATGCGGTCGCCTCGGGCTAGTTTGCAGGTTTTCTCTATAAAAGTACAGTTTCAAAATTCTCAGTCAATATGCGTTGGTGCCAACGAGAGTTTTGCCGAACTGGGGGTCTTAAAGGAATCCTTTACCTTTTTATTTTCACATGTGTCAATGTCGCACCCCTCCACGATCACGTCACAAGAAGGCGTGAAACAGGGGCAACGAAATAGCATAAGTATTATTTGCTGCTTCAGATTACATTCAAATTCCGTCGACTAATTTTGAAAGGTCTCTACTAGTTCAACCCTGCACACCAGAACAAAAGTTGCCATAGCAATGCATTGCAAAGGAATGAGATCACTTTATGTCACCACTTGAGGCTTTTTAGTTTTGATTCTGAGCGGCAGTGCGTCTGAAATGTTTTCCAAGGACGTTCACAAGAAAACCGCGTGATTTCAATGCTGGTCTGGCCTCCACAAATTGTTCAAATGGCTCTGAGCACTATGGGACTTAACTTCTGAGGTCATCAGTCCCCTAGAACTTATAACTACTTAAACCTAACTAACCTAAGGACGTCACACACATCCATGCCCGAGGCAGGTTTCGAACCTGCGACCGTAGCAGCTGCTTGGTTCCGGACTGAAGCGCCTAGAACGGCTCGGACACCGCGGCCGGCTTCAGTATGTGTCGACACCTTGTTGTTTGAAGCGTCGTCTATCACGAGGATGACGTTGCAGGGCGCCGCGCTTTTGCACCATTGCTGAAGAAGGTTGTAGGCCTCCTTGATCCAAATTCCAAGTTTATGCTTTGGAATGGGTGACGATTGCAGGGTTTCGAAAAAGTGGTCCTTTAATTCTGTCGCACAGTGTAGAACGGCCACCAGAGTGCATTAGTGTTCGTTGTGTTTAGAGTTGTAACCAAAGCTTGCAGAATATATCAGTGGCGTGGAGGCGTCAGATAATGGCTGATCACTGTGAAAGACACGGAGACGTCGCATACTCGCGTGACACAGCGATTTCAGCACCTGCCATTGTTCGAAAGAGGCCTCATCGTGGGTCTCCATTTGGCCAGCTGGCCGAATCATGCAATATTGAGATTATTGGGACATTCAGATGTGACAGTGGCACGTTGTTCGACTCCATGTGAACATGAAGGCAGCCCTACTCGTCATAAAGATTCTCGTCGACCACGTCTGAGCACGGAAGGGAGGATCACCGTACTGTGCACCACGCTCTCGTAACCCCTTCACATTTACGCCCGCCATGCGAGAATAAGTAATGGATTTCTTGTAGCATTCTGTGTCATACCGCACCATTGCAGCAACCGAACTAGGAAATTACCGACCGCCGTCAACATTGCAACACAAACAGCTGCGTTTGGAGGGTGCCGTGAGCGAAAGCATGGACTGGCGATCAATGGCTTCGCGTTCTGTTCAGCGACAAATAATGGTTACGCACTACCCCGTATTATCAACATTAGGGAGTATGGGGACTACCTGGGGAGGGGTCCTATTCTTTCAGAAGTTATGGACAGATATTCTAGAGAAAGATAGTGCATATTTCCATTCAGTCAATCGGATTTACGTTTTAATCAGTCAAGGCAAATACCAAGATAGTTCATGTGAAAAATACACTGCAAATTTCCTTCCCAGTTCTTTTCCCATTCTGTGAAGTTGTCTGTCTTTAATAATCCCATCATTGAAGGGATGGTAAACCCTAATCTTCCGTCCTTCTTCTCTTCATACGAATTTAACAACCTGCCAGAGTACATTAAATACCTTGCTGATGTGTAGTGGAGTTTACAAACGAGTTGAACCACTTCTTTTAAGCAGCTCCTTCTATTCAAATGTTCGTAGAACCTCCTAAAATTAATATCAAAGGTTATAATATAATTTATATTAGCAGTACAAAACGATATCTTTCATAAAATTATTTCGATGTATGGAACTTGAATATCATCTCCACCTCAGATATTCCCAGTATATTATTATTTTGAAGTGTTCCCAGGTATTCAGCCGGGTGGTGTCATCCAGATGGTGCGATGTTTCGGCAGCCTAACCTGTTGCTGTCCTCAGGTGATCCTAATTCCAGTCTCGAACTGCGTCTTAAAACAATCTGCACAGATCTGGCAATATGGTGGCCTGTAAATAAAGCCTATGAACACGACTGTTGTCTTCTTGTAAGACGGGAGTATCCACAGCAAGCTTATCATGGAAATAGAGAAGAACGGGTGACTCTTGGTGACCGAGAATGTTGAAATAAACACATTGGTTCATGTTAACATCAACATGAAAACGTGGGCCATGCTCATAGTACAGAAAACACACAGGGAACATCACAGTACCACCGCCAGCCTGAAATATACTCTCCACACGCTGTAAGCTAAACGTCTCATTATGCACTCGATGCCTTCCATCATTCGAAAATAGGTAAAACGATAACTCGTCGGACCACGCTGTACGCCTCCTGTCAGCTGCTGTACTGTTTCTGTGTTGTTTGCTCCACTGAATACGTGAAGCTTCATGTTCCACTGTGAGCAATGGCATTTTGCGGGTTATCGGTCTCCGAATGTCCATTGCAAAGTTACCTCCACAATGTTCACTCTGAATTGACCAGAATTCACTAACAGCCGTGACTTCTGTCGAATTCTAAACCCATTATCGACAAGTCGTAGAAGTTGTCTCTGATGCATATCGGTTAGCATCTTACCACGACCAGTGTTCTCATGTCGTGGACGCGAGTATTACACCACCCCTTGCAGGCGCGTTGGAAAGTACGCGTTGATAAACAAACAAACAAGGTAACTTATTTCGTGGTGGTGTCACAAAAAATTGTTCAAATGGCTCTGAGCACTATGGAACTTAACATCTGAGGTCATCAGTCCTCTCGAACTTAGAACTACTTAAACCTAAATAATCTAAGGAGATCACACACATCCATGCCCGAGGCAGGATTCGAACCTGCGACCGTAGCAGTCGCGCGGTTCTGGACTGAAGCGTCTTGAACCGCTTGGCCACAGAGGCCGGCGGTGGTGTCACAATCTACAACAAATCTACATGAATACATTCGATTTACTATGGAATTAGGGAAAGATGGTTGTCTCCCATTCCTGGATGTTTTGGTTAGACGGAAGAGTGACGGCTCTTGGGACATTCTGTTTACTGTAAGCCAACTCACTTTGAGTTGAACTTAGACTCTTCAAATTGTCATCACCCATTCCAAACCATGAGTGAGTTAAAAACCATACACTGTCGGATGCAGACAGTTTGTCTACAGAGCTTGCACATTTAAAGACAGTGTTAAGCGACAATGGATAGTTTGCCCTGCAAACTAACAGGGCATTCTCATCTTAAACCAAGAACCGGAAGGTGGATAAAGAGGAGATCGTGCCAGCAAAGTCCCTAGCTTTTCTTCCCTTGGTTGGAAATATTCCCTTCAAAACAGCAAAAATCCTTAGCAATTTTCAGGTGAAAGTGATTTTGCGGCAACCATCGAGAGAGATTTTGGATCAGTGAAAGATAACTTGTTATTGCGGTAGGCGAGAATTTGAGAAATACTATGTCAGTGTGGTATGGCCTACATAGGAGAGAGAACACGCACAGTGGAAGAACACTACACAGAACATAAGCGTTGCACTCGCCTTCTGCAACCCAGCTAGTATGCCATTACGGTACATTGTATCTCCAACTGACATTCGATGGAGTATTACAAAACATTAATTTTGGCAACAGCAACATCTTTTTTGGGACTCCATTACTAAAGAGTTCGTTGAAATATGCACTGGAGAAAATCTAATGAACCGTGACAGCGGCTACCAGCTGTGTAATGCTTGGAATAACGTCATCTCCGAGATTTTCTCCAGACGAAGAAGCCAGAATGCTCTGATGCTGCGGCGAGTGGCAGCGCCGAAAACAGCTGATCCTTGCAGTTCATCAGCGAGGGCGCTGCCGGGTGGTGTGGTCCATCTGTCACTGTGGTTCTAACGCATGCGCGGCAATACTCTGAGCGGCTATACAGGGTGAGTCACTAATTATTGCCACCTAGAATAACTCCGAAAGTATGTCAGTAGCTGAAAAGTTTGTGAGACAAATGTTTCATGGGACAACGGGGGCCATAATACGTCGTTGGTTTGTTGTTGCTAGGTGGGGTCGCGTCATAGATATGAAGGTCAACTTTGTTTTTTTTTTCTTTTCTAATTGGATGCTATAGTTTGGTACTTATTTTCTGATAGCGGCTGTCGAGACGAATCCAATGATGTGTAACAGTAAGCTCTTTGAAGGTCAACGAAGGTCAAAAAGGTGGCACGAATGTCCATTTAAAAAATAAAATGGCTCTGAGCACTATGGGACTCAACTGCTGTGGTCATAAGTCCCCTAGAACTTAGAACTACTTAAACCTAACTAACCTAAGGACAGCACACAACACCCAGCCATCACGAGGCAGAGAATATCCCTGACCCCGCCGGGAATCGAACCCGGGAACCCGGGCGTGGGAAGCGAGAACGCTACCGCACGACCACGAGATGCGGGCAATGTCCATTTACATGAGGTGTTCGAAGTGATGACCATTGGTATCAATGCAGTGCTGCAATCTTCTTATCATGGATTGAGTGGTATTCCTTATCACTTCGGCACTTATCGAAGCACATGCTCTGAGAATTCTCTCTCGTATAACGTAATATAGTAAACATTCGCCGAATACGACATGTCCATCTAACGTGCCACTGACATGTAAACAGCATTCGACGGTTTCGCAATACAACAGTAATAGGAACGGTAAGACTAGTATCGTCGATTCAAGCGAGCGTGAGAGATGTATTTCTTCGCAGAACAAGTCGATATGCTTCTCATTTACGGAGACTGCAAACGAAATTCAATGAGAGTTAAAGACTTATACGCTGAAAGATATCCTCAACGTACTCACCCTTCAAGTCGCACATTTAAATATGTGTATGAAAAATTGAGAACAACTAGATTTTTAACGCATCGGAAACATATCCGGCAGAGGAAAGTTACTAACGAGAAAACTGAAATTGGTACTCTTGCCACTGTGGTTCGAGATCCTTGTGTTACTTCGCGTCAAAACGCAAGGGAAACTGGCATGAGCCAGAATAGTTTTGTTGGTGTTCTGCATCGCCATAAATATCAGACTTACCGTATCAGTTTCCACCAAGAATTAACTGATACGGATTGCATGCGTCGCAATTGAATTCTGCCGATGGATTCAACTTCAGATTCAGGGGGAGGACACATTTATTAATTTGATTTTATTTACTGACGAGGCTACATTCACGAACCATGGAAATGTTAATCTCCACAACATGCATTATTGGGCAACTGAAAATCCATGTTGGCAGCGGAAAGTTGCACAGCAAAAACCTGGTCGGTGAATGCATGGTGTGGGATTCTGGAGGACAGAACAATAGGCCCCTATTTCGTCGAAGGAAATCTTAATGGTAGGAAGTACAACACATTCATGCAAGAAACATTAGGTCTGTTATTGGAAGAAATACCTTTAGGAACAAGGAACAGAATGTGGTGTCAACACGATGGATGTCCAGCACATTTTTAGCTGATAGCTAGAAATGAGTTCCAGAGACAATTCCCAAATCGTTGGATTGGAAGCGGAGGAGATGTGTCGTGGCCGCCTCGTTCGTCAGATTTGACGCCTCTGGATTTTTTTCTTGTGCCGATTTGTAAAAGACATTGTTTATAAAGATGTTCCAACTATACCTGAAGATTTGCGAGAGAGAATTGCCAGAGCATGTGCTTCGATAAGTGCCGATGTGATAAGGAATACCACTGAATCCATGATAAGAAGATTGCAGCACTGCATTGACACCTTCTGTAAATGGACATTCATGCCACCTTTGTGACCTCCTTTGACATTCAAAGACCTGACTGTTACACATCATTGAATTCGTCTCGATAGCCGCTATCAGAAAACAAGTACCAAAGTATAGCATCCAATTTAAAAAAAAAAAAAAAAAAAAAAAAGTTGACCTTCATCTCTCTGACGCGACCCCACCTAGCAACAATAAACCAACGTCATATTATGGCCCCCATTTTCCCATGCAACCTTTGTCGCACAAACTTTTCTGCTCTTATCATACTTTCGTAGTTATTCTTGGTGGCAATAGTTAGTTAGCGGAGAACGTCTTCGTCAGTCCAGTCGAAATATCACAGAGTGAAGTTTATGGCGAGTGAAGTTTATGACGACCGGCTGCAGTCCCGAAATCTCTTCGAACATTTAATTCGCCGGAAAAATTTTAAATTTCACAACAAAGAGTCGCGAAACTCAATAGGGAAAAAGAGTGCAATCATTCGACAGCTGCAGCGATGTTAGTGCTACAGGGACTGGCATGTAGTAACGAAAGAATGGCGTGATATCAACTGAGAAATTGCTGTTTTTAATTCTGTTACTTGTATATTTCCGGTCACTAAAACACAGTGATGGTTTTCCAATGTAAACAGGGAAATTTAAACTAATGTCCCACCTTCTGGTAAAGTGAACATGTAAAAATAAAATCTGAGTGCAACGTAATATAAACAGTTCACAGTAGCTGAGTCCTACAGGGGCAAAAATTGCAATATACAATTTTGATCATAAAGTAAAATACGATGTTTCAATGCTTACATGGTTGGTTCGAATGGCTCTGAGCACTATGGGCCTAGGTGTATGTGTAAGAGGATGGTGGAAGGGGAAGCAAGGAGGGTTGGCAAGAACTGGGCGGAACAGGAAATGGCAAAGACGGACATGGATGATGAGTTCTCCAGGAATTTGTGTGCGTCCATAGCGGCCAACGTAATTGTCAAGTAAGTCACGCGTTTGTGAACAACAACACTCCTGGAATGAGCTGGAGTACCCAGATTCCCTTACCTGAACTGAACGTAACATCTTTGAGATGAGTTACAACGTCGACTTCGCTCCAGCCCCAGCGTCCAACATGGCTACCTCTTCCGGATACGACTCTAGAGAAAGAATGGGCTGCCATTCCTCCACAGGCATTCAGCAAACTCTTGGAAAGTGTCCCCAACCGAGTTCAAGCCTTCGTAAAAGTGAAGGGTGAACCCATCCCATATTAACGTCCGATAATGGGTGTCCGGCTACTTTCCCTTAGATAATGTTTAATCTCCCCAGTATGCGTGTTTCTGCATGTACGTTAGTCCAACTTTACCTCCAACTTCATAAAAAAATCAACATATTACCAAAACATGTACCCACAAACTGTCATGCAACCTAAACTCGTATGCTAAGCTTTGGCTATACAGAATTTGATATGAACTGAACTGTAATTGGTCTGAATACAATTTGTCTTTATATTAAATGCGCAATTGAAGTAAAACAGCTATCTGGCCCTAATCAAAATTTCCACTTACAGAGCGTCTTAACAACATTGTTGTAGATTTCTCGATAACACAACAGCAAACAGCAAGCAGGCAGTGGCTAAGCTATATTTCTATTTCCAAATAAAACTTCCAAACTATATTCAAACTGGTGCATACCACATGCTGAAATGTAGTAATGCATATAATAAATCTTTAAACAGTGGGATGGACAGAGTAACTATTCCTATGAAATGATATCCCGAGACAACAATTTTATAATGAAGCATGTATTCAAAAAGACAGAGTAAAAATTCGCATGATTTTCACACATAACATTGGTCTGAACAATACCATGCTTAACAAAGTGAACAATGATTTGAAAAGGGTACACTGTAAACAGTGAATTTCTATAAAAACCGAACAGCTTGAAATCTTAAGGCATGACTCAGGGAAGCGGGGCGTTCTGCCTCCGAGCTCTGGGTAGTTAACTAGTTGACAATAATCATTCCTAGCTGCGCAGTGCTGCAGTCTTACCTCAAACTTCTTCGCTTAAAAAAATAATAACATCATTTAAAATTTAAATTATTTTCGCTTCCCACATTCGTCCTTTCTGTTCTTAACAATAAATCTGTTTTCATTTAACAGATACAATCGTGGCCGAGCGGTTCTAGGCGCTTCAGTCCGAAACCGCGCTGCTGCTACGGTCGCAGGTTCGAATCCTGCCTCGGGCATGAATGTGTGTGATGTCCTTAGGTTAGTTAGGTTTAAGTAGTTCTAAGTCTAAGGGAATGATGATCTCAGATGTTAAGTCCCATGGTGCTTAGAGCCATTTGAACCATCTGAACAGATACAATCACAAGTCAACACAGCACTACTGCACACATCCATAACCTACCACACTTCAACTAAGAATGTATCAGACTGCGCAGAGGCAAAGACCAAAGGTTTTTTGACCGTACCGTAACATGCTCTCTCTTTCTGACGTGCACATCGATAACATACAAAAATAAAAATGACGTGACCACCCTACAAGTGTACATGCCTATTTATTTTAGATTACTCCGTCGGTGGTGTAGTGAAGCTACCAACGATAAACCAGCTGAGAGAAAAGATAAATTTTACCCATCTGCTTCAGGTCTTTTTTTCTCTTGTACTACTATACTGAGCAGAGTTAAATCTGACTCAAATACTATCTTTCACAAGTCAGTTACATGTACTCAAGCCGCTCGAGACCCTGCTGCAACGTGTCACAGATAAACGGGAAAGCGCAGACAAGGTTCATACGTTAATGAGACGCAAACAGTCTGTTTGCAGAGGTGGCCACTTACAAATCGTTGTCCTTGTAACACAAAGCAAGCCTGTGACGCACGATCGACAAGACTTGCATGTTTGTTCCACAGGCATGCATCCTGTGGGACTTCACAACAGGTCACAGCCAATAAAAGTCAAGGTGCAAAATGTTCTGTACCACCTTTTCACGTCTATGCTTTGATGGAATAGCGTGTGCATACCTGTTTGAACTATTTCAGTTAGAATTTATTTTCCAGTCGTACAAGTCCTTCTTCCATACCTCATCTTTTTTTTTTTTTTTTTTTTGTCGGAAAGTGTCAGAATAGACATAGCAAACAAGTAACGTCTGTTTGCTGCCTTCCCCACCGCGTCCTTGTGTTGCTGAGAGATGTTCCATAGTACTGTGCTTACAATATATGTAAGATATCCGACACACAAATCCCCACAAGACGTACCGAGCGTCTGTTTTCACTGTCCTTCCCGGAACGATCCTGTATAATAATGACAGTTGCGCACATTGCCTGACAATTGCTAAGATACGGATGAAAAACATTATTTTCACAATATGGCTCAAACTCTTGTCACAGAAGGAGACAAAGTGGTAAGAGAAATCATAAACCTGAACTCTGAATAGTGTCGTCTGATTAACTACTTACGGACAATTTTAGAGTTTTTATAGGGGCTAAAAAGAAATTCTGTTTAAAATGACGAAATTATCCACATGTGCACCGTCCCCGCCTGAGGTCGGTGATGGTTCTGACGCTTGTGATGTTCAGAGACGATGTTAAAACTGTGTCTTAGAGACGTTACTGAAAATATCGTCCGTTTACATTAAAGTACAACTGGCTTCTGCTCGATAATCGTTGTATAACACGCTCAAATCAAAAAAATGATTCAAATGGCTCTGAGCACTATGGGACTTAACAGCTATGGTCATCAGTCCCCTAGAACTTAGAACTCCTTAAACCTAACTAACCTAAGGAGATTACACAACACCCAGTCATCACGAGGCAGAGAAAATCCCTGACCCCGCCGGGAATCGAACCCGAGAACCCGGGCGCGGGAAGCGAGAACGCTACCGCACGACAACGAGGTGCGGACACGATTAAATCAATCAGGTGTTTCATGAAGACTGCCTGCTGCTTCATCTAAAAGGGCAACCAGCTCTCCTAAACTGTCTATAGGTGTCTCATACGAATAGGGCTTCATGCCCCCCATTGAAATGAAATCCATAGGAGGAAGCTCAGGAGAAAATTATGGCCCATCCCTCTCAAGCCTGAAACTGGGAAAAACCGAGTGTAAAATTTTTTTGACATCAATAGCAAAGCATGATGGGGCTCTATCGTGCTGAAACCATATTCGTTGTCCAACTGCTAGCGAGACATTCTCCAACATTTCAGGTAGTACTCCACGGAGAAAGGTACGGTAATAATTCATTATTGTCATCGATCCGACGTGCAACTGACGCTTCAGTGACCACCAGGACAATTAACAGGTGACTCACAGTAAGGGGGCCGAGTTCATGGCGCCCCTTGCCCTGACTACCATTGACTTCTGTACACCAACCAGCCCGTTTGCAGCGGTGTCAGGCACATTTGGCCTGGAATCCTACTGACTGGTGTAGCATTGTCTACAGCTCTACAGCGAATCACGCTCCGAACTGAGCCCCGATGACTAGCGAAAATGCCTTTGGAGATTCCCAGACAGTGCTGGGACATCAACCTGACTGTCTGGAGGGTGATTTCATTTCAAAGCAGAACCACATTTTTTTTTCTCTTCATAGGAAGTCAAAGTGGGGTTACATTTGTGGAAGGTAAGGCCAGCCCGTACATTGCGAGAGTATCTACCGCTTGTCTTCGCGCTTGCCAAACATTACATTGGCCGGAGAGGTCCAGATGTCTCTCCTCAATTGACAGCGTTTTGAGCACCACTGACCGGGACCTCAGTAGCTGGGGATTTTGATGATCTAACTCGCCCACTGGACAGAATCTAATACAATATGCCTCAGGAAGACGTCCAATAACATCACTCAATGCCATGCCAAATAACTGCTTTTATAAAGGCCAGAGGTGGACCAACGCGTCGTTGACTTGCTCAATTTCTGAAACTCTTTTTTTGAATAAGTAGTCCAATTTTTCTGAAACTGCAACCATTTGTTTGTCTGTTCATGTACGTAACATCTACTGATTTCCGCCCTTTTCGAATAAGTCTTTCGTGATGCATCATTCGTTTCTTCGTCTTATAATGTATTTCGTCGCATACGAGTCACTAAATAATAATTATGATGAATAACAGCTTCCGTTTATAGGGTAGGTATGCAACGTATCGATTTTTTTCAAGCCCCTATCCCACAATGCTGTGCCCTCATGCCGAGGAAGTTGGCGCAAAGGTATAGCGTTGGACTCGGACTTGGCAGGACAGCTGTTCTAACCCCTTGTCTAGCCATCCAACCATGATTTCCCTACATCGCTTGAGGCAAATGCCGGAATGCTTACCTTGAAAATCAGGCGGCTTATTTTCTACATTATCCTACCCAAGTCCAAGATTGTGCTGCATCTGTAACAATTTTGCCTTCAACGGAACGTTAAATACTAATGAACATTCCTTTTTATACTCCCATCTGGTGAAGATTTTGCTGTATAGCTATTTTCAATCACATTTATTCTAATACCTCTCCATTCAGTTTTCATCTCTCTATCTCTTTTCTTCTTCCCTGAAAAACAAACTTTCACCTGTGCTAATTGTATACACACTTCTTCTCAATGTCTGACACGTAACACAAGGTTGCTTTCTCCACAGTTGTATCCTTTCACTTACATTTTCTAGCGCTGATATGATACATACTGTTTTAGTGTGCTACGCTTCTACACTCCTGGAAATGGAAAAAAGAACACATTGCCACCGGTGTGTCAGACCCACCATACTTGCTCCGGACACTGCGAGAGGGCTGTACAAGCAATGATCACACGCACGGCACAGCGGACACACCAGGAACCGCGGTGTTGGCCGTCGAATGGCGCTAGCTGCGCAGCATTTGTGCACCGCCGCCGTCAGTGTCAGCCAGTTTGCCGTGGCATACGGAGCTCCATCGCAGTCTTTAACACTGGTAGCATGCCGCGACAGCGTGGACGTGAACCGTATGCGCAGTTGACGGACTTTGAGCGAGGGCGTATAGTGGGCATGCGGGAGGCCGGGTGGACGTACCGCCGAATTGCTCAACACGTGGGGCGTGAGGTCTCCACAGTACATCGATGTTGTCGCCAGTGGTCGGCGGAAGGTGCACGTGCCCGTCGACCTGGGACCGGACCGCAGCGACGCACGGATGCACGCCAAGACCGTAGGATCCTACGCAGTGCCGTAGGGGACCGCACCGCCACTTCCCAGCAAATTAGGGACACTGTTGCTCCTGGGGTATCGGCGAGGACCATTCGCAACCGTCTCCATGAAGCTGGGCTACGGTCCCGCACACCGTTAGGCCGTCTTCCGCTCACGCCCCAACATCGTGCAGCCCGCCTCCAGTGGTGTCGCGACAGGCGTGAATGGAGGGACGAATGGAGACGTGTCGTCTTCAGCGATGAGAGTCGCTTCTGCCTTGGTGCCAATGATGGTCGTATGCGTGTTTGGCGCCGTGCAGGTGAGCGCCACAATCAGGACTGCATACGACCGAGGCACACAGGGCCAACACCCGGCATCATGGTGTGGGGAGCGATCTCCTACACTGGCCGTACACCACTGGTGATCGTCGAGGGGACACTGAATAGTGCACGGTACATCCAAACCGTCATCGAACCCATCGTTCTACCATTCCTAGACCGGCAAGGGAACTTGCTGTTCCAACAGGACAATGCACGTCCGCATGTATCCCGTGCCACCCAACGTGCTCTAGAAGGTGTAAGTCAACTACCCTGGCCAGCAAGATCTCCGGATCTGTCCCCCATTGAGCATGTTTGGGACTGGATGAAGCGTCGTCTCACGCGGCCTGCACGTCCAGCACGAACGCTGGTCCAACTGAGGCGCCAGGTGGAAATGGCATGGCAAGCCGTTCCACAGCACTACATCCAGCATCTCTACGATCGTCTCCATGGGAGAATAGCAGCCTGCATTGCTGCGAAAGGTGGATATACACTGTACTAGTGCCGACATTGTGCATGCTCTGTTGCCTGTGTCTATGTGCCTGTGGTTCTGTCAGTGTGATCATGTGATGTATCTGACCCCAGGAATGTGTCAATAAAGTTTCCCCTTCCTGGGACAATGAATTCACGGTGTTCTTATTTCAATTTCCAGGAGTGTATGTTGTAATTGATTTTAATTACAAATGACAAGTTCTTCATTTCAATAGTTCTCATGATACAGTTGTCTTTCAGCAATAATTTCATTTGGTAACATTATAATTGCTATATGTGTCTCTTCTATTTACTCTGACTTGACGTAAGTCATTGGATACCGATATGCATGTATATAGAAGGCGGTGGTATGGCGTGCAAAAGATATAAAAGGACAGTACAATGGCGGAGCTCTCATTTGTACTCAGGCGATTCATGTGACGAGATTTCCGGCGTGATTGTGACCGTACGATGCGAATTAAGAGACTTTGAACGCTGAATGGTAGTTGGAGGTAGACACATGCGACACATCCTCAAGGGATTCGGTATTCCGAGATTCACAGTGTCAAGAGTGTGCCGAGAATACCAGATTTCACGCGTTACTTCACACCACGGACAACGCAGTGGCTGACGGCATTCACCTATCCACTGAGAGCAGCAACTTTTGTGCAAATTTGTCAGTGCTAACAGATAAGCAACACTGTGTGAGATAACCGCAGAAACCAATGTGTGGCGTGGGGCAGACGTAAATGTTAGTACAGTGCGGCGAAATTTTGCGTTAATAGGCTACGGCAGGAGACGATCGACGGGAGTGCCTTTGCTAACAGCACGACATCTCCTACAGCGTCCCTGCTAGGCACGCGATCATGTCGGTTGGACCCAAGACGACTGGCAAACAGTGGCCTGGTGAGACGAGTCCCGATTTCAGTTGGTAAGAGCTGAGGATAGGGTTCGAGAGTCGCCCAGACCCCACGAAGCTGTCTACCCAAGTTGCCAACAAGGCACTGTGCAAGCTGGTGGGTCTCCAGGTGTGGGCTGTGTCTATATGGAATGGACTGGGTCGTCTGGTGCAACTAGAAATGTTTATGTTCTGCTACTTGGAGATCATTTGCAGCCATTCATGGACTTCATGTTTCCAAACAACGATGGACCTTTTTATGGATGACAATGCGGCATGTTACAGTTGCCTGCGATTGGTTTGAAGAACATTATGGACAATTCGAGCGATTGATTCGACCACCCATATCACCAGACGTGAGTGCCATCGGACATTTATGGGACACAGTCGAGAGATTTGTTCGTGCAAAAATTCCTGCACCGACAACATTTTCGCAATTATGGATGGCTAAAGAGGCAGCACCCAACGACATGTTGAGTCCATGCCACATTGACTTACTACACTTCTCCGGACAAAAGGAGGGCCGATACTATGCTAGGATGTATTCCATAACTTTTTTCACCTCGGTGTACATCTTCGTGCATATTATTGACTTCTTCCATAGTATTTTCACGCCAAGGTTAAGTTTAGAGGGGGTGCATCATAACTAACCCGTAAAAGCATCAAGTAGAGAGTACACTATACTAGCAGCAAAAAAGTGTCAATAAACATACGATCTAAAACGCATACTTTAAGAACTGTTAGCACTCGTTCAGCATCTATACCGTGAAACAAATCTTTTTCACTGTAATATCCTTGCCTTACATAAGTAGAGAGGAGGTAGTACCGATCAAAACAAGAAAAAAAATCCGGTAAACATGGGCTCTAATGTGCATAGCTTAAGAGCTGTGAGCACTTGTTTGATAGAAGAGATATGGGTCAAGCAGTGCAGATGAAGTTCTCATTATACTTAACGTATGCACTTTTAGAGTCCACGTTTGGTCCATCCTAGCACCTATAAAAATATGGAAATAAGGGATTTTGCAGTAGAAGAGATTTGGTTCATAGTATCGAAGATGAACAAGTCATCACAGCTCTTAAGGCATGTGGCTTAGAGCACATGTTTGGTGAGACATATTTCGCTATTAGAGTCGTGTACATCCGACTGTATGTATTTACGACATTGTTTATGATACACCCCGTACACCAGTTCTGATTAATTGCATTAATGTCTCAAACAATGGGAGCATCCTGTCTTTAAGTTGAACTTCTGTAACGTTACTGTTTTCGCTGATATTCTAATGTACTCCTCTGTCTTCGCCCTTGATCGCAACTCTTTCCGAAATTCCATGCTCAGTGCTTCACTTCACGTTGTCAAAGTGTCAAAGACTTTCCCTCAGCCCACAGATTCTTTGAAGGTATTCCGCTTTCTCTCATACCTTTCCGTTGCTCTGCTAATGCGATATGCACTGTTTCCAGTAGTCAGTTGAACAACAGATTAGACACTACTTAGGTATAAATGAAAATAAATTACGTAATGGTCATGTAAACTGTCTCGGGGACAGAAAAATTTCACGATCCGTGGGACCCATGATTAAAAAAAGAATAGTAGAAAACTGCTTTCAGTCATTCTCTGGCTTCCGAATCAACATACTTATTTCACGTACGTATCAGTTCAGGAAATTCCATGTGAATACCTATTTTGCTACTGTCTATTCAAAGCGATCGTTCGTACCTAGTGGTCTTCCCATTCTCAATTCGAGTGACGTTTTCTTCGTGGAAAATTCTCATAATGTGGCCAAAGTAGTTTAGCTACAGCATCAGTATCTCGTCTTACATGGAAACCTCCGTTCTAATAAACTAACGTGAACTTGGTAGTACAGTGGTGATCATTAAAACTGCAATGAAATGAGGGTGATATGCAACAAACGTCAAAATGGCATGAAGTGTACTAGATGCTTGGATATGCAAATGAGTGGCATTGCAGGGCACCTGTACCAATTATGTGGCAGTAACGCCACCTGTCTTCTCTATATGTGGCAACAGATTACGCAGGTGGTTTTTTAATCGCAAATCCATTTGTATGTTCAGTTAAAACTTCCGAGCTCAGAGGCCGTGGTCGATGTATAAAACTGCCACCTTCCGTTTCGTCTCCAACCGTGGGAGACAACTTCAGAGGTAAAATGGCTACTGCCACTAAGGGCTGAGGGGCTCTCGCATATAGAGCGCATAGAGAGCACCATCAAACGTCATTTGATACTGACCGTGTTACTACCATTGGATGACGTCGTAATTCTAGATTGAAAATAGCCGATTGCCATTCTGATGGAGCAAAGTCGACATCCGTATTTTATCTAACTTCAGACGTTCTTCTTTTGTAGAAAAATTATAATGGTGTTTATGACTCACAATTTTACAGTACCCTTGGTCTAGGGGTAATGTCTTTGATTACCAATCAAAACGTCCTCGGTTCTACCCGACCACCTCTTAAATTTTGAATTAGAATCATTAGCAGTGTCAGCTGAAGACTTCCGACATAAGAAGTCATTCTCATTTTGCCAGAGGCTTTTCCAAAGAGATGGAGGACCGGACAGAGGTTCAAGGCACGCTCTTGTCCGGGTTGGGAAACTGCCCCTGAAGGCGGAAGAATCAGCAATGATCAGCGGTATGAGGGTGCAGAAGGCAAGGGAAACCACTGCATTAAAGACAAATGATGTGTGTCCATAGGAAATGTGGGCTGTCATTGAAAAAGTGTCATGATGGTCTCTGCGTTGTCAACAGATCCCGGAATAGTTCTGCATTCGGATCTCCGGGAGGGGATTGGGAAGAGCGAGGTGATCATGAGAAAAAGATTGAATAACCAACGACAGGCTAACGTTCTACGAGTCGCGGCTTGGAATTTCAAAAGTTTGAACGCGGTAGGGAAGATACAAAATCTGAAAAGGGAACTGTAAAGGCTCAATTTAGATATAGTGGGGGCCAGTGAAATTAAATGCAAAGAAGACAAGAATTTCTGGTGAGATGAGTACAGGGTAATACCAACAGCAGTAGAAAATGGTATAACGGGAGCAGGATCCGTTGTGAATAGCAAGGTACGACGGAGAGAGTGTTACTGTGACCTGCTCTGTGATAGGGCTGTTCTCATCAGAATCGACACCAAACCAACACCGACAACGATAATTGAGGTATACATCCCGTCGTCGGAATGAGAAGATGGAGAGACAAAGTATACGACGGTACTGAACAGATAATTCAGTAAGTAAAAGAAAATGAACATTAATAGTTACAGAGGACTGGAATGCGTGTGAAGGAGAACGTGTAGAAGAAAGGGTTACGGGAGAATATTGGATTGGCGGTAGAGATGAGAGAGGAGAAAGACTGATTGAGTTCTGCAATATATTTCAGCTATTAACAGTGAATGTTCTGTTTAGAAATCACAAGAAGAGAAGGTATACTTCGAAAAGGCCGGGAGAGACGGGAAAATTTCAGTTAGATTTCATCAACGTCAAAATGAGATTCGAAAATCAGATATTGGATTGTAAGACGTATCCAGGAGCAGATATACGCTCCGATCACAATTTACTATTTATGTAGAATAGCCTGAAGTTCAAGAGACTGTTAAAGAAGAATCAGTCCGCTAAGAAGTTAGATACGGAAGTGCTGCGGAACGAAGCGATACGCTTAAAGTTCGCGGAGGCCATAGATACTGCGGTAATCAATAACTGAGTAGACAGTTCAACTGAATAGCAATGGACATATCTAAAAAGGACACAGAAGTTGGAAAAAATATAGATATAAGGAATTTAACTGAGAAGAAACCAAAGGTAACAGAAGAAAAACTTCAGCTGACGTGTTAAAGTAGTAAGTACAACGATGTTCAGGGAGATTCAGGAATACAGAGATACAAATCAATTAGGGATGAAATCAACAGAAAAAGTGCAGCCAAGTAAAGGTGAAATGGCTGCACAAAAAAATGTGAAGGAATCGAAAAGAAAATGGTTGCCGAAAGGTACCACTCAACATATAGAGAAGTCATAACGATATTCGATGGTATTAAAAGCTAAAATTTACGAACTTTCTCGACATCGAGCAGTAGACACAGATTCAAACACTGATGTGTATCTATTACCTTTAAGTTACGATTAACTCAAGTTTAACTTTTTCTTTCACGATTAACTGCACCTTCAGTACAACATATCTGCACATACATAAAATAATGTACACAAACATAATAAGGAATATACTGTAAAGCATGGGCGCTAACATTAAGAGTGGAGTGGGAAGCTCTCTGTTATAGATACAGAGGTGAGAGCGGGTAGGTGGAAAGAGTGCATTGAGGGCCTCTTTAAATGAGAGGACTTACTTGATGACGTGGTGGAAGAGGAAACAGGAGTCGACATGCAAGAGATAGGGAATTCAGTATTAGAACTATAATATAAAAGAGCTTTGGAAGACTTAAGATCAAGTAAGGCAGAAGGGATGAACAACATTCCATCAGAATTTCTGCAATCATGGGAGGAAGTGGCAACAAAACGATTGTTTTGTTGGCGTGTAGAATGTTTGAGAATGGCGCTATATGATCTGACTTTTGGAAAAATACCATCCACACAACTGCAATAGCAGACAAGTGCGACAATTACTGCAGAATCAGCTTAACACCTCATGCATCCAAGTTGCTGAGAAGAATAATATACAGATGAGTGGAAAACAAAATTGAGAGTCTGTTAGATGACGATCAATTTGGCTTAAGGAAAGGTAAAGCCGCCACACAGGCAGTTCTTACGTTGTCGCTGATAAAGAAAGAAAGACTAAAGGGAAATCAAGAAACGTTCATAGGATTTATCGACCTTCAAAAAGCGTTCTACAATGTCAAATGGTTCAAGATGTTGAAAAATGTTAGAAAAATAGAGGTAAGCAATAGGGAGAGACGGCTAATAAATGGCTCTGAGCACTATGGGACTCAACTGCTGAGGTCATTAGTCCCCTAGAACTTAGAACTAGTTAAACCTAACTAACCTAAGGACATCACAAACATCCATGCCCGAGGCAGGCTTCTAACCTGCGACCGTAGCGGTCTTGCGGTTCCAGACTGCAGCGCCTTTAACCGCACGGCCACTTCGGCCGGCGAGAGACGGCTAATACTCGTGTATAACATGTACTAGAGGCACCAAGAACGAAGTGCTCGGATTAAAAAGGGTATAAGACGGGGATGTATTCTTTCGCCCCTACAGTTCCATCTATACATCGGAGAAGCAATGATGGAAATAAAAGAAAGATTCAAGAGTGGATTCAAAAGTCAAGGGAAAGGATATCAAAGCTAAGATTCGCAGATGACACTGCTGTCCTCATTGAAATTGAAGAAGATTTACACGATCTGCTGAATGGAATAACAGTGGAATGAGTACAGATTACGGACAGAGAGTAAATCTAAGAAAGACGAAAGTAGCGAAAAGTAGCTGAAATGGGAACAGCAAGAAACTTAACATCATGATTGATGGCCACGAAGTTATGGAATTCTGCTAGCTAGGCAACAAAATAACACTTGACGGATCGAGCAAGGAGGACATCAAAAGCGGTCTAGCACTGCCATAAACGGCATTCCTGTCCGCGATAGGTGTACTAGTGTAAACAATAAACCACAATTTGAGGAAGAACTTTCTGAGAATGTTCGTTTAGAACACAGCACTGAGACGTAGTGAAACGAGGATTGTGAGAAAAGCGGAACAGAAGAGAATCGAGGCATTTGAGATGTGGTTTTACAGACGAATGTTAAATATCCAGTTGATTGCTAAGATAAGGGATGATGATGTTCTGCATAGGGTTGGCGAGGATAGGTATATATGGGAAACACCGACAAGAAGAAGGAACAGGATGATAGGACATCTGTTAAGGCATCAGGCAATAACTTTCATGATACTGGAGGTAGCTGTAGAGTAGAAAAATACATCCAGCAAATAACTGAGGACGTAAGTTGCAAGTGCTACTCTGATAGACACAGGTTGGCACAGGAGAGGGATCTGTAGCAGGCCCAGGTTGGCACAGGAGAGGGATCTGTGGCAGGCCGCATCAAACCGTCAGAAGAATGATGACTGAAAAATAAAGCTCTATCGTTTCTCTTTATATTGGCTCACTGAATTTTATTTCATGGGTCCCATCTCAAAAAACATATTCTGCTACCGGCCGATTTTCCGGTATTTCCCCGACGACAGTTCCTTGTGTGTTTGGCTGCACGGATGTTGACACTTCTTTTCGTGCTTTGAATTTACACATGTCTGTAAATGCACGGAATTTTAAGAGGGTTATTTTTAAAGTAATAACCGATTTGTAATGGAGCAGAAGAAACTTTATTTATGAATGTAAATTGTAACACAAAATACAATATACACATCTTTTCAGTTTTCAGCATAGTCGCCATGAATATTTAAATATTTCTCAAACCGTGGCACCAGCTTTTGGATCCCAGCATCCATGAACTCTGCCGCCTGGCCGTTAAACCAATTAGTAACAGTTTATTTCAAGATGCCATCATTATCCAAGTGCTTTTCACCAAGAAATTCTTTGCGTTGTGCAAAGAGATGATAGTCTCATGGTGCCAACTCAGGGCTGTACGGTGATGGATGACAATGTAATTCCCAATGAAACTAGTCCAGTTGTGTCTCTGTTCTTGCCGCAGCGCGAGGCCGAACATTGTCGTAAAGCAGAACGACGCCTCTAGAGAGCAGTCCCCGTCGTGCCTAAGTTTTAATAATGTTTCACAGTAGTTCTCAGCATTTATTACCATTCCTCTTGGCAAAAAGTCTTACAGAACAATGCCTTTCCGGTCACAGAAAACTGTGGCCATGATTGTCTGTGTTGAACGTTCTTGTTTAAATTTTCCTGATTTCGTCGGGGAGTTTGAATGATGCCACTCACTGGATTGACGTTTGTTCTTTGGAATGTAATGCACAATCCACGTTACGTCACCGGCCTCAATGTGTCTCAAGAACCCATCACCATCCTTGTGATAGCTCTCCAAAACGGACAAGGAATGTACCATTCGCTGTGTTTTGTGTCCTTCTGTCAACATTTTCACCACCCACATCCGCCACATTCTTTTGCAGTGAATTTTGTCACTAACAATGTGAAAAACTCAGTCTTGAAACTTACGGAAATTTTCTGATGCAGCTAGTCAATAATAAAGCTCCTGTTTTGGTGAGTTGCCTCATCAACTTATTGTATGAAGTCCTTATTCATAACAGTGGGCCGTCCATATCGTTCTTCATTTTTCCTTCCTTCATTAAATGGTCTACACCATTTACGCACATTTCCATCATTCATTACACCTGCACCATAAACTTTAGCAAGCTACCAGTGAGTTTTAGAAGCACGAAGTTGTTTTGCTTTGAAGACTCGAATAACCGAGTACATTTCACAATTGGTGGGATTACTGATGGACATGGCGACAAACGTAATAGCTGCATAGTGAGAGACTGGCCAAGAGTGGCCGACGGTGAACGGACGTCATGTGACAGGATGCGTGGACACGGTGCGCTGTCGGCTCTTACTTTAAAAATGGCACTCGTACATACCCCAGGTGTTGCTGGGGGTGCCGTTCGTCATTTGCAGTTCTTAAATATTCATTAATCTTCTTGGTGGGTCTAAATGCCGTTCCAACCACGTACCTAGCCAGACCACTCACGATGTGGTCCGTAATTTTATTAATGAGCGGTAGAAAAACTTGGCGGCTGTTGTTACTCAGTACTTCCGGCCCCTTTTCTTTTTTGGCGGAGTACTCGATCAATCTCGTTACTACCATATTCATTTTTCTTGCAGGGTGATCGTAAGTGATTTAATTGATCCTGCAAATAAACCGGCTCGCGGGTTTTGTTTTCTCTGTCCATCAAGGTTTTAATGACATCTATTTTTTTTTGGTCTAGGATCGTGGTTTGATTTCTTGTGGAGGTATCTATCAGTGTGTGTGTGTGTCCATTCTGTATGCCTCATGGCCCAGAGGACCGTCCAACCGTTTAATTACAGAAACATCCAAAAAATTTAACAATCATCCGTATCTTTCTCCATCGTAAACTATATCTTTTGTTTAATACCACTGAGATGCACCAAGAAGGCATCTAATTCCTTTTCACCATGAGTCAATACTACAAGGTATCGCCCACATAGCGGTACCATTTAGCTGGTCTTTTACTGTCCGTCTGCAGCGCCTACTGTTCGAAGAACTCGAACTCCATAAATATATTAGCAACAGCTGGACTAAGAAAGCCGCCCATAGCCACCCCGTCTATTTGTTCATAAAATTCAGTGTATGTTGTTTATTCCTTAGAAGATGATGTTATACCTGATCTCTCTCTCTCTCTCTCTCTCTCTCTCTCTCTCTCTCTCTCTCTCTCTCTCTCTCTCTGTCGTATGACAGCTCGCCGCCGGGCACGAGGCTTTTTAGATGACGCCATTTAGGCGGCTTGCGTGTCAGTGATGATGGAACGATGATGGGACAACAGAACACCCATTCCCGAGCGGACAAACTCCATGATCCAGATAGGAATGAAACACGGACGTCTTCTTTTGGCACCCAGCCACACTGACCCCACAGCTACGAAGGCGGACATCATAATTGGTGTAATAAGGAGAAACGTCTGGCAGCACATGCTGGATTTCGACGGATTTCGACACTGGCAGGATGAGGCCCCGCCCAGACTGGGGATTATCGTTCCGTGAAATTGTTCCTCGCGTTGGCTGGTATCCCGCGAATGTTAAACCAACATGGAATCAATCAGTCTAGGAGAGCCACAGCACCGTGCTCGGCAGTACAGCAGTGTAGTTCAGTCACGCCACGTACCCTGTCTGCAGCAAGACGAGTATCGATAAGGACAGGGGAACTATGCCTGGGGCAACAGGAAGAGAGACTCCCTTGCCAGAACGAGATGGCAACAGTACGGTAGATGCGGCGTACCAATCATAAAAAAATGGATTGTGTTCAAAACACGCTGGACTGTTTAAAAGTGGGACTCCAGCCGGCATCCACAGCAACATGAGACGCTAGCCTTACCATAAGAGGCGCAAGCTTTGAAACCAGCAGAGTACGCATCGCTTACAAAAAAAAAAAAAAAAAAAAAAAAAAAAAAAAAAAAAAAAAAAAAAAAATGGTTCAAATGGCTCTGAGCATTATGGGACTTAACAGCTATGGTCATCAGTCCCCTAGAACTTAGAAATAATTAAACCTAACCAACCTAAGGACATCACACAACACCCAGTCATCACGAGGCAGAGAAAATCCCTGACCCCGCCGGGAATCGAACCCAGGAACCCGGGCGCGGGAAGCGAGAACGCTACCGCACGACCACGAGCTGCGGACGCATCGCTTACAACAGCATCACAATCGGAAGCACTACTTTGTCTTCGCTTATCATGCGCCATCCAGCCATCGAACAGATATCACTCCACCGGCCGTATCTATAAAAGGTTGCACAACTGCTCTCTGCCAGTTTAGCTGGCTGAGCCACTGCAAGCAATTTTGAAGCATAGCGACCACCAGGATCTACACCTCGAGGCTCTGGAAAGAGTATGATTGGGAATATACTGCACCACAGCCACTACGAGCAGCCGACTGTCGCCCAGGAAGCTTGGTCTCCTCAGAATTGCTCCGAAACTGGTATTCTCGTGTGGAACTTAGACTGTCAGCTGTGCTCAGTAGCTGCCGTCACTAAATTACCGAACAGACTTTGACCTCGTCGCACTTCCTAATAGGGGCCACCGCTAACTGGGTGTAACACTTATCCCCATCATAAACTAGTCCAGTGACTACCATCGTCGTGATTCCTCCTATGGAATTTACATACTTTCAAGCACTTTCATGGACAGTCATTAATTTTTGGTGAAGTGTAGTTGGCGTACTAAGTCGTTGCTGAACAAGTTTCTTTATGTTTTGTGTTTCAGTGTCTAATGGCAATAAATCCAAGTTAACTATGACCTGCGCCAATCAGTGATGGAGAGGGTGCTACCACGTCGGACATACCAAGCACGCCCACCACTGCTGCAGCTTCCCTGGGAGACGTGCACTGACACTTGACACAGGCGAAGCAGCAATCTTCTTTTCAGATGACTGCTGCTTCTGCGTATAGACTCAAAATGGACGTATCTGTGTGTGAGGACATTTTTCGTCATCGTACTGGTCCTGCACATAGCATGATGGTATAGCGTCCCATTTGGTAGACATTCCTATTTCTTCTGTTTCACATAGTCGGTAATATGAACTGCGGCCGTTACATTTCTGAGGCGTCATGGCCAAATGCTGCGCACCGTCTTCAAGATCTCCATGATATTATCTTTCAACAACATAACACCAGATAGCATGTTGCCTGTGCTGCCTAGCCTATCTCGATACACAGGGAGTTCGCCTGTAGCTCTTGCCAGCATACTCTACAAATCTCTCAGCCACTGAAAACATCTGCTCATGTGTTGTCGGAAGACTGGCGGGCCACCACACGCCTGCCACTTCGATTGGTGAACTTCGTGGCCCAGGTTTGAAGCAGCATGGAGTGACTTACCTTCACCTGCCTTCGAATTAGAAATTAAATTTTGTTCATATGGCACTATTAACTGGGAAATCTCAACTGGGGTTGTTTGTCCTGCAAGTTCATTTATTGTTGTTTGGCACCACTTCGGTGAGTTGCATGTCACTGATGATGGAATTGTGATGTGGACGATACAACACCCAGTCCCCAAGTGCATAAAGCCTCAGTTTGACTTCCATGCCCAACCGATTCTGCGCCTTTCTGCAGCCAGAGGTGGTAGCTCTTTGAAATAAATTTCTCGCCGTGCACACTTCCCTAGTCATCTACAAATTTTATCATATGTTCTTGTGAATGTAGGGGTCACCCACTCCAGGGCTGTTTCGTCAGGATGGAACCTGAGAAACCTGTGTGGCGTTGTCAGATGCTATAAAACAACATTAAATACGACTTGTTTTATTCCCTCAATTACATTTTGTCCCCGTGTCTTCAGCAGCAAGTGCTGGCTTCGTAAGGTGGAATTGACTCTGACGAATCCAGAGGCCCTGAGCACAGGCCAGTGACTGGGAGTATGGTGGTTCATCTACCCATTGGCTTTGGAAGGTGCTTAATGATGGCTGGTCTGCTACAGTTGAAACCGCCACTGTGGTACATGTGAGTTTGGCACACACACTGTCCAGTATACTTTGTCCCCTTGGTCTCTGCCCGTGTTGTCCACTTAGATGGACAGCGTAATGCGCCAAAAAAATTTTGTTACGATTTTTTCGTTTTGAATTATGTAATACAGCCGACCCAGCTTAAACGCGAGAAGAAAATGAATGTTTAAACTTAGTAAAAGCTACGTTTTGTAATGTGTATTCCTTTGGCATGTTATAGTACCTAAAGGTCGAGAGAAAAAGCCGACGAGAAGCAGGTCGCAGTCAGAGATGCTCCATCACCAGAGTGAGTGGGTAGCAGCGCGAGTCAGCGACGCTACAACTACTTCAGCTGGCCACGAGAAATGTTACCGAAGGCCACGAAGAATGAACATAACATATACAAGGGATAATAACCGTTCTAAGATTGTTCGAAAAATGGTTCTTAGTTCGATCCTCGAGGGGGAAGAGTGAGTAGTCGCTGTTATAACGCGGATGGGTAATAGTCGGTCGTTGTGACGTATAACAGGACACTGATGTGTCACAGTTTGATACTGAATTCTTGTTCGTCATGAGTAATGATATACTCCGACAAGTTAATTTAAATGAATTTGTTCAAGATTCAGCAGCCAGTATTGAGGTCGGGAGTTTAATCGATTGGCTTAGTACTGAGAAGTGTTGGTGTCTACGTGGCAGCCCAGCGTGATTGCTATACAAGCGCACGGTAATTTAGATGCGGAAGATAGCTAGGTGGGCGTCCGTGTAACGCTACGCACTGTGGATAATGAGTACTCAAGTACCGTACGCGATTGTATGACAGATCTGTTGATGAATTTTGAAGAGTAATTGGTCGTACCGGCAGTTAGATGTTGTGGAGGTTTCTTTTCTACGGTTAAGGATTTATGTGAATGTTGGAAAACTCATCCGTTAACCATCCAATATTTTGGGTATTTGGCTGGCTGGCTCTGAGCACTATGCGACTCAACTGCTGAGGTCATCAGTCGCCTAGAACTTAGAACTAATTAAACCTAACTAACCTAAGGACAGCACACAACACCCAGCCATCACGAGGCAGAGAAAATCCCTGACCCCGCCGGGAATCGAACCCGGGAACCCGGGCGTGGGAAGCGAGAACGCTACCGCACGACCACGAGATGCGGGCTGGGTATTTGGAGTATTGATCGCGTGCACCATAGGGGGTGACACAACTGATAGAACAGTGGGCGTAATGGAATACGGAGTGAGTATCGGCCAACTAGGATTATTATTATTGTGTGTTCTAAGGTATTTGAACAACACTTGAGAACCTCACGACCACCTACATAGGTGAGAATTGTAGTTTTTAGGTCCGGACGGCGCAACCCTACATCATTGTATGTTAATATATATACCATATATCGCGATTGTCTTTGGAAACATACAATCTTCCTACATTTTTGATAGAGTCAAGACAGAAAACGATCCAATCAAGAACCATTTAAGGAGGGACGAACAACGATTTTTTTTACTATTCAAGCGCTGTAATTGATTTAGTAAAATAAGAAAGACAACAGTAAGATCAGGTATAAAAATATTTTCAGTTAAGAGAAGTAGAAGAGAACAGAATTAAATTAAAGGACCATGTTGATGGAAAACGTATTACTCATTCTGTCGGCTGGAAACGGGAACTAGGTGGACCTCACAAGCGGTGGGTGAATGATAGAGATAGGAATTGATACTGTAACACCTAATTCTTGGAAGGAGATACTGATATTTTATATCAGTGACATTGGTAGTAATCATTTATAATTTCATACAGTGAAAAGTTCATAGAAGTTGCAGCTATGTAGTATTCTCAATGCAGACAATTGCAGCTTCATAAGTGTTTTTTTTTTTTTCACTGCTACAAGTTGCGGAATTTTGCCGTAGTCCACCAGACAAACGCAATTATTATAGCACTAGCATCAAATCAAATATTCTTATGACAGCTAGAAGAGCATCCGAAGGAAAAATGTGCATAATTGTTAGAACTGTTACTAAACAAAATACTGTTGGTTGGTTAGAGAGCCTTGTTCTACATTTCAGTATCAAAAATACTTTTAACATTTTGGTTGTTTGGTTATGTAACAACTAGACAGTTTGGCTGTTCCCGATCCAAAAAAAAATGGTTCAAATGGCTCTGAGCACTATGGGACTCAACATCTTAGGTCATAAGTCGCCTAGAACTTAGAACTACTTAAACCTAAGTAACCTAAGGACATCACACACACCCATGCCCGAGGCAGGATTCGAACCTGCGACCGTAGCAGTCCCGCGGTTCCGGACAGCAGCGCCAGAACCGCTAGACCGATCCAATATAACAATAATGGCGCTTCGTCGATTTTCTCTGAGGTCAGTTTCATTTGCCAGGAGTGTTGTTCTGCCGCTGATCTCTTGGGAAAGAAGAGAAGGAAGCAGTCAGGTGACAGTCAGTCTCTAATCTTTGCGCTAGTCTTTACTACAGACCGGTTCTACTTCCTAGAGCTACGTTTTAACCACCCGACTGGAAGGGCAAGTTTAAGAGAGGCCGTCTCCTCCAAGGGCACCTTCTCTTAGAATCTAGTTTCGTTTCACAAAAATTCCCGCAAGAAACGAAGGTCAGGAGCGTGGTTAGAGCTCTGCTATGTTGTGCTGCGTAATATTTGTCGCAGTGTTTCTCCGTCGAATTGAATAAATGAAAAACCGCCGCTTTTTGTGAAAAGAACCACGCTTTTGTAAGTAAAAATTAATTATACGTTAATTGACGATGAAGAATCGACCTAATGTGTACAATAGCTCTGCATCACCGTCATCAGTGTTCCGTGACTAGGCTCAGGTGTCGTCAGTCAAATCCCTGCATTCCTTCGATCCGTCTCTGTCTTGGCATGCCAATTATTCTCCTTCCACGTGTCACTAAATCTAGTAGGCTTAAAGGGCAAGGCATTCCATCCATAGGCATGACCTTCCGAGCCATGGAATATTGTCCTTATTAGGCTCATTAGGTAAGATAAGTTATATGCACTCTCCATATAATGTGGCGCTGTATAGTAGGATAGATGGCGATTTGTGGCATCTCTGCCGAAAGAGCGCAATGCTGGTACACGTTTTTCGGAGCGCACCATTCATCAAATATTGTCGAACACGGAGCTCTGCAGCAGACCACTGCTACGTGTTCACATGTTGACCCAACGACATCATCAATACGGTTGCCACTGCAAGGTGTGAGCGCTCAGTGTCATTCAATACGATCGCGACAACAACCCTCGATCGACGTTAGCACTCGTGGTGTCACTCGCCTTCATACATGGCAGTGGACGTTTGAAAATTCGTGACGCTAGCTCAATGGTCGTCAATTGATTTAAATGTTATTCCCGGCTGACTCTTAATTCAATTACTGGCACGGGGGTGAGGAGAAAGAACACATCCTAGTGATACCAGCATTGTGCGTATTTAGATTCGACTAATCTGAATGGTTTGCAATGTTCCAGCGATTCTATTCGAACTCTATGCTGATGTATCGATAAGGACCATTTTCGCAGATAAACATGCAAGTACGTAATGGATGTTCAGTATCTCAATATAGTTCGTCGCACTCACACATTATACATCCGCTGTAAGAACAATTTCATGCATTTATATTTTTTGGTTTCCCATAATATTGGTTGACTAAATATTATGACGATGCGTTGTATACAACTTCCACAGATATTGTTTATCATGTAGTCAAGACTACGTAAGGAAGCCAAAATCGTGGATAAAATTGAAATGTAGTTTGTTTATTATCACTTTTCTTTTCACTAACTAAATATGAAATATGAATCGGGATAGGAGGTTATGATCCTATCTTTCTTTTCAGTAGTAGAATGGTCGATATCGTGTTCTGAATAACGCGTGTCATATAATGTCCAAATATCGACACGACCCAGGCTCTCAATTCGGCACTTAAATGTCTATTCTTCGCTCTCGAAATGTTCGGTGTGCTTGTCTCTCACATGCAGGGTTAAATTTAATGGTGTATCCACTGTTTTTAGTTCCCCGTAAATTAATATCTGGTAGTTAATAAGCGAACTATTTTTATGCTGGCGCGTTGTTTGTATCAGTTATCCCCGCAACCGTCCAAGGATAAGATTCTCTTAATGTTCCGCACACACGCGTTTCGCAATTTTATGAAATGCAGAATTACGTAAACTATAGCTTTCCGTTGCGTACAACTTTCGTGGGTTCCAAAACCATAATAGTTTCCCAAGAGTATTTTTCCCAGCTAACACAAAGTTCGAATTATGTTGACGGAATCATTTTCACTTCACCCGACAATAAACGTCTCTGATCACTTCGTCACACGTAATGTATTTTAAACGTGCTTGAAGAGTCTTTAAATAATCTCCTTAACGAATTTCGCAGTCGCGTACCACTTTTTCATCGACTAGCCCGATCGCGATAACTGAAGGTAGAGAGCTCAATAATGTTTTACATGTTCTTTTATATGTATTAAAAAACAAACGCGCGCCATATCTTTCTGCCCCGCTTGGTCTTTGCTTCTCTCTTTTTTATTACTTTTCATTATATTGCTTCTTAGTAATACTGTGCAGTTATTAAAGTTTCTTATTACTTTCCCCTTTTTAATTCTTCCAAAATAAAGTCTATTTATCCCCGATTTTGATTAATATGCTGCTAATTGACACGCCTGCCCGCAAAGTACCGTTATAAGGGCATCATCGGGATTCCACCGTCAATCAATGGAAAAGTGTCGGCTCATCGGGTGAACCACATTTTTGCCACACTAGGTCGCTGGTCGTCTCCACAAACACCGTCATCGATGTGAAAGGTGGCTCGAAACGTGCAGCGCGCCACGGACGATACCTAGTGGGAGAAGTATTATACTATGGGAGACGTTCTCCGGCACCTGCATGGGACCTGTGGCAGTAATCGAAGTCACGCTAGCAGCTGCGAACTCCCTGGATCCCTTCATGCTTGATGTCCTTGCTGACAGTGATGGCATCTTTCAGTAGTATAGTTGTTCGTGTCCCGCAGCCAGAACTGTGCTACAGAGGTTTCAGGAGCCTTACCCATTGAACCCATGTAAAAGACATGTCTGGTGGAACTCAGGATGTGGCGAAATTCATGAAGAAAGACATAGTGCAGGGTTAAAATCTCAAACAGACAGAACAGAAGAAAATGCAACCAACCTCAAAAATATCGGGAAAAAGTTTACACAAATTATCAGCCAAATCAAGAGACAATCACATAAAGATCTAATCGACTCAATAGAAGAAAATTACCACAAAAGCAATTCCAGAGACTTTTACAAAATGTTTGGAAGACCATTACAAAAATTCGCCCCTCCCACGTTAATGCTGAAAGAGGAAGATGGAAAAATGGCACATAATGACAAGGAAAATGCCGAAATCGTGGCAAAAGCGTTTAGTAAACTTTTGAATTGTGAAGAACCACCGGCCGGGGTTGCCGAGCGGTTCTAGGCGCTACAGTGTGGATCCGCGTGACCACTACGGTCGCAGGTTCGAATCCTGCCTCGGGCATGGATGTGTGTGATGTCCTTATGTTAGTTAGGTTTAAGTAGCTCTAGGTTCCAGGGGACTGATGACCTCAGCAGTTAAGTCCCATAGTGCTCAGAACCATTTGAACCATTTTTTTTTGTGAAGAACCCCAGGAAACTTTAGCAATTAATACAGTCACACCCATCAAGACTCCACCTGATCTCATAAATCCTCCAACAATTCAAAAGGTGGAAACGGCACTAAGAGGGATGAAAAATTATAAAGCATGCGGAGAAGAACAAGTTTTTGCAGGAATGTGCAAAAATGCCAGTGATACAATTCGAACATCCTTACACATAACCCTAACAAAAATCTGGATAACAGAAAAGTTCCCCGAACATTGGACCACAGTCGTAATCCACCCACTCCTCAAAAAAGGAGATAAAAGCAACCCAGATAATAACAGAGGTATCTCTCTCCCAGACTGCCGATACAAGATTTTCTCCAGAATCTTATATAATAGGATCAAAGGCTCTGAGCACTATGGGACTTAACATCTGAGGTCACCAGTCCCCTAGAACTTAGCACTACTTAAACCTAACTAACCTAAGGACATCACACACATCCATGCCCGAATCAGGATTCGAACCTGCGACTGTAGCGATCGCGCGGTTCCAGATTGAAGCGCCTAGAACCGCTCGATCACAACGGCTGGCTGTAACAGGATCACAGAATAACTAGAGGAAGAATTAGGTGAATACCAAGGAGGCTTCAGACTTCGGAGAAGCTGTGCAGAATAGATCATCACTTTAAAATTAGTCACAGCATATTACAAAAAACGAAATAAACCTCTTGTAATAATCTTCGTGAACTTTGAAAAAGCGTATGACTGTATCCATAGACCTTCAACGAAAAAAATCTTAAGAAATTTCGGGCTCCAAACAAAATTAATCATATTGATAGAACTCACCTTAACCAACACTGAATCAAAAGTCAAGTTAAGGGGGAACTCTCTGAGCCGTTCATCATAAAAACAGATTTAAGACAAGGAGATTGCTTGACACCTCTGCTGTTCAACTGTGCTTTAGAATACATAATGAGGGAATGGTACAAGACTAATCCAAAGAAAATCCAAATTGGAAGACCCGAAGACAACATAAGTTTAAATTGTCTAGGATTTGCTGATGACCTTGCTCTCTTGTCCAACAGTATTCAGGAAACGAAACAACAAGTTATCTCGCTACAGGAAATAGCACAGAAAATTGGTCTTGGAATATCCTTTGAAAAAAACAGTCATCATGTTAACTGACCCACCAATCATAAACAAAATTGCCATAGGAAACCAAGAAATCAAAATTGTAAATAAATTTAAATATCTGGGAGAAATCATAACATTTAACCTCAATGAAAAGCCAACATGGCATAACAGAATAAACAAACTGACTAGATCACAATATATCACCAAGAACACCAACAACAAAAAGAGCCTGTCAATAGCAACAAAATTGAGACACAGCTACTCAACCAGAAATAACACACGCAAGTAAAATCTTCGTCAAAACAACTAACACTGCACAAATAGACAAAATAATCAAAATAGAGAGAAGAATCATCAGAACGTGCATCAACAAATCGTACCAGAAAGAGGGACACTGGAGAGTAGCTACTAATGAAACAGTCTACACGGAAAGAGAACCGGTAATGAGTACAATCAGGAAGAAACGCATTTCATTTTTCGGACATATAATCAGAACACCAGAGAACAGAATTATCAGGAGAGATAGAAAAACTGTGGAACAGTAAGTGCGACATTAAGTGGATTACAGAAATCAAGGAAGATATGGATGAGCTTCAGATTACACTGGAAGACCTAAGAAACAAAACTGACAGAATCAGGAGACTCACAGACACGCAAACCAGACTGCAAACGAGAATCAGCAAACAGACAATAGGAAGGGTAATTTCCGATGAAGAAAGAAGGATGAGATCCGAGAGAATGAAGAAGTACTGGGTTGTCAGGAAACTGAATAATTCTTCGTATAACGTTGGCTGGAGTGGTCCAACGAAGGCCATAAAAAGTAAATAATAATAATAATAAACTCACGATGACGTCTCGACGACCAAATTCGCCTGACGTAAATCCTATGGAACCCATAGGATGCCATCATAGCGTACGCAAACTAGCGGGCCGTTATTTACGCGTGCTGGAGCTTATAGAAGAATCTCAATAATGGCTGCTCCTGGTAAATTTTGTTAGCATGGAATCAGGACACTTAGATGAATAAACTTTATTGAATTTTTGATAAACAGAACGTAGCAGTTTATCGTAAATCTCTATCTACCAATAATATAGTTGTTCAACCTATATCCAGGGAAATGGTTTTGGTCCAAACTATTGATTCATCAAATAATACTCGATCCAGTTTTAGAGGAAGTGCTCGCCGATATTACATCAATGAACCGTGGACAAAATATCGACCTTGTTCATAGATTGCAGCTATCTTTTTGCAGTAGTATCTCATATGGAAAGGCTGAATGTGATACGGTTTGACTAAATAATTAATTAATATCAAATGGCGTCAAATAACTGAAAATGAAAATGTTTAGAAATATGTAGTGGAACGATTACATAGGCCCAGTAGTAGGTGAAGGTAATGCAGCCTTTGAGATATACTAGGATACTGGCAGACTGTAATTTGTCTGCGGTAGATATTGCTTACACTAGACTTGTATGGTCCAATTGGAGAAATATCCATGCGTGTGGGATCCATACTAATCTCAAGTAATAGGAGACACCGTTTACGCAGAAAGAACGGGGGTGCAAATGTTCACAAGCTATTTTTATTCGCGAGGAACTGCAACTGAAATGTCAAAGCGTTCCAACAAGATGACACTCGAAGATCGACAAGTGTACCTGGCTAAAACTACCAATAATTTCCCAAGAGATGGCTTTCAGGGTAGAATCTACAAATCTACAAATATTCACCTCCCCCCCCCCCCCCCACCCTCCCGGGACCCCCTTTCCTGCCTCTCATACGTCTTGCTGTAGTAGAGGATGTGATGATAAAATTAGACAATAAAAAATTCTCAGAGATATATAGAAGAATCACCCTTTGTCTCAATTTTTATCGAAGTTTTACAGTTGAAGCCACTGGTTGAACTAGTGTCGTCTGTCATGATTTATAGTCGATTTGCCCGAACACTATTATTTAAATTCAGTTGTAATGATTTTCTGTCACACGCGATTAGTTGCTATTGATGACATAGTACCAACCATTTAAATACAATCACTATTTTTATTTTTCATTAATCTGCAGAAGACGGGACATTCATTTATAGCGCATGATGTTATATCAGTGATGTAACAACGCTGTTCTGTATGTTTTCTTTGTAGCTACCATAAGTATTAATTTGAAACGTAAAACTGAAGATCATGAGGTTTAAACGGTTACTGAGTGATTGTAGAAGGGTGACCAGTAGGAAAAACGTCTTTTATTATTTTGTCTGCAAGAATGTGTTGCGTGTTACACATGGCATGGTCAGTTAACCAGGACAAAAGCGTTATATCCTGAAGAAGTTTCTAGAAGAGGGGTTGAAATATTGATCGCGTAGAACAAATTGAAGAGGAACATGATGCGGCCTAACAATGTAGAAGGTTTTACTTTCAATCACGACGTTCACGAGAGCCTGAAGACTTGCAGAATATCTACACTGACAGAAAGAAATCACAACACCAAAAAAAAGTAATGTAGAGTAATGAAATTTCGGAAATGCTTTTGTCTAGATAACATAATATGTAAGTGATAGCCACTACAAGATCACAGTTTAATGCAAGCATGAAATAAAGCCACTGCAAATGTGAAATGCTGGTAGATTAATAACCGGTATAACCGCCAGAATGTTGAATGTATGCATCCATACGTGCAGCATTGTGTTGTACAGCTGCCAGATGTCAGTTTGTTGGATGGAGTTCCATCGTATTGCCCTTGGTCGGTCAAAACAGGGACGGTTAATTCTGTTTCTGGATGACGCTGAAGATGTCGTCCGATTATGCCCCATATGTACTCGACTGGAGGCACATCAAGTGACAGAGCAAGCCAAGGCAACTTGTCAACACTCTGCAAATCATGTTGGGTTACAACAGCGGTATGAGGGCGAGCGTTATCCTGTTGGAAGCATCCACTGGAATGCTGTTCATGAATGGCAGCATAACAGGTTGACACACGAGACTGACGTACAAATTTGCAATCAGGGTGCGTGGAATAACCACCACATTTCTCCTGCTGTCATACGACATCGCATCCCAAATCATAACTCCAGGTGTAGGTCAAGTGTGTCTAGTACGCAGACAGGTTGGGTTCAGGCCCTCAGTTGGCCACCTTCCAACCAACACACGGCCGTCACTGGCACCGAGGCAGAACCAGCTTTCATCAAAAAACGTAACGGATATCCACCCTGACCTCCAATGAGCCCTTGCTTGACTCTACTGAAGTCACAAATGGCGGTTTGGGGTCGGTGGAAAGCATCCTGAAGTGGAACAAGAAATGAAAATAATGAGAATAAGCAACCATGACAAACGTCGTATACAAACGCAAGAAAACTTCCACATCCAGAAAGCCATAGCAGAAAACAAACATGTCATAAATGAACAAACACACATCAGCACAAGCTCCCTACTACACTTAATAAAGGAAATGATGACATAAAACAAAAAATCTCTTCCCCACACCACCTGGACACACACACACACACACACACACACACACACACACACAGACCTCAAAAAAAAAAAAAAAAGAAAATACCACACCAAAATATACATACACACACACAAATAAGAAAAAAACACCATAAAACACACACACACATACACAAACGCACATACAAATGGGTACACGAATAGATCACAGATACTTCAATAATTACACTGGAAAGTTTGGTCATAACATTCGATCTTTGGCAAAAACATTTGACAGTCGGCAAAAGAAACCAAAACATTGCATTGAAACAAGCGTTCAGTACATAGTGCTGTGGAATATGGGAAGAAAACCGCAAATTGGCATTCATAAGAAGAAGAACACCAAAAATGCAACATGAGCGTAATATGTAAGAAATTGTCCACGCAACCTGTAAGTACAGTTCAAAACATTACTACTTAATAGGAAATACCGACCGCCAGAACTGCTTAACACCTATACGAACAGTGACAAAAATGTAAATTAAATAGCTAACATACGTACATATTCCAGGCCACTGATGATGCCTTGCAGAAAATAAAGGCGAAACGCGTATGGCACTAGTGTTTTATTCAGTTGCTGTCAGACGGTCCATAAGTAAAAATTATCAATATACCGTAATGCTGAAATGCGTTTGGCTCGGAGCTGTCCTTGAATTAGCTGACTGGTAACAGTTCGCTATGGCACTGTGATGCCAACTGCTGCTAAAACTGTTGCTTCATATGCATTACGGTGCGCCAGGGCCATATGCCGAACACGGTAGTATTCCCTCTCAGTGGTGCCGAGTTACTGTCTGGAGGCCGGTCTTCTTGCGATTGCATATTCTCTTGACCATCGGTGCCAGCAATCATATACGGTAACTACACTCATGCTCATAAATTAAGAATAATGATGATACATGGTGAAACAACGCTCTGGTGGGCGGTTTGCGGGTTTAAATCACCTCGGGGTATGACCATGCGGTGCATTTGACCTGCAGTCGTCGCACACTTGTGCTGGCAGCAGTCCACATATGCAGAGGTGTGTTGGTACATGTCAGAGTACGGTGCAGCGTGTAAGTGTGCAGACGTTTTCAGACTTTCTGATGGTGATTGTGTGTTGAAAATGGCTCAAAAAACGCAAATTGATGACGTTATGAGGGGTAGAATACTAGGGCGACTGGAGGCTGGTCAAACATTGTGTGCCACAAAGTGTGATCTCAAGATTAAGGCAACGATTCCAGCAGACAGGAAACGTGTCCAGGCGCTACAGCACGGGACGTCCACAGTGTACAACACCACAAGTAGACCAATACCTCACCATCAGTGTCCGCAGACGGCCACGGAGTACTGCAGGTAGCCTTGCTTGGGACCTTACCGCAGCCACTGGAACAGTTGTCTCCAGACACACAGTCTACAGACGAGTGAACAGACATACTTCATTCGCCCGGAGACCTGCAAGGTGCATTCCACTGACCCCTGGTCACAGGAGAGCCCGTAAAGCCTGGTGTCAAGAACACAGTACATGGTCATTGGAACAGTGGTCCCAGGTTATGTTCACGGACGAGTCCAGGTATAGGATGAACAGTGATTCTTGGCGGGTTTTCATCTGGCGTGAACCAGGAACCAGATACCAACCAGTTAATGTCCTTGAAAGGGACCTGTATGGATGTCGTAGTTTGTTGGTGTGGGGTGGGATTATGATTGGTGCACGTACACCCCTGCGTGTCTTTGACAAAGGAACTGTAACAGGTCAGTTGTATCAGGACGTCATTTTGCAGCAATATGTCAGCCTTTACGGGGGTGCAGTGGGTCTCACCTTCCTCCTGATGGAAGACAACGCACGGCCCCACGAGCTGCCATTCTTGAAATAGAAGATATCAGGCGAATGGAGGGCCTGCCTCTTCTCCAGACCTAAACCCCATCTAGCACGTCTGGGATGCTCTCAGTCGACGTATCGCTGCACGTCTCCAAACCTCTAGGACACTTCAGGAGCTCCGACAGGTACTGGTGCAAGAATGGAAGGCTATACCCCAGCAGCTGCTCGCCCACCTGATCCAGAGTATGCCAACCCATTGTGCGGCCTGTGTACGTGTGCATGGTGATCATATTCCATATTGCGCAGGAAACTGGTGGTTTGTAACACATGTGTTTCGGGAAGGTTTTCTCAACTTATCACCAATACCGTGGACTTACAAATCTGTGTCGTGTGTGTTCCCTATGTGCCTATGCTATTAGCGCCAGTTTTGTGTAGTGGCACGTTTTGTGACACTTCTCGTATACCTATTACACGGCCTAGTTCAAAATCAGTGGGGTTCAGAAAATGGCGTCTCTTTCGCTTTGAAGGCATTCTTGACTACCATCAAGTCATCACGTCCAATAGTAAAGGTAACCAACGTTCAAGACTGTTACAGAGCGTATTTAAGGGAAATCTGTTTTGTATCTTCACAGTGGCGCTACTAGCGCCAGTCTTATGAGATTAGCGCGAAATATTAATGGATACAATGTTCCAGACGTGGAAACACGTCTACTAACTTTAGATTACGTCGAACAACTCCTTCTTTGTGTTGCGATTTTTTTTTTTCGTTCGCTTATTTACACATATTTTTCATTCACGGATCGGTGGTTCGATTACAGAGAGAATTGAAAGTGTGTACATTCTATTTTCTATCCATTTGCATAGTCTGCAGTTTTTAAATCACTGCATGCAGATTCAATGAATATTTATTCCATGTAAATGTTTTTCTTAAATCATTCGTTCTGTTCGCGGCGCCAGAGGGGCATAACGTTTTGATACATACAGTCAGATACTAATCTAGGGCCCCAGTTATGATGATTAGCAAAATACTCTTCTTAGGGTATTTTTAATTAGGCAACTTAATGGGATGGTCCATCTGGCCCAGACTCTAGAAACAAATTTACGTTTATTCTGAACCGTAGCGATATGGATTCTAGGTTAATCACTTCAACTTGAAACCAGCAACGTATCTTTAGGAGGGAAAGACTACAGCTCTATAACTGTGCAAGGGAATTGCAAAAGCATTCTTAAAAGAAGGAATCAATCGCAATTAAAATGTTAAAATACACCCAATTATGTTCTAAATTCAAGTCCGTACCAAGGAGCATCTCTCTGGTAAAGATATGTTTCCAGTCACACAGTGCATAACTAATTTTACTTTACACACTTTGAGGAGAGGTTCCTTACGCCAAAGCAAGGAGAAAAAAACGTCTGTAAACGTAGGCTCTAAAGTGCATATCTTGCGAATTACGTACCCTTATTCATCTTCGACACTGTGAAACTCATCCTCTACTGTAAGCTCTTCGCTTTGCATCTTTTGGGAGAAAGTAGTATGTGCCAGAACAAGAAAAAATTTCTAGTAGGTATGGACTCTAAAATGCATGCCTAAGAGCTATGAGCACTTGTTCATCTTGGCTGTTGTGAAACACATCTCTCCTACCGAACAAGTACTCCTACCTTTAGAGGTTCCATGTCCTCTTTTGCATGTCACCTCTCATTTTCATCAATTTTATTAATTTTTATGTCATTGCACGATGGTAACAGGCCGAATAAGTTTATTGTAATGAAAGTATTTGTACTGAGAGCTCAAAACACTTTTCACCTGATTCCTATGCGTGCTGGGCTACTTCCCTGGGTGGCCTGTGCGAGGCAAGCATCGGAGGACGCGGCACACTGCGTTTCCGGTTGGGGGCTGCACTTCTCCGAATACTGAGACGGTCGTACATCAATGGGCTTAAGCGCCTATTGTATGCAGGGCGAAACGACCTGCGAGACGTCTGAGTGTCGCCGCAGTTTATGTGTTTACCGTTCCGGCGCGTCTGGAAGGAAGACTGCTGGCGACGACTGACTGCATTGTCATGATTCTGAGAATACTTGTGGACCGTGCCCTGCTGGGCGCGACTGTCTGGCGCCGGATGGCCGGTGGTCTAGCCAATTTGTTTTCATAGCCGGTCAAAGGGCTAGTTCAGTGCCCTCAGCTGAATAGCAGAGGCATGATTGGTCTACTTAAACTGAGGCTAGTTGACGTGATAAATCCCTGCTCGAAACTGGAGGAAACGGTCGCTATTGGCGGGAATGATGTTCTGAGACAGTGTTGGGGAATTTTGGAATCAGCACCAAATGCTGATTGGCGGTTTTCGAGGGTAGTAGGAAGTTGAACAGTGTTGGCTTCGCTCTTGCGTTGTGCGGACGCAGGGATTCGGGATTTGATCTTGCGACTTAGTCGCACTTTTTCAGCAGAACTTAGAATTCTCGGCCAGCCTTCGAGGTCAGAGGTTGAAACAGAGTTGCTTCACAGCAGAAGTCGGCGCCTACATCATCAGAACGCTCCCTACCGACGACGTGCTGCAGATTTCTGGACTGGTAAAGTATTTTGCGGCTCCAGCATTATAGGACCTATCATTTTTATACTGAATCCCTCAGCAGCACACGGACTCACTTTGCTACAAGTCCACCTTGCTTGTTTCTCGATGTGGCCCCATTTGAGCTCTCACTACTAATCGCAATACTGCATTATAGTCTGGGGAGTTTTATTTGATTCATACGACCTCCAGTCACTATTGTCAATCTATTGCATCACAGCGAGTAGGAGCCCCTTCTTCTCGAGCCAACTCTTATTCTCATAATAGTTCTGTATAGCCTACCCTATAGCCTACTGTTTGTACTGACAATCAAGTACTTTGTGCTCTGATTTATAATAAATCACATTGTAATATTTAATCTGCATATCATTTAATAGATAGATGCAGAATCCCATTTCCCTCTCGTTTATTATGATAAAATTTCGCTTTTTCTTCACTGAGTAGGTAATGATTTTTATTAAATTACTGTGAGTGTGCACTCCTTATTTTACCAATTAGCAGGGTCCACCATCAATTCCTTTCATTACCGTTGCGCTCATAATCAATTAGGTGGTAGGTAAGGAGGGGGTCGAGTGCACGTCCAGTTCTCATGCAAAGTTCGACAGAATTAAAGAGGTACAAACTCTTCTCCATCCCGGCACCTCATATAGTAAGGCGACCCTTGCCTTGGTTCTTTCCTGTGACTGCTGAGACGCTGTCAGGATTTGTTAGGTAACTTTTCTGACATCATAATTAAAAGAAAAACGCCATAATTAATTTTCCTTCCTGTAATTAGATTTCGCGGTAGAAATATTTTGCGGTGCGCATTTATTTAGTAATTTCATGTTGTTTTGTTTTGTGTGTGTTGGTTGATGTGTGTGGGTTCTGTACCACATCATATTCCATTGAAACTGTCAGCGTTGCTTCAGCGTTGAAATTAATTTGGAGAGGTTGTCTTATCGACATTTGTGAGTTAAATTATTATTTTTTTTAGTTTTAGGAGTGGATTAGTGCAATTTTTGTGTCGAGTGGTATATTGTGTTCTCTGTTATATTTCTTGTTTTTTTTATTTTATTTATTTATTTATTGTCTATCATTCTGCGTGGTGTCTGTTTGTTCTATATCGTGTCTCCTTTCCACTTTCGCACAACGACGCTCTGAGCGTGGTTTTTACGGAATTGACTAGTTTGAACCTGGGACCTGTTGCTGGTAAGGAGACGCCAGACCACACATGACATGTAGAATTCAGAAGAGTTCAGTGAGACTAGCGATGATATAACCAAATACTTAATGATTTTAGCGTCAGCTCCACTGCACTCCCTGTAAAAGAAGCTTAATACTAACTAAATTTAGTGGAAGGGGTTCAAGGCTTTCCTATTTTTAGTTAGCTGGTAAAATAACGTCGAAAAAGTAGTTAAGTTTACCATTGGAAATTTTATTCTACTCACAAAACATTGTTTATAAATTGCACTATTGATAAAAGGAAATGTTTTAATACAGGATGGTAAAAACCAACTGCGTTCAACAAAAATGTGAACGAATATTCCCTGAATGGGTTTCCAAGTTCTACAATGGATTGAAGGATGACCTATGCCATATCCCATCTATAATCTAGGTTTAAATTAGGTTTCACAAAAGAGAAAACTATCAAAATGGTCTACAGTGACCCTCAATTATCTTTAATTATTTATCTAACTTGTCGTAAATTACAGTGGCTGATGTGGCTTCTCAATAACTATATAACAGAAAAATCATTGTCTTTCAGATTTTTACTTCAAGTGGCAAATGTGAACACCATGAGCTTTAATTGACGATCGACACTAGTATTACGCAAAAAGGGGGTGTAACAGATGAGACTTCTGCAGTTCTGAGTGAAGCTTTATGCGCTGTTATGAGGCATCGCGTGCGTTCATTACCTTGTCGGTGTTTGTCAGGGGGCGGCGGGCAGCACAGGTCCGCTCACCTCGCCGTCTCGGAATGAACTCTGCCCTAACTTCTCCTTACTACAATTTACCGAAGTTGGTTTGAAAAAAGACTATCTGGCTGTGTTTTTATCTGTCCAATCAGGGTCTCAATGTTAACCTTAAGCTCTGCCTACAAAAATTCTGTCTATCCAATGAGAAACGTTATACTTTTCGTGGTGGGGCAATGTTTTTAAAGTTTGCAACGTAACAGGGACGCGAAAAAGTCTCACGCTAAAACTTGCAGCTGGTGTGGTCCTTTTAGCGTTATCGTAAGATCTATACTGTTCTTCTGGAGGGCTCTATCTTTTAACATGGGCTGGGGGGTGGTCCTGATGTAACAGAGACGCAAAAAAGTTTCACGCTAAAACTTGCGGGTGGTGTGGCCCTTTTTGTGTTATCGTAAGATCTATACTGTTCTTCTGGAAGGCTCTACCGTTTAACATGGGCTGGGGGGTGGTCCTAACGTAACAGAGACGCGAAAAAGTCTCACGCTAAAACTTGCAGGTGGTGTGTGGTCCTAGCGCTTAGCTGGCTACGTGGGTGACCAGTCCGTCCCTTATCGTAGGGCCTTCTAGCGTAACACCGTTCTGCTCTCGGCTTCTGTTCTCGTTTCTCCCCTCGGAACTGCGTCTGTCTCACGGTGAGAAGGTTTGACATGCATTTAGGCATTCTTGTGTTAGTCTGTGGTATTCCATTTGCTCACTCGTTACTCGTATTACTTTGGTTAATTTAATGTCACGATTTATTCGGAGCTATGTGACATACTACTGGATTTGCTTATCATGTCAGGGATGTCATGGAAGGTGTTGGATTTGCCTGACACGTTACAATTGATGATGTTTCGTGAATGAATTTTCAGTCGTAGCAGGGCGCTACTGCACACGATGGAGTTGTACCACATGAAGAAATGATGAGTATTCCTACGGGACGGGAGGCGTGGAACACAGACGATAGTGGCGAATCGGAGGCAGACCCTAAGCAGGGGGAAAAGAGCGGTGAAATCGGTTAGAAAGATGGGGAGGTAGAGGTGAATAAGCATGTGGAGGATTTTCTTTATATAAATAAGATCACAGATGAGAACACACCGAAGTAAATTCGACCTCCACAGTATAACAGTGCTCAACTTTCTTAAGTAACATCACCAACTGGTGAAGACGGGCCTTGTCAGTCGGAGAATTTATTATTAGAGATTTTGGGGGCGGTAAAGGACAAAAAGCAGAACCTAGAAAAGAGAATGTATGAGTATGAAGTAGAGAATAAGGCACTTACGGTTGTGAACGAAGTCAAGAGTGAAATAGGGGTGGTCGGTAAGACGAGTGTCGAGACGAAGAAAAGGGCCGTCTAAGCCAAGAAAGATGCCGAGTTAGCAAGGGTAGAAGCAGCTGGCGACAAAAAATTGGCAAAAATCGCAAATAACGGTCAAGAATCGGCCGGCGAATTGTACACGTCAATGCGGTAGGAATTGATGCAATAAAAGCCCAGGGGAAAGAAACGTTTGCGAGTACGACGCAAAGAATGGAAAGCGTTGAAGAATGCGTTGCGGATACCACCCAAAGATGCGAAGTGTAGAAGAACGTGTAGCACGCCTGGAACGGAAAGTACGAATTGGTACATCACGTCCAGAGGCGACGACCGGCAGACATAGAAGTGTGGCGCCGGACGGCGGCCCACCGTGCACCAGCTCGGCGCAAGGTAGTGGACTACGAAGCGCGCATAGCAGCCCAGGGAGCGAACGGACGCAAAATGACAGCCCTATCGGAGCAACTAACGCTCAGTTCCAGTATCATTATGGGGCAGGACTCTGTGGTCACAGCACGCACCAGGAGATGTCAACTTGCGTCGACCAGACGGTTGCGTTTGGTACTAGATTACAAAAACCAATAGAAATGTGCAAGAGGGATTGATTACAAACACTTTTTATCGGTCCTCAAATTCCAAAATTTCCAGGAAAATGGAGGCCCACTTCACCCAATAATTTGGCTACCTCAATTTTCTAACACGCTACCAATATCTTGGCCACTGACAGAAAAATTAGAATTTATCTGCTGGCACATCGAGGGCACGATAGCTGAGAAAATGCGCGGTGTTGCGGATACACGCCGAACGTACCAAGAATTCACCGACGCGTTTCTTCGAACGTATTGTTCGCGCAAAATGCAAGACCCAATAAAACAATAAATCATTTTGTGTCCAGATCTGGAGGCGTCAAGAGCCCCACGAAGCTCTTTGAGGCTTTAATTAAAAAGAATCAGTTTCTTGATGTGCCACATAGTGATGGTGAAAAAACTAAGTTCTGTTTCGCGAAACTGCCAAGCAGCTACCAGCAAGCGCTTGTAGGAAAGTACGGATCGAATAGTGGAACATTCAGAAGCTTTATGCGCGAGTCGGAGTTAATTTTTGAAAAAGAAGCAGTGCAAGACAGAAGGAAAGGGCGATATAACCATTACAATGGCGACTTTCGTGGAGCACCGCCCAATTACAACAATGACAGGAGGAATGAGCGTGATGGAACATCCGGGAGGCAGGACTACGGGAGACAAAATTCAGGACGGCAGAGTAACTTGCAGAGAAAAAACAATACCCGCCAGTACGACACGAGCTGAAGGCGCAGAGATTCAGATGAACAGCGGGATGAGTCAATCGAAATACGTGGTCCTAACCCGAGTTCCAATCACCGAAACAGAAATGGAGGGCGAGATTGAAACCAGCACCGTGCGGATTCGGCTCGCGGAAAATCTGCACAAGTACTCGGACAGAGCCATGTACATATTTTGAAATACAAGGAACGCGCGAAAGTAGTTTTTGCAGATGGCAAAAAGTGTTGGTTAAATATTTACGGCTTTCGAATAGACAAAAACAGATGTGCCAAAAGTTTTTCTCGGTGTACAATGGGCCCTACAGAGTTAAAAGATTCGCCCACCAGAACGCGTACGAACTGCAGACACTGAAGGGCAAGAAATCCTTTGGTATTCACCACATATCCTACATTAAGCAACTTGTGGAACAAGTCCTGTGTGTGAAAGAAAAGGGAATAATTTGTAAAATAGACTGAGTTAGAAAACATCTTTCTGTTGTGTTCATCTTAGACGTTAAGTGTGGTAATTTGTTTTTATTTATATTCTTTAACATGTACGTGTGTAGCTTGTAGGGGCTACGAAGCGACATATGATCTTGCTCGATCTTAGTTGATTCTGAAAGCGAAGTGTCGGTTTAACTCACTTTTCCGGACTTTCCGTTACATGGGGGAGCCACTACTCATCTCAGTGAGTGGTAACACAGAATCGATCTTCACGCGTGTTTTGTCTTTACACCGCACCTATTACTGTGTCTTTGTTGAGTAAAGCTACTGGCTGCATATCTACAGTGTTCTGGGCACGCCTTACAGCGTTGCACCATTTGTTTGTTTTAGCGGTATTTGTCACTGGTGTTATGGACACATTATTACAGTGTTGCACCTATTTTCAGGGAGGGTTTTTTTTTTCGTTGGCGTGTTGGGCGCGCCACAGCGTGTTGCACCATTCTCTTAGGGTTTGGAGGCGGATATACAAAGGTGGCCATTGTGACCGCCCATTCTGCTGCAGCTGGGCGTAACCTTTCTGGACTGTGGCGAGTTTCTCGTACGATGGTACGTCACGTCTCTCAACGTGTGCTGTCGTCGGGATTTATTGCATGAGTGGTGTAATGCAGAAGGTATGGAATTCCCCAACAAGTCGGGTAATTGGTGTCAGGCCTAGCACACAAGAGAAGTCGGAAAGGATGATATTTAGAAGAACTTGTTTACAGAGGTAGAGTCTTTGCATTGTAACTCGCGACGTCTGCCGTGTTTTTCTTTTGTGTAAATTTTCGGCCGTAAGTTTCATTATATCCAGTTCCATCTCAGATGAGCAGCGACCAACTCAGTGTATCGGCCATGCCAGAGACAGCAACATCCTTCGAGTTGTCTCAGCGGGGCAGGACAGGAGCGTATGTATGGCAAATTGGTGTAACCGATAAGTTACACATAGTATCTTTATTAATTTCCATTACTAAGGCATTTGCAGCTAATTTTATCTCGTCTAATATGTGTTCATTGTGTATTTGTGTGCGGCCACCATGTCTTGAGCAGTATCAGGGATCCATCGAGGCCTCTGGGATCAGAGACGGCGAGGGACGTGCAGTGGTGCCTGTAGATAGCGTAGTTAGCGAAGTTAAATAGTCACCAGTAGTTGTGAACATGCTCCAGTGACGGGTAGGCCATAGTTGGGATTACATATAGTAGTTTAGGGATATGGGCTTTTCTTTATCTTAATGAGTCAATAATTACACATACTCCAATATTAACAATGGGCCCATAGGTTAAGTCACTATTCTTTATATGTAATACTATGGTAAATATTGTCAGCAGAGTATAAGACATTTTATATTGAATTAGTGTAACAGTTCTATTCATGTAAATATTCATTTCTATTAACTTTTTTTATTGAATGTACAAAATACTATCTGAGACGACTGTAAGGAATTCTTAATGCTGTATTTGTAAAAAGTTTTGGGGAGGCACACTTTATAGAATGATTTAAGTATTGTGCAGGTACTGGGAACAGCGAGTAACTGCTGGACGAGAACTGACGCTACAAGGTGGTCAGTGTGGAGTAAATGAGCCCGAGCGGCAGGGAGAAGCCTGAGGGAGGCAGCTGTCAGTCACGACACATCCCCCCTCCATCAGAGGGCTCAGAGGCGCATGCCACCTACCTGTTCAGCGGAGTGAAAGTAAGGCGGCGGCTCACCTGATAGACTGCCCTGGGTCAGGACGGACACAACCCTCGGAATCCCACCGGGATGGGCGAAGCCGTTAGCAGATGGCCGAGCAGACGGCACGGCGCCGCTCAGTGGTGACACAGAAATGGGGATTCCACTGTAGAAGAGGTGCCAGACGACGAAGGCGTGCTCTAATAATGGCGGCACGAAGCCTCAGAGAGAAAATCTCTTGAGCCTTACTTATGAGAGATGCTGTTTACAGTTCCTGCATGAGTTCGCATACCTCACTATAATAGGCCAGACTACATGCCCAAAGTAGATCCGTGCTGGGTATTGCTGGACTGCAGTTTGGCGTGATTATCTCCTCTCCTACAGAGAGCAGTTCCAAGCAGTCGTATACATTGATCGATCTGCTATCCTAGTTTCAACCTCCGTCCGATGGACTCCACGAGTGTTGGTGTCACTCTAAGAGTAGTACCCTGTATTGCCAATTTTTTCATCTAGATAAGACCAAGTGTTACTGTCTTCAGGCAGCCAACTACCTGTACTATGGATCTGTCCCGAATCTTGCAGTCCTCAATGACAATCAGAGCCTGTACATGTGCTTGCCATCATACCGCACAGTACTGCAAATCAACAACAGGCTGTCCTAACACCCTACTGGCTTCCTGTCGACTGAAAACGCCTCTACAGAGAGGGAAGGACGACTGGAGACACTTCCGGATGATATTTCCGCACCTGGTTCTGAGAAACATTGGATTGGTGGCCCACACCACTTGTCGCACTCCTTTCTCCACGCCAGGAGGCACCACCCCACTCGACAGACGAGTGTGGTGATGTCCGTGTGTTGAGTGATTCATTGTGTGACGTTAGCGTGTAAAGGATGTTATGGTTAACTTCCTTTTTTCGCTCAGACAACGTCATGAACACTGTAAAATTCGTGCCCCTAGTGAAAACATTGTTTCCTTTTTGCCCCCCAAACTTTATTTCAGAGACTATAAACTGGAAATACAATGCCAACTACATGTATATTGTTTCGTTTTATAGCTTCCAGTCTTCTTTTTTTATATAAATGTTCATGTTCAAGATATCCTGGTTCCCTATCACCATGTCAGTTTGGAACAAGTTCTTCTTTGTGATGCACACTTTTGTTACATAATCTTCGATCACACAGGTATACTTACAAAATTTCTGCCTTTTTTGTGTACACTATATCTCCATATGGCAACGGCCTTGCCGCAGTGGAGACACTGGTTCCCGTGAGATCACCGAAGTTAAGCGCTGTTAGGCATGGCCGGCACTTGGATGGGTGACCACCCAGCTGCCATGCGCTGTTACCATTTTTCTGGTTGCACTCAGCCTCGTGATGCCGATTGAGGAGCTACTCGACCGAATAGTAGCGGCTTCGGTCAAGAATACCATCATAACGACCGGGAGAGCAGTGTGCTGACCCCACGCCCCTCCTATCCGCATCCTCCTCTGAGGATGACACGGCGGTCGGATGGTCGCGTTAGGCCATTCGTGGCCTGAAGACGGAGTGTATATCTCTTTATCTCACTTATGTTGATGCCTGTCAATTGTCACTATGGGTACAAATTTCTTGTGTATGTGCCAATAGTTACAAAATGTTATACACAGTAATACTCCACAGTTACACAAGAGTATTTTTGTTTGTGTATGTGAGTGGGATATATGCGGATACAATTCTGGTAAGTGTTGAATGGACCATCAGTCAATCAATCACTGTGAAAAATTATCATCCTTTCTGTTCAGCAAAACGGGGTGAGAGTGGTTAAATGTTTCAGCCATGAAGCATAGAAATATTGGACTGTAGGCTTTCCCGGCGTAAACCATTGATGAAGGTTTGTCTGGCCTCCAGCCAGGTGTTAGCATTGATATTTCGTGACGTTTCAGGAAGTGTCATACTTATCATCTTCTGGCGAAGTGTCGAGATCCGTGGAGAGCGGGCTATTTATTTGCGCGGTCAAAAAATGGCTCTGAGCACTATGGGACTCAACTGCTGAGGTCATTAGTCCCCTAGAACTTAGAACTAGTTAAACCTAACTAACCTAAGGACATCACAAACATCCATGCCCGAGGCAGGATTCGAACCTGCGACCGTAGCGGTCTTGCGGTTCCAGACTGCAGCGCCTTTAACCGCACGGCCACTTCGGCCGGCTTGCGCGGTCACCTCCCTCTATTAGACCTCGGGTGGCTGTGGTGGACCAGCGGCGTGTTCGCGGTAGTGGGGATAGCGGTTGCCCCTGGTGGCCAGGTTCGGTTCTCAGTGTAAGCATTCTGTCTGCGTACGCAGCAGGGGTCGTTGATAGGCGCGCTCCCGACGGATTGCCGCTATCACAGGGTTCCATGCTGCGCTGAGTTGGTATCCCCCATCTCTGTTGACCAGATTGTCGTGAATCCTTATTTCTATGGATTCTTTGATAACACTTTCCCAGAAGCCAGATGCTCGGCACAGTACCTTTCGAAGTTGAAGGTGTGTTCTTCATTTATGTTAAGTTCTGCTATGGCTGATTTTTCTATGTGCCCTAGTCACACACATCTGATATGTTCTTTGCATCGTTTAGATATACAGTGCTGTGTTTACCCAATGTATTGTTTGCCACATTTTCATGGTATGCTGTATACTCCTGGAGTGTTAAGGTTCAGTTCATCTTTGGCAGAACTTAGGAGCTCCCTCGTCTTTGGTGGTGGTCGGAGAACGGTTTTGATATTGTATTTTTCCAGAAGATGTGCAATTTTGGCCGAGAACGGACCCACATACGGAAGGAACGTGAGTCGTCTGTCTTCTTCTTCTTCATCTTCTTCTGGGGTTCTCAATGCCTCATTCTCCCTTTTAAGTGCTCTGTTGATCTGCATTTCACTGTAGCCATTTTTGTGGAAGATTTCCCTCAGGTGTTGCAGCTCAGATGGTAGGCTGTCTTTGTCGCAGATGGCATGCGCCCTATGTACCAGGGTGGTAAGTACTGTTTGTCTTTGTGCTAGATGGTGGCATCTTGCATGGCCTAGTGAACCATCTGCCATGCAGTGCATAGGAAGAAGACACACACAGACCTATACCTTCATGCAACAAGCGGACCGACTGTTAGGTAGGTTGTCATAATGTTTCGGCTGGTCAGTGGATTTACAAGTGTTAGTGTATTTGAAACGAATTGCAGGAGTCAATAGTTCACTATCGATTATAAATCAAACAGATTATTTATTTTGATTCAACTAACCTTGAAGATTTCCTCACTCTGTGGGCATTTGTTGTGAATTATTAATTTTATGCAACTTAAAGTAAAGTGATTATGGTTTTATCTATACCTGGGATTCTTTTCTGGTGCTGTAAATCTATGTAAGGTTCATCACATTTTAGGACTTTTTAGACTTAATGACTTCTTTTTATTTCCTGCATCTATTCATTCCATACTATCCTCTACCAATTTTTCGTGTACAATGGATGCATAAAGTTCTTTTCTAATATTTTCTGCCTCTGTATGACCTGTTACATGCCTTACTAGCTCTTCATATCTACAAATTGAAGTTTTCCTTATGTAGGGGGACAAGGGGGGGGGAGGGGGCTGCAGCCAGAAAATACTGTTATCGAAGAATGCGGCTGTAATGTCACCAAGATGGCGGCTGTGACATCAGTTGTTGACACAAGTACCGTTATCCAAGATGGTGGCTTTTGGCAGGAAGTTTGAATTTTGGCAGGTACAAAACACATGCTCTGACATGCTTGGGGGCACGCCACACAGCCTACAGACCTTCAAACTACTCGTAAATTACCGAAATAAGGCATGTTAAACGCTCTGTAGACACACAAACAACTCCAAAATTGTCGAAATAATGCACTACACAGCACACAGACATGCAAACTACTCGTAAGTAATGCAGTACACTGATTTGCAGACATGAAATCAACTCGTAAATAGTCCAATTAGTGCAGTACACAGCATACAGACCTGAAAACTACTCCTAAATCACCGAAATAATGTAGTACACTGATGTGCAAACCTGCAAACTACTTGTATATCACTAAATAATTCATACATAACGTTCTGCCAACACGCTCACAATGCTTAAACAGCCGGAAAAAATGTAGTGGACAAACAGACATTGCACATAAAAACGTTTGTGCACTATCGTTAACGTATCAGAGGCTCCAAAAGTGCATGTGTCGATGCTGCCGTGAGCCAGGACACAAGCTAGCACGAGCAATCACTCTCATGCTGCTGCCACCTACACCAAGCAGGTGAAAGTCACGTCTGTTTTTGGGGATACAATTAGTGTTCTTCGAGTGTTATACTGATGTCACAGAACTCCAAGGCTTGCTGACACCGGTCCCATACTTGAAACGCCTCTGGGCAGCACGTGTGTTTACCATTGCTGACACTATACCTGTGGATACTGACATCACAGGTAATGGTATAGAAATCGGTTAGAGAATAGCACACACTGCTTTCTCCCTAGCGATCCTAATGGGACATATGAGCTGCGTCTAGCCATGCACGCATACCCATCATGGCTGACGCATCACCGCAAAATGTCCGCGTGGTGACTCACCATCTAAAAGGTTCTCAATGCTATACTGCTGTAACATGGCTATGTAAAATAAGAACCAAGTCGACCTCTCGGAAATTGTATAGTGTCCCAGAAATACGTAGTTAACGTTCGCTTTTGTAGGAGCTTTAATGATGTCTCAGACAGTCTGCATGGAAATTCTTGTCCTAACAGAAACTGTTTACGAATATAGCGAGAATAACGCCGATTGCATTCCTCCTGATGGTCCTAACATCGCACCCCAGCCATCACTTGGTAGCCTTCCAGGAAATTGTTAAGTCCTGCTTCCAACAAACATCTCTGAAACGCAAACACTCTCACTGCTATGTAGAGACTACTACGTCCTGCCACAAAGGATGTCTTGTGAAATGAATGGAGCATTATGATTGGTTCTCATCGAATTTACCCGCCAAATTACTGATGCCACTGGTGTGGAAGCACCATACCCCTTTCTTTTTTTTTTTTTTCTTTCTGCAGACGAGACTTTCAGCAGCAAAAAACTATTTTGCACAAATCACCATATTGCACAGACAATTAAACCTTGCAAAGTGGCGTACAGATCGTCAAATATGGAAAGACACTTACTAAATTACAGTGCTCTGCCACTGAGGACAGGAGTTTGAATATTAGAGCTTGAAACCGAGGAATTTGAACTTCCCACCATTTGCTGGGGAAGGGGAGGGGGTTAGGTTAGTGAAGGTACCCCAATTTAGCTATCTTCACGCAAAAATTCAAACTTCCCTCCAAAAGCCGACATCTTGGATAACAGTACTTTCGTCATCAGCTGACGTCACAGCCACCATCTTGGATAACTGTACTTTGGGGCCGCGCCCCCTTTTGTCCCCCTACTTCCTTATTCTTTCCTATGTAACAAATCTGACTCAGTTCCCCACAGCAACAGTGTGACAATATCCCACCAATTATTCTTAAAAAAAGTTTTCGCTACGTTCACATCATCTTTTATATTAAAGTGCTAACAACTTACCTCTTTTTTCGTGTTTTTGATTGAGACAGCGACTTTACTATACAGGAGACACGTTTATCAAATACGGTGTTATCATTTTTTAATTTCTGTGGAAAAAAACTTCCGTTTTACAGCGTTTCTGGTCGTGGCAGACCGATGTATAAACCAGTACGACGCATCGATGTTTTTGTAAAGTTTGTTTAATCAGCGTTGTCGGAGGCCGAAATTGAATCGAATATTTTATTAACGCATTTATATAAATGAAGTTACGGGAAAAAAGGTGCGATTTAGCGTCTCGTCGATACAGAGCTCCCAGTTGACTGAGCATTATCTCACTTCGACTAGAATGGATCAGAGAAATTAATCCGTGAAAGCTAATCATCCAGTCCGGTGCGTAATTGATTATACTTTCTTTTCAGTTCCTCTTGTGTAAATAGAATCCTTCTTTATTTGCTTTTGTCTTGTTACGGTGACATTCAGCAATTAACGCTTTTCGTATTACACTACTACCGATCACCAGACTCTGTTACCTTCTTTACTGCATTTCAAGCTGTATAAATAGATAACAGTCACGCAATAAGGATGATGCTCCACCTGAGTTGCAAAGCGTATGTAATTACTTCAGCCTAACATGACTACCCTTGGGAACTGACTTACGAACTGACAATTGCAGACATCAGCTCGTTTTGTTGGTCGTTGTATAATCTAAATGTGTCCAACGCGCACTTACGCGGCGAGTAATTACGCGAATCACGAATAATTACCCATTAATCACGCGACTACATGTATTAGTGACCGGAAGAGAGGTTTGCGAAGAGCTGTGCTTACCTTACAATTTTACACTTTCGTAATACCTTTGTGGCTATCATACACTTTGCTTCTTAGTTTGTCCCCTTAAATAACATCACAGGACGTTAAGTCCGGTGACCTTGATGGCCAGAGGCCTCTATTGACAAGTCTGTCTTCAGGGAACGCATTAGTGATGTGTACCATACTTTGGTTGGATGTGTGAGCGGTTGCTATATCTTGCTGGAGTACTGCATACAGCTTCTCTGTATCTGTTAATTGTGCATATAAAGAGTCAGAGATCTTTAGATATCTGGCACTGTTTAAGGCGTAACTTAAAAAAGGGGCTAATTAACACATGCCGGACAATGCACAAGAAACTCGTATCTTCTCCGAACGGAGAGGTTCTTCATGCAGAGTTTATGGGTTGTCCTGTGACCAAAATCTACAATTCCGGTAGTTTGCATAACCTGACAAATGAAATCAGGCCTCATCTGACATGAAGTTAAGCAAGGGGACCAAGTAACCGTTAGCAGTTGATGTTACCAGCCAGATACGATAACGAACACTTTTTTACCTGATCCTCAGATTTCAACTCTTGCGCTGCACTCTCACGACAACCTTTTAATTTGATATCATTTAGTACAAAATGACACGTTGTACGAGGTACACAAACCTGCTGCGGTAAACTCCCTACCGAATTGCGGGGACTTCCCGTAATATCTATAAAAATTATGTCTACACACCCCGAGTCCTCAGTGTCAGTCGCCTATTCCTCTGCACATTCTGAACGGATCTTGCAGGCCTCCATTTCTTGTGTAGTGCTGGTCGTGGGGAGTTTCCTACAAGAATACTTCGCTTGAAACATTTGTTTACTTACCTTGATGGAGCTTTTCTTTATGTAGCGTATCAAAATATCATTTCGCGGTTCTAATGCAAACTGCTGCATTTCTGTAACAACTCAACAATACGAGCTTCTCTCAACAACTGACGCAGGAACACACAGCTGTTTTAAACTTTCTGACAAGAGACGATTAACCCGAACATGAGGCGTACCGGCCTTATGTGGGGCACCATTTACAAGACAGCTACAATGACAATAATGCGAGGGTGGCATAGTCTGCATAGTCTGTCTGTAAACTGAACAGCAGGCTCCAGAGTTCCCAGTCCCTCTACCCAGCTACTGTATCATAAGTAACACATGCACACACACTGCTCCACAAAGTTATAACGACTCTTTTGCAGCGGGCTTGTCAAATCAGTGGCGACAAATCACGCTGACACATTTGGAGGGTGTTAATTTGACGCTAAAAGCTTAACAATATACGAAATACAGTAATTAGTAACTCATGTAAATAGCGCAAGAAACATGCACGAACAGAATTTAGTTAAATCACCGATCGTTGCACTGACCTGCTACACATGTAAGGAATTAGTAGCCGCCGTTCTTCCCTAACCACCACGTAGGGATAACCACAAGAGTGCTCCTACTGTCATACGAAATCACCAGATCATAACACCAGTTGTAGATCCAGTGCATCTGCACTACTGGCCATTAAAATTGCTACACCAAGAAGAAATGCAGATGGTAAACGCGTATTAATTGGACAAATGTATTATACTAGAGCTGACATGTGATTACATTTTCACGCACTTTGGGTGCATAGATCCTGAGAAATCAGTACACAAAACAACCACCTCTGGCCGTAATAACGGCCTTGATGGTCTGGGCATTGAGTTAAACAGAGCTTCGATGGCGTGGAGAGGTACAGCTGCCCATGCAGCTTCAACACGATACCAGAGTTCATCAAGAGTGGTGACTAGCGTATTGTGACGAGCCAGTTGCTCGGCCACCATTGACCAGACATTTTCAATTGGCGAGAGATCAGGAGAATGTGCTGGCCAGGGCAGCAGTCGAACATTTTCTGTATCCAGAAAGGCCGTACAGGTTCTGCAACATGCGATCGTGCATTATCCTGCTGAAATGTAGGGTTTCGCAGGGATCGAATGAACGGTAGAGGTACGGGTCGTAACACATCTGAAATGTAACGTCCACTGTTCAAAGTGCCGTCAACGCGAACAAGAGGTGACCGATACGTGTAAGCAATGGCACCCCATACCATCACGCCGGGTGATACGCTAGTATGGCGATGACGAATACACGCTTCCAATGTGCGTTCACCGCGATGACGCCAAACACGGATGCGACTATCATAATGCTGTAAACAGAGCCTGGATTCATCCGACAAAATGACGGTTTGCCATTCGTGCAGCCAGGTTCGTCGTTGAGTACACCATCGCAGGCGCTCCTGTCTGTGATGCAGTGTCAAGGGTAACCGCAGCCATGGTCTCCGAGGTGATAGTCCATGCTGCTGCAAACATCGTCGAACTGTTCGTGCAGATGGTTCTTGTCTTGCAAACGTCCTCATCTGTTGACTTAGTGATTAAGACGTGGCTGCACGATCCGTTACAGCCATGCGGACAAGATTGTCTGCCACCTCGAGTGCTAGTGATACGAGGCCGTTGGGATCCAACGCGGCGTTCCGTATTACCCTCCTGAACCCACCGATTCCATATTCTGCTAACAGTCATTGGATCTCGAGCAACAATGTCGCGATACGATAAATCGCAATCGCGATAGGCTACAACCCGACCTCGATCAAAGTCGGAAACGTGATGATACGTATTTCTCCTCCTTACACGATGCATCACAACAACGTTTCACCAGCCAACGCCGGTCAACTGCTGTTTGTGTATGAGAAATCGGTTGGAAACTTTCCTGATGTCAGCACGTTGTAGGTGTCGCCACCGGCGCCAACCTTGTGTGAATGCTCTGAAAAGCTAATCATTTTCATATCACAGCATCTTCTTCCTGTCGGTTAAATTTCGCGTCTGTAGCACGTCATCTTCGTGGTGTATTAGTTTTTATGGCCAGTAGTGTAGCACTCACGCAGGCAGGTTGGTTGCAGGCTATCAACTGGCCAAACTTTAATCAACCCAGGGTCCTCACTGGCACTGTGGCAGAACCAGGTTTCATCAGGAAACAAAATTAGACCTCCACCCTGCAATTCGGCGAGCTTTGGCCTTACACCACTGAAGTAGCAAATTGCGATGGTTTGTGGTTAGTTGAATGCATGCTAAGTGGCGTCTGGCTCTGAGCTGTCCTTGAAGTAATCGATTTTAAACAGTTCGTTGTGGCACTGTGGTGCCAAATACAGCTCGAACTGCTGCCGCAGTCATCGTTTGATGAGCCAGAACCATACGCCGAAAGCGATGGTCTTCCCACTCGGTACTGTCGCTTCGCAGTCCGCAGCCCGGTTTTCTTGAGACCATACATTTGAGTGACCACCACAGCTAGTTGTCATGTACAGTGCCTACATTCCTGCCAAGTGCTTCTGTAATATCGCAGAAGAAACATCACGATTCTCGTAGCCCTACTACATGATCTCGTTCAAACTCAGTGAGACGTTGATAATGGTGTCTTTGTGGCCTTAAATGCATTCTTGACGAACATCACCTCACCACGTCCAATCTCAAAGGTAGATAACAACGTGTACTTAAAGCAAACCTGATTTGCATCCTCATAGTGGTGCTACTACCACCTCTCTTATACGGCTGGTACGAAATTCGAACAGACCTCATTTTTCAGATATAGAAACACATCTACCAACTTTCGTTCATGTTGCATAACTCATTCTTGGTGTTGCGATTTTTTTTTTCGTTCAGTGTATTCAGTGCTAAGGAATCCTGTTGCTCAAGGATACGAGGGTCACTCCAAAAGAAATGCACACTAGTTTTGTAAAAATACAGTTTTCATTCTGCATGTGTGAAAGTCTTACAGTGTGTAGATGCATCCTTCCCACTTGTTTTAAAACTTAGTTCAACCTGTTCCCGTGAGTGGCGCCATCACAGCATGTCTTCAAGATGGCTGCTACACTTGACGTCCGTCAGAAGCAACGTGCTGTCATAGAATTGCTGCGCTGTGAAAACAAGACAGTGGGAAACATCCACAAGAGGTTGAAAAAGATGTGTGGAGATGCTGCTGTCGATCGCAGTGCAGTTAGTCGGTGGGCAAGCAGGTTACGGGATGAAAGCGGACACGGAAATATTGAGGATTGTCCTCGTAGCGGCAGGCCTCGTACTGCACACACTCCAGACAATGTGCAGAGAGCTAACTAATTGGTGACTGCTGACAGACGCATCACAGCGAACGAATTGCCACGCTACGTTGGGATAGGGGAAGGAAGTGTTTGCAAAATACTGAAAGTGTTGGCGTTGAAAAAGGAAAGGTTTGTGCCAGGTGGATTCCCAGTGGCTCACAAAGAAACGAGAGAAACGGTATACAGCGATTTTTAGGAACAGTACGAGAATGGTGGAGATAAATTTCTTGGAAGAATTGTGACAGGTGATGAAACATGGCTCCATCATTATTCACCATAGACGAAGAGGCAATCAGTGGAGTGGCATCATGCAAATTCACCCAAGAAAAAAAAAATTCAAAACCACTCCTTCTGCTGGAAAAGTTATGGCTACAGTGTTTTTCGATTCCGAAGGACTCTTGCTTGTGGACATCATGTCAGGTGGAACCACCATAAATTCTGATGCATATATGACGGCACTGAAGAAACTTCAAGCTCGACTGAGTCGTGTTCGACCACATCGGCAAAAGCAGGATGTTTTGCTGTTGCATGACAATGCACGGCCACATGTCAGTCAAAAAACCATGGAAGCGATCACAAAACTCGGATGGACAACACTGAAACACTCGCCTTACAGTCCTGACCTGGCTCCATGTGACTATCATCTCTTTGGGAAACTGAAAGACTCTCTTCGTGGAACAAGGTTTGAAGTTGATGACTCCCTTGTGGACGCTGCAAAACAGTGGCTCCAACAGGCTGCTCCAGCATTTTACCGTGCGGGTATACAGGCGCTGGTTCCAAGGTGGCGTAAGGCAGTTGAGAGGGATGGAAATTATGTGGAGAAATGAAAATATTGTTCCTAAAGGATGTATCTACACACTGTAAAACTTTCAAACAGGTAGAATAAAAGACAGATTTTAAAAAAATAGTGTGCATTTCTTTTGGAGTAACCCTCGTATTTAAGAAAAAGAGCACTACAGCCTTATTGAGCAGATCAACGTCAAAAGTTATAAAAAAATATCCTTTTGATCCAATATGGAACTCTCAAACCCGAGTACTCTAAAGCAAAGCTGTACTCACTGAACTGACTGCGCAGCACACCCGGAGAGTAATGAAAGAAGACACTCCTCGTACATGTTACTACAATGTTGCCAAATTGCTTTTATTTGGCATCCAATTTTTACTGAAAACATGGTTTGGGGTGAAATGTTACATTTTTATGTTGTTAGTGTGCACAGAATTTTGCTTCAACCTGTATACCACTTTTTTTTCTCTTTATTGTAATTTTAAGCACCTCATACAGGCAGGCTGTCAGCAGCATATTATGCTGCTCTTCAGCCTTAAGTGGTACAATTATATGACATATAGGTGACACAGACAATACAATGAAAATGGCGGACAAAAAAAGTAGATACAAAAAACAATAAACATGTAGTCGTTCACGCTGGACGAGAAAAACACTAACACTTGTTGACACGGCGCACATAACATGGAGGACTGCGACGGCACACGTGACAGTGGAGGCGTGACGGCGAAAGAACACTAAACAGAAAACGAAGGCACACACACGAAACACTGATGCCGATGATCTCCGGCGCGCGAAAGTCCACTGAGCGTGTACAAGTCTGGAGACCACCCAAGAGAGGAGGAGGGGGGGTGTAAGAGGGAGAGGGGAGAGCAGAGATGTCATGGGCAGAGGAGATAGGGGGAAGGGAGGAAGGGGGAGGGGAAGCCCGGGGGAAGAGGGGTGGAGGAAGGGGGATGGGTGGAAAAAGAAAGAGAAGGGAGGGGAAGGGAGGGAGGTTGCCTAAAGGAAAGGACACAAGAAGTTGATAGGAGGAGTAGATGGAGGAGAGGAGGACATCATCAGGGAGGGGGAGCTGGCGGAAGCCACCTTCGGAGAGGGTAAGGAGGGTGGAGAGATGGAGACAGGGTGGGATGTGGGAATACAGACGCGGCAGCGGGTGGGGGCGGGAGAGGATGGGCGAGACAAGCGGGTGAGGAGGATCGAGTTTTCAGGAGGTGTACAGGATCTGTATCCTTTCGAGGAAGAGGAGGAGGTGGGGGAACGGAATGAGATCATACAGGATCCATGTGGGGGAGGGGAGACAGATGCGATAGGCGAGGTGGAGAGCATGGCATTCAAGGATTTGAAAAGATTTATAAAAGGTAGGGGGGGGGGCGGAAATCCAGGCCAGATGGGGGAAAAAAAGGATAGGGCGGATGAGGATTTATAGGTGTGGAGTATGGTGGAGGGGTCCAGACCCTGCGTACGGCTGGAAAGGAGCTTGAGGAGACAGAGTCGGGAGCGTGCCTTGGCTTGGATTGTCCAGAGATGGGGGTCCAGGAGAGGCGATGGTCGAGGGTGACGCCAAGGTACTTAAGGGTGGGGGTGATGGCGATAGGACGGCCATATATGGTGAGATAGAAATCAAGGAGGCGGAAGGAAAGGGTGGTTTTGCCTACAATGATCGCCTGGGTTTTGGAGGGATTGACCTTGAGCAACCACTGGTTGCAACAAGCGGTGAACCGGTCAAGACGGGATTGGAGAAGATGTTGGGAGCGCTGCAGGGTGGTGGCAAGGGCAAGGAAGGTGATGTCATTGGCAAAATCGAGAAGGTGGATAGGGGTGACAGAGGTGGTATGTCCGCCGTACATAAAAGGTACAGAAGGGGGGAGAGGACGGAGCCTTGAGGCACACCGGCGGAGGGAAAAAAGGTGTAGGAATCCGTGTTATGGATGGTGACGTTGGAAGGACGGTGGGAGAGAAAGGAGCCGATCAGACGGACGTAGTTAATGGGAAGAGGATAGTAGGGGGAGGGTTTAGTTCTGGTAAGGCGAAGGAAGGCTGACCAGAACTTGGACGAGTTTATAGGTAGGGTAGCATTTAAATGGGTGCAAGTCCCAGCGTTTCTTTGCCGCGAGCAAATTTCGAATGTGTCGCTGGAGTTGCCAGTGTCGTTGGAGTGTGTCCGGATCACGCGTGTGGAGGAAGGCACGGTAGAGACGGTGGGATTCACAGAGGAGGAGGACGGCCTGTGGGGGTAAGGTAGGATGGTGGGGGTGGATGGCGACAGTAGGGACGTAGGCCTCCACGGCCTCAGACAAGGTCTGCTGGAGAAAGGAGGCGGCATGGGTTACATTGCCAGGGTAGCGGTAGGTGAAGGGGTGGGTATCGATCTGGGTGGAGAGGTTATCCCGATAGGTATTCCAGTTGGCACGGGAATAGTCATGGACGTACTTTGGGGGAGGGTCATTACGAGGGTCGAGGCGGGGGCGACGACCGTCTGAAATGGTGAGGAGGACAGGGAGATGGTCGCTACCAATAGGCTCCAGGACATCCACCGTTATGCGGCCAAGGAGGTTGGGAGAGGAACGGATAACATCGGGAGTGGAGTTGGATTTGGGATGGGTGTGCTGGGGGATGGGGATGAGGTTGCCTTGAAGGGAGGAGAGGAACCAATGCCACCGCCGTAACTGGGCGGCGGAATGACTGTGGATGTTGAGATCGATGGCGATCACATAGGAGGGGAAGGTACGGTCAATGTGGGAGAGGAAGTCGAAGGGAATAGGGACGTTAGGGCGGACATAGATGGTGGCGCAGGTAACGGTAAGGCCGGGGAAGAATAGACTAAGGATCAGGTGTTCAGTGGGGTCGGGAAGGAGAGTTTGGAGCCAAACGCGGATCTGGCGGTGGTGACCAATGGCAACTCCACCACGCGCAAATTGGGAGGGGATTATCGGAGCAGTGAAGGACGTAGGGCGACGTGTGGATGGTGTGGTGGGGTTGGAGGAAAGTTTCATTGAGGAGGAAGGCATCCACACGGTGGGTGGCAAGGGTGTGTAGGAAGAGGTTCTTGTTGGCGGGAATGGAGTGGATGTTGTTGAAAAGGATACAGTGCTGTTGCGCCATGACAGGGATTTCGACAAGTGTGTCAAGACGGGAGAATGTGAAATGGACCTGGTTGTTGGAGTAGGTGGAAAATGGAACGGGCGGTGAGGGAGACCTGTTGGAGGGTGTGAGGGCGCTGGAAAGGGTGGGCGTTTTGTAGGACAATGGTGAGGAACCTGATGATGTCCTCAGCGGTGGGGGGGGGGGGGGATGAGGGAATTGCCAGGAGGGGTGGGGGCGTCCAGAGGACAGACAGGGACGGTGAGTTCAGGGGTGGTCGGAGGGTGTCAGGCTTTACATTTTTGGGAGTAGGTGGGATAGGGGAGATTGCAGGTATTGCAGGAGGGAGTGGATTGAAGGTTAGGGCACTGCCAGAGGAAGTGCGCTTGCCTACAATGTGGGCAGGTGGTTGCCTCGCGGCACTCGGCTGTTGGGTGTGCGTTATAGCGCAGACACCTCTGGCAGTGCAGGGATTGAGGAGGGGAACGGGAGGGGTCGACCTTATATTGCTGGTTGAAGAGGAGGGCATCCTCCTTCAGGAGATGGTCAATGGAGGGGGCATCCTCGGAGAAAACCCACATAAGGTGGGTGGGGCTGGCCAAGTTGAAAATGCGGTGGACCGCCCACAGCTCCAGCATGGGATGCGCCTTGAGCTCCGCCAACACCTCCTCCTCTGTGATCGACGGACTGAGCTGAGTGATCACGGCGGTGAGGGTCGGCAGGCAACACGGGGGTTGGGGTTGGCGGGTAGATGGAGAAGGAGCAGGGGTGATGGAGGCGTTGGGACCAAAACGGGTGATGGGGAGGTGGGAGAGGATCTCAGTATGGAGGGTTGGGCTGGGGGAGGAGATGAAAACAGAATCCTGTCTGGGAGTGAGGAGAGAGATGGGGTCACCAGGGAAGTGTTGGCGGAGGAGGAGGGAGAGATTCCGGGCCTCGAGAAGGAAAGGATCGGGACGGGAGAGGAGGTATTTGTATAAAGAGGGGGGGGGAGGGGGGAGGAGGAGGAGGAGGAGGAGGAGGAGGCGGAGGGAGTAGGGCCAGGTGGGGAGACATCCATGGCATCCTGGGGGGGGGAAGCAGGACGGGGCGGGGCCTTTTTGGGAGCGGAGGAAGTGGTGGTGCCACTAGGGCGTTTAACGGTGGCAGAAGGGTGGGTGGTGACGTGAGGGATGGGAGCTATAGGGAGGTGGCGGGAAGGGGCAGGTCCCGACGTGGACGCAGCAGTCGGCGCCGGAGATGGTGATGGTGAAGGCGACGGCGACGGCGATGGTGGTGGCGAAGGCGATGGGGAGAGTTAAGCATGGGCAGTGGCCCGACGGGCCACCACCCCAGCTGGAGCTGCAGTGACAGGCTGGGGGAGTGGGGGGAAAGGATCAGAGGGAGAGGAGCGGGAGGAAGAAGCTGGAGAGGGGGCGACAAAGGGCGAGGTTGAAGGGAGAGTGAGAAGAGGATGGATGGAAAGAGGGGGGTGTGACTGGGCACACCATGTAATGGTGGTGGTGGCAGTGGAGGGGGAAGTATAAACTATGGCTGTGGTGGTAGTGGTGGTAGTGGTGGTGGGGGCTGACATGACGACAGGGAGAAACAAAAATGCATAGGAAGAAAAGGAAAGGAAAAAACCGGGGATAGACGAAGACGAAGACGGACGAAGATGAAGACGAAGACGGACGAAGACGGAGACGGACGGAGACCAGAGTTCCACGCTGCTGGCGCTGGTGCTAACGCTGACGATGGCTGGCAGGAATGCCGCAGCTGCTGCTGCTGCCGCGGACGGGAAAGAGGCCGCTGCTGCTGCTGCTGCCACTGCTGTTGCTGCTGCTGCTGGAGGGCTGGCCGGCTGGCTGGCTGGACTGCTGCTGCTGCTGCTGCTGGAGGGCTGGCTGGCTGCACCGCTGCTGCTGGAGGGCTGGCTGGCCGCTGGCGGGTGGACCGCTGCTGCTGGTTGGGACCGCTGCTGCTGGCCGGGACCTCTGCTGCTGCTGCTGCTGCTGCTGCTGCTGTTGCTGCTGCTCGGCTGGACCGCTGCTGCTCGGCTGGCTGGCTGGCACCTGAAAACCTAGCGCTGCGATTAGTGCTGGAATGGCACAATCAAAGGGCGGTATCCTTTCGGAGTACCGCCGGAGATCCCTGTATACCACCAAAAATCAAAAATTTATTTAGCTGCAACTAGCATTTGCTGGTTCATCACCTGACATACTTTAACCATCAAAGTGATCTTCCTGATGGCGAAACAGTCGAAAATCATTGTGACAAAAGATTTACAATAAATTTTCGGCATTATACAGGGTGGTCCACTGATAATGACCAGGCCAAATATCTCACGAAATAAGCATCAAACGAAAAAACTACAAAGAACGAAACTCGTCTAGCTTGAAGGGTGATACCAGATGGCGCTATGGTTGGCCCGCTAGTTGGTGCTGTGGTTGGCCCGCTAGATGGCGCCGCCATAGGTCAAACTGATATCAACTGCGTTTTTTTAAAATAGGAATCCCCATTTTTTATTACATATTCGTGTAGTACGTAAAGAAATATAAACGTTTCAGTTGGACCCCTTTTTTCGCTTTGTGACACATGCCACTGTAATAGTTACAAACGTATAAGTACGTGTTATCACGTAACATTCCGCCAGTGTGGGCGGTATTTGTTTAGTGATACATAACCCTGTTAAAATGGACCGTTTGCCGATTGCGGAGAAGATGTATATCGTGTTGATGTATGGCTATTGTGATCAAAATTCGCAACGCATCCAAGTGTCCGGACCGTTCGCCGGATAGTTACGTTATTTAAGCAAACAGGAAGTGTTCAGCCACATGTGAAACGTCAACCAGTACCTGCAACTAATGATGATGCCCAAATAGGTATTTTAGCTGCTGTTGTGGCTGATCCGCACATCAGTAGTAGACAAATTGCGGCAGAATCGGGAATCTCAAAAACGTCGGTGTTGAGAATGCTACATCAACATCTATTGCACCCGTACAATATTTCTATGCACCAGGAATTACATGGCGACGACTCTGAACGTCGTGTACAGCTCTGCCACTGGGCACAGGGACGATGACAGATTTTTTGCACGCGTTCCGTTTAGCGACGAAGCATCATTCACCAACAGCGATAACGTAAACCGGCATAACATGCACTATTGGGCAATGGAAAATCCAAGATGGCTGCGACAAGTGGAATATCAGCGACGTTGGCGGATTAATGTATGGTGCAGCATTATGGAAGGAAGGATAATTGGCCCCCATTTTATCGATTGCAATCTAAATGGTGCAATGCATGCTGATTTCCTACGAAATGGCTCTGAGTACTATGGGACTTAACTACTGTGGTCATAAGTCCCCTAGAACTTAGAACTACTTAAACCTAACTAACCTAAGGACATCACACACATCCACGCCCGAGGCAGGATTCGAACTTGCGACTGTAGCGGACACGCGGTTCCAGACTGTACCGCCCAGAACCGCACGGCCACTCCGGCCGGCCCCTACGAAATGTTCTACCGATGTTACAACAAGATGTTTCACTGCATGACAGAATGGCGATGTACTTCCAACATGATGGATGTCCGGCACATAGCTCGCATGCGGTTGAAGCGGTATTAAATAGCATATTTCATGACAGGTGGATTGGTTGTCGAGGCACCATACCATGGCCCGCACGTTTACGGGATCTGACGTCCAGGATTTCTTTCTGTGGGGAAAGTTGAAGGATATTTGCTATCGTGATCCACAGACGACGCCTGTCAACATGCGTCATCGCATTTTCAATGCATGTGCGAACATTACGGAAAGCGAACTACTCGCTGTTGAGAGGAATGTCGTTACACGTATTGCCAAATTCATTGAGGTTGACGGACATCATTTTGAGCATTTATTGCATTAATGTGGTATTTACAGGTAATCACGCTGTAACACCATGCGTTCTCAGAAATCATAAGTTCACAAAGGTAATGTATCACATTGGAACAACCGAAATAAAATGTTCAAACGTACATACGTTCTGTATTTAATTTAAAAAACCTTCCTGTTACCAACTGTTCGTCTAAAATTGTGAGCCATATGTTTTTGACTATTACAGCGCCATTTGTTACTAAGCGAACAAAGTGGTCCAACTAAAACACTCATATTTCTTTGCGTACTACATGAATATGTAATAAAAAACGGGGGTTCCTATTTAAAAAACGCAGTTGATATCCGTTTGACCTATGGCAGCGTCATCTAACGGGCCAACCATAGCACCATCTGGTTTCCCCCTTCAAGCTAGACAAGTTTCGTTCTTTGTAGTTTTTTCGTTTGACGCTCATTTCGTGAGATATTTGGCCCGGTCACGATCAATGGACCACCCTGTATATGCGCGTTTATGGTACAACATAATCGCGATTGCAGTCCTCATCGTGAGTCGTATTACAAAAGCTGCGCCTGGCGCATAAACATCTCCCAGCATTTGGGCCATTAATGTCTGTGTGCTGATGTCGTCGCCTTGGAGTTCCACGAAACTCCCAGCGAGACCTAAAAATAAAACAAAAGCTCCCGAACTAACCAAACAAACGTAATTCACTGATTTCGTTAACGTCTATTGTCGTGTAAGATCTCTCGACATGTTGTTAACAGCTTCTCGTTGATGGGTTTGTGTAATAGCCTATGGGCTTATTCAATACCTATGCCAATTAAAGGAAGCGACTCGCAGCTGTTACGATATTTTAAAATGGATATCTGCATCATGCTTTCAAGTAGTTAAATTCTGTAAATACGGGCACAATATTTATTAAGATCACTTCGCGAGTTGGGCATTCAACAGATAGCACATAACCTCCGATACGCGAGTGTGTTTTTACTTAAATGAACACGACGGTTTGGTGTCGCTTTACGCATTCGTTGTATACTGCACGGATTTGCAAGGTGTATTTCTTTCTGCTCATTATCTACTGAGTGTTAAATATAGATTCCACACCACTTCTATGGTCGGATGGTATTAAGCAGCAGTTGGAAGTAGCTTTTGGCAGTGTTTAATGGTCCTCGTGACAGAAACAGTCTCTGCAAGGAAAACAGACCTATCAAATAAGGCAAAAGCTGTACTAGCTTAAGTGAACCACTTCCTCGCAAAAGGCAAGGATACAACAACACTTAGGCCCTCAATGACAACAGTTGCAATAGTCTGGACTGCAAAAACATTGTGGAGATACAATACGCTTCGTAAGTAACTTAATGTGGGCACCAAGGTACATGATTTTACACTTCATTATACAAGTACATTGCTTCGTAATTATATTCTTCAGATAGCAAGCAGAAACTAGCAGAACAGCATTTATGAGGTCGTACCAGTTAGTGAAAGTAAACTGTATCCCCTTGGCGCAGCGAGCTACAATCTTCAAGGAGAACCTCCGTACGATAGCTGAGTGAGAGCGAAATTCCTTGTGTATTAATGAAGAATTTGAAGGCACAGAAACGCTAATGAAAAGAACAAAGAAAATGGTCACGCCGTATATACGGTAAGAGGAAGCATATGTAAAACGACAAAAGCTGTTCTATCGTATTTCTGTTTTATACAAAATAATGCAAAAGGGTAGAAATATTACGGCTTGAAATGTAGCTTGGTATGTTTTCTAATCTTGATTGCAAATGCAAAGCCAACTGATAAATAAAGAACGATTTGGTACTAAACGCTAGAAAAGTTTATTCTTTACAGAACAATGTCGTGTAATTTTTAAAGGAACGTTAGAAGTAGACATTTAGCAACTAAGGCAATTATTTTTGGGACAGAAGCTGCAGACACTTTCCATAACGAGGAGAAAGGCACTAGTATTTGAGACAGTATGTATAAGTTTTGTTTGTATCTTTTCACTGTAATTTGTTTAGGCTGCGCTAATGTATCTACTTGTTAGAAAAAAAGTTCAGTCATTCATTAAAAGAAGAAAGAATGGAAGTCATAAGTACTCCAGATTTTGAGGACAGGATGTCCGTAGGATGTCTTCAAACCACAGTTTTAACAATCCCTCGACTACACAGTCTTTCACACTTCCGTTTGTTCGTCTTGCGACGGCCCTTGATCTGGATATCGCAAAGACGAATAGTGTTGCCCCATTGAGCTTCCCAAAGTGCCACACAGACCATCCCAGAGAATACCAGAGTCCCCAGAGACCATCCCAGAGTGCCCCAGAGAGCATCCCAGAGTGCCCCAGTGAGCTAAAACACTAAGAAGAATCGCTTCTCGGCTTTTGGCAAGATCAATGTGTAGAAGTCTGTATGAGATAACAAAGTAATAAACAATGTGGGGAACAGACACAGCTGCGATGCGAGATAGTTCTCGCCAGCAGACCTTGGGCCAGTGTCCTGGGTTCATTCCCAAGCAGCAGTGTCATATGGTGTGAAGGCATCTGAAGCGGTTGATGGTGACATGTACATCGTACATTTCAATGTACGATCGTCTTGTGTGCGTCTCCTGCATATATGTGTCTTTTGGAGATTATTTATTGTAAGAGAGAGTGTGTGTGAATTCCTAAGGGACCAAACTGCTTAGGTCATCAGTCCCTAGACTTACACACTACTTAAACTAACTTAAGCTAACTTATGTTAAGAAGAACACACACACTCATGCTCGAGGGAGGACTCGAAGCTCCGGCGAGAAGCCACGCAGTCTGTGGCATGATGCCTCAAACCACGCGACCACACCGCGCGGCTATTGCAAGAGAAGCTATGTTATTCCACCTTGTTGGAAGAAGTTGTTCACTTCAAACGTTGTAATGACGAGTTGGTTATTCTTTTTTTTTTTTTTTTTTTTTTTTGGCTTGATAATGCTCTTCTGATCGAAACCTGTAGTATTGAGCACAAAAATAAACAGATATTGGTCATTTACAGTGAAGTTGCTTAATTATTTTATAGCTGTAAAGCCCCACCTCACCATAGATCTGAGATATAGAGGCCAGCTCTCAGTGTCAACAAGGATGAGAGTCTCTGCACTGTGTATTAACAATCTACATCTGCATCCATATTGTGCAAGCTACCTGACGGTGTGTGGAGGTGGGTACCTTGAGTACTTCTATCGGTTGTCCCTTGTATTCCAGTCCCGTATTATTCGTGGAGAGAAAGATTGTCGGTATGCCTCTGTGTGGGCTCTAATCTCTCTGATTTTATCCTCGTCGTCTCTTCGCGAGATATACGTAGGAGGGAGCAATATACTGCTTGACTCGTCGATGAAGGTATGTTCTCGAAACTTCAACAAAAGCCCGTACCGAGCTACTGAGAGTCTCTCTTGCAGAGTCTTTCACTGGAGTTTATCATCTCCGTAACGCTTTTACAATTACATAAATGATCCTGTAACGAAGTGCGCTGCTCTCCATTGGATCTTCTCTATCTCTTCAATGAACCCTATCTGGCACGGATCCCACACCAGTAAGCAGTATTCAAGCAGTGGGCGAACAAGTGTACTGTAACCTACTTCCTTTGTTATCGGACTGCATTTCCTTAGGATTCTTCCAATGAATCTCAGTCTGGCATCTGCTTTACCGACGGTTAATTTTATATGGTCATTCCATTTTAAATCACTGCTAACGCCTACTCCCAGATAACTTATGGACCTAACTGCTTCCAGTTGCTGACCGGGTATATTGTAGATAAATGATAAAGGATCTTTCCTTCTATGTATTCGCAGCACATTACACTTGTCTACATTGAGATTCAATTGCCATTCCCTGCACCATGCCTCAATTCGCTGCAGATCCTCCTGCATTTCAGTGCAATTTTCCATTGTTACAACCTCTCGATATACTACAGCATCATCCGCAAAAAGCCTCACTGAACTTCCGATGTTATCCACAAGGTCATTTATATATATTGTGAATAGCAACGGTCCTACGACACTCTCCTGCGGCACACCTGAAATCACTCTTACTTCGGAAGACTTCTCTCCATTGAGAATGACATGGTGCTTTCTGTTATCTAGGAACTCTTCAATCCAATCACACAATTGGTCTGATAGCCCATATGCTCTTACTTTGTTCATTAAACGGCTGTCGGAGCCACGACTAGGCGGCGTCTGTATCTCGTAGCGAAGAGACTGTAAGTGCGAGCGGCCTCTTTGGCTGCCGCCAACCGTCCTAAATTGTGGCGACAGAGGGCCCTCATGGAAGACTAGCTCAGCAGGTGTGCTCCTCTGCATCCGCCAGATCCCACGCAACTGTTACAGGCATCTGACGCAAACCTGCAATTCTGCTGCCAACTTTGATGCCCGTGGATTGGTATCGGTACGTGATACGACTTCCCTTTCCTGCCCCTCTTTCCCCCTCCCCCAAAATGTCTCCCCATCTTAGTTGTGTAGTGTAGATAAGCGAAATGTGATTTTGGGGGCGGGGGGGGGGGGGGAGTGGTAGAGCTAGATGCAGGTTGCAATGAGGAGACGGGAGCCGAAACGGAGGCCAGTGCCGAGCTCCCGTCCACGCCCCAGAACACACCCTGAGCCCTCCCGCGAACACCAGGGGAAAAACCGGACAGAGGGTGCGCATCCCCCCTCCAGAGGCTGAGCAAACAAACGAAGATGGGAGCGTCTCGACACCCGCAAAGGGACCCGACGCGGCACGTGGGGCAGCCGCCGGGAAGAGAGTCCCATCCCCAGTCAACGGTGGCTGTCGATACGGCGATGACCGTGAAATGGCCTCGATGAGACACTGAACTTACATCTATATTCCCTTGGTCTGCCAGTATCCCTTTTGCTGTATCAGATACTCCGTCCACCAGCAACACAGGCATGTCTGTTGGTTTGTATTAGCGCTGGCCCTGCAGGCAATGTTACTTCGGTAAACAAATGTAAACTTTCTACGTTTGTTTTCGTGTACAATTCCAGCTAACATTGCACTACTTGCTTCCACCTTGTCACGTGCTAACAAGTAGACCACATCCTGCCTGTCCGCCAGAGCCGTATTCAGGCAGCGTTCTAGCCATGAAGACAGCAGTTTTGGCTGCCACACCAAATTGGACGTGACGCCTCAGGAGTCACTACGAGCAGCCAGTCATCGTCTCGAGCCTCCGCTTCTCCAGCGTTGGCCTCCCATGGACTCTGGCCATCAGGACTCTATATCTGCCTCTGTGATTGTGTACAAAGACTGCCTTTTAAGATATGGTCTGTCTGGACTTACACTTGTACTACTGAAAATTCTGCAGTGACTGATGTCCATCCCGGACATATGCCGGTCAGCCAGAACACTATGACCACCGACCTACTGTCGATATAAACCCGTCCAGGTGAAAGCAGCGTCAGTTGGCGAAGAAGGAATGCTAGTCAGACACACGCACGTTGCGTTTAGTTCCAGTGAACGTGCTGTCTTGTGTAGAATCTCTCCGAGTTTGACCGTGGACAAATTGTGATGGCCCGGAGGCTCGGCACAAGCATTTCGGAAACTGCTCTACTTTTCGGGTGTTCGAAAAGTACTGTGGTGAGTGACCTCAACTCGTGGGGAAACCAACGTGAAACCACTTCCAGACGTCGTGGGGAGGTCAAGGACGGCCGCCGACGGAGCGGGGCCTGCGAGATCCGGATGCAGCGAGGGCTTCTGCGTCCAGGCAGGCACAGAATCTGGAAGGAAAATGCCTGCGACAGGATCACGTGGACGGATTTGATTCTGGCGGCGTCTCAGCAAACTTCTCGGTCCCTGCAATAGAAACAGAGAACATCCAAGAAAACGTGCAACTGTGTCTCGCTCCCGTACCTCCGTCCGCCATACAATTTGTAAAAGCCCGAATCGTTGGTGTGATACTTTGCCTGTCTGGACGGAGTTGGCATCGTCTGCCGTGAAAGGTGCGGCACCTGAAGTAAGGTGCGGTGGCGCCGTCCGTGTAACAACTCCGCCGGCGACTGTTGGTTGAAAATGGTTCAAATGGCTCTGAGCGCTATGGGACTTAAGTTCTGGAACAGCTGAGTAAAACTGAACGTACTGAGCCTACTTTCCCTTTACTTTTTCTTATTATGTCAACACTGATCCACAACATTCTAGTGCAACGCAATCTGACAGCTCAAAAAAATTACAACCTGAGTTCAAATAATCAATTCAAAAGAATGGCGCTGACTAAAAAGAAATCTTAACAATAACCTATACATTTGATTAAGCACTTACCTCACACAAATCTTCTTTACGCGAACCACTGCAATACAGCGAGCGTCAATACTACCAGCTAAATAAAAGATTCTAACTAGTAAAGCCACTAACTACTAATAGGCATGTGGTTAGCAAAGAAAAGATCTTGTTGCAAACCAAATAATGTATTTTTTACCTTAATAATGTGACATCCAGTTCAAACACGAATATAAATCGTCATTGACATCTAGTACAAAGGTATATAATCATGAATAATATGCAATCTCCAAGTCGAACATGTACAGATCGTTAGCCTACGCTAACACTTCAGACGTCTACCCTCCATCAATGCTAAATTCTCACATCCAACATCCGTCACTGCTGGCTGTTCACCTCCAACTGCCCAACAGTACTTCCATCACTGCTGGTGACCAACTTCCAACTGCCCAACACTACTGGCGATTAACTTCCAACAACGAGTCCAACCAGCCACACAGCTACACAGAGCTGCCAACACAGAAGCAGCCCACTTACACTGTGTCGCTTGGCTGTGAGCGAAAGCAACAGAACCTGGTCTCTTCTGTGGGAGGCATGCCTATGGACTGTTGGCGGACCGGTACACTCGTGGTGTGGTTGTTGTCGCAGGTGGCGGAAAATTGTTCAAATTCTATTGCAATAAATTGAGGTCCGTTGTCAGTCACAATCACTTCAGACAGATGCTTTTGGCAAAACACCGATGACAAGGCCTATATTGTGGAACGAACGCAGAGGAACCACGAAGGGAAATTTGCTGGAAGTGTCAACATCAATGAGCCAGCGTGTATTCCGGTAAGCACCCACCAAATCTGTGTGCAAACGTTGCCAAAGTGCTTGAGGTTTGGCCCGTGCAAAGAACTGCTGAGGCGGGGCTAACTGATATTCAGCGCAGGCCTGGCACTGAAAAGTCGACTGTTGAATTTGCGCATCCAGACAGTGCCAAGTGCAAAGACGTCGTGCCGACAGCTTGGTGCAGCAAACGAAGCACGTCAGGTTGGAGGGCCTGGGGAACCACTACAAACATGGCTGGTCATCATTGGTGCGAACCAAAATGATACGTTGGTGAACTGCAAGGGTGTGCCGACAGGCAAAATACCGGCGAACCACAGAGCTACGAAACTGTCTGGCTGAACGCGGCCAACCAGTGCGGGTGTAGTGCAACAGAAACTGCAGATACATGGCTGTGGCCTGGACGTCTTACCGATGGTTAAGCGAAAAGCTATGCGAAGCATCTGTGTGTTGTGCATCAATGTAGCAACAAGGTACAGAGGTGTGACCGAATGCTGAACCTGGGCATACAGGGAGGCGAGAGAGAGCGTCTGCGTTGCCATGCTTAGAAGTGGGCCGATACACAATTTCATAGTGGTAATTTGACAAAAGAAGAACCCACCGTTGCAGCTTCTGCGCGATGCGAGTTGGGACTGGCTGCGAAGGGCTTAACAAAGATTTCAGAGTATTATGGTCAGTCAACAGGTAAATATTTCTGCGTAAATGAGACTGGTGAAAATGACACAGACTGTGGTGAGAGCCTCCTTTTCAATTGGCGAATAATTACTTTGAGCTTTGTTCAACATCTTCTCAGTAAAGGCAATCCGCATGTCGAGAGCACCAAATTTTTGTGACAAAATTGCACCGACGCCATAACAGGAAGCATCTACAGCCAAGACCACGTGTTTGGCTGAATAAAATTCAGCAAGGCATCGACCACTAACAAGGGGAGGCCGCCAATTGTGAAATTCAGATTCGATTCATACTGCGCGTAATAAAAGCTCATGGCCAGAGGTGTAATGTGGCAAAGCACCAAGATGCACTTCTCAGCCGTTGTCGAGAAAATCGACAGTTAAAAGAAACCGTTAAGGTGAAATACTCTCTACGATTAACAGTTTTTTAAAGCGTCGTGGCGCAGCGGTAAGCGCTCGGGTTCGTAATCCGAAGGTCGCCGGATCGAATCTCGCACCATGCAACTTTTTTTTAGTATTTGTTTTTTGTAATTCAGATGTGTATATATACATATATATATATATATATATATATATATATATATATATATATATATATTTCCCGGCAATCAGTTGTAACAATTATGCATATAATAAGTTGTTGAAAGTCGTTTGTCGTGGAAAAACTGGCGACGTCGAACATCATTATGTTTTCCGCAAACAAAGTTGTATTTCACAAATGTTATTAATTGTCTTCATAATGTTAACCACGTATAGTTAACGGAAGACGTAGAAACGATATTCCGAAACGAATACGTATAACGTAAGTCAAACGTTCGAATTAGAATAGAGACCCCACGAACACAAATTCGCTGTGGCAGGTATGAAATATAAACTCCGTTACTCGCTCGTTACACTTGATGGACAGATGTTGAATGGGCCGGAACGAGCCGCCGCATAACAGCGTAGTTGCCTGCTAACTTCGAAAGAAGGTAGATGCGGTCCCTAGCGCAACTTATAACATCGTCGAAAATCAGTGCGGACGGGAGAGTTTTGGTACACCCTGTTAAAAAAACGGAAAAATGGAGGCGGTACAATTGGAGAGCGATCCGCCTTCACCAACATGCATAAGCAATTCATTAATAGTTTATATATATATATATATATATATATATATATATATATATATATATATATATATTTGAATTACAAAAGGCTAATAATTAAAAAAAATGCATGGCGCGTGATTCGATCCGGCGACCTTCGGATTACGAACCCGAGCGCTTACCGCTGCGCCACGGCGCTGTAGAAAACTGTTAATCGTAGAGAGTATTTCACCGCAACGGTTTCTTTTAACTGTCGATTTTCTCGACAACGGCTGAGAAGAGCATCTTGGTGCTTTGCCACATTACACCTCTGGCCATGAGCTTTTATTATGCGCAGTATGAATCGAATCTGAATTTCACAATTGGCGGCCTCCCCTTGTATGCAAAGCATTTTGAAACTTCTGGAAAGCAGGGTAAGCGAGGCAAGGGAACCGCTATTTCAGCGGCGTTAGGAATAAATTGGATGTAATACGTGAGCTTCCCTAACACAGACTGCAGTTCCCGCACATTGAGTGGGGATGGAAGGTCACGGATAGCAAGCAAATGTGATTGCAATGGGTGTAATCACTGGCTGCTAGTGGCATGTCTTAGTACTCAGTCTGAAAAAACACACATTCTTCTCTGTTACACTCGAGACAAGCTGCAGACAATACTTGAAACAGAGTGTGAGGATTGCTAACATGTTGTTCAGGAGTGCGACATGAGACGACAATGTCATCTAAATAGTTCGAGCAAAGAGGAACTCTTGCAGTCAGGTGCGCCAGAAAGCGCTGAAAACTGGCGGGTGCAGAAGTACCGCCAAACGACAATCTCAAGAATCTGAGGAGACCTTGATGAGTGTTAGCGACAAAGTCGTGTTGCGACTGCTCATCCAGAGGTATTTCTAAGTAAGCGTCGCGCAAGTCAGTTTTGGAAAAGTAATGATCTGCATCCCGTTCAGCCATCAATTCTTCCAGGCGTGGAGACGGATAACTGTCAGTGGCTGTTTTAGGATTCAGTTTTCTTAAAATCGGCGCACAACCAGAGTCTGCCTGACGGCTTCTTTAGTGTAACAAGAAGGGACTTGCACTGACTGGCAGTAATGGCTGCTACGACCCCAATTTATAGCAAAACAGTAAGTTCCTGAGTCACGTCTCGAAGAGCCTGAGGGACAGGACCAGCTCTAACAAAACGTGGTTCTGCATCATCCTTCATTGTGACATGGGCAACAAAATATTGTCTTTGCCTAAATCCTCAGAAGATAAATCCTGAAACTCTGCACATAACTTAGCAACACTGTCCCGAAGATCAAAGGAAGAAACAGAAAGCACATTTCCTGAATGATTAACAAACAAAGAGAGACTAGACCAAAAATATTAGCACTCTCTTGTATGGAAAGAAGTGTCTTCGTCGGATTTCGGAAAGTCGCAGGCACGCTACAAGTACCTCAGAGAGGAATGTCTTGGTAGCTATACGCCACCAGCATATGGCGCGATGTGCACAACTTTGGTTTGCCAAGCAATAAGTAAGGGCTACGGTTGAGCAAAGTCACTAAAGCTCCAGTAAGTTGAAAATGGACTGATTCTCCAGCAACAGTAAGAGATACAAAAAGTTTGTTGTCTTCACGTAGCACTGCAAATGTTCTTTTGCACTAACGACATTGTGCAGCTTTACAACACGCTACACACTGTTGATGAAGAAGTAGCAGAAGGGGGTGTCATACGTTTCTGTAAGAACACAGATTGTACATGTCGCTATTTGCCACAAAAAAGCAAATCACTTCACATGAGGGGGCGAGACCGTAGAGCATGTACTGTACTACGGCAAGGGCACGATTTCACACATTGTGCCAGACGCGACATGTGTTTATGTGAGCAGTTTAGCCGTAGCCGGCTGGACCGCTACTTGCAAGCTGTTTGGGAAGCCTGTTTACTGTACCTATCTACAGATCAAACAGGAGGTACCTCAAAAGCCTCTGCCGCGCTTTCGCAGAAATCCTTATAGTGTAAAGACAGCAGAAGGTTTTGGAAGGAAAGTTGTGAGTATTTCAGAATCTGTTCCTGAATTCCAGATTGTGATGTCATCAAGAGTCATTGCATCACTGTTCTATTTGCCATAGTCACATTTGAATCTACATTGTCGAGTAAGGCATTGCAGTTCAGTCACCCACTGACGGTATATCTGTCCTTGTTGCTTACGCAACCTTAACGATTTGTACCGGTCAGCCGCCACTTGTACTCTGCTACTACTCGGTATGCGCTTGCAGAAGGTCCTCATATTGTCCTAGCTCAGGGCGGGATGTGGGAAACAACCGCCATGTCCAAGAAATCAGACAGCCGAGTGGTTCTAGGCGCTACAGTCTGGAACCGCGCGACCGCTACGGTCGCAGGTTCGAATCCTGCCTCGGGCATGGGTGTGTGTGATGTCCTTAGGTTAGTTAGGTTTAAGTAGTTCTAAGTTCTAGGGGACTTATGACCTCATAAGTTAAGTCTCATAGGGCTCAGAGCCATTTGAACCAAGAAATCAGAACGTTTGTTGAGCCTTGGCTCGCTCATGCTAGGCGTTGGATTAAACCTTGGTTGCTATTCTGTGTTTAGTCTCCCGCGGTTATCGCGATTATGCTGTTATCCTCTCTTTCCGTGGGTGGCAGCAGCGGTGTGTGTCGATATTCGCACCTTGGAATGTCTTTGGCCTGGCGCTTATAGGTTCCGGCTGGGCTGTATGTGGGGAGTTGGTCGATTGGCGTGGAGCAGCGAGGAAATCTCCGTGGCGCGTAGTTTGGCCAAGCCCGCTGGCGACCTCTATGTGATGTCGGAGTGTGTGGGGCTGTTCCGATTGCTACAATGTTCGTGGCTCACCGATCCTGGACATGAAAGTTGAATTTTGACTTAATCTACCAGCAGGTCACGACTGGTGACATTGTGTCGTTTGGAGTTCGTTGTCGGCTGTTGGGATATTCCCACGAGGAACAACATTTGTTTTCAAGTTGGCAAATTTTAGCCACCCTCCGGTGGAGTTTAACTGTGCTTGGTTATTTGAATTGAAGTGCACGAGCGGAATCTTGTGCCTCATGGCAATTAACTTTCCAGTTACCTGCCCTGGCCGTTGATGTAAATTCAGTGTTTGAATTCCACGCCGACCCTCAGAACTTCTGAGCGCCCTTGGGTGTACTGCCTTTTCTTGTTTGTTCTTGTTGTTTGTACTTGTATGGCATCTAGCCGATTTTTAGATAAAGGTTGTTTTGCCCTTAAGGCATCGCCGGCCGGTGTGGCCGTACGGTTCTGGGAGCTTCAGTCTGGAACCGCGTGACCGCTACGGTCGGAGGTTCGAATCCTGCCTCGGGCATGGATGTGTGTGCTCTCCTTAGGTTAGTTAGGTTTAAGTAGTTCTAAGTTCTAGGGGACTTATGACCACAGATGTTAAGTCCCATAGTGCTCAGAGCCATTTGAACCTTAAGCCATAAGATGGATTGGGCCTTCAGCCTAATTTAAGAATAGTTTTTCGTAAAGCCTTTGCCATTTTTAAAATTAATTTTATTGAGTCTTAAGTGTTGGGTCTTCATCCGATTTTTAATTTGTTTGCTCTTAAAGTGTCAGATTCTTTGGGCCTCCAGCCTAATTAAAGAACTGTTTTAAGATAAGGCTTTACCTTTTAAATTTCTGATTTTGGTTGAGCTTTAAGTTATTGGCTTTCAGCCGTTTTTAAATTAGAGTGGTGTTGCCCTTAAGGCATGAGATTGTACGTCGCATTCAGCCACTAATTAAGTTCCACAACTAAAGCTGTGTTTTTTTTTTTTTTTAATTTTCTTGGCTCTTGTAATGTTTGATCAAATATAATGTTGCATGTTCGAGTGTAACTGACAGCAGCTTATTTTGGCCCCTTTCCACAACTTAAACTACCTGTCCTTCCCCTGCGGGTTTAGCAGGGCGTCTCATTTGTCACTACGTTTATGTAATGCACTGTGATGTGTGTGCTGAACTTTTCGAGCTACCCTGTCCAGGCTACCTTCACCTCGTCAGACTCACGAAGAGGCGACAAGTACGTAGGTGGTGCAGGCATTGGCGCTGCCGTTGGGTAAGCAGTCTTGTGTGAAGTCGTCTGCGCCGCCATGAAGTGAGTCGTCAGAAAAGTTCACGATAGCGCTGTGCTACCGCCATACACAATTTTATAAAGGAAGGCACCGCCGTTTGACAATATTAGTGTATTTTTCTTATGTACAATCTAAATTTCGGGTTTAACACCATTATCGAGTACAACGCTCCTAGACTGTTAACATCATTTCCCTGTGTACTGTGCAAGATGACAAATACACACTTCAACTCGCTGACTTAAAACTGATATAAATGATACAAAATTATCGTCTTCTACGCATGCAGGAGATTATTGTACAAGGGCGTCATATCTGTTAATGTCAGTCGAAAGCAAGCAAGTAGTTGCTCCATTTGTTGACTCTGATATTGAATAAATAGTTCCATCAACAACAGGCGGCGCAACAGGGATTTTATCGTAGTAGATATTATCAGTTGCCGGCCGAAGTGGCCGTGTGGTTAAAAGCGCTGCAGTCTGGAACCGCAAGACCGCTACGGTCGCAGGTTCGAATCCTGCCTCCGGCATGGATGTTTGTGATGTCCTTAGGTTAGTTAGGTTTAACTAGTTCTAAGTTCTAGGGGACTAATGACCTCAGCAGTTGAGTCCCATGGTGCTCAGAGCCATTATCAGTTGAGGAATGCTCAAAATAACAAGAGGGGGGAAGCACAGAAAAGCAAAAATGGTTGCAAAAGCAGCCATATCAGAACCTAGATTGAGATAAACACTGGGGACACAAAACACAAGGAAAAAAGAGAAAACAACCATAAAGACGACAGAACAGGAAGAAGAAACTGTTTGCCACACAGAGGTACGATGACTCATTGCCAGGTATGTTATGTGCAACATCGTACACAGAGTGGTGCAGCAACTGACATTGTATGAAAGCTGAACAGGAGCAGAAATGATTAGCAAACAAGTTAACAAACAGCGGACTTATTTAACTTGTATTTCTCCAAGCGCATGAAGACATTACAAATAATGTAGCAAGATCCAGAGAGCTGCACTCAATTCAACAAGGATGAGTGTCTCTATGCTAAGATGAATGATGGAGGTGGAGCTGTGGCTAGGCAGCATCCGAATCTCATATTGAAGAGGCTGCAAGTGAGAGCGGCGTGTCAGGCTGCAGCAGAGGGAACTCGTGGCGCGGAAGCACTGGGGGTGTGGCTCAGTGGACATGCTCCATTGCTTCCGTCGGATTGCGCACGACCGACATCGGCGTCTGACGGAAATTTGCAGTCCGTTGCCAACTTTAACACATGTGGGGTAGTATCGATACGTGATACCATAGAAAGGACAGGGCAGATTGGACGTAAAATCTTAGACTTCTATACTTACCCTAACAATTCTGACTCTGCCATGTGTCGTTCCCATTGCTAGGTAACTGTTTGTTCTACAAAGACTGCTTTGGGTAGGAAGTTTCAGGGACAGGAAGTTTCAGAGACTTTAAGTTCGCGAGTGACACAAGTGACCGATTGCTTAAACGTAATCAAACGATAGTATTTCATTTCGTCTTTTTTTGTGCAACACATTACATTTTTGTTTAAAGTCGACTTTAACCTTTGTGCAAGGCGATGCTCATTTGTGATGCTTAAACTTCCTGGTACACTATGTGTATCCGGACACCTGGCTGAAAATGACTTAAAAGTTCGTGGCACCCTCCATCGGTAATGCTGGACTTCAATATGGTGTTGGCCCACCCTTAGCCTTGATGACAGCTTCCACTCTCGCAGGCATACGTTCAATCAGGTGCTGGAAGGTTTCTTGGGGAATGGCAGCCCATTCTTCACGGAGTGCTGCACTGAGAAGAGGTATCGATGTCGGTCGGTGAGGCGTGGCACGAAGTCGGCCTTCCAAAACATCTCAAAGGTGTTCTATAGGATTCACCCTTTTATCTTTAAAGCCAGTACCGCCATTAGACTGTTGTTTATTTACAGTGTTACATTTACACATACACAATCATGATTTGGGGCATCTTAGTCAATTTATAACACTTAACACACTTGATATTGGCACTTTGAAGCCTAAATCATGATTGTGTAAGTGTAAATGTAACACTGTAAACAAACAACATTCTAATGGCGGTACTGACTTTAAAGAAATATATTATGACTGTAGCCCCACATTATGAAAAAGTTACTATAGGATTCAGGTCAGGACTCTGTGCAGGCCAGTCCATTACAGGGATGTTATTGTCGTGTAACCAGTCCGCCACAGGCCGTGCATTTTGAACAGGTGCTCGATCGTTTTGAAAGACGCAATCGCCATACCTGAATTGCTCTTCAACAGTGGGAAGCAAGAAGGTGCTTAGAACATCAGTGTAGGCCTGTGCTGTGATAGTGCCACGCAAAACAACAAGGGGTGCAAGCCCCTTCCATGAAAAACACGACGACACCATAACATCACCGCCTCCGAATTTTACTGTTGGCACTACACACGCTGGCAGAAGACGTTCACCGGGCATTTGCCATACCCACACCCTGCCATCGGATCGCCACATTGTGTACCATGAATCGTCACTCCACACAACGTTTTTCCACTGTTCAATCGCGCAATGTTTACGCTCCTTGCACCAGGCGAGGCGTCGTTTGGCATTTACCGACGTGATGTGTGGCTTATGAGTAGCCGCTCGACCTTGAAATCCAAGTTTTCTCACCTCCCGCCTAGCTGTCATAGTATCTGCACATACTGCTGCAGTTTCGAATTCCTGTGCGATAGTCTGGATAGATGTCTGCCTATTAGACATTACGACCCTCTTCAACTGCGGCGGTCTCTGTCAGTCAACAGACGAGGTCGGCCTGTACGCTTTTGTGCTGTATGTGTTCCTTCACGTTTCCACTTCACTATCACATCGGAAACAGTGGACCTAAGGATGTTTAGGAGTGTGGAAAAATCTCGCGTACAGACGTATGACACAAGTGACACCCAATCACCTGACCATGTTCGAAGTCTGTGAGTTCTGCTGAGCGCCCCATTCTGATCTCTCACGATGTCTAATGACTACTGCGGTCGCTGATATGGACTACCTGGCAGTAGGTGGCAGCACAATGCTTCTAATACGAATAACTTATGTATTTGTGGATGTGTGGTTACTTTTGATCACTTAGTGTATATCATAACTGAGCTGTTCTACTCCATCGCCTTGGCTTTTAGGTATTTAACCTTTATCGGTATGTAGATGCCCGATGAGGACTGTAAACTGTCATTTGTTGCCCAAGGATTTTTTATTAACGCCAAATTATGGCCATACAGACTTAAAAAGGATGGTGGAATAGTGAAACTGCATTCTAATTGCATTCTAATTTTGTGGTTAAGTGAAATACGTTTGAAATCAACGTCAAAGTTGCCATAAATTCTATTGCTTAATATAAATATTCACATAAACAAATGCAGGATGAGCTGTGTATGGCTCGCCGTCCCACCATTTGGTATTTTACACCCTGTTTTAACGTATTTCCGTCTCACCACGTTGATTCAAATTACTGGCGTTACTGAGTTGGGGTTTTGCCTGACCGTCATCGGCACTAGTAGCGCGTATCGATATATCCCCTCTGATAGGATCTCTGCTCGGCTGCTATTACTTCCCGATTGTCATCTGTCGTGAGGTCAGTCGGAACGTGCGAGGAGGCTTCACGGCGGCAGTTCGGGTCGTGAGTTGGGCCCTGCCAGGGAGTTGTAATGCGTCTGGAGAGCAGCCCGGGCCAGCCAGTCGCCGGCTTGCAGCAGCAGTGAGCCCTGCGTGGACATCGCCCGCCCGACCGTTGCCGCCACGCATCACTTAAGCCGGGCATGACTTTTGGTGGATTGTTGGTCGGTCGGTTCGTCCGAGGACATCTCCGTGCGGCGTCGTCGACTGGGCCGCTGGAGGTCTCTGGGCAGTGTCAGAGTCTGTCTGGAGCTGTCCGATCGGTATGAACATCGTCGTTCGCCGACCCGGGACGTGAAGGTTGAGTGGTTCCGGCGTTGCTGTTGTGGAGGTTTTCCTGTGAGCAACAACGAGTGAAGTATTCGAGATAGCCGCCGTCCGGTGGAATTGATCAAATTAATTTATCCATAGTCAAGTGCATCAGCGGAATTTTCTGCCTTGTGGCCGTTAGTGTTCTGGTTACCTGCCCTGGCCGCTAACGTAGTTTTTAAGCAGTGTCTTTTCCTTACCTGTTGTTGCTGCCCAACAAGTGTGTAGTTTTGGCAGCTCAGTTCACATACGCGTTTGTTTGGGGATAGTGATACTTGTAATTTTATTGGGGGCATTGAATTCTCGTGTATTCCGTCGTGGCAAGAAAGCGGGTGGTCGGTCGGTCCGGGACTGTCCCTTGGTTGGGTTCGCACGAATTAAGTGTAGTTGGGCTCACCGCCTGTCTCGCGTAAGTGAAGGAGGGCAGACCGATCCACTGGAGACTCCTGAGTGCCGCTCTCTTAATTATCTTTTTGGCAGTGTTAATGTTGTTGTAATTTTAACTGTATTTCATATTTTTAATTTGGCAAGGTTAGTTGTGGGCCTTTAGCCCTGGAAACATGCTCTCAGGGTTTAGTTCAAGTCCAAACATTATTGCGTTCTGCTCATGAAAGGCTATTGTAATTTCCTCTGAAAAATTTTACAAGTTACTGTGCGCCTTCCGCTGTTGGTGTTGCAAAAAGGAAATTTTTAAACTTAATGCATTGTTTTACCGATTGTGACAATATATATTTCCTTAATTTGCAGAATTTAACTTTGCGGTCTTCAGCCATCTTATTGCGTTTGTTAATCTCCTTCCGTGCACCTTGGGGGCCATCAGCCCTGTTAGCATCTTAAAACATCGTGGCCTTCTACCTTCAGTAATCATCATAGTATATGATGATCTCCTATATGTAAATGATTTATCTTATTCGTAAATTTATCTTTTTGTCATGTCTTTTCAAAATTGAACTAATTCTAATGCATCTGTTTGGAGGCCTTCAGCCGCGTAGCAAATTTAATTCTTTCAAAAGTGTATTTGTGAACTAAATGATAATAAATTGCAATTGTGAAATGAATCAGACCACAAATCCCTTGGCCGTTTCCACAATCCTAATTACCTGTTAGCCCAGCGCGATTTAGTTTCACAGGAGTTACACTGAAGTACACTCCTGGAAATTGAAATAAGAACACCGTGAATTCATTGTCCCAGGAAGGGGAAACTTTATTGACACATTCCTGGGGTCAGATACATCACATGATCGCACTGACAGAACCACAGGCACATAGACACAGGCAACAGAGCATGCACAATGTCGGCACTACTACAGTGTATATCCACCTTTCGCAGCAATGCAGGCTGCTATTCTCCCATGGAGACGATCGTAGAGATGCTGGATGTAGTCCTGTGGAACGGCTTGCCATACCATTTCCACCTGGCGCCTCAGTTGGACCAGCGTTCGTGCTGGACGTGCAGACCGCGTGAGACGACGCTTCATCCAGTCCCAAACATGCTCAATGGGGGACAGATCCGGAGATCTTGCTGGCCAGGGTAGTTGACTTACACCTCCTAGAGCACGTTGGGTGGCACGGGATACATGCGGACGTGCATTGTCCTGTTGGAACAGCAAGTTCCCTTGCCGGTCTAGGAATGGTAGAACGATGGGTTCGATGATGGTTTGGATGTACCGTGCACTATTCAGTGTCCCCTCGACGATCACCAGTGGTGTACGGCCAGTGTAGGAGATCGCTCCCCACACCATGATGCCGGGTGTTGGCCCTGTGTGCCTCGGTCGTATGCAGTCCTGATTGTGGCGCTCACCTGCACGGCGCCAAACACGCATACGACCATCATTGGCACCAAGGCAGAAGCGACTCTCATCGCTGAAAACGACACGTCTCCATTCGTCCCTCCATTCACGCCTGTCGCGACACCACTGGAGGCGGGCTGCACGATGTTGGGGCGTGAGCGGAAGACGGCCTAACGGTGTGCGGGACCGTAGCCCAGCTTCATGGAGACGGTTGCGAATGGTCCTCGCCGATACCCCAGGAGCAACAGTGTCCCTAATTTGCTGGGAAGTGGCGGTGCGGTCCCCTACGGCACTGCGTAGGATCCTACGGTCTTGGCGTGCATCCGTGCGTCGCTGCGGTCCGGTCCCAGGTCGACGGGCACGTGCACCTTCCGCCGACCACTGGCGACAACATCGATATATTGTGGAGCCCTCACGCCCCACGTGTTGAGCAATTCGGCGGTACGTCCACCCGGCCTCCCGCATGCCCACTATACGCCCTCGCTCAAAGTCCGTCAACTGCACATACGGTTCACGTCCACGCTGTCGCGGCATGCTACCAGTGTTAAAGACTGCGATGGAGCTCCGTATGCCACGGCAAACTGGCTGACACTGACGGCGGCGGTGCACAAATGCTGCGCAGCTAGCGCCATTCGACGGCCAACACCGCGGTTCCTGGTGTGTCCGCTGTGCCGTGCGTGTGATCATTGCTTGTACAGCCCTCTCGCAGTGTCCGGAGCAAGTATGGTGGGTCTGACACACCGGTGTCAATGTGTTTTTTTTTTCCATTTCCAGGAGTGTATAATAGGAACGTGTTTAATAAGATTCAGCTCACTGACAAATTATCACAAGAACATGAAACATTTACAAGGATCTAAGATTGGCGGAGGTTGAAGATAAGGAACCGATAGGTAGGTTAGTACATAATTGGCATATTTATCCGTTTCCGCGATCTGACGACAGTGATTGCCAAGTTTGAGTTCGTAAATATTACGCATGCCAGAAGGGCGTTTCCTCCCTACTCATTATCGCTCTAATGTTTACTTAGTACATTGCGACCTATACGCGCCGAAGCCGGTTGCAATGTTACCTTTTTTTTAGCAGCGGCTTTTTCGTGTTGTTTGCCAGTGCTGCTGTCGGACGCCACTGCGTTGTACCATGGCTGTGAATCCCTGAAAGCCACCTTGAAAGGAGCCTACTGGGGCACACTTGTATGTGGCACCCGAAAACGATAATAATATTAATGTTAACTAAAATGGAACTAGTATACTATAAACGATGTATGCCTGTGGTAGGCTTTATAATGCGGACCGCTGACTGTGCATGACCGCAGAACCAAAGATACTGCTTCTGGTCTGTGACTTACAGTAAGAAAGCAATGCGTGCACAGTTGTAGGTAGCTGTCTGTGAGCGAAAGACGTTGGAGTAGGCAGTTTTTGTGGTCTGCTGTGTGAAGCCACCAACTATTAGATTAATGTAGGAATTACGACAACATTTAAGCGGGAGTGTTTCCACAAGCAAGGTAAGGATGTTAAATAATGATGATTTTTGTTTTGTCAACGCGTTAGTATAGATGAGTTGGCTGATAATTTGTAATTGTTGATTCGATAAAAAAAAAGCTGTTTAAATATTTCAGGCCGGCCGGAGTGGCCGAGCGATTCTAGGCGCTACAGTCTAGAGCCGAGCGACCGCTCCGGTCGCAGGTTCGAATCCTGCCTCGGGCATGGATGTGTGTGATGTCCTTAGGTTAGTTAGGTTTAATTAGTTCTAAGTTCTAGGCGACTGATGACCTCCGAAGTTAAGTCGCATAGTGCTCAGAGCTACTTGGACCATTTTTTTTTTAGATAATTCAGTTTTGTAATGTTTCTATGATTCGTTTACAGATCTATATGTAAATTGATGATTTGCATTTATGCTACTTTAGTGAGGTTACATAATACTTGCTGTATACATCTCATTGCTTGTGGATCAATTAGTAAATATGATACATTATTCTAACCAAAGTAACTTCAGTTGTAGATGGTTTTGAAAAGACGAACTTAACTTGCAATATAATATTACAGCTAGCATTGCTCACCGCTGAGCTTGTAAGAGAGAGAGAGAGAGAGAGAGAGAGAGAGAGACCAGAATATATCGCGTTCCACCGTGGCTCTGTTGCTGCTTTAGAGGTAAAACAATTTAATTTATTTGTTATGTGCACATGGACCAAAGTTATCAGTATTGAACAGGGCCAGAGGATTCAGTGCCTAAGAGGCTGAATGTATTTTGCAGTGACTGTACTTCTTTATTGGTTTTGGGAGTTGCACTGCGAAAGTTTTGCTAACAATACACCACTTGCGCTTACAGCACGCTACACGATAATTAGAGTTTGTGTGCATTCACCATCATTCAATGTATTCCATACAGAGCAGAATAATTTTAATGAGTATCCGATAGATTTTATTTATTTAAAAGGAAGTTATAACCTAGCGCAAACCTTACATCATGCTGCTGTTGGGCCCGCAAAGTGAAATGACTACTTCTCACAACGAGTTCTGCTTGCAGAAATCGAAGTTATTCCCTCACTAGCAGTAGGCGAAGTGCCACTTTAGTTCCTCCTGTCTTCCCTTGTAACATTCGTCCCTTCTTCGAGAGCCAATCCTAGCCTCACACGGGCAGACATCCAATCACAAGACTCAAATCTCGTGGAGCGTCCCGCTTCTCAGTAAAAAAACTACCACCTGAGACCAGACTGGCCAATGAAATTCCCTCGTTTTCTTTCACAGAGGTTCAAATGGTTCAAATGGCTCTGAGCACTATGGGACTCAACTGCTGAGGTCATTAGTCCCCTAGAACTTAGAACTAGTTAAACCTAACTAACCTAAGGACATCACAAACATCCATGCCCGAGGCAGGATTCGAACCTGCGACCGTAGCGGTCTTGCGGTTCCAGACTGCAGCGCCTTTAACCGCACGGCCACTTCGGCCGGCGCTTTCACAGAGGTCTACAGCTACAGAAAGGAATATGTTTTGACTTTCCAGAATGAGATTTTCACTCTGCAGTGGAGTGTGCGCTAATATGGAACTTCCTGGCAGATTAAAACTGTGTGCCAGACCGAGACTCGAATTCGGGACCTTTGCCTTTCGTGGGCAAGTGCTCTACCAACTGAGCTACCCAAGCACGCCCTGCCCTGACAGTTTTACTTCTGCTAGTACCTCGTCTCCTACCTTCCAACGAGAGCTTCTGTAAAGGGGGGGGGGGGCTTGTGCCGTGCTTGGGTAGCTCAGTTGGTAGAGCACTTGCCCGCGAAAGGCGAAGGTCCCGAGTTCGAGAGTCGGTCCGGCACATAGTTTTAATCTGCCAGGAAGTTCCATGTTTTGACTTTGTCTTGTCGGTGCTTCAAAGGAGCGCATTAGCATGTTGTTTCCCATGACCCTCAAAGATTCTTATCTGTTTTACACGTGTGATGACCAAACTACAGGTACTTTTGAGACGAGCAAGTTGCAGTCTCACGCTCATAGAATCATCACACCTTGCCTGCCGTGTTCTGCCGCGAGCATTGCGCCATAAATACCAGTAGCTTTCACAGAGGAGCCTGCGTGGTATCCACCGGAGTATATGAAGAGATCGAAAAAGAGGTGACTGTCGGAAGGCCTTACTCAGTATACAGGAATGTCAAAACAACCTTCGATAAAATTAAAAGGAAGGGTGGTAATATTTTGGAATTCCAGTGCCAAATATAGAGGAGAGAATGTATACGTGGAAAGAGTACATTGAAGGCCACTATGAGAGTAAAGACTTCTCTGATTATGTGATAGAAGAAGAAGCCTGAGTCCATATAGGAGAGATAGTGGATCAAGCACTAGAATCAGGATTGAGAAGAGCTTCGGAAGACTTAAGATCGTATAAGACTATAAGGATACATAAAATTTCATCACAATTTCTAAAATAAATGGGGAAGGTGCCAACAAATGACTACTCGCGATGGAATCTAAAATGTATGAGTCTGGCGATACACCATTTGACTTTCGGAAAAGCATCAAACACGTAATTCCAAAGGTCACATGAGCGGAAATGTGCGAGAATTATCGTACAATCAGTTTAACAGGTCATGCGTCCAAGTTACTCACAACGTTAATGGACAAAATAATGGCAAAGAAAAGTGACGACGTCTTAGATGACAATCAGTTTCCCCTTAGGAAAGAGGAAGTCACCAGAGAGGCAATTTCAGCTATACTGTTGATGATGGAAGAAGACTACAGAAAAGTCTAGACACGTCCACGGAAAAAGCGTTCGACCATATCAAAGAGTGCAAGATGTTCGAAATTCTAAGCAAAATAGTGGTAAGCTATAGAGAAAAACCCGTAGTATACAATATATACAAGAACCAAGACGTAACAATAAGAGTAGATGATCAAGAACGATGTGTTCGGATTAAAAATGACGTATGGTAGGGATGTAGCTTTTCACCCCTACTGTTCAATCTATACAACGAAGGAGCAACGACGGAAATAAAGTTTCAAGAGTGGAATTAAAATTCAAAGTGAAAGGATATCAGTAATAATATACGCTGATGACATTGCTATCTTCAGTGAAATTGAAGAAGAAGAGGAGGAGGTCAGTGTTTAACGTCACGTCGACAACGAGGTCATTAGAGACGGGGCACTAGCTCGGGTTAAGGAAGGATGGGGAAGGAAGCCCGCCGTCCTCTTTCAAAGGAACCATTACGGCATTTGCCTGAAACGATTTAGGAAAATCACGGAAAACCTAAATCAGGATGGCCGGATACGGGTTTGAACCGCCGTCCTTCCGAATGTGAGTCCAGTGAGCTAACCACTGCGCCACCTCGCTCGGTAAAATTAAGAAGAATCACAGGATTTGCTGAATAGAATGAATAGTCTAATAACAATATAATATGGATTGAGAGTAAATCGAAGAAAGACGAAAATACCGAGAAGTAGCAGAAATGAGAAAAGCGAGAAACTAACATCAAAATTGATGATTACGAAGTGACGAAGTTACGGAATTCTGCTACCGAGGCAGCAAAATAACACGTGATGGATGGAGCAAGGAGGATATAAAAAGCAGACGAGCACAGGGAAAAAGGGCATTCCTGGCTAAGGGAATTTACTAGTATCAGACATACGCTTAAATTTGAGGAACAAATTTCTGAGAACGTACGTTAGGAGCACAGTGCTGCACAGTAGTGAAACGTGGACTGTGGGGAAATCGGAACGGAAGATCATCGAAGCACTTGAGATGTGATGCTGTAGAAGTATGTTGAAAATAAGGTAGACTGATAAGATAAGGAATGAGGAGGTTCCCCCCACAATCGTCGAGGAAAGGAATGTGTGGAAAACACTGACAAGGAGAAGGGACAAGATGATAGGACATCTGTTAAGACATCAGGGAATGACTTCCATGGTACTAGAGGGGGCTGTAGAGGGTGAAAACTGTAGAGGAAGACAGGCATTGGAACACATCCAACGAACAATTGAGAACGTAGATTGCAAGTGCTGCTCCGAGATGAAAAGGTTGGCGCAGTTGAGAATTTCGTGGCTGGCTACAAAAACCAGTGAGAAGACTGATGACTAAAAGAAAAAGAAAAAAGCCTTAATCTGGTTTTAAGGCGTAATCGGATGGGTGTGCGATCAGTAACCATTTTCCAATGACGCTTCGAATGAATTATTTATACGGGTCTTCTTTCGTAGTAGCATCCTGAAATTGTCATGGAAGCATGTTGGTTCCTTCTCATCCTTCCCTATCTGCAGTTTGTCTAACACATGACCAACGATTTGCGAATTTGTCAGGTGTCCTCCTCATTTTCGTCTTCAGAATTTATTTTTCGTTGGTGACTGCTCAGATAGTTTCCAATCACAAAGTGCCATCAGTGGTTTGTTACCCAGTGAATGGAGCGTTTATGGTGTAATGTAGAAACATCGTTGCTCGGCACACAGATAGTTTTGTGAAGGTCCTTCTCACGCCTTGTGAAAGATGGTTGCTGTTTGTGAAAATTATTAAATGTGGTGGCTCTTCAGAGCTGACAGTTTATTATTGACTGCTCAGATATTTTATATCTTCACTGATATGTGACGTATTGATTGAAGAGTTTATTGTGTAACGTATGAAGGTTTTTTGCTTGACACCTAGATATTTTAGTGTAGGTCTACCTTATGCCTGGCGAAAGATTTTTATTGCTTGTGAAGATTATTAAAGGTCGGTGATGGCATGAGGCATGAGACATGAGACATGAGGCATGAGGCATGGATTATTTTGTACTCCTTTGAAAAAAAGCTAGGTAGATATGCAATACTGCACTGTGTAAAGTGCTGATCGGGTCATCTAGTATTTTCTGATGAGCTAAAGCATCGGATATGCGCTACATCTCGTCGGTCAAGAATGCGGTAATAACTGTTAACATGTTTTTTTATGACCATAGTCTAAGTGTTCGACTTACAATAGCTGATTACAGAGCTAGTAGTTCGATGGTTTGTGTTGACAGCGCAGTGTCAGGATCATTTGCAAGTAGAATGTGAGCTCCAAGAGTCCATAAACCAACTCTTCAATCTTTAACTAAGCACTTTAGTTGTCACTCGGGGATGGCTCGTAAGTCATATTTTAGTACATCACGGTGTCGACAAGGTCACGTTCGCGCTGTTTAGATATATCGCGACAGCTACCTCTTCACGCTTATGCAACTGTCGTATAACGTCACCATTGCGCGTTGTTTATGACGGTACGTACATTACAATACAACCTCTCAATTAACACTTGCGGACGTAGCAGTAACTTTTTAAGGTTTTTTAAAATAAACGACTATCTCAGCAGGATACATCTCTGTGCAAGCAGCAACACGGTCTACTTCACTTTCGGATACGATGTTGTTTGGCTCCTACTCTGTCGCTTATCCGTACCACTCTGTAATAGAAATAGTGCATACAAGCACTTGGAATGAAAGATAATTTGCGACCGAGGGAGCGTCAAGATAGTTCCGAATGGACAGAATCCACGGAGTAGCCAGTGACCCGAAAATGAGCGCCTGAGCTCAGCAAATGACGTTCATACGCAATGCGTGCACGCACCAATAGCAATCCAACAGTTCAGTTACACACCAAGGCCGAGCATACGAAGGTCAATATAAGACGAAGCTATGGGCTTCATACGGCGCAGTGAAGTGTACTGCCCGCTTCATGATGACATATTTAAAGCCATTTATTCGCCAGCGGACATGCTCATGTCACACCGCGCGGGCGCTCCTATGTATCTGATTCAGGGTTGGTATCGATAATCGTACTGGAATGGGTAGAGACACTGTTCTGCTCCCTTATACAAAACGTCTCTGGAATTCCAAACATGAATGGTGCTTTAACTTCGTGAGTGATTAGTAGCGTCTTCTGGATACGAATTTAAATGGTTCTTGCACATTTTCCTACCACCCTATTACCACCAGACACACCTGACGACCTAATTCAAAGCCTGAAACCGAACTGTATCTATAGCTACATATGCAGCCATACTCTGTAAGTCAGTGTGAACTGCATGAGAGAGGATACTTCCTGTAGTACAATATACAGGGTGAGTAACTAACTATTGCCACCAAGAATAACTACGAAAGTATGATAGGAGCTGCAATGTTTGTAGGACCAAGTTTGCATGGGACAACGGGGCCATAATATGACGGTTTTTTTGTTGCTAGGTGTGGTTGCTTCAGAGATATGAAGGTCAACTTTGTTTTTTTAAATGGGATGCTGTAGTTTGGTACTTACTATCGAGACGAATCCAATGATGTTTAACAGTAAGGTCTTTGAAGGTCAACGAAGGCCGCAAAAGTGGCATGAACGTCCATTTACAGAAGGTGTACGAAGTGATGACCATTGGTATCAATGCAGTGCTGCAATCTTCTTATCATGGACTGTGTGGTATTTCTTATCACTTCAGCATTTATCTAAGCACATCCTCTGACAATTCTATCTCGCATATTGCGCAAATAGTAAATATTCGCTGAAGACGGCGTATCCTTCAAACGTGCCGTTGACATGTAAACACCATTCGACGGTTTCACAATACAACAATAATAGGAACGCTAAGAATAGTATCGTCGAATCAAGCGAATGTGAATGATGCATTGCTACGAAGAACAAGTCGATATGCTTCTCATTTACGGAGAATGCCAACGAAATTCAGTGAGAGTTAGAGACTTATATGCCGAAAGATATCCTCAACGTACTCACCCAACACGTCGTACATTTAAAAATGTGTGTGATAAATTGAGAACAACTGGATCTTTAACGCATCGGAAACATACCAGGCAAAGGAAAGCTACTAACGAGGAAACGGAAATTGGTACTCTTGCCACTGTGTCCGGCCGCTGTGGCCGAGCGCTGCTGTTACGGTCGCAGGTTCTAATCCTGCCTCGGGCATGGATGTGTATGGTGTCTTTAGGTTAGTTAGGTTTAAGTAGTTCTTAGTCTAGGGAACTGATTACCTCAGATGTTAAGTCCCATAGTGCTTAGAGCCATTTGAACCATTTCTTGCCACTGTGGTTCAGGATCCTTGTATTAGATCGCATCAAATCGCATCGGAATCTGGCATGAGCCAGAGTAATGTTGTTCGTGTTCTGCATCGCCATTAATATCATCCTTACCATATTAGTCTCCACCAAGAATTAACTGGTACGGATTGTATGCGTCGCATTGAATTCTGCCGATGGGCTCAACTTTAGATTGAGAGGGATGACACATTTATTAATTTGATTTTATTTACTGACGAGGCTACATTCACGAACCATGGAAATCTTAATTTGCATAACATGCATTATTGGGCAACTGAAAATCCATGTTGGCTTCAGCAAGTTACACACCAAAAACCGTGGTCGGTGTATTTATGGTGTGGGATTCAGGAGGACAGAACTATAGGCCCTTATTTCATCGACGGAAATCCTAATGGTAGGAAGTACACCACATTCCTGTAAGAAACATTAGATCTGTTATCGGAAGAAACACCTTTAGGAACAGGGAACAGAATGTGGTATCAACATGACGCCTGTCCGGCACATTTTTCGCTGATGGCTAGAAATGAGTTGCAGAGACATCTCCCAAATCGTTGGATTGGACGCGGAGGAGATGTGTCGTGGCCGACTCGTTCGCCTGACTTGAAGCCTCTGGATTTTTTTCTTGTGGGGGATTCGTAAAGAACATTGTTTATAAAGAAGTTCCGACTACACCTGAAGATGTGCGAGAAAGAATTGGCTCTGAGCACTTTGGGACATAACTTCTGAGATCATCAGTCCCCTAGAACTTAGAACTACTTAAACCTAACTAACCTAAGGACGCCATACACATCCATGCCCGAGGCAGGATTCGAAGCTACGACCGTAGCGGTCGCGCGGTTCCAGACTGTAGCGCCTAGAACTGCTCCGCCACTGCGGCCGGCCAGAGAAGGAATTTTCTCAGCATGTGCTTCGATAAGTGCCGATGTGATAAGGAATACCACTCAATCTACGATAAGAAGTTTGAAGCGCTGCATTGAAACCAGTGGTCATCACTTCGAACCGCCTCTGTAAATGGACGTTCATGCCACCTTTGTGACCTCCTTTGACCTTCTGTTACACATCACTGGATTAGTCTCGATAGCCGCTATCAGAAAATAAGTACCAAACTATAGCACTCCATTAAAAAAAAAAAAAAAAAAAAAAAGAGTTGACCTTCATATCTGTGAAGTGACCCTATCTGACAACAAAAAACCAATGTCGTATTATGGTCCCCGTTGTCGCATGCAACTTTTGTCCCACAAGCTTTTCAGCTCCTATCATACTTTCGTAGTTGTTGTTGGTAGCAGTAGTTAGTGACTCACTCTGTACACTGCCTGACAAAAAAGTCACGAAGCTACGAGATGAAACTTGTAGTGTTGAATAGATATACGGTGTTATTTCAGTGATTAACAAACCGAGTCATATCTACAAAGATCTGGACAGATGAGCCATCTTATCAGTGAGACGTTGCGCCCTCTCTGTCCTGGATGATTGCGTTGCTTCGCTTGGTGAGGAGTCAAAAAGCCATTGTATCCTCTCCGGAGAGAAGGTGGCCAACAACTATTGTTACTGGTCCTTGACATCGTGATTACTGCCACTGAGACGCCGTTGCTGTCCAACTTGGTTCCATATATGTTCTGTCGGGGGCAGATCTGGGGATGTTGCTGTTCACGTGAGTACCTCAACATCAATCAGACTGTTCATGCACACAAGAGCCATGTGCCGGCGACAAGTGTCCTGTTAAAAGTGGCATTACGATACTGTTGCATGAGAGGTAGTTCATGAGGACGCCAATGTCCGTGATGTTACTTTGCGCCACTGGAATCCTTCAATCGCTGCCCGGTGGCTCGCCACACAGCGACGCCAAAGTAATACAAGTATTCTCTGCAAAGCACTGCAAAATGGAACCTCTCCCCAGGTCGCCAAAATACTGACTGAAGATCGTCACTCGTGGTAACGAAGAACGACGAGTCATCGCTGAACACAGTGCGAAGCCTTTCATGAGCAGTCCATGTTTCCCATGAGCACCAGAACTTAAACGCAGTGAGACGTTAATTGCAGGCAACACATGTGACGGTATTTCCCAAGACTTGCTGATGTTAGTCTCCGACCAATGGTTCAGAATGACACAAAATGTTGCAGGAAGTCCATTACTTCTTCTCGGATGGCAGGCACAGATGTGAAGGTGTCACTTGTGTTTGGTGCACAGTACGGAGATCTTCCCTTGCGGTGGTCAGAAGTCTTCTACCAGAAGAGTGACTACGAGCACATCAGCCCTCACGTTCCCAAGCAGTCCAACTACGGGGCACTGCTACACAACTCTGGTTATTGCACTTTTTGACCATCCTGTCAAATAGAATCACACAGTGAGATCCCTCGAAACGCTGTGACGTACTGACAACACTCGCACAAGTTTGCGACCTCTCTGCGTCCTTCAGAGAGATGGCAGGACATCTGATGCTCTTCACATCCCTTATATACCCTACCAGGCCTGGTAATAACACGACACATGAGTAACAGTAATGCAAATTGGTGGGCGTTCTCCCACTCGCAGAGAACTGCAACACACCGCCGATGATTTATAAGTGTACGAAGTTACATTGACTACTCGAACATGTCTTCTGCGTACTTCATTTTTGTGCGATTTTTTTTTTCTTTATTGTTATTTTGAAACCTGTATTACAGGCAGGCCTGCAGCAGCATACGACGCCGCTCTTTGGCCGCAGAGAAACACAAATATACAAATGAAGACATTTAGAGAAAAAACATGGTGGACATATAAACGGAGACAAACACTTTTTAAAATACAAGGTGCCGTTCACGGGCGTAGAGTCCAAGATAAAATTGTTCAGACACTTGGACACTGACAGAGACGAAAATTGTCACACGTGAACGTAGGTGCACAAAACGAATAACACTGAATCACTTAAGCACAAAACGACGGCACACACAGAACACGAGGCGTTGATCTCCGGCGCGCGAATGTTCACTAATCGTGTTCGAGTCCGGGGACCTGCCAAGAGAGGAGCAGGGGGGGGGGGGAGAGGGAGAGGGGAGAGCAGATGCCATGGGCAGGGGAGAAAGGGGGAAGGGAGGAAGGGGGAGGGGAAGCCCGGGGGAAAAGGGAAGGAGGGAGGGGATTGGGGAAAAGGGAAGAGAAGGGAGGGAGGGTGCCTAAAGGAAAGGACACATGAAGTGAGGGGGAGGATCAAAATTGATAGGAGGGGTAGATGGAGGGGAGGAGGACATCATCAGGGAGGGGGAGCTGGCGGAAGCCACCTTGGGAGAGGGTGAGGAGGGAGGAGAGATGGAGACCGGGTGGGACGTGGGAATACAGACGAGGCAGTGGGCAGGGGTGGGAGAGGATGGGTGAGACAAGCGGACGAGGAGGATCGAGTTTGCGAGAGGTGTACAGAATCCGTATCCTTTTGAGGAAAAGGAGGAGGTGGGGAAGGGGATGAGATCATACAGGATCCGCATGGGGGAGGGGAGACGGATGCAATAGGCGAGGCGGAGAGCATGGCGTTCAAGGATTTCGAGGGATTTATAAAAGGTAGGGGGGCGGAGATCCAGGCCGGATGGGCATAACAAAGGATAGGGCGGATGAGGGATTTATAGGTGTGGAGGATGGTGGAGGGGTCCAGACACCACGTACGGCTGGAAAGGAGCTTGAGGAGACGGAGTCGGGAGCATGCCTTGGCTTGGATTGTCCGGAGATGGGGAGTCCACGAGAGGCGACAGTCGAGGGTGACGCCAAGGTACTTAAGGGTGGGAGTGAGAGCGATAGGACGGTCATAGATGGTAAGATAGAAATAAAGGCGGAAGGAAGGGGTGGTTTTGCCTACAATGATCGCCTGGGTTTTGGAGGGATTGACCTTGAGCAACCACTGGTTGCACCAAGCGGTAAACCGCTCAAGATTGGATTGGAGAAGGTGTTGGGAGCGCTGCAGGGTGGGAGCAAGGGCAAGGAAGGCAGTGTCATCAACTGGAGGAGATGGACGGGGGGTGACGGCGGCGGCATGTCTGCTGTATACAAAAGGTACAGAAGGGGGCAGAGGACAGAGCCTTGGGGCACACCGGCAGTGGGGAAAAAGGTGTAGGAGTCGGTGTTATGGATGGTGACGTAGGAAGGACGGTGGGAGAGAAAGGAGCCGATCAGACGGACGTAATTAATGGGAAGGGCGAAGGTTTGGAGCTTGAAGAGGAGACCGGAATGCCATACACGGTCATAAGCTCGTTCGAGGTCCAGGGAGAGGAAGATTGCGGAGCGACGGGAATTAAGCTGGTCGGAAAGGAGATCAGTGAGGTGAGGGAGAAGATCGTCGGAAGAGAAGGACGGCCGAAAGCCACACTGGGTAACAGGAAGGAGGCGGTGCTGGCGGAGATGCTGGTGGATGCGGTGGGTGAGGATAGATTCCAGGACCTTGCTGAAGACTGAGGTAAAGCTGATGGGACAGGAGGAGGAGATGGCGGATGGCGGTTTGCCAGGTGTAAGGAACATCAGGATATGGGAGGTTTTCCACAGGTCGGGGTAGTAACCGGTGGACAGGACTACATTGTAGAGCCTGGCCAGGGTGGAGAGGAAAGAGACAGGAGCTTCACAAAGGTGATGGTAGGTAACACGATCGTGACCAGGAGCGGTGTTGCGTTGTGTGCGGAGTGTAGCAATGAGATCCTGTGTAGTGATAGGGGCATTGAGTTCCGTGTGTGGAAGTACTGGAAACCAAGAGCGAGGGGAGGGACAGAGCTGTCAGTTCGATAGCGGACATCCGGGAAGAGGGAGTAATCGAACTGGGGATCATCGGGGATGGAAAAGACATCGGAGCGGTAAGATGCAAAGTGATTTGCCGTACTAAGGGAGTCAGGGAAAGGGTGATCATCATGAAGAAGAGGATAGTAGGGGAGGGTTTAGTTCTGGTAAGACGACAGAAGGCTGACCAGAACTTGGACGAGTTAATGGGTAGGGTAGCATTTAAACGGGTGCATGTCTGTCGCCAGTCCCAGCGTTTCTTAGCCGCGAGCAAATTACGAATGTGTTGCTGGAGTTGCCGGTGGCGTCGGAGTGTGTCCGGGTCACGTGTGCAGAGGAAGGCACGGTAGAGACGGCGGGATTCACGGAGGAGGAGGACGGCATGTGGGGGTAAGGTAGGATGGTGGGGGTGGACGGCGACAGTAGGGACATGGGCCTCCACGGCCTCAAACAAGGGCTGCTGGAGAAAGGAGGCGGCATGGGTTACATCAACAGGGTGGTGGTAGGTCAAGGGGTGGCTATCGACCTGGGTGGAAAGGGTATCCCGGTAGGCATTGCAGTTGGCATGGGAATAGTCATGGATGTACTTAGGGGGAGGGTCATGATGAGGGTCAGGGCGGGGCGACGACCGTCTGAAACGGTAAGGAGGACAGGGAGATGGTCGCTACCAATAGGCTCCAGGAGATCCACCGTAATGCGGCCAAGGAGGTTGGGGAAGGAAAGGATTACATCGGGAGTGGAGTTGGATTCGGGATGGGTGTGCTGGGGGATGGGGATGAGGTCGCCTTGAAGAAAGGAGAGGAACTGATGCCACCGCCATAACTGGGCGGCGGAACGACTATGGATGTTGAGGTCGGCGGCGATCATGTAGGAGGAGAAGGTACAGTCAATGTGGGAGGGGAAGTCGAAGGGAATAGGGGCATTAGGGCGGACATAGATGGTGGCGCAGGTAACGGTAAGGCCGGGGAATAAGAGACTAAGGATCAGGTGTTCGGTGGGGTCGGGAAGGAGAGGTTGGAGCCGAACGGGGATCTGGTGGTGGTGCCCAATGGCAACTCCGCCACGCGCAATCGGGATTATCGGAGCAGTGGAGGAGGTAGGGTGAAGTGCAGATGGTGTGGTGGGGTTGGAGGAAGATTTCATTGAGGAGGAAGGCATCCACGTGGTGGGTGGCAAGGGTGTGCAGGAAGAGGTTCTAGTTGGCGGGAAGGGAGCGGATCTTGTTGAAAAGAATACGGTGCTGGGCCTGAAGCTCCGCCAACACCTCTTCCTCCATGATCGTCGGACTAAGCCAAGTGATCATGGAGGTGAGGGTCAACGGGTGATGCGGGGGTTTGGGTTGGCGGGAGAGAGGTGGGGAAGGAGCAGGGGTGAGGGAGGTGTTAGGGCCAAAGCGGGTGACAGGGATGCGGGAAAGGAGGTCTGTGTGGAGGGTAGGGCTGGGGGAGGAGATGAGCACCGAATCACGGCGAGGAGTGAGGAGGGAGATGGGGGCACCAGGAAAATTCTGGCGAAGGAAGAGGATGAGGTTCTGGGCTTCAAGAAGGGAGGGATCAGGACGGGAGAGGAGGTAGCGGTAGGAGGAGGGGGTGGAGGAGGAGGAGTAGGGGGAGGAGGAGGAGGGGGCAGGAACAGGTGGGGAGACATCCATGGCATCATGGGTGGGGGAAGGGGGATGAGACGGAGCCTTTTTGGGAGTAGAGGAGGCAGGGGTGCCACTGGGCCGCTTGACGGCGACGGAGGAGTTGTGGGGGATGGGAGCGACTGGAAGGTGGTGGGGAGTGGCAGGTCCTGGTGCTGGAGGCGGCGCCGGAGATGGTGAGGACGATGGCGAAGGCGACGGTGAAGACGATGACGATGAAGACGAAGGGGAAGCGGAGAGTGGAGCGTGGGCCGTAGCCCTCTGGGAGGCCACCCTAGCGGGGGCCGCAGAAATGGAAGGAGCAAAGGGAGGGAGTGGAGGGAAGGGATCAGAGGAGGCACAGGAGGGAGGAACCGGGAATGGGGCGACAAATAGTGAGGGAGATGGGAGAGTGAGGAGTGGGGGGATGGACTGAGGGGGGAGTGATGCGGCACACCACGTGATAGTGGTGGCGGCGGTGGAGGGGTATGTGTATATGATGGCAGTGGTGGTGGCAGTAGTGGCGGTGGTGGGGGTCGACATTACGAGAAGGGGAAAAGCACAGGACAGGACAAAGAAGGTGACGAGAAACACAGAGGAGAAGGGATGGAGAAACTATGTAGGAGACTGGGGCCGAAGCCTCACTCTGCTGCTGCTGGCAGGGGAGGCGACCTGGCTGGCCGGTCGGTGGGGACGCTAATGCTGCTGCTGCTTCTGCTGCTGCTGCTGCTGCTGGACGCTGGCTGGGACCGCAGCTGGACGCTGGCTGCTGGCTGGGACCGCAGCTGGACGCTGGCTGCTGGCTGGGACCGCTGCTGGACGCTGGCTGCTGGCAGGAACCGCTGCTGGACGCTGGCAGGAACCGTGGCTGGCCGCTGGACGCTGGCTGCAGGCTGCTGGCTGCTGGCAGGAACTGCTGCTGGCTGCTGGCAGGAACCGCTGCTGGCTGCTGGCGAGGACCGATGCTGGCTGGACTCCTGCACGAAGACGGGCTGGCTGGCACCTGTAACACCTATCGCTTCGACTGGTACCGTAAGAGCACAATCGAAGGGCGGCATTCAAACGAAATACCGCCGGAGATGTTTTTGTGAGACAATGGATTAGGGTTTCTTGGTATTCTATTCGCGCATGGAGCACGGGTAGAATGATTGATTAGAGGGATCCATGTGCGTTGTAATGTCCTAGCCTTCTCCTGACGACCAAAAGGGAGTGTTGCCCAGAAAGTAATGCACCACATGTTTTTTCTCAGCCGAAAACAATGTTACGAACGCAAAACGTTGCGTATGTATTACTTGAAGTCTCCTAAGTGAGAACGCCAAGTTTCCGTCACTTCCGAGAGATGGCATAGCTGCAGGAGCGTTTCAAAATAGCCCCTATAGGTGATATACGTTACAAGAAACGTGCCGTCTTTGAATTTCTCACTGCAGACAAAGAAACTGTGGAGAATATTCACAAACGGTTGTGCAAAGTCTATGGAGAATCTGCTGTCGACAGAAGTACAGTTAGTCGCTGGGCACGGAGGGTGAGGTCATTAGAAGGCGGTTCGGCGGAGCTCCACGATTTGCTGCGATCGGGGAGACCGCCCGCAGAAGTCACACCTGACATGCTACAGCGAGCTGATGTTGTCATTTGCGAGGACAGACGCTTTACGACTCGAGAAGAGATTTTGAGGACGATGAAGAGGTGATTCACACAGTGAAGCACTGGCTCCGCCACCAGGACAAGGATTGGTACCGACAGGTCATACACGCCCTTGTTTCGCGCTGAAGGAAGGTCATAGAACTGGGTTGAGATTACGTGGAAAAATAGGGTGTGTAGATAAAACACCAATCTTTCGTGTGTATTATATTATACAGTGTTCGGGCATAACCAACAGGTAAGTGCTTTGTTCTGATCGGTTGAGGACCGCTGCCTGTGCATTATTTGAAATTGACAGCTGCTTTCCAGTATTAAGCGAGTTGCATGGCTTAGAGGTGTGGTCACATTTCGAGTGCACTTCTGGGAGCATGCGTACTTATTATTCAATAACATTGGTACCATATATGCGTAAAAACCATTTTAATGGCAGAAAATGATGTTTCTTTCATTGTTTGGATCTTTGGATCGTTTGTATGTTTTAGCAAAAAAATTATATGATAACTATTTGATTTATTTTGAATTGCACGGTGAATTTAACATTCTTTTTAGCTGATAATCCCATAGGCGGTATTAATCACGCTACACCAACACACATATGTTCAGAAATTTGATTATGACCGGGTCTACAGCCTTCATGATATTTTTAAATGAGATCATTCCGCTTTAGGCTGTTAAAACATTGTTTATTGTGATTGCAGTTTCGACAAGTGGTCATTTTCAAGCATTCTCAAAGCAGTTAGAGGTCAAATATAATTCGTGTAAATCTGAAACTGACAAACATTGTAAATGAAAATTTCAAATCAACTTATGTGGAATGTTGTAGCCCACTCAATTATATAAAGCTATGACATGAAGTGCATTAATATATTATTGTTATTACTATTACTAGTTAGTTAATTAAAAATATTCTTCATTTATTATTATAAATAAATATTATTTATGAGTGCTTTTCTTTTAATGATTGGTTTAGTTATTGGTTTTAGTTGGTGAAGCTTTGTTCCTTATTTTCTTTTGTCTTTACTCTCCTGAAAACCTGGAAAATATAAACAATTAGTTTTAAGTACCACCGGAGAACAAGAGATGT